>NW_025764461.1:0-612609 GCF_021365365.1 Ilyonectria robusta | reverse complement strand
TCTGCAACACTATGAGACTTGCTTTCGCGATAAAGAGGAGGCGTCGGTATCAAGATCCTGGTGCAACGAGGTCCCGCTTGCCGTCCAAGTGGAGGCGGCCAAGTCATTCTACCGAGCATTCACGGATGAGAAGACCCTACCGATTGCTCATTGCGTCTTCTGTTATAGGAAGTCAGCTCCTGGGGAACTCTCGACGATCCAGTGGCAGAGCCAGTTGACCCCGTCCTTGATGCAAGCAACGAGGGCTCTTCAGCTGTGCGCAAATTGCCTGCCACAAGACGGCGAGTGTTGGGTTGGCGTATGCCGCGAGTGTCGCGCTGGTCTACAGAACGGAAAACTACCTAAGGCCTGTTCAGTCAACAATATGCATATCGGATGCGAGCACCGGTACCCAAAAGAGCTTGATGACCTCTCCCCCGTCGAGGAAAGACTGATCGCCCTCCAGGCTCCTTTCGGGTACATTACAAAGTTCACCGTCGACAACAAGGCTCCTTCCGGCCTGAATCATAGGAAACACGTGAAGGGTCACATCGTTGTGTTTCCGAACAAGGTCGATGACCTTGTCGCGACAGTACTTCCCCATCCGTTACTGGAGGCGATCGAAAACATCCACGTCTCCTGGAGCGGCTCAAGCAAGCCCAGCCCTACAGACGTCGGCCATCTTCTTCAAGTCCGCAAGACCGTTGTGAGGGATGCTCTGGTATGGCTTCAGAAGAACAACCCCCTCTACAAGCACGTCGCGATCAACCATGACGAGATAGACGGTTGGCGGTACGAGGATAGCTCCAACGTCCCTACCGACATCCTTGAAATGATGCGACGAGAAGAGCCTTCGATTGCTGAAAAGACGCAGACGGACCACATCGTCCCAGCCACCGATAGGGGGTTACCGGAAAACCAGTCTACAAGTATTGAAGAACTTCTCGACTCTGCGCAACTTCATGCCGAGGAGCACCACCATTTCGAGACGTCACCTGGAGAGCCCGTTACTGCTGTTCGTGGCCAGGGCCATACCGATCCTAGCGGCGATGTCGTCTACGAGACATCATCCTCCGGCATGTTCCCTCTTGACGAGCCTGCCACGTTCTCGGGGGCCGCCAAGCTATCCTTCCTAGTAGATGCTATGCAAACGGACAGACACCGAGCTGACGAGAACTCTCAGCCATGCGGCATAGATGTAGAGACTGCGGGAGAACAGCCGTTCATCCGCGTGGAGCGGGGCTCCGACTTTGCCGACAACCTGCACGAAGACTTCTTCCCGAGGACGTTCCCTAAGCTTTTCCCGTGGGGAAAAGGCGGCCCGAAGGCGACGCCCGACACAGAACAGCACCAACAACGTGCCTCGGAGCCTGTCCAAACCCCTCCTCCAAACCACTCACTCAGCTACTGGGCCAAGTACGTGCTCCAGCGACACGGCGGCCGGTTTGCTACGCATCCCGTGTTCTGTTTCCTGGTCTTCAACATCCTTCTCCGATCTTCCAACCGCCGCATCAGCATGGTCCGCATGACAAAGGGTTCTTTCGACAGAGCCGAACAAGTCTATCAAAGCCTGACTGCGGACCAACTGAGAAGAGCCGAGGACGAGATGCGCCAGAACAGGACGACGACTGACCCCGACATATAATTCTTGCTCCGAGAGCTATCCATCTTTGGGCACGCCCAACCTCTCTCGAATGAGACTCGGCTGCTGATGCGGAGGAAGATACAGTCACTCATCGTTTGGACGGGCACGCCTGCGATTTGGTTTACCATCAACCCTAACGACATCAACAACCCCGTCAAGATGAGACTCTCAATCCACAGGCTACATGATTACGACATGGCGAAGGAGCTGCTCACCGATCTTCAAGGACGGTATGACAGGATCGCCCTGAGCACTCTGGATCCGGTCAGCTCCGTCATCTTCTTCCACCGTGAGATTTCCCTGTTTTTCGACCACTACGTCAAAGCAGGCAAGGAATCAGTTTTTGGAAAAATCAGTCACTATTATGCAACGGTAGAAACGAATGACCGAGGCAGCCTCCACCTGCATGGACTGCTCTGGCTCCACGGGAATCTGCAATTGCCATCGCTCTGCGACGACATGGCTGATCCCCAGGAAGAGGAGTACCGGGCCCGAGTGGCTCGTTATGTTGACTCTGTCTTTCACGAATGCCTGGATGAGAAGGCTGGACAGGCGATCCGGAAGGAAAGAAAACCAATCCAGCCTGTCGAGGAGATGATGAACAGCGCCGAAGCTCTTACGACCGCCTTTGAGGCCGAGTCCAACTACATTGCGTACTGCAGCCAGGTTCATGCCCACACCTTTACCTGCATCAAGTACTCTCTGAAGGGGACGGCCGGAGAGGATGGGGGAAAAAACCGGCGGACGGCTTGCCGTTTCAAAGCGCCGTGGAAGATTGTCCAGGAGACGGGCTTCTCGGAGGACGGCCTGCTCAAGACCCGCCGCAACCATCCGCTGGTGAACCGGTACAACAAGCCCATGGCGGTCGGGCTCCGCCACAACCACGACATCTCAATGATCTTGACGAGGACCAAGGGGCTGGCCATGATCTTTTACATCACGAATTACGCCACCAAGTTAGATACGCCGATGTGGAAGCGCATCGTCATCGCAGGCGAAGTCCTGGGACATCTACACCAGTCAGCAGATGGTACGCATCAGGCATCGGCTCCAGAGCGTGACGCTCAAGCCTCGGCCGTTCTCAACCAAACCCGACAGTTTTTAATGAGGACGGCAAATCGGATATTTTCGGATAGACAGCTCTCGGCCGTGGAGGTCTGTTACCACCTGCTCGGCTTCCACACCGACTTTACCAACGTGCCACGATGGTCTTTCATCAACCTCACAGCCCTGTATTGGTCCATCTTCCGACGATGGCTGCATCTTCGTCGCCAGTCTGGAGAGGACACTGACACAGACGAGCCACCTGAGACGATAGGCCTCAGAGAAAGCGGTCGGACGTTGTTGTCTCTGGATGCCTACGCCTACCGAGGTCCGCTTCTCAGAGGTCTATGCCTGTATGACTACATATCCATGATTAGCCTCGAGCGTCGTCGCGACCGAGAAGAGGATGAGACCCACTTTGCTCTTCACGGTCCCTCTCAAGAATCTGAGAATTGGATCCAGAAGCTTCGAAAACCCCTCGAGTACGCGGTGCCAATCCTCTAGGGATACATCAGCGACGATCACAAAGACGAGCACCCAGTCTACTTTAGGCGGTATCCTCCGAAGCCCGCCATGCTGATTCCAAGCCAGTACTGACCTGCCTAGAAACTCTGTCCTCCACCTGGCCTTGTTCGTGCCCTGGGATGACTTCCTCTCCAAGACTCACGGGGACATCACCGACATATGGACGAACCACGCCGCCGCACTCCCACCCCGTTTGCGATCCCACGCCTCCACATCTCCCTTCTGAGAAGATCGGCGGAGGATGCGCGGAAAGACGCAAAGCTTTGGGCCAGCAGGTCGGAAGGTGATGATACGGTCGACGTGGAGTTCCCTCTTGATGAGGGCGACTATCGTGAAGAGCCTGCAACAACGGCCGAACATCAACAAAACTACGCAGCGCTCCTCCAAGCCATACACAACGCTGTGCGAAACTCAGAAGCCACGAGGGACTCGCCAGTACTACAGGGCCTGGTCCGGGATCTACGCCATGAAAACCCTGCAGAAGAGCAGCGGCCTTTCGTGCAGCGTCATCAGGACTTCTATCAGCAAATTCGCCGTTCCCAGGATAGCGCGCTATCCCAATACCCGACTCTCTCTCATCAAGATGTGCAGGCCGCAGCAAAGGCCCAGGGTATGCTGCATCTCCGCATGCTAGATGAAATCGAGAGTGGCTCCCAGGGAGCCGCACCCACTACGAGCACCGACGACCTGGATGACATCCTTGTTCGACACTGTGAGGCGGACATCTCCATGCCACGTCCACGTCCAGAGCTAGTCGAACAGGGCCCTCGAATGCTCGTCGACGTCAACCATGCAACGGGCTTCGCGGAACTAGGACGCCTTGCCGCGTCAGGCTTTACCCTCAACTCCCTACAGACAATGGCGCTCCAGCTTGTGTGGGAGTTCTTGGATAAGTACTCCGCCGACCCCGATTCGGCGGGTCAACATCTCCAGTACACCGGAGGCCCTGGGGTACGGGCAAATCCAGGGTCATCGATGCCTTGAAATGGGTATTTTTGACGAGAGGCCAATCACATCTTCTTCAGATCACGGGGACGTCAGGGAGCGCGGCGGCCCAGATCGGCGGCACAACCTTGCATTCTGCCTGCGGACTTGACACCCACCGCTCCCCCCAAACACAACTCCCAGTTTTCTCCGAGGCGAAAAAGTGGACGTGGAAACAAAAACTGGTTCTTGTGACAGATGAGGTCAGCATGCTCGGAGGCGCCACCCTTTATGAGGTCAGCCGCAACCTCCAGTCACTCCGAGACTGTGCCGATAAGCCCTTCGGCGGGATTCCCGTCGTGCTCCTAATGGGGGACTTCTACCAGTTCGCTCCAGTTCGAGAGACAAGTCTCCTGGTGAACAAGACGATGAACCCTTCTTCCATCCCACTGGGACAGGGAACCATTTCTCACCATCGCGGCTTCAGTTTGTGGCAGATATTCAAAACGGTAGTACTTCTCGAAGAGCAGGTTCGTGCGCGAGATGATCCTCAACTGAGCGCTCTTCTCGATAGAGTACGGGCTGGAGCCCAGACACAGCAGGACCTACTCATGCTCAACACAAAACTCGTCGACCGCGCCCAAATCACCTTCAGTACGGGCTTACGTGCCATAACTCCGCTGAACCGGAACCGCTGGTCACTCAACATGGAAGCCGTCGTCGACTGGGCTCGCTCTCGCAAGAGACATATCTCCATCTTCATCTCCGCACATACGTGGCGAAGTGGCACGCTGTCACAAGATCAAATCGCCAGGACTATCGAGCAAGGGGATGACTCCACCTGCAAGGTTCCTGGTGTCTTTTTCTATGCCCAAGGCATGCCCGTGATTGTGAACCAGAACATCTACACCGGCCTGAAGGTCGTAAACGGGGCCGAGTTTGTCGCCGCCGACTTCATACCCGACCCAAAGTACCCAGGATACCACCTTGCCGACGACGTGACTATCCACTTCGGGCCACCACTTGGCATCCTCTTACAGTCTAAAGATACCAAGGGCTTGTCTATCCCCGCCCTGCCACCAGAAACAATCCTTGTTCGCTCGGTCTCACAAACCCTCGATCCGTCCAACCGCAACTTCAGGTTCTTGCCTGCAAAATGCAGCCGCCGCGGCTTGCCCGTCGTCCCCGCTGTTGTGCTCACTGACTATAAGGCGCAGGGCAAGACATTCGCGGAAGTCCTCCTCCAGCTGCGAGGGAATCGTATCATCAATGGCGAACCTTCCAAGTGTGACTTCACCAGTCTTTATGTACAGCTATCCAGGTGCACGACACTTCAAGGCATTGAACTTCTCAGTCCTGTACGACACCATGACTTCATCGGAAATAAACTAGATCACACCATCGTTCAGGCCATGCAGAGACTCACGAAGCTGGCCGCAGAAACAAAACGGCACTACGAGGCCAGAATCGTCAGAAATAGGCAATATCACTCCGAGAATTGCCCCACCCCGGCCAATGCTGAAATCTGAAATCACTCCAACAACGATACACGACCCTCTTACATATCATAAGGTGACCTTACTGCCCGCCAGTCATCCGCATCCTCTTCGCCTCCCTTCCCCAGCCGGAACTGCTTCTGTTCCTCGCAATAACCCGTCCACCAATCTTCAAAGGCCTTTTGGCTGTACAGCATTCGCGGCGCGCCTTCACCCTCACCAAAGAGGTCCAGAATGCGATCGCAGTACATCCACACGCCCTCAAGATGCTGCGGCAGCAGCGACTTCCTGTCCTTACGTGCGACGACAATAGTGCCGACATGTGACTGCCACTCCGGGAGCGCAAACCCGGAATCGGCATCGATGTTGAGGTACGTGGCAATCTGATTGTCAAGGTCGGCCTGGTTGCTGGACTGAGTGCCTACCCGGTACAGGACCACCGGAACCTCAATGAGCCTTGGGACGTCAGGCACAGGCCGCGAGAAGACAGGGTGATCTTCGGTGATCCTGATGGTAGACCAAGGCGGAAATTTGCGTTTCTCAACCTCACACCGCACTGACGGCTTGGATAGACCCTGACGCGCTCTGTGCCGTCGTTAAGGGTGACGCAGCCGACCCCGGGACGACTGGATCAAGTGATCGGCTTGCTTTCACCATGGGCGCCTGCTGCTGCGAGGCTTCTGGCTCGGAATCGGTATCTATGTTCTCCCATTTCGAATAATCAATAGGCGCCATGGAGAGGCGTGCAATTGATGCGCAAGTTTCTTAAGGAATCCTCGACGTTGAATGAAGGTTGCTGAATTCAAAACGATCAATCTGTGGTCATAAGGACGGATGCAAGGTCCGTGCGCTGCATCCCAAACACCCAGGTCAATCCTCCAAACGCTCGGGCAACTAGACGATCTGTGCTGTTCTCTACCCCAGACACGATGCCCGTTTCGTCATCGTAGAGCTTCATCCATCTCACGATCTGAAAGACTCGTTCCGAAAGGTCTGTTGGCGGGCCCGCAGGGACCGGTCTCCTGTTCTTTCTTCCGCGCCCTCCTTCGTAAACTCGGTCCACCAAGCGGTCCGTGCGAGCTGCACCACAAATCGCCGCGCCACTTCTCTCAGCCTCGAGCTGCACCACAATCGCCGCGCCACTCGCCGCGCCACTTTCTCAGCCTCGTTTCTCAGCCTCGTTTTCCGAAAGGTTTGGACACAGCCTCCAACACGATCGCCGTGCCCTCCATCAGGATTTCCAAGCCACGTCAAGCCACGTCAAGCCACGTCAAGCCACAACCCAAACTCATGCGCCCCTCTAAGCCACAGCCCATGCGCCACAATCGAGCTGCCCGCCTACCACCTTTTCCGGCCCTGGCTCTGTCTGAAGGATCGAAAACGCGGAAGGCTTTTCCTTCTGTTCGTCTCTCTAATCCAGCTGGGTCCAAGTTCGTACTGCCACGTTTGGTGGGCGGCAAGTCGGTCGCGACACAGCTTCATTGGGCTTGGAACCGAATATTGGCAACACTTCTACGTTGTGTTTCGTCAACACACCGCTAACCATGACGCCGACCTTCCCTTTCCGATTCGCTATCTCATCAGCGCCCCAGGATATCTGGATCGAGTTTCCCAACAGGAGCGACGTGCAAACCTTTCTTCCGTGCTCTCTTCCGCGCCCACCTTAGTAAGCTCGGGCCACCAAACGGTCCGTGCGAGCTGCCTTCACCACAATCGCCGCTCCACATCGACGCGCCACAGTCATAAATAAAAGAAACTTATGCTAGTCCACATTGGGAGCACCGCGGTTATGCCGTTCTCAGCCCTACTCCCTTCCAGTTCACCGTTTCCTTGAAAAAATTGTGTCTTTCCTGCGGTTGGGATTATCATCCCAATCTGTGATATGTGTTGAGCCCGACCCTCTTCCGCGACTGCATTGTTGACCCGTTCTCGCTTTGCATTTTTTGCATTGTCTGCTCTCCTCCCTTAGGGTGTGCATGTTGAGACCGTATGACTAAGATGGTCCGATCTGCTGGTGGCTGGAATATGGGCACGCCCTTTCGGGCATGGCGCCGCTAAACCCGGCGGGGGCGCCAGCACAAGCCTGACACAGCGCTGCCAAGTTTCCGTTGGAATGTGGGTGCAAAGGTGCCCTCTTAGGGCTAAAATTGCAGTGCACTGAGGGCCTCATCCCCAGGACCTCCTCCCCACCCCACCCTTTTGGGTGGGGATTGTAAGGGCACACAGCCTTCTCTACAGAGGAGCCTTTCAAAAGTCTCTGCTCGCGTGGACGCTAAGGTCAGCCACAAACAGGGATCGTGCCGAAAGCGAATGTACCCAGCCAAATTCTTAGGTACCTCACCCCTCTTTCACTTTTCCTGTTTTCCCCTCATCTTGACCGCCAAAATGCGTCAAAATACCGATATTGCAACCCGGGCTCTTGTGGTCGTCTTCAAGAGCCCATCGGGCGGGAAAACAACAGCTGAAGTTGCAGAGATAACAGGTCTTTCGCCCCGTACAATCAATGACATCTACGCACGCGCTATTTCCCGCGGATTCGATCCCAACCACCGACCGATGACCCTCCATGACGAATTCCTTCGTGATGCGCACCGCTCCGGGCGTCCCAAGAAGCAGACGGACGAGGCACGAATAGAGATCATCGCCAAGGTTCGCCGCGATCGATTTGGCAGGGAAAGACGTGTGCTGATATTGCGGGCGAACTGAGCAGCGATGGGATCGAGATCTCGGCCGTCACTGTATGGCGAATACTGAAGAAAGCTGGATTCCGAAAGACAAAGCCAACGAGGAAACCTGGATTGACGAAGAAGATGAGGGAGGCACGTCTGGCTTGGTGTCTTGAACACCAGCACTGGACCCTAGAGGACTGGAAGAATGTCATTTGGTCTGACGAGACCTCTGTTATCCTGCTCCATCGACGAGGAAGCTATCGCGTATGGCGAAAAGCCGATGAGGCATTTGTTCGAAGTTGTATCCGGGAGCGATGGAAAGATGCATCTGAATTTATGTTCTGGGGCGCCTTTTCCTATGATAAGAAGGGCCCCTGCCACTGTTGGGGTCCAGAGACTGCTGCCGAAAAGAAGGAAGCCGAAAAAATCATTAATAAAATGAATGAGGATCTTGAAGCTGTTATGCGAGAAGAGTGGGAAATTTCAAATGGAATACGACGATTACATCTACATCAACTACCCGGCCCGAAGCCAATCTGGCGATGGAATAAGAAGTCCGGAAAGCTGACGAGAGGGTCCAAGGGCGGTATTGACTGGTATCGCTATCAGAAGACAATCCTGATCCCTAAGATGTTTCCTTTTGCTTTGGAATGTACCAAGGACCGCCCGGGCACTTTGGTCCAAGAAGATAAGGCTCCTGCTCACAGCCACTATATACAGCAACAATGTTATGATGCGAATAGCATCAGCCGGCTGCTATGGTGTGGGAATTCCCCGGACCTCAATCCTATTGAGCCGGCTTGGCCATGGATAAAGAGACGGACTACAAGGAAAGGAGCCCCAAAGTCAAGGCATGAGGCAGTCAAAGCTTGGAAAGCAGCTTGGAAGGAGCTTCCGCAGGAAGCTATTCATGTTGGATTTAGGCAGCATGCATAGCATCTTAGTCATTGAGAGCCCACATGTATGTGTATTGTGCATATTGTCATCTAGGCTGACCCCGCAGCAGTCAGGGGTATTATATGCGCAGTTGACCGCCTTCCTATTCGGGCTGTGCTCGGCATGGTCACTCAAGTGACCGAGGTCACCTGATCATGTGCATGACTGTGCGCACGATCTATTCTAACACGCCCCTTCAGCTTCGCGGTCCTGCCGCGGAGCTGCACTTTGCTTCATAGCTCCTGTGCCCTTTCCTCAGTTCTTCTCTGTTCAATCTTATCCGTCAAGTCGATCAGCTTCAGTTGCTTGAGGAAGCCCGAGTGGCCGTCTCCTGAGAGGTTCTTCGTTAATCCGTCGGCGAGCATTCGGGTAGTAGGCGTGTAGATGACATTAACTCTTTCTTCGATGATTTCTTGGCGTAGCCAATGGTTGTGAATGTCAACATGCTTGAGCTTCGTGCGTAGTTGTACTAGTTCTGCAGTGACAAGGCGGATAGTCTGCTTATTGTCGCATTCGATTGTGATCCTTGCTGGTGTTGCTGCTGCTCGGCGAGCAGTCGGAGAGTTCAGGTCAACCTTCAATGCAGAGATAAGTCGGCTTGCAAAGAGAGCTTCCTTGGCTGCTTGGGAAAGCGCCAGGAGCTCTGCCTCTGTTGTTGACGTTGTAACTGTATCCTGTTTGTTGGCTCTCCAGGAAGTGATCCCGCCGAAGAGCTTCATGACGAATGCCTGAGAACTCCGACGATCCGTTGAGTTATCGGCGAAGCTAGCATCTGAGGCAACTTGCAGTCCGTCTTCTTCACTGCCGGCCGCAGCTCCGTATTCAAGGCAGAGACCCTTTGTTTGTATGAGGTATTGCAGGGCTCTGTCGGCGGCTCTTTGTTGCTGCGGTCCGGGGTTCTGGTTGAACCTAGCTAGTCGGCTTGCAGCAAAAGCTATGTCTGGTCGAGTCATCACTGCCGCGTACATGATCGTGCCGACCTTCCTGAGGTATAGGTTGACGCTGCTGGGGCTCGCTATTGTGTCATGTGGCAGAAGTTCTTCGCGAATCATGGGGGTTACCGTCGTCAGGTTCGGCGAGTCTTCGGGGAGCAGGCGGCGCATTTTATCGATATAAACAGCCTGTGACAACCACAGCTTTCTTGCTCTGCGATCCCGGATGACCTCGATCCCTAGGAACCATTGAAGTGGCTTGCCTCCTTCAATATTGTACGTTGTCTGTAGTTCTGCCATCAGCGACATTGCCTTGCTCTTGATGCGCTTAGGGAAACAGAGAACACAGTCATCCACGTAGAAGAAGAAGATGATATCTCCATGAAGCCAACAGCAGTCCTCGCCAGGCACTCGGCGAAAGCCTGCTTGCAGCAAGCCCTTTTCGAAGTGCTTTTGCCACAGCAGTGGTGATCGCCGAAGACCATAGAGAGCTTTCTGTAGCTTCAGAATCCTTCCTGGCTTCCTGTATCCCGCAGGCATTTGCATATAAATATCCTCATCCAGCTTTTGCATGTACAAATGCATTGACTGCATCGTAATTGCAACATATCGTAGTCGAATCCGGTTTGGCTAGGGCCATGAGGGTTCTGAATGACATGCCCCGCCAAAGTTGCTGCGTAGGTCTCTCGGCCATCGATCGCTTGCTGGTCGCCGCGTATAACGAGGCGCGCTTTTATCTTTCACGAATCTGCCGTGTTTGTCAAGTTGTATAGACGTAGACCCAGTGGCAGCCGAAGCACTCGTCGGCCTTTAGCCGAGGCTTTTGCGACTTCGATCCACGATTGGGAATCTGCATGACTTTGTAAATGTATTCTTTCTGCTTCAAGAAGAGCCTCCCGGTAGGGATGGCTTGCTATAGTCGCGTGCGAGCTGGGAAGGGTCTGCAACAGACGCCACGGTGTATTTACGCATGGCGGCCTTTCCCCCCCAGATACAGGGCTCTCCATCTGTAGAGGTTTTGTGCCACTGCTGACGCAGGGCTCTCTAATCTCGGAGGTTTTTGCGCACCTATATCCTTCGTGATCTGAGGGCAGACTTGTCTTCCCCCGCCGAGTGCTCGCCTAGGGCTGGCCAGGCCTTCGCCGAACACTCTGCGGTTACTCGTGCGATGCTTGGGCGACTGGAGTCTCCCAGCTAGAACGCAGCCTTGAAAGACTCACGCTGCTTCGCTGGTCGATCGGCGAGATCACTTTGGACCTTCCGAGCCTCACTTTGTCGATTTGCGAGTTGGTATGCGGAGCTCTCCTTGTTTTTATTCGGAGCATATTGCGTACCCGCTTCCAACTCGTGCTTGGCCGCTTCCCCACGCCCCTTCACACCTAGACCAGAGGCCAAGGTGTGGGAAAAACGCGGCTGGCGGTGATAGGGGAGGTGTTGGGAGAGGTTCAAACTTAGCTGTGGTGTATTCATATGCCCCTTCAGATTCGGGCACTTTGCCAACAGCCTCGCAATTACTCGGCGAGTGTTCTCCAAACAGGTCATCGTTGTCTTCCCCTATTACTTCATCTGCTTCTTCATCAGGTGGCTGTGATAGCCACTGCTCAGCTTGTGCTTGTATCGCTACAAGTTCTTCGATGCGTTGTCGGATAGCTTCGAGGTTCTGTTGCCTTAAATCGTCTCGAAGACTCTCTGTCCGTCCGTCGAACAGTTGCTGCTCGTTGAATGAGACGTCTCTTGTTGTAAAGACTTCCTTATGCAAGGGGTTCCAGACTCTGAATGAGTTGCTTGACGTATAGCCCACTAGGAAGCCGATCCACGCCCTCGGAGCCTGCCTTTGAAGCCGGTTTCTTCGCAATTGTGCATCTGCAGTCAATGCAAAGACCTTGCAGCCGTATGCTCGAAGGTGTGAGAGGTCGGGCTTCGCTGAGTGGTCGCCGCGGAATTGGCGATGGAACAACTCGTACGGAGTCTTTCTGTTTCTGTGAATTGAGGGTGTACGATTATAAAGGTAGGTAGCAGCTTTGATCGATTCCGGCCACAGATATTCAGGCAACTTAGCTCCTGCACGCATTGCGCGGCTTTTCAGTATGATGACTGCAGCGATGCGTTCTGCCCCCCCGTTTTGTGCTTGAGTATTCGGGGCCGAAGGCTCGGCGCGTATTCCCCGAGCGGTCAGCAGCTCAGCGACTTGCGGATGTATTTCTGTTATCTCATTATCGCACTCAAACACTTTGACCTTAATGGAGTATTGCACCTCCAACATCTTGAGGAAGTGAGTGATCGCTGTGCGGATAGCGAGCGTTGAGCGATTGTCGGCATAGTAGTCCCATGAGTACCCTGTTGCTCGGTCCGTGAAGATCCATACAGACGTATAGCCTGCATAGCCTGGGGTCATCGGATGGAAATCTAGGGCTATTCGTTCTCCTGGTTTTGCTTGCGCTGTTGCTTCTCGGGGTGCTCTGCGGATCGCTCGGCAAGCCTTCGCTACACCACATGCATCGCAGTCCACAGTCGTTATTCGTTCACGGCCTTCAGGCTCGTGCATCTTCAGCCTGACGCCCCTTGAGGCCGTTATAAGGCAACGCAGGGAGTCTGGGCCTGGATGGCCGAGTCGTCGGTGCCAAGTCATTGTGTCCCCTAGCATTGGCTTTCTCGGAGTCCATGTTGTAAAGCGAGACTTCTTCTGTGGCTTGTCTGCTGTCATTGCCGCCGTGTGCTCCACGACCCTTCTCCGAGCGTTTGGCGAGTCTAACGCTCCATCTTTCCATTCTAAGACTTGTTGCCCTTGCTTCTCGTCGATAGTGCCTAAGAAGGACCCATCTGATCTCCGCAGACAGTTGTTACCTGGTCTAGTATCCCACCAAAGGCCTCGCTGTCTCAGCTTCGAGAATGAGACGAGGTTCGTGGTAAGGGATTTACACAGGGCAACGTCATAGAGAGTGAGCCTTATCGGCGAGCCATCGGCATCTGCTAGGGTAATAGTCGCTTCACCGTAACCGTCGATTGGCACTTGGGTAGTTCCTGACCAAAAGAAATCTCCTGGTTGGGCTGCTCGCAGGTTTTTCATTCGGCTTGTATCTCGGAAGATATGCAGGGTTGCTCCTGAGTCTAGGAGAACACAGTTTTGTAATGCGTAGTAGATGCCGGCTACTAGTTCAGCGTTCGTCATGCAATCCCTGATGATTAGGGCTGCGTTCGCTGTACAGGTGCCGACAGGTCGTAGTCAGGCTGATTTCTCTAGCTTGATCTTTCTGATCCGTCCGACTAGGTCGTCTTCGTTCTCTTCTAGCCGCTTGTTGAACCTTTCGGTTACATGGGACCGCGGTTCGAACCAGTCAGGTCTGTTCTCTGGAAAGGCGTAGAAGCAACGTGATAGTGGATGGAGTTGACAGCATGCTGGGCACTTGGCTTCTTTATCCGATCCAATGCTCTGACGCCGTCTCTTCTTGGTGTTTGTTCGTCGAGCATTCGTCGAGCTATCGGCCTCTTCTTGTGTGCCTCCTCCGCCGTGGAAGGCTCCCTGACTCACTCTTCCTCGCCGTGGGGTCTCCGGCCGTTTAGCGATCTCTCGGCGAATGTCTGCCATGACTGGGCCGACTGTTAAAGTACCTGCTCGGACTTGAGCTATCTGCATGACGCTGTATGCATCTGTCCAAGCCTGTAGGTGCGTTGACTGAAGAGCTGTTGTGAGGTCTCCAAGCCACTGATCGGGTTCTATTGCCTCTTGGAGGCCAACATCCTGAGCCTCGTTGATAGCATTCCGCCATCGCTTAAGCCAATCGGCTGCAGCAGTGTTGGTCTTGATCTTTCCTTGGAGTGGTTCTCCCAAGATCTCGCGGTATGCTCGGCGAGCCCTCTGCTTCCGCTGTTCGGTTGCTAGAGCAAACTCGTCATAGATTGACTGAATCCACTCAGGCAAACTGGTCTCTGGCTTGCAGTGATGCCGAGAGAGGGGTTCATCAAGCGTCTCAAGGACCCAGTTCCTTACGTTCTTTGTTCTGGTTTGGAATTCCTTGTGGCGCTTATTGCGGTGTTCGTAGTTGGCCCATAAGGCGTTGTACACTCGGAGACCCTTCTCGGGCAGCTCGCTGACATCTTGAGCCTTTAGCGTCATGTCGTCTTCATCACCAAGAGTGGGGTCTTCATCATCGGTCACGGCCGTAATGGTCTCGGTGTGATCGCTAGAGACTTGTGATTGCTCGGCGAGCCTTGAGCGAGTGATTAACGCTGGCTTCTTCTTGAATTGAGTGATATCCGGTGGAATTGGGGCCTTTGAGATCAGCTCCGGTTTGTTCTTCTTCTCAGGGTCAAGATAGTCCCAGAGGTCTTCGTTCATAGCTGTAGTCTTCAGGGTCTTGAACCACGTGATCCAATCCTCGTCTGTGACTAGCTCGATGCTTGTGGCGGTCGCCATGCTTTCGGCGACTGCTCGTCGGGCGCTCGTGGACAGCCTGCTGCCTAAAGCGGTAATTGCTGGTAGATATGATTGCGTATGAGACTCTTAATTGTTGGATTTAGGCAGCATGCATAGCATCTTAGTCATTGAGAGCCCACATGTATGTGTATTGTGCATATTGTCATCTAGGCTGACCCCGCAGCAGTCAGGGGTATTATATGCGCAGTTGACCGCCTTCCTATTCGGGCTGTGCTCGGCATGGTCACTCAAGTGACCGAGGTCACCTGATCATGTGCATGACTGTGCGCACGATCTATTCTAACAATTTCTTTTTATTAATATAAGCTACTATTTTATATTTAAATAGGTATATAGCTAGATAAGTATAAAAAGTACTATAGAAGTTATACTAAAACTAAAGCTTATAAACTTTACTTATACTAGCTTTTTACTCTATATATAGTATATTTATAGTAAAACTTTAATACTAAGCTAGTATAACTTTTAGAGGCTGATATTAGGTTATTCTAGTATATAAAAACTAATATTAAGTCAGTTTAATATACTAAGGGGGTCCGGGACTTATTTATATTATAAAATAAGTCTATTTAAGTATATTATTAACTCTTAAATAGACTGAATATATAATCTATATTATTAATATAATTATTAGTATTTTCTTTTACTATTAAACTTTTAATTTTCTTTTTAAATATATATATATTAAAGTATTATATCTCTTAATTACTTAAAATAAAATAATTATTTTAAGGTTATTAACTATAAATAATAAGATTATTAATTATAAAAAATAAAAATAAAATTAAAGAAATTAAATAGAAATTTTAAGTAGAAATTAATAAATAATAACTTTATTATTTAATTACTATTTCTTCTAATATTAAATATAATACTTATTATTTATTTCTACTATTTAAGATTACTATATAGCTTTAATTTATTTAATAATATTAAGTAAAGCTAAAAAAAAACAAATAATCTTTATTATACACCTAGGCATATAAATGTCACGTGTTAGTAATTGTACGCCTAGGCGTGCCAGTACTGCTCGCCTTTTATATCCCCCCTCTTAGCTAATAGCTACAGTTGTTATACTGAAGCCCTGACGAAATTATCCCCTCTAGTAACCTTAATTTGCCATATCCCTGTAGTTTCCCCGCCAATCACGCTTAAAATACTCTCCCCAGACCGCTGATCCTTCATATTAGCGACACAGCTCGGCCATATGCTACCCCGAAATATCCACTCTACGCGATCTGGTTACAGCCGCACCAAAGACGTCCTACGTAGTACCTGCGGCTTTCTCATCCCATCATGTGTGACGGAAGGTAAATGGCTCGTCCGAGTTTATTGACATCCCTAGTAATGGCATGTCCTTATAAGGACAGTCCCCCCATTCCAGAAGTTGCTCAGTAAGAAACGTGAGGGCCTCTACTCTCTGCAATTCAAGGGCTACGGCAGCATTACAACAATGAAACTACTGTCAATTCTTACCGCTGCCCTCTCAGCTGCATTGGTGGCCAGCAGTCCCACGCATCGCCAAGGCACAAGCTATGTTGGATATCTCATCTCAACCTTCAGCGATGCCAACCCCCAAATACAATGGCACCTTTCGAATGGCAACAGTGCATCGAGCTTTAGATTCTTGAATCATGGCAGTTCAATTCTCGCATCAACTGTCGGTACTAAAGGCGTGAGGGATATCTTCCTTACAACAAACTCTGCTCGGTCTGAGTATTTCTTAATTGCGACCGGTCAGTCTTTAATTCCAAGGTATTCGGCAGTCGCTAAACATTCATGTCGCACCTAGATCTTGACATAAATGCCTCCGGCTTTTCATGGGATTGGGCCACAAGACAGGGCAGTCGAGGCATTGTTGTCTGGAAATCATCCAACCTCGTCGATTGGTCAGAGTCTTCGTTGCGAATGTATGGATCCTTACTCAATTCCTCTCGCTTCTTGAACTGATTGCGTCCACCAGTGTTGAAGGAGATAGGGCTGGCATGGTTTGGGCGCCATCCGTCGTCTGGGATGACGCGACTCAACAATATTACGTCTTCTGGGCTTCCCGATTATATGACTCCGCGGACATAGGCCATACCGGTACTGCAAACCTAGATCGGATCCGCTACGCGACCACCAAAGACTTCGTCACCTTCAGCTCCCCATCTGACTATGTTGCTCTTGCAACCACACCGTTGATTGACCAGGAATTCCAGTATCTTGGCACCCCAGGCTCCTTCATTAGGTTCCTCAAGAACGAGACGACCAACCAAGTATATCAAGAAAAGACGACTGGCGGGCTTTTTGGGAAATGGACTCGAATACCGGGTTACGTTCGTAACCAGAGTCCGCTCGAAGGCCCAGCGTCGTTCGCCGATAACCTGACGCCTGGTCTTTACCATCTGCTTCTTGATGATTACACGCAGTATATTCCCTACCAGACTACAGACATCTTATCCCCATCCTGGGTGGCCTCGAATCGATCCAACTTCCCCACTGGCTTGAAGCATGGATCGGTCACGCCGTTGACCCAGGAGGAGTATGATAGGGTAGCCGAGAGGTATCCCGAATAATGTACTCAAGACACTACACTAGGACCTGCGGTAGTTTGATAAACTTAGATTAATCAATGCTAAAGATTCCCTCTACATCTGTTTACTGCTTTAATGCTAGCCCCGGTGTTGACATAATAAAACACAATGGTAACATCCTTCTAGCTAGGGTGTATTAATTTCTCCTGTCCTATCCCCGGAGACACCTTTCAAAGTCTAGGGTTCAGTTTGAGTATTTTTTGAGCGTAAGGATGCCCGCGTTTCAGAACATAGTGGTCGATGTCAGCTGTGTTGACATAGTCTGGATGGGCATTCTTCATCAAATCCGTCATCCCACAAAGGCGCATGGCCGTCTCGATTTCGTCTTGCAGGACTAATTGTATATGTTAACAATTGGTGATCTTCTTGACTGTTAGGGGGTGCAATCTCACTATTGATAGCATGGCTCACACCACCTTGCCCATAATTGACAGCATATACAAAAGGTCTCCCGAGGCCAACTGCCGAGGCCCCAAGACAGATTGCCTTTACCACGTCGGAGCCTCTTCGGAACCCACCATCAATCAAAATGTCTAAGGCTTGAAATACCTCAGGGCAGTTTCGATGTAGCTCTAACAAGAGCACAATGGTTGGGGGCGCACCATCAGCCGCTCGGCCTCCGTGGTTGCTCAGAACAATACCCTGACACCCGCTCTTCATGGCAAGCTTGGCGTCTTCCCAGCGTTGTATACCTTTCACCACAATTGGTAAGTCAGTGAGCTGGCGCAACCAGGAGATATCGTCCCAGTTTAATGTTGGATCGATAAAGGAACCAGTTTGTCGTGCCAGTCCGGAACCTTTCCAGTCTTTTCTCATCTGTGTTTCTTGAACGAAATCGACCGTTTTAGCCCGCTCGTCGGCCTCGCGCTTCGATACAACTGGTAAGTCTGCTGTTACGAAGATAGCCTTGACCTTTCCTGAAGCAGAAATGCGGCGTAGGAGATCCTGCGATTTTTCTCGGTCCTTATTGACGTAGAGTTGAAATAAGGCATGCTGGGGCGTAGCATCAAGGATGTCTTCATGTGGGTATGAGGCCGGAGTAGCAATGCATTGAATAATTCCCATCTCGGCTGCTCCTTTTGCTAGCGCCAGCTCTCCATCTGGCCCGGCAGTTCTAGCTGCACCAGTTGGTGAAATGTAGACAGGCAAGTCGAGATTGCATCCAAATAGACTCGTTTTCGTGTTGATGGTGCCAACATTGCGCATCACGGAGGGCCGAAGCCATATCCTATTCAAGAAGGCTGAATTCGCATCACGTGTGAGATTGTCGTTTGAAGCTCCACTGATGTATGCCCAAGCCTTTTTGGGCAGTGTCAGGGCAGCGATGCTCTCAAAATCGTGCAGGTTGATGATACTGCTCAAAGGAGGCTTCGTGACACTCTGACTAGACATGTCCACACTGGGGTCATTTCTGGTCGTCTTCCATTGAGACGAAACATTTGACAAATCAACAAACCCAAGGTTATGTTTCTCTTTGAGGCTTTTCTGTATCAAAGTAGGTGCGTGGACCTTGTTGTACTCATCAGAAGCATCTTGCCCAGCGAATTGATGTATAACTTGATCTCATAATGAATAATTCGCTCGGTCCACTACCCAGGCAGTCTAAAACTCACTTTCGGGCCCTCCCGGGTGATCGGGTGCAAATTCTGTCATGTCATAGACATTTCCATTAACAACAATCCAGATATCGTCGCTCTTGTTATGAAGGATGATTTCGTTTGTTGAGATTGTTCGAGACATGTTGGTAGAGTTTCACGACGAGATTGAGACGGGGTTTAAGTGAAGACGACTAAACTGGTACCGTTGAGATAACATCGAGATACTTGTACAATAAAGACGAGTCCTTTTCTACAGTCACCCGCTGTCTTGGAGATCCGCGGCAGTCGGAATGAGGGGGAATCGGCAGTTACCGACCAATCACTAAATGGGAATTACATGACCGATTGGCGGGCCGGGCGTAATGGCAGCCGGAATGGACCAGCACTTTCCGAAGCGATGGAATGCTCGGAATCCACCTGCAATTAGTCCCGCTCCAAAGCGGTCTATGCCTTTTTAATACCTCTCCAGTTCGCTTTTTATCAACTTCCGCATATTCTCAAAGCTACCACTATCACGTAAAACTGATTTCTGAACGAGCGATTCACCAAGCCACTAAATATTCTCCCCGATTCCCAGCCGAATTACAAGAAGCTGACGTCATTGGATATTTGAGATTCGACCATTTCTATGTCGCCTTCTTCTTGTCGTTACCAGAGCCATAAATGTTGCGATTGTTGCCGTCTTTACAATAAGCCCGTAGGAGTCCGTTGGCTGGCGTTGACTCTGAGTCTGTAATACGGAAGACCGCCAAATCGCCCACTAGGACAGACGACATGTATCGACGCGCACGAGATTCTCCGACGGCATAAGTCATCACATCATGTGTAATAGGCGTATTCATTGTCCCCGCAAAACATGATCGGTTTTGCGTTGCGACTATTTCCTGATCAGGTATACTCTCAATGTAGAAAAAAAGCCAAATTCTTACGACATGATGCCTCGAGAACAAAGATCCACCCACCAAGCCCCTTAATATCAGCTTGCATGAAGCAACATTCGTCCCGTCCCGTTCTGGTATGTTGCCATCGGCGTGAGGTCGGGTCTCCGGCCCAAGTCAATCCCCGAAAGAAAACTTCGCCCGAATACCCCTCTTCTTGGCAGATGCAAAGAGAATGTGCGCGCCGATTGGTGGTAACCCTATTTCATGATTCTCCGTATGCGAGGATTAAATGGCATGGGTTGACACACGCCGGCATCTAATTGGTTCGCTTCCCCATGCCGTCGATGGCAACATAGCCAGGCCAAAAAGTCTGGTTCGAACGGACAGTACTATGCTGAGTGTAGCTTTCGATCGGCCCTGTTGTCGGTCGATCGAGCGCCGAACGTTACCCTGTAATTTAGTATTTGCTGATCACCCCGCGTTGTTCGGCTGCAAACTATACTGAGTATGGCATCATCGTCTTTACTGATTGGGCCATTGCCCGGGGCCATTGCGAATCTTCCCCTTGCGGATAAACACAAGGGCTAGTCGACTTACATCTTTGGCCAACCCAGTTCGTCACACTTTCGCCCGAGATTCACCAACTCACGGGCGGAAAGGTCTCTCGCAATCTCCGGACAGAGCTTGCTATAGAGCACGAGGGAAATGGTCCGAAATTGCGATGGACAGAGCAAGTTGCGTCGCTCACTGTTATAAAGCGTAGCGCAGGGCCATTGTAGATGGAGTCCTTCCAATCAGTAACTTTATCGAAAGAAGCCTTGCATTGCAGTTGGCCTTTCATAGAGCTATTGCGGTGCTTTGACGCAATGTCGCCATTAACTTTATGTCTTCTCGCCGTGTCGGCCCTCTTCGGCCGTCCTGTCTCAGCTGCGACCGGGAATTCTAGCTCATCAGCGACTGTCAATTGGCTTGGCAAAACACCAACACTGCATTCAGGCACTACTTTCGGACTCCCATGGCCACGTGGGAAACACTGGCCAGAGAGCACCACATTTTCAATCTCAGGCACGTCGGGCGAGACCATTGACCTCCAGTCTTGGGTCACTGGATACTGGTCGGACGGCTCCGTGAAGTGGACAGGCCACGCAATCCCGGGATTGGACTTGATATCCGAAGGATACACCGTCAAAGCGACTGCATCAAATGGTTCGACCAACTCCACTGCTTCAGCCCGAGTAGACGACACAACCACCGGCATTGTTGTCACTGAGTCCTCGGATGAGATTAAAGTCGACACCGGAAAGCTCATTGCCTCGTTCCCCAAGACAGGCGGCACTATTCTCAAAACAATCGAGACGAAAAGCGGCAAGAAAGTCGGCCAAAACGGAAAGTTGGTCCTGTATTCCCAGTCCGGAGTAGCAGACACCCCAGAAGCTCGTGGGAATTCGTCCATCGACTTCTTCAACTTTGAGAGTCGTATAAGTGACGTCTCGATTGCAGAACAGACATCTGTTCGTGCACTAGTCACCATTCGAGGAAATCATCAAGCTACAGGCTCCTCATCTCATGATGCGTGGTTGCAGTTTGTGCTGCGATTTTACTTGTACTCCAACTCGGAGTCAATCAAGATTGTCCACAGCCTTGTTTTTGATGGCAATGCTACAAGCGACTTCATCACAGGCATCGGGATCCGTTTTGATGTTCCCTTAGATGGTGAAGAGCTGTATAATCGCCACATCAGAATCGCAGGAGTTGACGGTGGTCTGCTTAATGAAGCCGTGCAAGGCATCACTGGATTGAGACGGGATCCAGGAGCAGTGGTTAAGACTGCCCAGTTTGATGGAACCGAGCTTCCCGATACTGCGACTTGGGACACGAGAGTCTCTTCCAGACTTCATTGGATTCCAACTTGGAACGACTACTCCCTCAGCCAACTCTCCCCCGACGGATTTACGCTCAAGAAGAGAACCAAGGCTGGGCAGAGTTGGATCAATATACCGGGTGGAACTCGGGCTGAAGGGCTCGCATACCTTGGAGGCGCGACCACTGGAGGCCTCGCAGTAGGGCTCCGTGATTTCTGGAAGCGTTACCCTACTGGCTTCGATATTTCCAACGCAGCCTCTGACACTGGAAGCATCACACTATGGTTGTACAGTCCATCTGCGGAGCCGTTGGATCTCCGCCCTTTCCACGATGGCTTGGGGCAGGACGGCTATGCAGATGAGCTAGATGCGCTCCAGATCACGTACGAAGATTGGGAGGACGGTTTCAATACTCCTTACGGCATCGCCAGAACGAGCGAGATCTCTCTGATTGCATTTGATCAAACGCCATCAAGGGAAACCCTGTCCACACTGGTTACCTATGTCAACAACCCTCCAGTCTTGGTAGCCAACCCGAGTTACATCAAGGACACAAAGGCGCTCGGCTCGTACTGGGACGTTCCAGATGACAGTAGCGATGCCGCAAAGACTTTGGAAACTCATCTCGACTTTCTAGCCAAATTCTATCAAAACCAAGTTGAACAGCGCAGGTGGTATGGGTTCCTCGACTACGGAGATTTTATGCACACATATGACACCGACAGACACACTTGGCGTTACGATATTGGAGGGTATGCGTGGGATAACTCTGAGCTTTCCCCTGATCTTTTCTTCTGGCTCTACTTCCTCCGTACTGGTCGGGAGGATATTTATAGGTTTGCTGAGGCGCTGACACGGCATACCGGAGAGGTTGACGTATACCATCTCGGCAACTGGAAAGGCCTAGGCACACGCCATGGTGTCCAACATTGGAGCGACAGTGCCAAGCAAGCTCGAATCTCTCAACCCCAGTATCGGAAGTACTTTTACTACCTCTCAGGCGGCGACGAGCGAGTTGGTGAACTACTAGAAGAGCTGCTCGATACAGACAAAACGTACGGAATTCTGGATCCGAATAGGAAGGTTCGGACAGACGGGTGGACCCCAACTCCAAATTCAACAGTTGCAATTGGTCTGGGAACGGATTGGTCTGCTCTTGCGGGTGGATGGCTCATCGAATGGGAGCGGCGAGGATCGCGCTGGGAAGAATCGAAGGCAAAGCTCACAAGCACCATCACGGGCATCGCAAATCTCACAAACGGCTTCGTGACGGGCGCTGGACTCTATGATCTTGAGCTGGGAACCCTTGGGCCCCCTCCCGCTGACCCTCAGAACCTCGGCTATGTGTCCGTTTCTCATCTCTCGGCCGTATTTGGGTTACTGGAGGTTGTGTCAGAAGCGATAGAGTACTACGGCAACACTCTGCCGAAGGGTTTCAAGCAGGCATGGCTCGACTATTGCTACTACTTTGGGGCAACAAAACAAGAGCAGGCTGCCCGGTATGGTTCTAACTTTGGCAGCTTAAACCTGTTCCAAGGACATTCTCGACTTACAGCATACGCGGCTAATCAGCTGAGCAACTCGACAATCAAGAAGCGAGCCTGGAACGAGTTTTTCAACACAGATGGGTTTTCTGCAGCTGCTCCCTGGAACACTACATACCTTAATGGAAGTAGTGTATTGATGCCAGTGGAGGAAGCATCTTGGATTTCAACAAATGATGTTGCACAATATGGTTTAGCAGCAATTCAGAATCTAGCTCTGATAGGAGAGGCTCTCACTAGCTAGATATAGGAATAATTGAGAAGTGTTTATATTAAAAATAAAATCTCGTGATTGTCAGAGCTGATGTAACCAAAGTGGTATATACAGATTGCATGAACAGGCATTTGTGTATCATTAAGCTTTTACCTGATCAGCCCTTTAAGTTACGAATGAGAGTCAAGGCAGCATACCCAGTCCTTATAGCCCTCCTGCCTGTTAACCTAACGATCAAACCAATTTGAGGAAGCTGGGTTACTGGAATCACGCCACACACCGATGACGTTCATGTAAAGCCAAAGAGGATCAATTCTTGAGGCAGTGGCATGGATCATAAAAGTATTAAAGGCATACCTAATTTCATTTATGCTGGTCAAGATACATAAGCCGCAGCGTCGGTTTGGGTGTTTGTGCAGAAAGCCATCACAGGCAGAGACACATTGCAGTTATTGAGTCTTACGCTTTCGTGGGCCAGGGTAGAATATTATAATTACAATCTAGACAGCATGCCAAAAAAGCCTTGACTCTGGCAATGAATTTGATGACACAACCAAGATGTGGTTTGCTTACCGGATGCGAGGTTGGAGAAAGAGCAAGTGGTGGGCATGAGACCATGAAGACCAAAATCGATGACAGCAAATTGCAACAGAGAGCTGGACATTTGCGGCTGTGACGAGTCAGTAAAATCGCCAGGCGCTTTCCTATTAAATTTAGGTCAGATTCTAGGCTTCAACGTCTTGGGGTTAGTTATGATGTGTACAGAAGGTCGGATGTAATATGTCGTGGCCTTGCCACGTTGGCTTCCATTTTCTCCGGCCGAAGAGGTCGCCTGTAGTAGAGTCAACTTCGGTCTCGGATTATCTTTTGTCATCATGGATACCCTTTTCATCGGTCGCGTTGACCCTCTGGGCCGAGGCCATGACATTGAGGTTGGGCTCCAGTTCATCGTGAACTTCTACCCAACCTCTGCTCAATATGCCAAGACACGGTTTGCATGACCTGTTCACAGCATGGCCAGGTTTAGGTGCAAATGTAGACACGGGCAACCTTCACCGTAGGATTTTGGCGACAAGATTTTATTCCTGCAGACCGCTAGAGGAATCCACTATGAAACGACTTGACTCAGACCTAGGGAGTCAGAGGAACTCGGCGAGCAAATGTGACGCCTAGAATCGAGCTATGTTTCGAGCGACCAACCACTTTGCTCTGAGTTGACACAGGGGCCGGGAAGCTTGAAGTTTAGGGGAATTGCACACTTTCCTTCGGTTTATTGCTAAGCCTTCTATCCAGAAGGAACTGTGCAGTACTTGGGAACAAGACTAGTACAAAAGTCTGACGAAGATTTGCTAACCAGTTTCCTTAGCAACCCAGCAAACCTCTGCTTAATTCTCTACTCGATTACATATACCATCTTCTCCGCGCTAATTGGCCGCATATGCTCCAACTCGCTTCTCGTTGTCGCTCTCGACGTCACTCCATCACCCCCCAGCAATGTAAACCCGTCAGGCACCACTCGCTTCAGCCCACCCGGCATGATGCGCAGGGGATTTGGCTCCAGGTTGACCTTGCCCTCTTCGGCACCGGAGCTTAGGAAGGCAAAGAACTTTGTTGCAAAATCCCTTGCAGCCGGAGTGGCAGGAATAGTCTGGCCTGGGAAGGTAAATCAGCAAACCTGGATAACAAGGACGAGGAGAACAGGACGAACCATTGTAACCAATCTCAACTCCAAGTCCTTCCCATACAGCACCATAAATAGGCTTCACCCTCAAGCGAGAGGTGTCGAAACCCCCGCCACCCGGGCTTCGAAACACGGCGAATCGACCCTGCGGGCCAAAAGTGCTGTGGACTTTTTCGACTGTTGCACCCTCCGAGATACAGTCAATGGCGTAGTCCACACCTCCACCAGCAGTTGCTTCCCGTACTTTGTCCGGCCAGTCTGAGTCCCGGTAGTCCACAAGTGCGTCATACGAGTACGGTGCCTTGCGAAGAAAGTCGTGTTTTGCAGCACTCGCCGCCCCAACAAGACGGATCTTGCGACCTGATGCAAGGAAAGAAAGGCGCACGAGTTGGGCTGCGTAGAGGCCCAGTGAAGTTGAAGAACCGTAAATGAAGACATTGATGGGGCTATGTGTGTCCTGATTCTCAACGGGGAGCGCACCAGAACTCGACGCGAAGGGGCTTGGAAGCCCGAGACGGACAAAGACGCCTTGGGCAGCAGTGAGACCACACATGCTGACCGCAGATGCAGCTTCGAGGGAAAGATTTTCTGGAACTTGCCATACCAGGTCATATGGCGCTGTGATGTACTCCGCGAACGCACCTGGGCGATCATTGACAGAGCAGGCTACCGAGGTGACATGACAGTTAGTTCTGTATTGTTGCTAACGAACCGATCTGGAAGAGGGAAATGAATTGAAGAAGCAAATAAGAAAAGAATAGACAAACCTCCTTGAAGAAATCCTGCGACTCGTGCACCCGACTTCGTCCTCGGATCGGGTGACCCGGCAAGCTCTGGGCTGGCGCCAACGACGAAGCCCGCAAAGTCGGTGCCAATAACACGATATTCCTGAATGGCGATCGGATGGGAGACATAAAGCGAATCAACCGGATTTAAAGCCACAGCGTGGACACGAATGAGCACCTCCCCGACACCCGGAACTGGGCGAGAAAGTTCGCGGACGGCTGCTTCGCGGGTGGATGGGGTGAGGACGAGTGCTTTCATCTTGTCGTCTCTTGGGGATATGCTGATTTTTGGATGATGCGGAGGAGTGAATGAAGTATATTAGAATTCAAAAAAGAATGTCTCCCGGGTGAAGGATACGAACAGGGAGGCTGGAAATTATGACGATGATGCCTACTCGAGCGGGGTAAGTAGTGCTCACGGCAAGGCACTTCTGACAAGCGTGCTTATAGGGATGGTATCTGTAAGTAAACGTACAAGTTGCTGGAGTATATAGTGCGATTACAAGTGGTGCACCATTCTTCTGGCGAATTCGCTCGTGGAGGGTGATTCTTTCCAAGGGAAAGGAAAATTTTGTATTATGTCTCCTTTTCGGCCTCTCGCCGGACTCCTAGGGCCGCGGAATCGAATCGATAAGCCAGGTTTTAGACCTCAGTGGATCTACGGACTATGAGAGGTGGATTTCCCGGTATTAAAGCAAGCAAACCGTACATTGCAGCTACGGTGTCAGCAGGCTTATAAATAAAGTCATAAAATTTCGTGTTTACAAATCAAGCTATGCTGACAAACTATGAGAACTAAGGCACCCTAAAAATAATCTGAAGGCCACCAGATCCTAAGTTAGTACGAATGAACAATAAGCAGATGGTTGAGTATCCAAGCCATGATGAGTCCGCCTGCCTTGACCTCCATAGGTTCTAACTTATGTCGACAGGGATATCCTTTTTGAGTTTGATGATATTTTCCATATGTTTTAGATCTCTTCTATGTTGTTCCACTTCCCCTTAGTTTCCCACATTAGCGACTGAATTTCTGCAGATTCAGCTACCCGGGCGTTGCCGTCAATATCGATCTGAACGTTAAGAGGTCGTGCATTGCTCCGCTTACACAATTCCAGCTGCATTTACGGCCTACAGTATAGCCCATAACACTTGTTCAATTCCATGTCAACTGCGATATTATGGAGTAGGAGCAAGGAGCTGGCCTGCTAGGCTCACCACGGCCATCAAGTCACGATGTTTGTACTTCAAAAGTTGGGTCTGGCTATCCATTCGTGTGTCTTGACCTCGTTTTCCACTGTTCGACTTCAATTTGGTCAAAAGTCTTTGAAGTATAATATTTCTTTGTTGGCAATATCACTGGAAGGGGTGGTATAGCCCATATTACTATGCCCATCTCATTAATCACACAAAATCTCTATGTCGCTTGGGTAAATGACAGAAATTTAGTTATCCAATAAAGCTTGGGTCGTAGTCATGGAGAGGTATTAGTAGTGTCTCCCATATTATTCCTGTGTTTGATTAGGCTTGTAACGAGTTGGTTGTCGATGGCCTACAACTGTCGTTCAAACGAGTTTTGGTAGATGAACTCTCCTCCAGCGGTGTTGAAGCGAGGCTGTCGAATATTTCGAGATACAGACCGGCCGCTCGGTTGAATCGATCGGCTGTGGAATCGATGGTTTCTTCGTTGCTGTCGGTTGACAGTGAAGCCTTCTCATTCTCATTATCGCTACTGTTGGTGTTGTCGCCATCCCCGTGAAAACCGGTTTTTTGGAGTTGGAACTCTTGCGTTTTCAGGGATGACCTTCTGAAATTGGGGTTTTACAAGAGTATTCGGACTGGCCTCCTATTGATATATATGGCGAGAGAAAACTGGCCCTTGCCAACCAAGAGTGAATAATAAGAGTGTCCTTCTCTACATATCTTGTCGACTTTAATGTTGTTACTCGTAGAATGACCGACTTCCCAGACTCGGCTGCTGCTACCCTATAGTTCGCCACGAGCGAGCCAAAATAGTTACAGATTAACCAGGGCGCGATGAGTATAACAACTGGACGGGGAAAATGATATAACAAAGCACGATATCATGGCGCCAAAAATAAGTCTATCGTAGCAGTTTTAATCGTTCAGTTCTACATGGGTATCGTCAAATCGTCTACAGCTTGGCAAATACGCCCTTGCACGCGCCCTTGCCGAGCTGTACTAGGGTGCTCTTGGTCCTCATGTAGGCCCGAATTCCCTCGATACCATTCTCAACCCCGACGCCGCTCATCTTCCATCCACCCACAGGCATCTCAGCAGGAGACTCACCCCAGGTATTGATCCAAGTGATGCCAGCATCGAGCTTCTTGATAACATCTTGAGCCAACCCGACATCGGACGAGACAACGCCAGCAGCCAAGCCCATGGGAGTGTCGTTGGCTCGTGCAATAAGCGGTGGCAGCCAATCCTCAGTATCCATCCCAGCGGTCTTGTAGGGTAGGATGCACATGACAGGACCAAATATCTCCTCACGAGTAATGCGCATCTCGTCCGTGCAGTCGGTAAAGATGACTGGGGGAACCCAGAAGCCATCCGCCGTCGGCAATGTCTTCTGAGCGGCTAGGGAACCATCATAGAGGACTCTAGCCCGGTCGACATCTCGGCCAAGCTGGATGTACATCTTAACCTTTTCCTGTTGCGCGGCGCTGACCATGGGGCCAAAGTTGGTCTTTTCATCTCTGGGCAGGCCCATGCGAAGGCCATCGCGGCACCTCTCAACCAAGGCTGCCTCGACCTTACTCAGCAGATTATCGGGGACAAAGACGCGGGTTCCATTTGTGCACACCTGGCCGGTGGAGAAGAAGTTGGCAACCATGGCAACATCTGCGGCCTCATCGATGTCTGCATCGGGCAGTATGACGAGAGGACTCTTGCCGCCAAGCTCCATGGTGATGCCCTTCATGCCCTTGGCAGCCTCGCTGGCAACCTTGCTGCCGGTGCTGACCTGGCCAGTGAAGCTGACCTTGGCAATGCCTTCATGAGCGACAAGGGGGGCGCCAACGCTGGGCCCATCGCCGTAGACAACACTGAAGACACCAGGGGGCACACCAGCCTCGATGTAGATTTGGGCGAGGGTGTTTGCATGGAGAGGCGTCACCTCACTGGGCTTGTAGACCATGCAGTTACCGGCAGCGAGACACGGGGCCGACTTCCACAGAGCAATCTGGATGGGATAGTTCCAGGCACCGATGCCGGCACAGACGCCGAGAGGCTCGTGGCTTGTGAGGATGAAGGCATCGGCCCGCAGGCGGGTGTGGTGTCCGGGGAGGCTGCCAGCAGCGAGGTGGCCATAGTATTCGAGGACGTCGGCGCCAGTGACGACGTCGACGGTGGAGGTCTCAGACCAAGCCTTGCCGGTGTCGAGGGTCTCGGTGAGGGCGAGCTCGTCGTTGCGCTCTCGGAGGATGGCGGCGGCGCGCAGCAGGATTTCGGCACGGCGGGGAGCCGGGGTCTGAGACCACTCGGGGAAAGCAGCCTGAGCTGCAGCGATGGTGTCGTTGAGCTGGGCAGGAGTGGTGGTGTAGATGGTAGCGAGGGGCTTCGCGGTGCTGGGGTCGACCGAGGTGAAGGTGGACGTGGAGGAAGAGGATTCCGGTTGGGGCCGGCCCGAGTGGAAGGTGTGGATTTCGGTCGCGAAAGTCATGATGGATGTATTATGGGGTGATTGGGAGAAGAGAGAGGAAGAGAATGGCCTCGGGGAAGGATGGTAGATGAGGGTTGGGGAACGAGGCGGGTGCTCGCAGGTGGGTGGGTGTAAAGAATTGCGACGGCGACGACAATAGCTTCAGGTATGGCCGATGACGACGGCGAGGGGAGATGCGTATAACAGCGCAGGCAGGACAGGTACGTACCGGATAGATACGAATTGGGTAACTGGGTGGCAAGCGAGAACGGGGGCGCGATTACATAAGGCGCGGTTCAGTTAGCAAGCAGGCTGGGACGCGATCTGATCGGGGGTAGAGATACGGTGAGATGCATTGCGGACGCCGATGAAGATTCGATGGAGCGATGGAGATACAGAGCAAGGACCAGAACGAGCCCCCCCCCCCTTCCCTCCCCGAGCGTGAATTGATCAATGAAAACGGGCCAAAAAATCAGGGAGTGCCCCAAATGCCGAACGCTGGCCGAAGTGGGGGGTGGGGCGGAAGCAGAGCTGAACCATGAGAGTTCTGACCAACACCGGTAGGGACAAGAACAGCAACAGGTATCGAGGATGAATCGATAGTCGGCATGACTGACCATCCTGAGTTAGTGGATTTTTGGTTGTTGATTCGGCGAATGAGCCATTGTGCTATCGTTTACTTGTACGTGGCAAGAGACTCGGGGCAACCATCTCATCGGTTAGTCCAGTGCTACGGATTGAGCAGGGTTGGAGGGAGGGAAGGCAGAGCAAGTGGAAGGCAAACGACAAGGAACACAATCTCTCCAATATGAAGTATCAAGTATTGTCAAGTACCTTTGATACTGTGTGCGGTAATACTTATGGTACTCCATACCTTGCTTCTTGAACGGCAAGGTCGAGATATATCTTCACGCAACCGCACAGCACCCGCATCGGGACCGGGCCGGGAGTGGGGGTTGGGTAGCAGCCGCACGATGTCGGATGATAGCAGTGGAAAACCCTGACTGCTGACGGCTGGATACGGGAGGAAACAAGAGAGGGAAAAAGGAAAAAAACCCTTCGTCAATCATCTAAACGGAACATCCGCACACGTAAACACAATGTCACCTGGAGTCGTTCACACGAAGGCCAGCTACAGGTCGCCAAGGCAGGCTGACGGCGCGGTGCCAATGGCATGCAGACTACGACTCGTTCCCATCGAATAGGCGCTAGATTGCGGGGTCTTTTAGTGGGCTCTCACGTCATGTTGGGGATGGCGACCCATCAGCGGATACAGTGCATATTGCAACCCACGCCGCACTATGCCTCGCTGGGCTGGCTTGCCGCTGCAACCAAGGCATGAAGAGATACAGACGGCCACCGCTGAAACGGACTTGCTGAAAGGAATTAAGCTAGCAATTGGGACATGGCCAACAGCGCATTGACAAGCACCGAAGCCTCAATTGATAGAAAAAAAATTTGGACTGGAAATAAAAGGGCTGGGAACACTAATACGAAACACTGGTAAGTAGATGGACCCGTATTCTGCGGCAGTAAAGACTTTTAGGAGGAAAAATAAAATTCCAAAATCCAACCCGCCCAACCACGACAGTTCCAAGAATCAACTGTACTACAATACTCGGCAGATGACACATGGCGAGGCACACATCCAAGGTGGAGAAATAACCCTGTGTGTCCCTGCAGCATCAGGAGCAGCAGAAGCAACAGCAGAACCCTGCACGGCTCCATGTAGCACAACCCGCCAATACCATTGCTCAATTCAGTTCTGGAGGCTGGCGTCCTTTTTCCCCCTTGGTAATAACCCTTACCCGCCCAGACACGTACGTATGTACTTGCTCTCGTACAACACCGTCCTGTACGGAGCCAACGAAACAGGGGACCCCAACTGCGGATAACGGCGGGCGCTCGACGGGCGTCGACGCTATCGCGGCCGCCGGGTTCACACCGGTGCGCGCACTCGACTCCACGATCCCGCCACGCGCCCGGCGGGGCCGCTCTACGTCATTGGCCATGGCGGCTGGTTGCCGTGCTGCCCTGTCAAGGTGAGCCAGAGACATGGCATGTACTAGCCCAGGAATGGCAAGTCACCACGACGAACAAGCAGGCTGATCATATTGTTTCCAGAAACGGGTATCTGGGCCTATCTGAACCTTTTGGAACCCAGCAGGCGTCCATGCCGTCAGAGTCTCGATGCGGATGTATCATTGCCGAATGCCGCATCTAATACTTGCTATCCCGTCTCGGAAGCTCTGCGCGGCCTCATCCACGGTCACCTCCGACTGTGCCTGGCGATGTCTCGAATAATCCTATCTTGCCTGCGCCTCCCTGCGACCTCGTGCGCATCGCAACGTGTGTGAAAGGACTATTCACGGCGCACTATCCACTAGCTCATGTCCGGCCAACGGTGGTTGGAGGAGGAAGAGGGGCCGGGGCACAGTGCGGATGCGCGAGTGCGCGGCAGCAGCGGCCAAGACGGCCAAGACGGCGACGGAGGGTCTGAGACGGCCACGCCCGACCGCCGAGCAACCACGCAGACGGCGCCAACCGTGGATCCCCTGCCGTGAAACCGTACGACAAAGAGGATCCCGTTCGGGAAATGGCTGTTCGGGAGCTGTATGCCTGTAATTACGGTACCGATGAGGGGCGGGAGTTGGCTGCACGAGCATCTTGAATATTGGTTCCGGTTGGAAAAGGTTGACCAAGATGCCGGTTGTGCTGTATACAGTGCCGCAAATGCTTGTTCAGCCATCTTCTCTCTGCTAGTGACCTACCTAGGTATGCTTCCGCAGATAAGCAAGCAACCCATTGATGTACCGACTCCAGACCATCTCGGCCTTTCTGCGCCTGATATTGGAGAGACGGAGGCGGGTGTTTTCCCCCCGTTGTAATTGTAAACACCAGTACTAACTACTGGAGCTCGTTGACCGAGGCTGACTGGCATAGGCGGCTCTTCTCGTAGGTGAATGTCGGTGAGAGACTTCTTCCTTCCGGCCGCCCCGCCTCCGCCACCGTCGCGTCTCCAACTCGATCCTCCTCGGCCGGGCTGCCATGGTGTTGCTCCACCCGGCATCGTCGCTAGCTTCGCAGCTCACCCCTCGTCATCTGTTGGCGCCGTACTGCTGTGCGTCCGTCATCCATCCACCTCAGCTGCTCTCCTAGACTAGACGCAGCTAGTAACTGCAAGGTACCTTGTCATCCTCGTACTGTGTACTGTGCTGCCCTCAACCTTCGAGCATTGCCTTGATTGCAGGCATCGATCGGTCCGGACCCCCCCCACCTTGCGCAGAGTCGTTTCTTTCAAAACACTCCCTTCAGCCTGGCTTAAATCGAATTATTTCCCCTCGTCACTCCTCCTCACCCCAATCTCAATCCAATCCCAATCCCAATTTCAGGAACACGGCAAGGACTGGTCCTCCCGTGGAGCATTGAGATCATCCTACCCAATACTTGGCTATTGCTATCAATTCCTCATCTTTGATTCCCCAATCCATCACCATGGCTACCACCCAGACTCTCCCTCCTTCTCCCAGCTCCGCCTTCGACTACATCATTGTCGGAGGTGGTACCGCTGGCTGTGTCCTGGCCTCGCGCCTGTCCACCTACCTTCCCGAGAGCAAGGTCCTGCTTATTGAGGCCGGTCCCTCAGACTTCGACCTCAACAACGTCCTGAACCTCCGCGAATGGCTCAGCCTTCTCGGCGGCGATCTTGACTATGACTACGGCACCACCGAGCAGCCCATGGGCAACAGCCATATCCGCCACTCTCGCGCAAAGGTCCTCGGCGGCTGCTCTTCCCACAACACCCTCATCTCCTTCCGTCCCTTCAGACATGATATGGAGCGATGGGTCGCCCAGGGCTGCGCCGGTTGGGACTTTGACACCGTCATGCGCCACGTTGACAACTTGCGCAACCAGATCCAGCCCGTCCACGCGCGCCACCGCAACCAGCTCTGCAAGGACTGGGTCAAGTCCTGCTCCACCGCCATGGACATTCCCGTCATCACCGACTTCAACGCCGAGATTGCTGAGAAAGGCCAGCTGACCCAAGGCACCGGCTTCTTCTCCATCTCCTACAACCCCGACAACGGCCGTCGCAGCAGCGCCTCCGTTGCCTACATCCACCCTATCTTGCGCGGCGAGGAGCGTCGACCCAACTTGACCGTTCTGACCGAGGCTCACGTCTCCAAGCTCATTGTTGAGAACGACGTCGCCTCCGGAATTGTCCTCACCCTCAAGTCAGGCGAGAAGCACACCCTCAACGCTCGCAAGGAGACCATCCTCTGCGCTGGCGCTGTTGACACGCCCCGCCTCCTCCTACACTCCGGCATTGGCCCTCGCGCCCAGCTCGAGAGCCTCGGCATCCCTGTTGTCAAGGACATTCCTGGTGTTGGCGAGAACCTCCTCGACCACCCCGAGAGCATCATCATGTGGGAGCTGAACCGCCCCGTCCCCGCCAACCAGACCACCATGGACTCGGATGCCGGCATCTTCTTGCGCCGCGAGCCCACCAACGCCGCCGGTAACGATGGCGATGCTGCCGATCTCATGATGCACTGCTATCAGATCCCCTTCACGCTCAACACCGAGCGACTTGGATATGATGTCGTTCCCGACCGCTACGCCTTCTGCATGACCCCGAACATCCCCCGTCCCCGCTCCCGAGGCCGCATCTACCTTACATCCTCCGACCCCAACGTCAAGCCCGCTCTCGACTTCCGATACTTCACAGACCCCGAGGGATACGATGCCGCTACTCTTGTGTACGGTATTAAGGCTGCCCGCAAGATCGCTCAGCAAGACCCCTTCAAGGGTTGGCTCAAGCGCGAGGTCGCCCCTGGACCTAAGGTGCAGACCGATGAGGAGATTAGCGAGTACGCCCGACGCGTTGCGCACACCGTCTACCACCCCGCCGGCACCACCAAGATGGGTGACTTGGCCCGCGATGAGATGGCTGTGGTGGACCCTAAGCTCAAGGTTCGCGGCATTGGCAAGCTGCGCATTGTCGACGCCGGCATCTTCCCCGAGATGCCTACCATCAACCCCATGGTGACGGTCCTGGCTGTTGGAGAGCGTGCTGCGGAGCTCATTGCCATGGATGAGGGATGGAAGCTCGAGAACCGGTCCCGCCTGTAAGCGATCGGAGAAGATGGGTAGTTTGCCGCCTTATCAGGCCAGCTTGAGCACGAAGTGCTGGTTGATGTATCATAGAATATTGCCGCTGCGGTGCTTATCCGTATGCGGACCAGCGTATTATGATGAGAATGCAGATAACGTTATGAGACTAAGAAGTCCGGCTAAACTGTGGGGGTTACCTCGTGAGAATGCAGAATGGGGCTATTTAGGATAAATTCGCCACGAGCCGAAAGTGAATGCTCTGCCTTGAGTTCAAATTCTCAATCGAGAGGGTCATCCTTGTGGTGCTGCATATGCCTGGGAGTAGATAGGCCGAGCCAGGGGTCTCTGGCCATTGACGAGGCGGCAAGTTTGGCCGTCGGATCTGTCTCCATCATGGACAACCGCGCGTGTCGTGGACGGGAGTCACGGGCCGACAACCAGTGACAGATGGGTCTGTGCTCATGAGCAAGAAAGCCTGGTGCAATGGGAATAAAGAACTCAGTGATTAGCAGCAGCAGAAATATTGATCATAGTTGAAAATGGAGAGACATATGTTTCGAAAAGAAACAGATTGAGGTCCGTCGAGGTGAACAAAGTATAGAAGAATCGTGGATGGGTTGTGTGAGAAATAATGGCATGGAGGCCATGAGATGGCGTGCATTCGCGATCCATGCATATTTCTCATCAGGACGATGATACCCCTACTCGATGCGTCGGTACCGTTGCGGGTGATCGCAAGCCAGGGCCGGAGCAGCAGCATCCAACCTCGGGAGATAAGATGAAAGATGGCCGAGAGGTGTCTTCTGTCCGCGTGGGTGTTGGTGGCGAACTGCTCAGCTGAATCTTTGCGGATCGGCCGACAATGATGATCTTGTTTGCCGCGAATGCTCCGACACACTGGACATGGTGGTGAATAATGAGCCAAGAACACTGACTCCCGGCCTCTGACTAGCGACAGGGTGGCCCGCAAAGCCGGGCATCCATCAGCATGGGGATGTGGAGGGGAGGGAAGGCTTGTGACGGGCTGCTTGCTTGTGGGGGCTGACCGGGAATTTCGGGGCGGAAGGTATGGGACCGAAGGCGTTTGGTTAACGGATGTCAGGCCCGAAAACTGCTGCAAGATCCACTTGCCCTGTCGCATTCTTCCCCCAACACAGCCGACTGACGACTGCCGGGGGGCGTCGTGTGTTCAAAGTTGACGGCAACGCGTGAGTGAGGGTAAAGGGGGCGCGCCTTATAAGTCCGGTCCGTCCAGCCGCCTGTCAATCTGGTGCTTCACCCATCCAGCTGGAACGTCTTGTTTATCGGGATCATAGCAGGGACTAAGTCGAGTGAGACCTGACCAATATCATTAGCTGGTTTCTCCATCTTCAACCTCGGGACTGAATCGGTGTTTGTTAGTCGACCTACCTATACACGCGACGCTGAGATATCTTTTCCTTTCCCCGTCTCCGCCGAACCACCATTCCAAGCCTCGATTCCTCTCGTCAATCGCTAGCCAACCTTTGTTAATCCTTTGAATGTTGGGATATTGGGGTGAACTGCTCATTCATTCACAGCGCAAACAGCGGACCTAGCGGAGTCATGGCTGCATCTTCGGTTGACCTGCCCCCACAGCCCGACGAGGAGGCCACGCCACCTGCCATGCTCGACCGCGCTCGTGGGCTGGCATCCGCCATTGGCGTAGCAGCAGCGGCGGTCGCGGGCCACCACCATGCGTTGGGAGATGTTTTGGGAAGCAGAGGAGAAAGAGTGGTAGGGAGAGCTGCTGGGAATGGAAAGCGACGAGCCGATGGTGAAGATGTCGAAAAAGGCGAAGATGGAGGAGAGACGGAGGAAATGGAAGGCATCATCTCAGGTCCACTAACAGCAGCCCCAACGACAGCATCAGAATCAGAATCAACCGAGGCGGGGGGTGGAGGGGGGCTCCTTCCAAAAGCGCCAGATTTACAGGGCAGGAGTGCTGCTTCCCCCTCCCGCCCATGCCGTCCGGATAATAGCAGCCCCTCGTACCATCACACACGGTCACATTTGCCCGCTCCCAAGGTCACGCCCACCACTGCGCCGGCGACTGCCATAGCGTACACGCAGGGGGGCAGGATCACCAAAACTCGGCATCGCCCAAGTGCATCAGCTTCAATGACAAACCTGGCGGCAGCTGTCGCAGCGGCAATCGCGACGTCCAAGGCCACAAAAGCTGCCTCCGCAGCAACACCGCCAGCGAAGCGAGCGGGCTCAGCAGCGCCGGCATCGTCCACGGCTTCAACCAACTTACCCAGGACGATGACTCCGAGGCCATCGACCCCACAAGCGGCGACGGCGACGGCCACGACAACGCCCTCCGCCGTCGCACCTGCGATTACGGCCACTACTGGACCTCCATCATCATCGGCATCGTCATCAGCATCGTCACTAAAAACAACTCCTGCCGCAGGCTCCTCAAAGCCCTCCTCAGTACCCTCAAACATGACGGCCGCGGCAACCGCTGCGGCAGTCGACAAGGACGCCCCCGTCCTCTCCTTTTGGGGCCCTGAGCCCGTTCCCCTACCGTCGCGTTTTGCCAGAATCAAGCGAAATCTCATCCGGGGCCACGAAGCCGAGCTTGAGGCGAGTTGGACCCGCCTTCTTACCGCCCTCGTCGCCGAGGTTGACCACATCGAGGACCTCGGTGCTCATCTCATCCCGTCCATCGAATTCGCTGATATCGACAACCCGACGCAATCAACCCGGTTCGGCCGCGATCTCCGGCGCTACGGCGTTGGAGTGATTCGAAAGGTCGTTCCCAAACCCGATGCCGACGTCGCAGTGCAGGAGACGGTCGAGTACCTCAATAGCAAGAGCCACATCAAAACCCAGCAGCACGACCCTGCCTGTTTCGACTTTTTTTGGACACCTGCACAGGTCCGCGCCCGCGCCCATCCCGGCGTTCTAAGTGCGCAGCGCTTCATGATGAACCTTTGGGAAACTACCCCCGACGACCGACTTGTCACCCGGCTGCCCATAACCTATGTGGACCGACTGCGGGTACACGGAGCCGGCGAAAGTCGGCCCCACGACCTCAACGTTCCGCCCCTCGAACCCCCACAGTCCGCCGATGACTGGATCAATGCCCTCGAGTCTTCCGCTGGTATCATCGCTCAGGTGGACAATGGTTCCCTTGAGCGCTGGGAACCCGATGGCTACCAGCATGCAGGGACTTACAACCACGTTTTCCATGGCCGCTGGGAAGACCACGACCCATGGGAATGCGCCAGCCGCGTCTCTGCGACCATGGACTTGTATAATGGCTACGGCGCCTGCACTATCTTTCGAATGTTCCAGGGAGTACTGGCGCTCTCTACCGTTGAGCCTGGTATGGTCCGGTTGTTGCCGTCCCCAAAACTCGCGACGGCCTACTATCTGCTCCGGCCATTCTTTAGCACCCGTAACCCACCCCCAGAGTCTCGCAGCGGACCCGAGTGGGATGCCTACCTTCACCCGGATAACTGGAAGCTCGAGAAGGAACCCGATACGATCATCCATGGAGCTGTTCCCGGCCATGCTCAGAGAATCACGGAGCACTGGCATCCCCATCTCCACTTGAGAGGAAGCATGATCACTCTACCGACCCTGCAGGCCGGCGACTACATTTTCTGGCATCCCGACCTCCCGTACTATCTGTCCAGCAACAACTATGGGCTCAAGACACCCAGCGGCGATAGCGACAATGTTAGCATGCTAGTGTATGTCCCGGCAGCACCCTTGACCCAAACAAATGCCCTCTATCTTGCTCGCCAGAGGAAGGCATTCCAGCGGGGTCATCCAGGGCCAGACTTTGACTCTACCGGTCGAGGAAACGTGATGGAAGATGCAGAAACACGCCCTGGTGAGAAAGAGATTGCTGAGATTGGCGGCCCTGCTGCTTTGCAAGCTATGGGCCTGGCCCCCTGGGAGGTGGCTGGGACTCGCGCCGGCACACCACCAAGCGACAGGGTGAAATCCAAGGAAGATGATGTTGAGATGGAGGCCGAAGCCGAGACGAAGAGCTTGACGAGTTCATCGTCGAGCTCGCACGCAGAAGCAGAGGTTGTGCGCTTAGCCAACATTATCCTCTTTCCAGATCGGTCCATGCTCGGATACTCTGTGTAAGCGGCAATTGAGCGTGACTTGGCCCATTCACTGGCCAGTTTCAGTAAGGACACATCCATTGGATAATTCAAAGGGACATATGTAGATATACAAGGCTGGGGCAAATCTGCATCGATTTGGCGTTTGAGTGTTTGGACTTGGATAGTTTTGGTCCCGTGTGGACTAAATCATTGCATTGCATTGAGTTGAATTGACATTGGTTTTTGACTGCATAATTCATGAATCCCATTTTCAATGATCTCCAACGCCATGACCTTTATACCTCTCGTCTATATACCAATCTTGTTAAGAAAAGACACAATCTCCAAGATCAAACCCGCAGCTTCGTCACCGGATACTTGCTGGCGCGACCCAAATACGCCAATGTCTAGCCCAGAGTCTTGGACCGAGGCTTCAATATCTACTGCCATCTATAGCACAATGCAGGTTAGCCATCCTATCAGTGAATTGACGTACTAGTCAATAGCTTACCGAAAAGTCATTCTTGACCAAGTTGTTCTGAACCTGTCTGTAGGATGTGAGGAGAGCTGGCCCATCGCCAAAATCTCCTCCTCCTTCAGCCATCAGTTTGACCCGCTCACCGCTCGCCTCTGGCGTATTTGGGAGGCTGAGAAAGTTCACAAAAGACGCGATCTTGACACCGGTCCAGCTGCTAATTTCCCACAGGCCGACGTCTGCTCGGCCTTCGGAAGCGATCAGGTGGACATCTTGTTGAATGGCCGAGGCCACATCAACTAGCGACCGACCGTTGGGTGATTCTACTCTCAATGGGACCAAATTCAACGTTGGATAAGTTGATGGGAGCCCATGCTCCGCAGCTCGGTTGGCGAGGTAGATGCCAAATACAACCAAGGCAGTATTCTGTTTTCTAGCGAGAACCTTGGCATACGCCGCCAGGAAAACAGATTGAATAGAGATTCCAGATTGAGCAGCAACTGTCCTAATGTTTGTCAAGTCCGAGAGAGCAGACTTCTCAAGGTATGAAACTCGCTCTTGGACATCGATTGAGGATGCATTGGTCGCAGGCATTGGAGGAGCACCTTGCAAGTACTTGGTCCAGAACGCTCGTCTTGCTTCGCGGGCTTTGCGGGACACCTGGTCGACCGCGAACTGTCTCCATTGCAACATTCCAGAGTCAATATTCACGGCGGAGCCACTCAACAATTCCGAAAGCCGCTGCAGCAGAGCCGGAAGACTAACTCCATCATACAAGGCATGGTGAAGTCTCAAACGGAACGTCCACGACTTGTCATTATTCTGTGCAACCTGAGCCCTGATCAACGGCTCATGCAGGCCAGTGGATTCAGTGCTTTGCGATGCCAATGCAATCGGAACGCAATGGTTTTTGAGAATCACCTGCAAGAAGGGAACCTCTCTGGAGTTAGTGGCGATGAAACACGTCCGCAAGAGTGGATTCTCGGAGACGAGCTTGTCCCAAGCAGCCTGGATAGCCTCCAGTTCGATTGGTCCCTCGAAGAGGCACGGGAATTCGGGGTAGAAGACACACCCCTCTGCATTCTCCCATGCGCTCAGCATGTACACTTGCATCGGAAGTGCTGGCAGGAGTTCAACCTGACTCTTGGAGACGCCAAACTTCTGGAGAAGCTGGTCGGTCTCGACATCCTTCGGCGGCTCCCAAGCATTCAAACTTGAACTGATCTTTGCTTTGTCTCCCAAAGAAGTACCTGCAATCTGGGCCATGTGGGAAATGCTGGCCGCCTTGATGAGGTCCTGGGGTCTAAGATTGATACCCTTCTTCCGCAAAAGCGACGCAACCTTGATTGCGCTAATGGAGTCGAGTCCCAAGTTGTAGAGATTATCGGACGTTCTGATTGATGCCAAAGGAACATCCGAGACCTGGTGGAGGGTTTCTCGAATTTCTGAAGCGGCTTCATCCCATTCTTGGCTCTGTGTTATTTGCTCATCCATAGTTGGGGTACCCTCGGGCAAGATGTCGTCCTTGAGCATGATCGGGGGCATGCCGCAGATAGAGACACCCTGTTGTTCAAATGAGAGAATATCTGAGGCGTCCGAAGTCATCAAGAATTGCATGATTGCGTCGAGGTTCCTGATTAGTGTCTCAGGACTTTCCGTCAAACAATACTCGGGTTGGCAAGCAACTCTCCAGACCAGACTGTCAGCCACCGCCTCGGCCTCAACGCACACTGGGTACTCGGTGGCCGATGACCCCCCAACTGACTTGAACATCGAGTCTGTTGATTCATCTCCAGGTGACCTCTGTAGAATGAATAGGGTGTTGAACAACCCCTGCCCATTGATGTTGGCAGCGAGCTGCGCTTTTCGAAGCGGGTAATTCTGGAACTCTCGGATATCTCCCATATTTTCTTCCAAGTATCGTAGGAAGGCCGATGGAGATCCGTACAGAAGACAACGCAGTGCGATGGTATTCATGGTGGGAAACACGAGATTTTCGGCCCCATCAAAATCACGGCCAGAGACGACGACTCCGAACGTGACGTCGAGGGTTTGCAGTTGCTGGGCCAGCATGATAGCCCAGCAAGCTTGGCACAGCGCCTGGAGGCTAATTGACTGTTGCTTGCAGAAGGATGTGATCTCAGAGAGGTGCAAAGCCGACGATTGCTCTCTCTTGTTCAATGGAGTCGTGTGCTCGACACCTAGTGATTCTTTCTTGGAGACCAGTGTCGGCGCCACTCCCTCCAGATATTGGCTCCAAAAGCCCTTGGCATCTGGGCCCTCGACAGATGTAATCTGTGAGAGGAATGAATTGACAGATGTTCTTGATGTTTGCTTCCCAAAGTAGGCAGCCTGAAGATCCTGAAATAACAGGCTCAGGGACCACCCATCGTAAAGGGCGTGTGCCATTGAGAGAACCATGAATTTTCGAGGCCCCAGGGTGGCAAATGTCAATTGGAACAAGTGAGCTTGCGCTTTCTCGTTTCGTGCGTGCTCCGTTGCCTTGGCAGTGATATGGTGTACATCTTCGAATTGATCTAGGCGAACCTGTTGAACGTCAAGGTCTACTGACTTTGACACGACTTGGCAGTATGACATGTTCAGGTCGTGGCTGTCAACCTCAAAGAAGCTCGTTCTCAAAACAGGCGAACGATTGACGACCTCTTGCCATGCGACTTGGAGCGTCTTCGTATTCACGGAGTCAGAAATCTCGAGAATATCATGGTTGTAGTATGACTCGAAATTGGACTGGATCATCCCGGCAACCATTGACTCTTGCAGGGGCGTGGGTGGAAGCACCGATTCAACCTTTTCCATCTCTACACCAGAGTTTTTCAGATACTTCCACAGCTTGCGTTGCGTGTTCTGAAGTGACTCCTTGCCATTGGAATCTTGAGAGTCAGCCGAGACCGACCTGTCCAACTCTTCAATGATCTTGGCAATGGTCTGACAGCGCATGATTTGTGACGGCGCGATGGTGACTTGTCGTCTCTTGAGCTTGGCTGAGAGCTTGATGACATCAATACTGTCAAGTCCAAGCTCTAGAAGCGTCACCGTCGCAGATACATCTTGGGACGAAACATCCGCAAGCAGAGCGATTTCTTGCTGAATCGTGAGGGCTTTATCTGTCCACTCGAAGTTCTCGGCCTTTTGGGCCTGGATAGGGGCGTTTTCCAGGGCACCGTGATTGACCGTGGTTGCTTGCCCAAGCCCGATTGGAACCTCGCTGTCTGGCGCTGCTCCCATGAGTGTGACGTTTTCCTCGAGCTGATCAAGCAACTCCTCTAATTTCGCGGGCGTGACAATGTGGCCTTGTCCAACAAGAGTAAACCGTAGACTGCCATTACGTGAATAGACAACTTCAAGAGCGAGTGGATAATCAGGGTTTCCGTGACTTTCAAGATTCTCCCATGGCAACGAGCCCTCATCACGAGGCGTCTCAATCTGGAAGGCAAAGAGATTGTCGAATAGTGCCTTTCCACCTGAACACCACTTCTGAATACTCTTCAGAGGAACATGCTGAAAGTCAAGAACCGCCGTGTTGAACTCATGGCATTGCCGGATGAGTGACGACCAGGTTTGCTTCTGAATGGTCTTGGAGTAAAATGGGACTGTGTTGAAAAGCGGTCCAACTGTGTGCTCAACATTCTCCAGCTCAATTGCTCTGCCTGATACGATCACGCCAATCGTTGCACTGCCTGTTAAGTAGTTCTTAAGCACAGCAGTCCACAATGCCAGGCAAACTGCTTGGAGGGTTACGTTTTGCGATGAACGCACCCGCTCTAACGTTTTGACGGAGATTTCACGCATGGCTGTGGCAGCGTCGTTCTCTCGCTGCTGTCCGAGTTGTGGCACAGGCACGAAGGACCAACCTAGGAGATGTTCATCCCAGAATCGCTTGCAGTAATCATATCTCAGCAACGGACCATGGCTGAGCGCCTCTAGAAAAGGGGGACCAGAAGGTGCCTCACTGCCGCTGTATTTTGCCAACAGCCTCTGCATCATGAGGTCGAAGCTGTTTCCATCATAGAGCGCGTGGAAGATGTGGATGATAAGTCTTCTGGAGTGAGGGGTCGTAAGATAGATGAGTCGTAGAGGGGTCGCGATGAGTGAGACGTTTTGTTGGATCCAATCTGTTTTCTTTTCCTCCAAAAAGTTTCCAAGAAGTTCATGGTTCTCCAGGGTGTGTTTTTCCCAAGGCGGTGAGACATCTCTTAAAGCGACCTGGACGAAACCATTTGTTGTCGGAACGAAAGCAGTCCTGAGGATGGCTTCGGACTGCACGAGTTCGTTCCATGAGGTGTGTAGGAGCTCTATAGATGCCGTAGCTGCAAGCTCTAGTTCAAAGACATTGAAATAAGCATCTTGCTGCTCGCTAGTCATGGTTCGAGAAATGATGCCTTGTTGAAGAGGTGAGCAGGGAGCGATGTACTCAATGTCTGCGGCTTTCACACCGAGTCCGCGACAAACAACAGCACGATGTCTGTGTCCGCATGCCCGGATAGATTGCTTTGCTTCGCGAATGAATTTGTCATGTTGGGCCGTAGAAGTCTTCGCTAAAGAATTCGCAAGGTCGCCAACAATTGGGTACCTGAGCAAAGCGGCTGGTGAAGCGCCTTTGATGCCTCGAGCCTTTAGAAGAGCAGAGAGTCTTAGTGCAGTGATCGAGTCCACACCAACATCGAAGATGCTAGTTGATGAACTTAGATCCTCTGGCTTCATGTCGCTAAATTCGGCGAGAATCTCAATCAATTTGCTCATGGTTTCGACGGCACCGGCAGACACGGGTGTTGTCGAAGCATGGGACAACTCCATGAGCAGCTCGGGGGAGAGCTCGCCGAATATCTTCTTAAGCTCCTTCACTTCGGCTTTGTTGTTTGAGGAGAGCGGGACGTAAGGGAGAGAGAAGATGTACGTCGGTACCATATAACCGGGAAGCCGTGTTCGGCAAGCCTCCTTGGCCTTCACACCCAGCCCTTCATCATCTGGAAGAACTTGAAGCTTTCCGGCCTTTGCTTTCTGACCAACCACAAAAGAAACAAGGACATCCTTGCCGCTTGTTCCATGTCGAGTCACAATGGTAGCGGTATCTTGAATCTCGCCAACACCAGTACGGATAGCGTGGTTGATCTCGGCAATCTCAAGACGCTGTCCCCGCAGTTTGACCTGGTCATCAGCTCGACCAAGAAAATCAAAGCAACCATCATGAAGTACTCGGACGAGATCTCCCGTTCGGTAAATCTTCTCACCGAATTCTTTCAGTATGGGAAAGCGCTCCTCCGTAAGTTCAGGTCGATTCAAGTAGCCTTTGCCGACAAGCTTGCCAGAAACGCAAAGCTCACCGACTCCGCCGCGAATGACTGGGATCTCGGTGCCTTGCCGGAAGATATAGGAACCGACATTCGGGAACTGCTGTCCAATGTTGCTGGGACGGCCATTGACTGGAACACGTTGATACATGGTCACGCCAATGGTTGCTTCAGTCGGCCCGTAAGCGTTATAGATGACAGCTTTGGGCCCCCATACGTCAAGGATTTCCTGCTTCAATTGCTCGCCACCAGTAATGAACACGCCACGACAGAGACTCGGAACTTCATCAGGGTGAGTGAGACGTGCCAAACTTGGTGTCAGGTCAATATGTGTGATGTCGAGCCTGTTGATGGAGGCTGTCAAATCATCCAAGATGAGGTCCTTGGGGGCGGCAACAACAGCGATGCCAACTGACCAGCTCCAGTACTGCTCAAGAACTGAAACATCAAAGTGCAGTGCAGCAAACTGTAGCCATCGTGAAGTGGCATCCCAGTGTCCCTTGAAGAGCTCTTGAAATGCCATCATTGCTTCCACGGCATTGTCGTGCGTGATCTCGCATCCCTTTGGCGTGCCTGTTGTACCTGATGTGTACAGGCAATAGCAGGTGTCTGAGGGTGCAATGGATGGCGTGTATACATGCTGGGGTATTTCAATGCCCTCGAGAGAGGCCGTATCGATAGTAATAACCTTGCAATCGACTTCAAACCCCAAAAAGGCTGGGTCGGTAGTCAATAGGCAGGGGGCCTTGGAATCCTGGAGGATGAATTGTTTCCGTGCCATCGGAGCTGTCGGGTCCAAGGCCACAAAGGAGCAGCCTGCTTTGAGAATGCCAAGGATTGAGAAGTACGCCTCGGGACATTTGTCAAAGTGAATTGCGACAATGCTTCCAGGAACAGCCTGGACTCTCAGGATGTTGGCCACTTTGTTTCCCAAGCAATCAAACTCCTTGTAGGTCCAGTTTTGCTTAATAGGAGTCTCACCATCAAATCCTGACACGAATTCGAGAGCGGTCTTGTCTGGGTGGGAAAGTGCTCCTGTTTCAACAAACTGGTGAAGGAGCTGGACTGGGGCAGTGAGAGTCGGAGAGACCGCTGGCAGTATAGAGTAGAGGTGTGGCGCCTTGCTGCAGGTATCGTCCTCATGGCCAGTGGGGTTACGAGCAATGTGTGCTAAAGACAGATCAAATTGCTCAACCAAGATCTTCGCCTGTTCTTGAGGAAGAAGGTCGGTGTAGTAAGTGATACATAGGCGAAGTTGGTCATTATCAACTGGTTCAATCTCCAGGGACACAGGGTACTCGACCATTGCCTCGTCTGCGACTGCCTTCCACGGGACTGTGGCCGATTCTGCAGTGTCCATCTTCTGGTAGGCGATGAGAGTGTCGAAAACAGTTCCTGAGGGGTGGCCCAGCCACTTTTGAACCTGGCCAAGAGGCGAAGACTGGTGTTTATGAAGGTATCGGTTGTACTCCATCATGTATTGTATCAGATCCGCATTTGACACGTTGTTGGATGCCACGATTGGGACTGTATTCAAACAGGGGAATGGTGCGTCTTTCGTCTCATCGTTTGTTCTTCCAGACAATGCAACTCCAAAAATGACGGAGCTTTCGCCCAAATACGACGCCAGGACTCGCGTCCAAGCAGCTTGTATGGCAGCCTGGATGGAGATGTTTGAGGTCTGTGTTGCTTGTTGCAGGTTGGAGAATGACAATGATGATATGATCGTGTCTGATTTGACGACCCTGCTCTCGATGCGTAGAGGGGTCATCACAGGGAACTTGTTCACGACTGCTTGACTCGCCTTTGCTTCCCAGAACTCCTTCTCCTGAGTTTTTCCCTCCAGCGACTTGCACAAGATACTGGACAATGCTGGCTCGACCGCTGGGAAACCGCGCGGCTCCTGATTTTTCAACAGTCTTGACAGCTCATCAAGCATCTGATGGAGCGATGGAGCATCATAGAGAGCGTGGTGAATGATGAGGTTCATGGTAAGCTGGCCATCCGTCTCAACCAACACCACTTTCCAAGGTGGGAGACATAGAGAGCCTTGAAGGCTGTGAGCCATGTCCTTCTTTTGCTGCAAAAGATCGATATCATCTTTTTGGGAAGTCTGCAGAATCTCGAGTGGAAGTACTATAGATCCCGAATGGTATCTAACCATTGCAAAAGACGCATCGCCATGGTTGACGGGAACAAAGCCTGTTCGGAGCATAGGATGGTTGGCTTGGAGAGACCTCCAACACTCTTTCAGGTTTTCAGCATTGACGCTCCAATAAACTTGGTACCGAACGGCATTCAAGTAGTGATCTCCATTGGATTGAAGGAATGATGCAATCATGGCAGACTGAACAGGCGTGCAGGGCAGGATCGACTCGACCTTGGCATGGGTTGGCAGGCTTGTCATGACATGCGAGAACACCTGGCTTGAAAATTGACTAAAATCATAGACCCGATGCGACTCTAGATCTTTCTTCGCGGAATTCTCTAGCAGCTTAGCGGCTATCTTGGAACTAGTAGGGCACTCGATGACATCGGATGCCGAGACGATGAAGCCCTCTTGACGCAAGATGGAAGCGATTTGAACTGCATTGATGCTGTCCAGGCCAAGTTGAAAAATAGTTGTCCAGCGGTGGATTTGGGACAAGGGCATCCCCGAAAGTTGCGCGAGAACCCTACGGACTTGGGTTTCGACTGCACTCCATTTCTCCTCGGTCATTTGGGAGAGAGCAGTTGCTTCCAACCTTTGCTGTCGAGGCTTGAGTGCGCTCAGGCCGAGACTAACTGTGGGCGGCAGATGCTCTCTGTCCAAAATCGTTGCATGCGGCGAGGTAAGGGTTGCCTTCAGCAGGAGTTTGAAGGCCTCTGCCAGAGCAGCAGCAACGTCACTTGTCACGATGCTCATGTCGCGATGAATGTTGATGACTAAAGAGTTCAAGCTCGGGCATGGGACAACCTCGCAGACCAGCGGGATGTCCATATCGCCGGAATCCCCTTCGAGAGTCCAAACTCTGTTGTCAATGTCCTGCAGCGGCGTTTGAACAAGTAGAAGGGTGTCGAAAAGATGTCTACCTGTCCGGTTCACCTTCCGCTGAATGAGACGCAAGGGAGTGAACTGATATGCCAGAAGCTCGGTGTTCAGTTTCTGCAGGTGCTTTGCCATCTCAATGTTGCTCCAACTTGGAGAAAAGTCGACTCTAACGGGGATGGTATTGAAGCAAGGGGCAACAAGCCTGTCAAGCCCTTCCATGTTCAGGGTGCGCCCACCAACGACGTTTCCGAAGCACACATCATGCCTATTGTGGGCCATGGAGAGTACATTCGCCCAACTAGCTTGGCAAACAGCCAGAAGAGACGTGCCGAGATGTCGAGTTCGTGTTAGAAGCTCTGTGAGCGGGAGATCCAGAGAGGTCGTATGAGTGCATTGATCCATCTCCTTGGTCATGGGAGCGAAGAGACTTGACGGGCGGTATCCATGGAAATGCTCCAACCAAAATTGGTCAACATCTACCGGCAGCTCCATGGCCGTTCGCAAGAATTGCTTGTATGATGCGGCTGGGGGGAGCTTAACCCGTCTCGCCAGTGCTTCCACCTCCTTTAGAAGTCGCTCCATAGCAATAGCATCGTACAGAGCGTGATGGCAAATGAAGGAAAGGAATAAGGATCCCCTATACCGCAACAGAGCAAGAGACACAGGCGGCGTTTGCGAGTCGATTGGGTCCGGAAGAGTCTTGAGATGTTCCTGTACCGCACCATCAAACGATAGTTCGGTTACATCCAGGTTCATCCACGGAATGGTCCATCCTTTGAGAACGACCTGCGCGATCGCCCTTTGAGAATCAGAAGTAGTGACAAAGCAAGTTCGCAGTATGTCATGTCGTTCAGCCATAATCTTCCAGTAGGTTTTGAGAATCCGGGGCTCAATGTGAAGTCGTAGGAGGACCTTGTTATAATAACTTCTCTGGCCACGCGAGAGCATCGCTTCTTGGAGTGGCATGCATGGCAGAACAGCTTCGACGGTCTTTCCCCGTTCAGCAAAGGAACTGGTCACAGAGTCGACAAAAGCAGACGGGAAAAACTCCACAGGGCTGACCTCATTTTGGTCCTGGGCTTCTTTAGAGAGGTGACGAGAGAGCTGCGCAACAGTTGGGTGTTGTAAAATTTCAGAGACAGCAACTCGCTTCTTCAACTGAAGTCCAAGCTCGCGACTCAAGTGAATTGCAGATATTGAGTCGACTCCCAGCATCGGGAGCGGGGTCCACCTCCCAACGTCATGTCTTGACGACTTGGTTGAGCGAGCGATGGTTTCAGCCACAACTGTTTCCATAGAGGTCCAATCGCCATCGTCGTGGAAATCTTGCGACGAGCCTGACACGGTCTCAAGGTATTGTTGCCCAAGGTGTTCAAAACACGAGTGGAGGGCACGGTGGTCAACTTTGCCGCTGGGAACAAGCGGAATAGTTGAAACAGGTACCAAATACGACGGGATCATGTAGGCGGGCAGTCGTGATTGCAAGAGTGAAAAGAGAGAGCGGTGCGTCTCCGCATCAACTTCCATCTCACAGAAATCAGAATGACCCCTTTCTGGCACATAGAACAAGACCAATTGTTCTGCGCCTGTCTTCTGTTGTCGAGCCAGCAGAGTCACAGCCGAGCTTCCCAGTCCGGTGGAGGTAGCAACGCTGTTAATCTCGGTGGTCTCGATCCGCTGTCCCCTGAGCTTGATCTGGCCATCCATGCGGCCGATTATCAGCATTGATCCGTCAGCCAACATCCGACCCAAATCGCCGGTCCGGTATAGTCTGCCGTACTGAGGATGCTCGACAAACTTCTCTGCATTCAGTTCAGGCATGTTAAGATAGCCCTGGGCCACCTGAGGACCCCCAAAGCAAAACTCTCCAACCCAGCCAAGAGGAGATACGTCAAGGCTTCCTGGGAATAGAACGAAAGCCGAGGTGTTCGGGAGAGAATGTCCCAGATGCTCAACATTGTCGCCAGAGGACATCTTCTTGACTGTACAGATGTTGGTCAGCTCGCATGGTCCGTAACCTTGCCACAGCTGCTCATGCCATTTCTCTAGGACAGACTTGGTCAACGCCTCGCCAGCGGAGACGAGGAACTCTACGCTAGGAATGTTGCGAGGATCAACCAAAGATGCAACAGTGGCCGTCATGCTTAAGTGCGTAATATCCAGTTCACGAATGGACTTCTCAAGATTCTCGAAAAGTGTGTCGTTCAGGCCTGAACAGAGACACATTCCCATGTGCCAGGTGTAGAAAATCTCAAAGACAGACACATCAAACACTTGTGAGCAAGTTTGCAGGAAACGACCCTGAGACCCTGAGCTAGCTGGGTACGTTGATTTGAGGACCGAGAGATTGGACATGATGCTTTTTTGCTGCACAGCCACGCCCTTGGGAACGCCGGTCGTCCCAGAGGTGTAAATGACGTAGGCCAATCGAGAAGTATCCGTCGGTAAATCGAGATTGTAGCTAGATTGATTGCCCAAGGGAGCAGAATCGACATTGATCCAGCAAGTTCGAGGAGCCCTGGGGACAGCGGGGCTCGACTCATCATCAACCAGGCAGTACCTTGCGTGGGCTTGTTTCAAGATATCCTGGATGCGAACAGCTGGAGTTGAGGGCAGAATTGGAAGATAGGCACAGCCAGCTTTCAGAATGGCCAGTATGGAGAGATATAAGCTTGGTGACTTGTCCATAATAATCGCAACCACGTCGCCGATCTTAGCGCCTTGTTGTCTTAGGTGCCGGGCCAGCTGGTTTGCAGAGGTGTTAAGCTCTTGGAATGACATTGTCGTGAGTTTGCGCTGCCCTGACAGTTGCTGAACAAAGCATAGCGCACTGAGTGTGGGGTGATGGAATGCGGCTGCTTCGAACCCCTTCGACAAGTCTGAGATTTCTTGACCAACATCAGGGGTAGTATTGTAAGTCGACAAATGAACATTGATGCTGCGTTGGGTCGTTTTGATGGCCTGGGCAGAGTTCTCGAGGATATCGAGACTCATCGTCTCAAATTGTTGAACAATGTGCTCAATGAGTACTGATGGAATGGCATCGGGCCGATGTGTCACCTGCAGAGTGAACCCTTCTTGTGTTGGCTCGACCTCAAACAGAATCGGCGTTTCGAGGCGGTCAAGATGACTTGTCTCTTTTACCAGATTGTGGATGCGTGCTGAGCTGTCAAGAGATTCCTGATACGCAAACAAGACGTCGTACAAGCTTTCGCCGGGCTGTAAGCCAGCAAGCTTCTTGATTTCAGCAAGGGGAAGCATGCAATGCTGCATAGCCTTGCGATTGCTGGAGTGGATGTTGTTCAAAATATCCAGGTTGGCAGTCACAGTGCTCAAGTCCACTCGCAGAGGAAGAGATGCAATGCAAGGCCCGACGATCTTCTCAACACCTGCGACGGGGATTGTCCTTCCCGACGTCACAGAGCCAATGAGAACGTCCTGCGTTCCCATGATCCCGCTCCATAGGAGAACTAGCGACGCTTGGAAGAGCACCTGAGTGCTGCAACCTATCCTCTGGATCACATCATCCACCTTCTGTTTGGGGATCGCCAATTGCGTTCGAGTTGTGCTAATCTCATTTGATTTTCCAACCCTGTGATTCAATTTCGGGAAGGGAGTCTTGTTCCAGCCGACAAGATGTTCTGTCCAGAATACCCGTGCCGCGTCATCAACCGCCTGGTTTTCAGGTGCGTTGTAAAATGCGACAACTTCCCTGAAAGGCGGACGAGATACCACTGAGCCAGAAGACAGGAGAGTAGACAGATCAGACAATAGAATGTCCATGGACCAGCCATCATATATTGCGTGGTGCAGCTGAACAAGCACACGTGGGCCGGCAGTGGCAGACTCTCTCAGTATTTGAATTCGCAGTGGGTTCAGATAGTCCGCGGGGTCCGAAATCGCAAACGTCCGTTGGAACTCTTCAACAATGTTGAGTTGTCCAACCCGGAGGTTCTTGAATAGAACTAAGACAAAGCTGTTTTGCAATGGTGTAAAACCGGCACGTAGAACTTCATTCCGCTGAACCAGCTCTCTGAAGGACGATGAGACCTGTTGCGCGGTGTATCCTTGCGGAATCTCCAGCTCAATCTCGTTGCAATAAGCTGCAGAGTGCTGTGCTGTTTCGGCCAGCATAGCCATCTGTAGAGGTGTACAAGGTATCACATCTTCGATCAACTCGCTTATCTCTTGCAGTGCCGTGTTGTGCGCCAAGACATTACTCAGATCTCCGGAGAGGCTAATCTGACTTGTTGCGGGGTTGAGAGAATTCTTGGTTGGCTGTCGCCGAATCGCAAAAACAATATCGGCGACAGACTTCATTGACAGTAAACTTGTAGACTTCAGGTCAAAGTTTGATTCTCGAAGAGCGGATGCCAACTTGATTGCCCTGAGGGAGTCGAGACCTGCAGATGCAAGCGAGGTCGACCTGTTCGCATTGAAATTGAGGACGTCTGACACAACTCCGATGACTCTGGCTTCAAGCTCGTCCGTTGGCTCTACCTCCTGAGAGTTTTCTGCCAAGTCCGTCTTGCGTTGTTCATAATCGGCTTTCATCCTTTTTCTGTCAACTTTGCCGCTTGGGAGTCTCGGAAACTCATCCATCAGAACCACTTCGCCTGGAACCATGTATTGAGGTAGCCAGTCTTTGCATCTTTCTAGGATAGTCTGCTCGGCGACTCCCACATCGACTGCGCAGAAAACCACCAATATGGACTTCACCACTGCAGCTACTGCGCTATGGCATCCGGATGTCCTGAGAACAGCTTGTTCTACCTCGCCAAGTTCGAGACGCTGGCCTCGAAGCTTGACTTGGCCATCGGAAATGCGACCGAGGCACTCCAGTACTCCGTCCGAGCGAAGACGAGCCTTGTCTCCGGTGCGGTAGACTCGGCCGTATGGGGTTTGTATGAAAACCAAACTTGTTTGCTCTGGGCGGTTGATGTATCCGGTGGCGAGTTGGTAACCTCCAACTGCGAGCTCTCCAATCTCGCCTTGAGGTAGAATCTTGAATTGTGGTTCCGAAACCTCAGGATTTGCCTCTTCGACAATGAAGCAGGAAACGGTATCGAGAGGCACGCCGATATTTCCTGTTGATGAATCGGCCGTGAATGCTGTCTGGAGGGTGCTAAGGTCCAGTATTAGCGCCTGAATGGTCTTCGCACAGATGTTTCACTTACCAGTGAATTGTAGCCTCAGTTGGGCCGTACATTGCCCACAACATGCTGGGTTTGCTATCATCTCCACCAAACTCCTCTACCACTGGTGCATTGAGCATTTCACCAATGGTCAACAAGACTTTAAGATTTGGAGCATTCTCTCGTTTTCGAAGTAAACTTCCCGCAACCGTGGGCGTGAGCTCGCAGGCGTCCACTTCCATCGTTCGGAGCACGGCAGGAAGGTCGTTCAGCATCTCTGCCCGGCGGATGGTGACAAGAGTGCATCCCCGGTAGAGCGGGAAGAATATTTCGAAGACCGAAACATCAAAGGTAGGAGCTGCGAACTGGAGGAAGCGCGAAAAGGAGGGAATGTGTCTATCATGGGCTAGGAGAGCCTGGGTTGCCGCATCATGGGAAAGACCAACGCCTTTTGGTGTGCCTGTCGAACCTGACGTGTACATCACATAGGCGAGATCGTCTAGGGTGGGCTTTCTGTGTTCCGACTGTAGTTCTGGAGACGGAGTGGCCATGCAATCCTCCTCGTCAAGGACTAGCACGGTGGGGCTGATGTCCTGGGGAATTCCAGATAGTAGTTCCCGAGAAACCACCACAACGGCCGCATCCACATCCTTGAGGATAAATTTTACTCTCTCAGGGGGTGCGTCAATGTTCAGAGGGCAGAAGGCTCCTCCAGCTTTGAGGATGGCTAGGAGCGAGATGTAGAGGAGAGGAGATTGGTGGATAAGGACTGGAACCACAAACTGCCCTTGCACGCTGCCTGCGGCTCTAGATATGCGAGTTGCCAATGCATCTGCTGCATCGTGCAATTGGTTATAGTTGAAGGAAATTCGCTTGTTATTTCCCAAATAATCCAGGGCTGTGAGTTTGCTGGGAGGACTGACGAGACAATGTAAAAGGTCCGGTCCAGGCAGTCTCGAGGCCTGCTCGTTGAGGATTGAGAGGCCGGTGGGATCCATATTGCTGCTGCGTAGAAGTACGGGGGCGACGGTGGTGGTGGTGGTGGTGGTGGTGGTGGTGGGCAGCAACGGAGAGGTGATGGCGAGGATGAGGATAAGGAGGGCGAGAGCGAGAGCGACAAGCAGCGACGATAGGGCCAACAAGCAACAACCACAGTAGAAACGGAGACAATAGGTGTCTGCAGGTAGAAGAAAGCGTCCTTTTGGGGAGTGTTGCAGTCAGTCATGCGCCTGTTTCCGGGGCACAGGGAGTCGACAACCACGCCATTAGGTTAGATTGGGTGGACCAATATCAGGCTGCTTCTACGTTTCCACCACGCGGGCCAAGAGGCGGGATGGACGGGTGACAAGGCGAGTGGAGGGGATGATGACCGCGAATGGGAATGAAGGTAAATCGAACAGTCGTCAGCTGTAGTTGAATCGGGACTGTGATGATTCGCCGGGGAGAGGCTGGAGGTTGCACGGCGTGGTTTCGCCTCATCGGGGGGCGTGCAGGAGAAGGTTGTCATGGATTATAATCCAGCCTGTCAGCGTTGGGGAATTACTCAGCGAAGCTCAGCAGCGTCAACAGCGACAGCAAATAAGAACGAATGGGATTGGGCAGTGGACAGTGAGAAGTGGGAAAGTGGGAAGTGGGCAAGTGGGAAGTGGGCGAGTGAGACATGGCACATCACCAGCAGGCCGGTGCGTGGGTGGTGTGAGAGCCGGGAGAAGTTGCTTTCTTTGTCGGGTGGGCCGGTGTGTCGTAAAGTCGTGGGGAGCGTCACGGTGAGGCTGGGATGAGCGTGGGATGGTGGCTTCGGTGGCCTTGCGCTGCGGGTTCCGGGGCTTGGGATGAACCAAAAATGGCGTCACGATTTTGCCGCCTCATTTTCCCATGCCGCTCGTTGAGCACTAACGCTCTCACTGCTGTACGGTCGTCTGGACTGGGTAAAAGCAGCGCCATGAAGCGTAAGCCCGAGAGGCGGGAGGGGCCATCTCCGGGACCTGTTGGCTCCTCTTTGGGCAACCTGCTTGAAGCCGCCTGGCCTGGGATCGACGAACCAACCCCGATCAAGGATAGCTAACCCCTGCCGGTTCTTTCGATGGGTTTCAGGGATCCAACGGTTCAATGTCTCAAATGTTCAGGGTCCCTCCACGCGCGGTCAGGGCGGCCAAGGCGGCTGGGTAATGGTGGTGGGAACAAAGCCCTCGTGAGCCAGTGACACTCCGTTGACCAGCCTATCAAACTGACTTCCCTATCCAGTAGTCGTGGGGGAGGGACCGCAAATGAGATGAGAGACAAGCGAGGTCGTGGTCAGGCTTGAGACAGCTGTGAACCTCGCCCGTATATCCCAAATATATCAACCCTGACCACTGGCATGATCCGGCAGGCGTCCGTCCGGTGCGGGGCTCTCGACCACAAGGTTGTGCCGGGCCACGGCAGGCAGCTTCATGGCTTGCGTGGGTGTCCGTCTTAGTCCCGCAGAGAGCCGAGGGGCCGGGGCAGCTTTGCCATCGGGAAATTTCGAGATGCTCGGCTGCGTGAGGCAACAAAGACGAACGGGAGGAGAAGGGAGATTGTGTTGATGAAGGAGGGGGGGTGTGCGGGATGGCAAGGATACCCTCGAGGGAGCACGGTATCAGCCAGCAGCTGCAGCAGCTTGCTCGGCAAGTCGATGGCAATAAGGGTGAAAGTGAAGATGCATGGCTTGTGTTTAGACTTGTCTCAGTGGGAAGCTACGTACCATACCTACAGGAATGGATGTTTCGTGGGGGATCGATGCGAGACAGCATCAAATCAAGGTTTAGCACATGGCATAAACTAGAGCCATGAGGGGGGGGATGGACAATAGCGGGAGGATGGGTAAAAAATGGGAGGGTAACGATGAGGAGGAGGAGGCGGTGCAAGAGGTGGTCGGGACGAGCCGTGTGGAAGCCCGAGGGAAGAATGGGCGGGAGAGCAACAAGGTGGATGATGGATGGGCCAAGAGTCATGGAAGCGTCAACGGAACCCGAGAGAAGAGGGGAAGCGACGGGAAGCAACAAGATGGTGTGTGGTCGGCGCGTATTCGGATTACCGAGAGTGATGCGGCGTTTGCGGTCCTGTCGTGGACTTGCGGTTGAGGTGTTTCGGAGGTGAAGGTGAAGCTGAGGGAGGAGTCGTGCCCGCGCGCGGAGAGACCACTGACATTGGCATTTGCAATTGCGGGACGGGAATCGGGAGACCAGGCGTGGGATGCTGCGCTGTCATGGAGACCTGGGAGTCTGGGACTGCAGCGAGTGCACATGGGACTGCACATGGACTGCACATGAGCCGTGCGCCGCCGCCCGAGATGGCACGATGTGGGCTCCCTTTTGGATGTAGTGAGAGCCGGGTCCTTGGGAGGGGCAAGACCAGACCGTTACCGCGCTGCCAGGGCGGAAAGCAGATGGCGGATAGTGGAGAGACGCTTGATGGCGATGGCGATGGTGGTGAATGGCGGACATGATGGATGGTGATGATGAAAAGTGGACATGGGTGGTGTGGGCTATGGCCCTATGGGCGTGGGAGAGCGGCGTGGAAAGCGTCGTGAAAGCGTGGGGTTCCCCTCCGGACGGGGGGATCCACCGAGTCCGACCAGGCGCTGGACAGGGTTAACACTGAGCAGGGTTAGCAGGGTTAACAGGCTGAGTGAGCAACGCCTAGCAGGAGCAGGGCCCGATCAAGCCCGCAGCGGCGCGCTAGGAGTAGCATGTGCCCCCCGTAGCAAAAGCAGCAGGACCGAGGATGACCTCCGATGGCTCATTAGGCGCGGCCGAACAACGCAAGCTAACGCACCTAGGTAGCTTGGGGAGCCCGCTTGTTGCGGCGTGGGAAATGGAACTGGGAAAGGTCAGAGAAGCCAGCCAGGTACCGAACTGTGCCGGGCCTGAACTGGGAAGCTCCTTCAGCTCCATGGAGCCCATATGAAGTATGTGGTATTAGTTCGTTTGTAATTATGTGCGAAGAGCTCGGTTGAGTAAAGTCGAGCCACGGCGGTTGCGCAGCAGACGTTGAAACGAGTTTAGTCCCTGACAAACCAGGGGTTCGCGATGTTGGCTTGCAGCTCACCTAGCATCATTCGAGGTAAGCCGGCTTTACGGTGAAGTAGCCATCACCAGACGAGGCTAGGTAGGCCCACGCCGGACGAGAGCGAAGAACCGACACACGCACGCGCACCTCCACGGAGGCAAATCCCTAGGGCGTAAGTTGCGGCACTGCCGGTGTGGATCGTCCCGTAACCTTCTGTACGTAAATCGCCCCTCTCAAGAGCCGCCTTTTCCACTTATGGATCGAGGTGGCTTGGTTCGTCATCCTGATGAGGCAGAGACGGGCCATATCTCGGAGCGGAAATAAGGCACGGCAGACACGGCAGGAGCGAAAGAGGGAGACAACAAGAGGAGAGAACAGCGAAACTCGGAGGCCAACCTGGAACCAGCGGGTCCAAAGGACATAAACTCATCAAAACATGGCAACAAGAGAGGGTAAGAATGTCCCGGTGGTAAGGGTTGGTGGCGATCACTTGTGGAAACAACGTAATGGATAGACGGGTGCTTGTGCAGCCAGCCCATCGACTCCCCTCCCGCCTACATGATACGTACCAGTCAAAGCTTTCTTTCTTCTTCAACGTTGCTCCAGTCCTGTCACTCAAAACCTAAAATTAAAAAAAAAAAAAACGCCATCCCGACGCACGGAACGGTGAACCCATTCCATGGGATGCGGCGCCGAGCGCCCAAGCTCCGAGCATGGAGCAAGGTCGTGCCACGTCTGCATACAAACACGCACGATGTAACGATTCCTACTCGCATTCGCGGTTAAAGGCCTGAATATTTCTGCAGGCAGTGTTGCAGGTGGACGGATGGTGTATGGAGGTAGTATTCTAAAAAGGTAGGGATGGAGAACATGTTTCGTGCAATACCTTGTCTGGGAATATTTGGAGTCCCCTATGCCTGTTTGTTGGGGTTGACTGGCTGCCCAACGCCCTCCAGAAACTGCGAGTGAAACCAGTCTCCAATTAAAGCAATGCAACAAAGGACCTCCAGCGGCAAAGAAAGCCAAGAAGCCCCGACGTAATGGTTACAGGAAAAAGAAAATTTTTCTTCTTTCACTGACCCCCCCGTCACTAGATCGGTACCTGGAGAGCAAGTAAGCAGAAGCAGGGATACTAAGCGGAGTTTCTGAGTTGAGTATTGGACGGACATTGGACGGGCACTGGAAGACCCCTGGTTTCTGGGGCGCATCGGTAACCACTCCAGTCCTCCACTAGCTTCGCCGTGCAGGGCCAGGACAGGGCCTACCGGCACCGTAGTGCGTATATAGAAAAAGAGCAGCGAATATACCGCCTTGTACGTGCATTAAACCTGGCACAAGCAGCGTGCTAATTACCTAGATCTTATCAGATCCAGTTTATCAGATCATCAGATAATTCCCTCAATCTCCACACGCCATAAAAACCACACCCGCCTCTCTCCATTCGCGGTCTCTAGCGCGCCTCGCTGCTCGGCCTACCCCCGGCCTACCCAAATCACAACTTCCATCTGCGGTCTTTTGCCCCTTCGAGACCCCGGTTCTCGCATGACACTGCGATCAGCTCCGATGGCGTTGACGACGGTCTCTTTTTTTTTTCTTCCTTCAGGGTTCGTGCGACTGCCGTCATCGGCGGCGGAGGCGTACGGTGGTGCGTAACCCACGGCGTCTGGCTCTCGAGCTGGCTCTCGAGCTGGCTTCCAGCTGACCAGTCGGTATTCGCGCCATGCCAGGGGTGGCGTCCAAGCCAGGGTCTCAAGTAGCGCCATCCAAGCTGGATCCCAGCGAGTGTTTTCCTTCTATTCAGCAGTTCGTAGTCAGTATAATGCACAATGTCGGAGTGAGTGTCCAAGCAGCATACGTAGTATGAGCGCACGCCACGATGCCGGGGCCCGTGGTCAGTGTCTTGGCCATGTCCTTGTTTGGATGGGCGGCCCAGGTCCTTGGCGCTGGCGTTGGCGTTGGCGTTCGCTGCTACCGCCTAGGTCGGCACCATCCAGTTTTGGCGTCCCTGGTCTCTTCCGCAATCTTATCTGATCGAACCAGAAGATCATCACCGACGTCGCACCATCATCGGCTTCTCCATGGGATGGTTTCGGCTGGTTTTTTTTTCTTCCTCTTCTCGTCCCCCACTACTCTCATGGAGCACCCATGTCCCGCCTGTCCCTCCATAGTCCAGACACCCCCCACCCCGCCGGTCCGGGTCCTCTGAGGCCGAAAGGACCAAGCATCCAAGCATCCAAGTTTCTCACGCTTGGTTGCAGCCACCCCACTGGTCAGCCGCAGCAGCAACAGTACCGGCCAGCAAGATGAAGGCAGAGGGTGACACAGGAATGGCGTGTATAAACGGGAATGGGCAGTGTCCTGGAAAGGGCATGGAAAGCAGAGGGAGGTAGGAGGGAGGAGCAGGGGCGTCCGGAGCGGAGCGAGTGGCTAATCCTGGACCCGGCAGAACAGCGAGCGAATCCCACCAGATCAGGCGAGCGCAGTGCAGCATTACTCGCACCCAGGGACGTATGGCAATTCTCTCAGCCGCGCACGTATGGACATACGTACAGCTTGCATCACGGGCGGTACGTGACATGCTCGGGGACTTCCCGTGCGTTAACAGAAGTACGTCGGTTACAGCTGGGCATGCCGTCACGCATCATCTCATCGCTGCTCAACGACCAGACGGAGCAATTCCGAGGAGATGGTCGATTTTTGCTGCTGGTCACTGGCTAACTAGTGGCTTGCTTACAGCTTATAGATAATGTCTCACGGCCTGTGGTTCGAAGCTTGTGCTGGTGGCGGTAGGCAGGTACATCCAGATTTGATCCATCTCGCTCCATCTTGGTCAATCTTTGCCCATCCTGACTAGCTAGCTACAGGTATCCTGGATGGCGACCCTTGGTGATCTTGGCCGTGATCCTGTCGCATCCCACTGCCGGCACTCTCTGACCCAAACGCCATGCATGGCCCTGGGGGGGCCCGTTCCGAGCCTGAACGAGTTGGGAACCTCTAGGATGCCACGAGCCGGTGCGATGCCGTTCGGAGATGAGGAGTGGACTGCGTGCATACGTGCGTGCGTGCGTGTGTGCGTGCTTGCAGCGGTCTCTGAAGCTCTCAACGTATTTGCACCTGCACCGCTGCACCGATGCCACTAATCACCGCTGTACGTATTCGTACGGGGTGCGCTACGGGACTTCACGGTCTCCATCCACAACACCCACACGCAGCCCACAGCACCCACACAGTCCACACCCTCCTCCCCTCCTCCTCTCATCATCGGCCCCATCCACGAGGTCTGCCGTGGGCCAAGGCCGTGGCCATGGAGGCGTTGACTGCGCGACATTTTTTTTCCTTCGCCCGCTTCGGCGCCGACTTCTGAACCAGCCTCTGGGTCATCCACCAGCCCCAGAATGGAGCCCGTGGCACACCCAAGGGACCAAGCTGGGCGTGAGTTTTGGGCTTGCATGCGCATGAGACAATCATAGGACCCGCGGGCACGCTTCGGCTATGGGCTCCCGCCATTGGGATCGGGAACTGGTGTCTAGAGCTGGTCTGGAGCTGGTCTGGAGCCGTAACATGGGTGGATGGATGGCCCTTTGGTGGCTGTTCCCTTCAGATCCTCCTCTCCAGACCCTTCACTTCTGCTGGTTCCGTCATGTGTCCCCCTTGCCTCGTCCAGTCAGCCCGGTCTCTTGTCTCACAGTTCACGATTCGCAGTTCAGTTCACCACCCACTGCCGAGCATACCGCAACTAATTATCAACGACATCTCGCCTCGAGCGTCAGGTCCTTGCGCATACCTACATCCACATCTACATCCACCACGCACTACTGTATAGTGCGATACGTACGTGGACGTCCATGACGGCGATGATGACTCCAGTGCGTGCTCCATCGATCGTGATACATTCGCGCCCCTCCCCTCTCTCCCCCTCTATCCCTTCATACACGCCTCCTCCTCCACATCCACATCCACCTCCATCCACCTCCACCATCCGCCTGCTTGAGCATGTACACACGTCCAGCTCTACACATCCATCCAGTCATGAGCCCAGTGCTACTTTTCCTCTCATCCTTCGAGTCCCCACGCCAGCCGCCGTCCAGGCTCCTCCCTCGGCCTTGGTCGGCCGGCAGACAGAACCCATCCAGACCGGGTCAGCTCTAGTTACCTTCTGCGTCCCGGCTAGTCCCCATAGTCCGCACCATCATTATCCATGTACCTTTGTCGTGTCGTGTCGTCGGTTCCCGCAGGCGCGCCGCTATCCATCTCGTCCTGCCTGTTCTGCCATGTACCTCGCTCGCGCTCGCTTGTCCGCCCGTTCCAGCCTCACAGCCTCTCGAAACCCTCGCTGGCTGATCCCTCTCATGGGGTCGTCTAGTTTTTTTCTTCTTTCCCTCCGAACGAGAAGCGAAGCACATGGCCGTGGCCGGACGAGCTAGAGTCCGGCCTGGGGCCTTAGAGCACTTACTGTAGATCCTATTCCCGAACAATTACAAAATGCCCAAGTCTCCCACCAGCTTCTCTTGGTCCTGCGTCCGATTCCTCCCCTCCTCTACTTAAACAAGCCTCGCCTACTGAACCAGACTTCGAGAGATATTTTCTATACCCCCAATTGTCCGAATTGCCCCCCTCCCCTTCCCATTTCGACACCCCCCTCCTCCTTCTCGTGCCTCATACCTATTCAGGAACAGCCCTACGAAGCTTCATCCACGACACACATACCCCCAATCGTTGACCCTGCTTGACCCTCCCGTGCTGCAACGTCCTGCCCGTGTCCACAACTGGCTACTCCCCGGCCAAAAAGCAAACAATCGTTTGACCCATTGCCCGTTCAGCCGGTGACCTCCGTCCGGACCTCTTCTATATATTCATCACCCTCCTCCGAAAGCCTCTCCTCGCTTCTCTCTCAAGCTCCAAGCTCCCGGGACGAACGATCTTGACGACCACCTCGACTGTCATCGCTTGAATCGATACAGTTCTCCCCTCTATTTTATTTTTATACCCACAACTCTTGATACCCCTTCCTGTTATCGCCATCATGACTCCTCACAGCGAGATTTCCGAGGACGCCGGCATCCCTGTTCACACCAACGGAGCTTCCAACGGCACCAATGGCACCGCCCCGGCCCTCTTCAATGGCAGCAGCAACGGCATCTCCAACGGTATCTCTAACGGTACCACCAAGTTCAATGGCAGCACCACCCCCTCCAACGGCGTCAAGGCCCACAAGGAGCGTTCCAAGTACCTCGAGGCCTCTCCGCTAGACTCTGAGTTTGATCTCATCTGCGCCGGTTTCGGCCCCGCCTCCCTCGCCGTGGCCATTGCCATGAACGATGCCATTGCCAACGGCCAGAAGCTTCGCGCCGACGGCGCTCCCCCCAAGGTGCTTTTCCTCGAGAAGCAGTCTGCCTTCGCATGGCACGCCGGCATGCTCCTGTCTGGCGCCAAGATGCAAATCTCTTTCATCAAGGACCTGGCCACCCTCCGCGACCCTCGATCCGAGTTCACTTTCCTCAACTATGTCCACCGCAACGGCCGTCTCATTGACTTCACTAACCTGGACACCTTCCTGCCCGCCCGCGCCGAGTTCGAGGACTACCTTCGCTGGTGCTCTTCTTTCTTCGACCACGTCGTTCAGTACAACAACGAGGTTGTCGCCGTCACCCCCGTCAACAAGGAGGCTGGTGCCGTAAAGACCTTCACCGTCCAGGCCCGCAATGGCAAGACTGGCCAGCTCCAGTCTTTCCGCACCAAGCAGGTTCTCATTGCCGCCGGTGGCCAGGCCTCGCTCCCCAAGAGCCTCCCCTCCAAGAACCCCCGCGTCCTCCACTCCTCCCAGTTCGCCACCTACGCCCCCCAGATCCTCAGTAAGACCGATGCGCCTTACCGCGTTGCCGTCATTGGTGCCGGCCAGAGCGCCGCCGAGATCTTCAACAACGTCCAGTCACTATACCCCAACTCCAAGACCTCCCTCCTCATGCGCCAGGAGTTCCTGCGACCTAGTGATGACTCGCCCTTGTAAGTCCTCATACCAATTCTGACAGAAATCCCAATTTTCAATGCTAATTTCATCTCTCACAGCGTCAACACCATCTTCAACCCCGAGTACGTCGACAACATCTACCCCAGGTCGGCTTCCTCCCGACAGAGCTTCCTGGATGAGGTCCGCGCCACCAACTACGGTGTTGTGCGCCTGAACCTGATCGAGCACCTCTACGAGAAGATGTATGAGCAGAAGCGCCTGATTGGCGCCGACGAGACCCAATGGCCTCATCGTATCCTTGCCGGCCGCGAGATCACCAGCGTCGAGGAGAAGGGTGACAAGATCGAGATCCGCGTCCAGAAGATCCACGACATCCCCCTGGACGGCTACGTCGATGCCGCTGACGAGGAGGTTCTCGAGGTTGACCTCGTCGTCGCTGCCACTGGCTACAGGCGCGACGCCCACGTCAACATCCTCAAGGATGCCTGGACCATGCTGCCCAAGACCGTCACCCAGCGCAACGCTACCCAATTCAGCAAGCCCGTGACCGGCTGGAACGTCGACACGGAGCAGGGCGAGCGCAAGTTGGCTGTCGGCCGAGATTACAAGGTCAAGTTCCAGCCCGGCTCCGTTGCCGAGGGCTCCGGTGTCTGGCTGCAGGGCTGCTGCGAGGGAACTCACGGGGTAAGCGCACACATTCCCATGCATCATCAATTTAGTCAACCGTGCTAACGATATCCACAGCTGAGCGATACCCTCCTGTCCGTCCTGGCCACCCGATCGGGCGAGATGGTCAACACCATCTTCAAGCAGTAGAAAAATAACGAAGACATGAACGAGCGGGCAGTGTATAATGTGGCAAGGGCAGCGACAAGAAAAGAAAGAACTTGATATTGGACTCTCGAGAAGCATAAGACGCCGACATTTTTTATTTTATTTTTACGCACGATATCAGCTTTCAGAATGGTGGAATTTCTTTGGTGTTTATACTCTTCCCTTTAGATACGGTTTAGGGCCCGTGTGGGCGTACAAAAACAATTCTGACAATATGTCTCTTCAACACTGCCTGTGCTTGCGCTTGCTCCTCTGATCATCTCGATCACGATTGTGTCACCTGGACCAGCTCTGCGAATAGCTCTGGGGATTAGACTCGCCCCTCGTCTGAGAACTTACCTCACCTTCTTAATCCGGCCGCCCTTCTCCCCAAAAGCTCGCTACTCTCGACCGGGTGGTTACATTACACGAAGCTCAACCGGTAAGACGTCGGGTTGTGGCTGCGTCGCGATGGCGGGGATTTCCGATGTCCACTTTGCCAACTGACTTGAAGCGGGCCTCTCTCATGACAGCGGCTGCGGTTAACACTTTGTTTCAGCCGCCGGCGGGCGTCCTTGATACACGTACGTCTTCCTCGGTAAAGTTACATACCCGTCTACCATGGTACAGAACAGGAGCGCATGCAGACGACAATACCTGGGTGAGCGAGCTCCGGCGGGTGCGTCATACGGGCGGGGCCTGCAGGTCGACCGCCAGAACAACCCCAGTCCGTCAAGACTCCAGCTTGTACATACGAAGCCAGGATGCTCGGTCAGTGTGAATTTAGTTGGCATGATTCATAAGGATTTTTTGTTTTCATGGTGGTGGTGTACTAGGCCAAAACAAGTGGCTCGCCGATGTCGCCCAGCCAATGTCGAAGTCGAAGCTCTCACAGACCGAGGCATGGGAATGGATCTGTGGACAACCCATGTTGTAAAATGGGGATGGCGTTTAGCGCGATTTCTAGGGGGGGCGTCATGTTCATGCGAATCCATGAGCGACTGATTGATTGACTGATTGATAAAAAAAAAAGTTTTGTGCCGCACTCGGCTCGGGCGTATGCGAGGATTCTCGGGCTTCTTCCTGGACCGACGATTTCCTCATCCATCCAGAATAGTCAAGTAGGGCACCCTCATCTATTCCTAAATAAGCACCCGGAACAACTAGGGGCGGGGGGGGCAGTAATTACCTCATGATGCCAACGGCGCAGAGAGAGTCGGTCCAAGCAAACAGACGCCGGGACGTGTGTTTCCATCCGCCGAGCCTTGGAGCTCCGGGCCGCCTGCACATATGGTGACATGTATATGTGCATGGATTCCACCGAAGCACGGGAGTGAGGCTTGGCCGCAGTATATCCTGCTGGGCGTCGGGGGCATGTGCTGCTCCTTGGTTCCTTAGTGGAGTGCGGATGTGAATCTGGTCCCGTTCTGTAATCCCGGGATCCCCTGGACCTGTCCAATCCCTCCCTGCAGCGAGCGGCTGGGGGGGGGGGGGGGGGGGGGCATGGGCGCGGCGTGGGCGCGGCGTTTCTCCGTCACGTACTCCGTGCTGTTACCCGAGACGAGTTGAGCGAGACACCAGCAGCAGCAGCAGCAACAGCAGCATAAGCAGAAAGCTGCCGTCATACCATTACAAACGCCTCCGGCCGGCAACGAAGGCTCCCGCCGCCGCTGACCCCTACGCACACTACGGGCACTACGTACGTATTCGAGTGGAACAGCCCCCGGATCAAACGAGCATGATGCGGCTCGACGGCGGCGATAGCGGTCATGGCCCTGGCCGGCAGCCACCGAACCCGCAACGGCTGCCCGTCAATCCCCGTCGTCACAAGGTGGCTCCCGAGCGCCGAAAACGCGTTGCGACAGCGTAAGTTCTCGATCCCAAGGTTGGGCAGTGAGTGGTGAGGACGTGGCGAGGACTGTGGTGTTTCTCTGGTTCCTCTGGTTCCTCCGCCTCCGTGCTTGCCCAGAAATATGTGACCATGGTCTGACCACGAGTAAACCAAATAAAGATGCAACGCCTGCAACATCCGCCGCGTGAAATGCTCTGGCGACCACCCGTGTCGTCAGTGCTCGTCCTCTTCGCGCGACTGCGTCTATCCCGTGGCCGTCGAAAAGGTGTCGGTTGCGCGCAGCGAGCTAGAAGATCTCCGGCGCAAGGTTGACCTCCTAGAGAGGGCGCTGCGGGATACTGTACCCGATGCCACGAGGCGCCACGATCTCATCGCCCTGCTCTCACAGGACGCTTCGAGTGCGGCTGCGAGTGCTAGAGACGTGGCAGCTACGAAGACGTCGACGGTTGGGACGCCAGCTGTGACGCCATCTGCAGAGCAGTCGTATCCTGATACGCCATCAGCGGCTGAGTCCAGTGTTCTTCCACCTTTGCATCCTCAACATCCTCAGCCTCAGTCTCACCCACAGTCTCACCCACAGTCTCACCCACAGCCTCAATCCCAATCCCAACCTCAGTTTCAGTCTCATCCCATTCGGCCCAAGGGTCCCGACGAGCATCAAATTCTCCCTCACAGTCACCACCACCACCCCCATCATCATCATGAGGAAGAGCAAGCATCAACCGAAGGCCGCCTTCTCCACGACCCCGATGGCCACGCCCGCTTCCTCGGTGAGACAAGTGGCGCCACGTTCCTCGACTACCTCAAGGAGTTCATGAGCACCGTCTTCCACCTCGCCTATCATGACCTCCACCCAGATTCTGATGGGAACGCCTTCTTATCTAGCCTCGGCAGCTATCAAACATACGACTCCCGTCGCTTGCACGAACGGGATGTCGATCCGCTATGGCTCCCCCCACGCCATGAGATGCAAGTCATGCTCTCCGAGCTGCGATGCTTCATCCAGGACGGCAACGGGAATTGGCCGAGCGGAGGCATAGCCTGGTGGGGAGATCTCTCATCCGTCCCGGGCTTGCCTCCCATGGAATCCGAACCACACGCTGTTGCCCGCGACAACTGTCGGCATCTTGCATTTTACCACACAGCCTTCGCTGTTGTATCCCAGGCCTTGACCACACCAGCCCGAGGTCCGAAGGTGCAGACGGACTTGAGCGAGTACTTCTTCAGCCGGGCATGTTTGCTCCTGGGCAATCCCCTCGACATTACCCGGTTCACCATCAACGACGTTACAGCGTTGTCACTAATGGGCTTCTATTTGATCGAGATGAATAGACGAGACGCCGCCTACATGTACATCAGCAACGCTATGCACATTAGTATCATGCATGGTGCGCACCGTGGGTGGGTTGACGAGAGCGGCAAGAGGGTTTTCTGGACACTCTATGTACTCGATCGTTGGTTGAGCTGCTTGATGGGCAGGCCACCAGCCATCATGGATGATGCCATTCGTCTCCCCCTACCCTGTGATGCTCCGTAAGTACCCAAAACAATATCTCACGCTTCCAACTTCCCCAAGCTAATTATTTGTCACGTAGCTCGATGCCCCCAGCCGCCGGTCTGAGGGCCCATGTCGAGCTCTCGCGCATCTCGGGTCACATTGTGTGCAACACGTACCGCGTGTCCCCGTGGGAGAAAAAGAACGGGCCGGCAAGACACTTTGACGATGCCATAAGAATGCTTGACCAGTGGCAAGAAGGTCTTCCCCCGATCCTTCAGCTATCCAGCAATGGCATGAGTGATGATCCCGCGTGCTGTTTATTACACATGGCATATAACCAGGTATGTCAAGCAATATAGTCCATCTCAGCATCTCCGACTAAGTTGTTTCGTTGCAGCTCATAATCCTCACCATCCGCCCAGTCTTCTTTGCTGCCGTCAAGAAAACATTTGCAGAGCGGCTAGTAACCAAACAATCTTCAATAAACTCCCACCCGCAACTCTCTTATCTCAGGCGATGTATTGTCGCAGCGGAGCACAATATCCGTCTCGCGCGCCACACTCTAGCCCTTAATCACCCCAGGAAGTTGCTTCAGTCAGGCCTGCACTTCATTTTTAACGCGGCGATCTGCTTGATGCTTCAAGAGCTGATATACATCGAGGACGTGGCCCCCAAAGATCCCCATGCGCGAGATCACGACCTTGACTTCGTCATTGCGAGATTCGAGGAGGAAAGCCAAGTAGGAAGCAACTATGGTCGAGACTGCGCCGCCGTCCTCCGGGACCTGCGGGCTCTCGTCCAACGCCTACAGGTACCAATGGATCAGTGTTTGGCGAGTGCCGGGTCAGGCGAGTCGACGCATCAACTCGTACACACCCCGGCCATGACCCGGGCGCCGATGGAGATTGGTCAACCGTGGCCGCAGAAAGTCGCCTCAGAGGTGTTACAGCAACCTATTCATATTGAACAAGGGCATACACTATATGAGGAAATAGTATCTTGGATAGATGATGATTGGCAGCCGTATGGGGCATATCTGATATGATATAAGCAGTAAGAAGTAGTTGCTGCGTACCCGCCTCCGCGCACAGTCAGCAGTGGATACTCTTGTAACCCTATTAATTCTTGTCTATATAAAATACCCTACCTAAAAGTGGATTGATTTTCTGTAATTTTATGTTGCTAGTCTCTTTGTCACGGTTGGATGGAGTTGGCATTTAGCTGAACGGTGCGAGGTGCAGTAAGCGCGTAGGACGTCAGGTGATGCCTGCCGCCAGCTGTTGGCTCAGCGATTCCGTCACAACGAAACGCGGCAATATCACTTCCATTCGTCCACCACTCCATGTCGAGTTCTCGACGCTCGGCTTTCACCATGGCAGCACGAGTGGCCCTTTGCAGATCGGCATCGTGTGCTAGTACTTGGGCGCGTCAGATACGCAGCATCTCAACAACCATGTCATATCTCCAGCGTCGCGCTGTCGCCGGCAGCTTCATCTTCAAGTTCCCCGATGACGACACCACCAAGAAGCCCCAGGTGGCACTTTTCCGCAGGAGCGGCAAAGTGCGAGCATACCGGTGAGTTTTAATTGACATTTTTCTTATCCACCCTTTTATTGTTACAATGGTTAACAAAATCGCAGGCATAAATATGCGCCGATTGCGGGCAGCGTCGAGGAAACGGACGCCAATCCGCTCGCCACAGCCTGGCGAGAATTAAAGGAGGAGACGACTCTCACAAATACTTCTTTGCGCCTCTTTCGCCAGGGTAAACCATACTCATTTGTCGACGAGTCTGTTGACAGAGAATGGGTTATCAACCCGTTTAGTTTCGTCCTGAAGTCGACAAAAGAAGGCGGTCACGGTGAGGCTGGCATCCAGCTGGACTGGGAGCACGAAGGATATGATTGGTTTGACCCCGACGTTGTCAACGGGTCAGACGAGTTCCAAGGTGTCCCCCGCATCTTGGAGAGCTTAAGGCGGGTCTGGTTCAATATTGATCTGGGAGAGGAGGCCGGCAGGACACTCGGGGACGGGTTGATTGCCCTGCAGAGCAACTACGAGAGCAGTGGGCACCAAATTTCCTCAAAAGCGCTCGAAATTCTCGTCGACGTGATCAAGAAACTTGAAACGGACTCACGAGAGGTGTGGTGGAAGAATGCGAGGTTCGCCGCATGGCACTTGTGGAAGAATGGAGGGGAGAGTACGGGGGCGCCTATCTTAAGCACCATGGTCTCCAGTTTGACCATTATTGAGGAGAATCTGCCACATGACGGTTCATCTCTCGGAGGCTCGATCAATTGCATTGTCCAGGCTCTCGAACAATACAATCAGCATCGGAAAAATGTCATCTCTCAAGTCGGCGCGTCTCTTGATGAATTCTTGACAACACATTTTTCGAGGGCTGAAATTGTCAGAATCCTCACACTCTCATCCATTTCCGCAACAACCTCCGGTATCACGCAAGTCTTAAAACATAGCAAGACATCCCTTGATATCCGGGTCCTCGAATCCCGTCCACTCTTTGAGGACGTCAACATAGCCGATACGATACCCTCGTCCGCAAACAATGACTCCACCAAAGCGAATATCACGGTGTATCAGAATGCCAGTCTTAACACGGCTGCCAAAGATATCGATCTAATTCTCGTCGGGGCGGACCTGATTGATAAGACCAGGAATGTGACCAACAAGACTGGTTTGTTACCCGCAATCCTGGCAGCCAAACACGTGTCGCCAGGTGTCAAAGTCATCGCGCTTTTCGACAAAGAAAGAATACAATCATTTGAATCCCCTATCAAGGAGGAGAACCATCCGCAAGACGTCGCTCAAACACGGGGGGGCTCGGATCAATCGCAGACAGATTCCAGTCCACGAGTCGAGGTGAAAAGCGCCTGCGCTGACTGGGTTTCGTCCAGCTTGGTCGACTACTACTTGACTGAGGGCGGCGTTACGGACAGGGAAGGGATTGCTGATTGCGCTGAGAATATCCGCAAAGACGCCGATAGGTTCTTCACTGATCTCTAGCTTTGAATCATCCTTCGCAATACACACATCGTGCTTGAACACGCAACACAGCCAAGCCGAATAACGACCGTGGGTGGCCAATGATGATACTCAGTGATTTCTGCCAGATTGTCACAGCAAGCAACGTTTTATTCCCGGGGTGGCGCTTGTGGATGAAAGTGGCCTGAGAAGCCTGTCTGGACAAAACGCTTCAAAGGGGCGGGCTGCCTTCTTATTAGCCTCATTTACAGGTGAAGGATTTGTTCGACCTAAAGCCGCTAGATGAATATAGTGTCGCGTTGGGCGGTAGTGTTGACCACTCGATTAAGAAGCGCGCCCCGAGCTCATCAAATGGTGAGAAGCGCTTTGGCTGGCGTTGTTCTGGAACACGACTTTGATGAATCGAGAACATTCTAGGGCCCAACACATCTCGGGGTAATTGTCTTGTCTCTGGGGGACCCTGGCGGGGAACCAACACAACGGTTTATGACATCAGAATCAAATTTAACCAAGGCACACTACTATAGTACATTGCCGCGCGAATGCATGGGCTGGGGTGTGCCAGCCTTACAGCCCTACAGACGTGCAGATGGAGGGCATGACTGCATCAAGCCAAGGAATGCGTCGACACGAGGTCATGGGACTCATCTCATTGATAACATCCATCCATCCATCCAAGGATTGAAGTCCCTGTCGAGCTGTCAGGTGGAGAGAAGACAGGCCTGAAGGCTGGGACCCCCCGGCCACATAGCACCACCCTTTCAACTACGACACATTCTCTCACAGTCAACTGGCTGGTCTGGCAGCATCCCCGCTAGTTCCAGCGTCGCCGAGCTCAATGAAGCGCCTCGACACTGGAAAGTCTGACTCGTCCCAGGCCTTCTTTATTGGCGGATACGCTATCCGCGGGACCCGACAATCTGGACGGCCAGACCGCCGGCGTTGAAAGCATTCCAAAACGTGCCAAACGCCTAACCCGTCCCCTCGTGAACGGATAATTAGTATCAGGGTCCAGATTCAGACCCAGATTTGGGGGCTCGGGTGGTCCACTTCGGGGCGCGCTTTGTCCTGGGCGTTCGGTCGTCATCCAAGACCTCCTCACTGCTACATTACCCCATGCTATACGCCGCGCGCCCATAATAATCAACATGACGCCCGAGTCGGGTTCATGAATGGCCCCGCTTACGTGAAGTCTAGGGCATGCCGGGAACTCGGTGAGGGGTGAACCCCCGACATCCCAGCACCCTTGGAGCCTGTCCTCGAAGGGATCCTGTGAAGGCAGCAGACCATCTCTGCCTGGGATGCGTCTTCATCTTGGTCCATGAAACGGGTACAAAACAACGTCACTGGACTAACTTTGGCTCGGCCGGTCCCGACCTGACAACGAGAACCATCCAAGCCTTGGACACCCCTCGAATCTCGTCGTCGAATCTCGTCACGGACTTGGCCAGCGAATAAGGTTTGGCTCCTCTACAGAGTCCTATTCGTTATCCCCCAAAGACGCACCCGTGGAAATGACGACGGTGATGACCTCGACAACGACTACAGACCCAGAGTCGCAACTGTTGCAGCCGTCGCAACCCACAACATGCTGCCCAGTCGAGGCAGCACCAACTCACGAGTTCGAGATACAGAACCGAGCACTTAACCGCAAGATAGACATCGCCCTTCTGCCTCTGCTATCGCTCCTCTATCTGTTCAATGGCCTGGATCGCGGCAATGTTGGCAATGCCGAAACCCAAGGTATGCGCTCACAGCCACAAAGCATTCGATATAACCCAAGGAAACAACGAGCTGATGGAATCCAGGCTTCACCAGTGACATTGGCGCTCAGCCAGAGGACCTGAATGAAGCAGTCTCCCTGTTCTTCGTGACTTTTGTCCTTCTCCAACCAGTATCTGCCGCAGTGGGGCGATACATCGGGGCGCGACACTGGATACCGATTATGATGGTAAGTTGGCTGAGGTGATCGGCGGGCTTTGCCCCAACGGTTACTAATGAATATCCCAGTTCTCCTGGGGCGTCGTGACCATCGGCCAGGCTTTTATCAAAGGACGTGGTATGCCAAATCTTCCCCTAGACGCCTGCTTTGCCAATTCCTAACTCCCTCTGACTGGATCTCAGGGGCACTCATCACCACGCGATTGCTCATCGGCGTCTTCGAGGCCGGCTTCTACCCAACTTCAGTCGCATACCTGTCCTCCTTCTACACCAGATTCGACCTTGGCGTCAGGCTCGCCCTCTTCTACGGACAATATGCCATCGCGGGCGCTTTTTCCGGCTCAATCGGTGCGACTCCTAATTTCCCACCGCTCCTCTGCCCCCAACTGACAACCCGCAGCCTACGGCGTCTTCCACCTCCGCGGCGGCCCTCTCAAAAACTGGCAGTACCTTTTCATAATCGAAGGTACCCTCACATGCTTCTTCGCCCTCGTAGCCTGGCTCTGGCTGCCCAGCGGACCCGGGACGGCCTGGTTTCTCAGCCCCGACGAGCGCCTCCTCGCTATGGAGCGGATAAAACAGGACACGGCGGCTTTCGTCAGGCACGACTATGGCGAGGACGGTATGGAGATGGATCGGTTAAGCAAGAGGGATGTCGTCGAGACGGTCAAGGACTGGAAACTATGGTCTGTCCTTGTGCTCAACATTTGCGCCAGCGTCCCTAGTGGCGCTTTTCCGGTGTTTCTGCCTTTGGTGCTTCAGGGGCTAGGATATGAGTCCATCCTGGCCAATTTGGTGAGTCTTCTCTATACTTGAAACGGAAAGTGCCCAGGACTAGACTAACAGTCCATTCTTTCAAGATGACGGTTCCCCCGTTCGTTTGCGGCGCCATCGGCCTCTACATCTTCGCCTTCAGCTCCGACCACCGCAAGGAGCGCGGCTATCATATAATGGGCGGCGTGCTGGTGGCCATCACGGGCCTCGTGCTGACCGTCACCGTCCCCTCTTGCACCGGCAAATACATTGCGCTATGTCTCCTGCTCTCGGGCATCTACGTCTCAGCGCCGCTCACGATCGCCTGGCTGAGCGGCAACACGCCCGAGCCGGGCAAGCGGTCGCTAGTCCTGGGCGTCAACGGCTTCGGTAACCTGGGCGGCGTCATCGGTGCGCAGCTGTATCGACCGAAGTTTTCGCCAGACTATCACGTTCCGTTTTATACAACCATCGGCTTCCTCGTCGTCGCCTTTATTGGCTATCTGTCGTATCGCTTCATGCTAGCGGCCGACAACAAGAGGAAGCGGATCTTACTGGCCACGATGACAGATGCCGAGGTGGAAAATGAGAGGTTGAATGACCGGAGATATGCAGATAAGAAGTTGACATTCATGTATGGGCTGTAAGCTTGCTGCTTCATTCCCAGAATATATGTATTTGTTTCGCTTCTATTTTCGGCCCCTTTATGACCAATTACACAATCTAGGTGAATCATGACTTGAGGCCATCAGGAAACGTCCTTGGCGTCATCCTGCTGCATGCTCGCCAATTGGCTTTGTAACCCTTGCTTGCCTACTCTCATGGCCATCTCTAATTCCCTCTCCTCCTCCCTCAATCTAGCCTTACTCATGGCCACGTCTTTCTCGCGCTTCCTCCGCTGCTCCTCCACTGCACGGTTCCTCTCCTCAAGAGCTCGCTCTCGCTTCTCGCGAGCCTCGCGTTGCTTCTTTTTATCCTCGTCGTCCTTGACAGCCTCGAGGTCTTCCGGCGGCGGGGCCAGGTTGCTGACGTAGGCCTCGATCAGGGGGTCGCGCACCTTGGGCTCAAGGGATATGTACCGGACGTCGATCAGGATCTGGGTCGGCAGGCCGGTTGACAGCGACTTGTTGTTTAGCAGGTTAATTGGTTGAGCCTTGAGCAACGCGGTGAGATCGGACTTGAGCGTCGACTGAGACATCTTCAGCCTGGCGATGTGCTCGCGGTAGGCCTTCTCGCGGTCTTTGTCGGACAAATGCAAGTCCTTCATGGAGGATTCCTTTTTGTACTTGCGTTTGAACTCGGGCCAGTATAGCTTCGGGGTAGCTTTTTCCTGCAGGAAGGCCATGTAGGCAATCCGGGGATCCTTCTTCTCCTGTCGCGCCCTCTGCTCCTTCAGCTCCGCAATCTTCTCGCGCGTCCACTCGTCCCAGCATTCTTTGCGCTCCTTGGTCGTTCCCAGTGCTGTGTAGCGCAAGTCGTCTACAATTTTGCCCTCCTCCAAGAGTTTGTCCCAGGGGCTGTAGGGGTTGATGTTGAAGTCGTTGAGCAGGTCCTTGAAAAGATATTTCGCGTCGTCTTCCGACAAGGGCACTCCTTCAGCGCCTTCAGGCCAATTCTCGGCATTACCATCGTCATATTCTCCAGGATCCAGGCCGTATTCCTCGCCCATTGCTTGTAGCTGCATAGCAATGTCTGCCTCGGTGAATTCCACCACCGCGTCCTCGTCAGCCTCTTCGGTTCGTTGTCGTTTAGACGGATGTTCTCCATTGTCTTCATCGCCTTCTCCCTCATCGTCCGTAACTTCAACTTCCTCGTATTCGCTGTCGTCGTCCTGAGTAGCATCAGGAGCACGAGACGGAGGTAGCTCGGGCTTCGGTGCTGGTTTTGACCCTTCGTCCTTTAACACTGACTCCCCGGCAGCCTTTCCAAGGATGCGCGCCTTATCAAGTTCCAAGATTCCGGGCATCAGCTTCTCTGGAATGCGCCAGTAGCTTGTCTTCTTAATCGGGTTGTAGACAAATCGTCGCGAGTACTTGGTGTACACGAGGATCCACGGCTCACAGCCTGGGATCGCCTCTTTCCTCCTGGGCTTGTCGACAGGCGCGGGCTTCGGGCGGCCCTCAAATCCGCCGCGACCGCCGCCATGACCGCCACGATGGTTTTGGTTCTGGGTAGGTTGTTGGGAGGCATGGAATTGGGCCATATAGGCGTTCGCGACATTGGGGTCGGAGAGGGACGGCACGGCGCCATAGGGAGAAAATGCGGGAGCTGCACCATGCACAGGTAGTTGCACAGAGGCAGGCTCGACACCGGGTCGTTTGTATGTTGACTCTTTCGACTCGGCGTGGTAGAAGTATGTATGACCGGTTGGAGCCGTGTGCTCGGTCCATCCTGGAGGCAACGGCGCCAGGGCAGCCGCGGAGGGCTTATGTGTGGATCGTAGCATCGTCGGGTGTATCTCGGGTTATCGCATTGGTGTATATTCCTTTCGGAGGTAGATTTTTAGAGCGTTGCGGCGGGTAGCGGAGTTGCGACAGAGAATTGCGCTCGTGTTGTTGATGGTGATGATGGTTCTTGCTGGCTCTGGTGTTGAAGTCACGAAAGAAATTATGGAGCTTGGGCCAGTGGCGGAGGGGCAGTTGGACTACCCTATACCTCCGACCATCCTGGTGGTGTGAATTGTCTTTAGAGAAATAAGGCGCGGTTGTACATACATAGACGTTATCGGAGATGGAAATGTGATGGATTAAGGGTAATAAATGTACATACACAACTATACATCCTGTTCGTGTCCGCCATGTTCTTGCTGGGTTGGTGCGATGTCATCTCCGGTGAAGCTCGTAATCAATATCTACCCCTAGCATCTTTCCAATGGACCCTCCTTTTTTCGGGAACATGCCAACTTCCACCTATGGTTTCAGCTATGTCAACATTGTCCATACTGGTTTCTACGCAACGTCCCTGTCATCCCCCATTCATGGAAAAGTGATAACGTCGACGAGAATTCCTCACGTCGTCCACTCACAAATTCCCAACACAGACAGCATCCCGAAGTCCCGAGACTCTCTCTCCTTCAGCTCACTCAATGTCACGCGAGCTTCCGACTCGCTCCGAACCCTCATCCTCATTTCATCCTCAGTCTCGCCCCATCCATGGCTCCAGCTCATAGCGGCGTGGTCGGTGGACCCGTCGCGTTTTTGAAGCGGTGCTGGAAGGTTTGTTCGCCTCGGCGGCTCACTACTCCTGAGACAGAGCTTGGCTGACGTTGGCTTCGACATAGACATCGCATGCGCCTGACTATGTGGGCTTCACGTTTCTATTATCCGCATGGATCCTTGTAAGGCCACACTTCCGAATGCCCGCATCGAACCTCTGCATTTCTGACAGAATTCTTCTTTCTTGCCCTGCTTACAGATAGTTGTCTTCGTTACACCGTTCCACCGGATGTTCTCAGTCAACGATCTCGCCATCTCTTATCCTCATGCTCTCCACGAGCGCGTCCCCGTTGGTAGGTATACCCAAGGGCCTAATTGCCGAGCGTTGTCATCTGAAAGAAAGCGTCTGACCACTGCGACTAGTCATGAACTTTGTCTACGCCCTCTTCGTCCCCCTCGGTGTCCTCATCGCTTACAACATCTGGGTGCGATCTTCACCGGCCAAACACGAAGCCACGTACCTCTCATTTTTCATCTCCATTGTTCTGACAACCTTCATCACTGACATCATCAAGAACGCCGTCGGTCGGCCTCGCCCAGACCTGCTGGCTCGCTGCCAACCAGCCACAGACACCCAGATCAACGTCCTCGTCACCATTGACGTTTGCACGGCGCCTGACGGTCACGATCTCCAGGACGGCTGGCGCTCCTTCCCCTCCGGCCACTCGTCCTTCTCCTTTGCTGGTCTGGGATTTCTTAGCCTCTTCCTGGCAGGTCAGCTCCACGTCTTCCGGTATGCGGCCGGCGGTCGAGATCTTAGCCGGGCGCTGGTTTGCCTGTTTCCGCTCATCGGCGCTGCCATGATTGCCATCTCGCGGTGCGAAGACTACCGACACGACGTGTACGACGTCTGCGTAGGGTCGGTTTTGGGCATGACCATTGCCTACTGGAGCTACCGAAGACATTGGCCTCGACTCTCCAGCCAGCGATGCGACGAGCCTTACCCACCCCCAGGAACCGACACCCAGCCGGGATGGCAACGTGTCACGGATGACGAAGAGGCTAGGGCAGGGGCAGATGTAGGATTTGAGCTGAACGTTGTAAGAGGAGCACGCCGCTGATTTCGGGCCTAGGCATGGTAAACCTTGTATTGCAAGTGAGAAGTAGAGAGTGAGAGCTGGACGTTGAAAATGCATTGGGGGATGTCATGTATGTTGTGTTGTACGCGGATGCGAGTTGCTCATAGCGAAACGGTGCTGGGCCACACATGTTTTGGTCATTCCATGATATTATTGTTACAGGGGCGATGTAGGATGGCCCGGTTTCCCCTCCACCATCTATCAAAAAATCTATTGCCTCTACTTGTCCTCGGTATCTTCAGTCTTGGCCAAGTCATGCTCCTTCAACAGTGCCGTGATCTCATCGGCACTCCACAGCCGGTGGTAGATTTTACCGTCCTCGGTTTGTCCCACTGTCGCAAACTCGACTGCAGCCATATGGTTAGCCGGCTGTCCAGTACCGGGAGTCATGGAGAGGGGTGAAACTTACTCTTCTCGCTGCTCAACTTAGTCGAGTCCATAGTTTTGCTCAGGACCTTAACGGCCATACCGCAAGCCTCCTCGAGTGTGCAGTCCTCCTTGTAGTCCTGCTTCAACAAGCTCTGAGCACTCGCATTGTTGGCTCCCGCACTGGTGGCTTTCCAACCGCCATAGTTGCCTGATGGGTTGCTGAGGTAGAGCTGGAACTGTCTCCGAGGGTCCCAGCCGGCGTAGATGAAAGAGACACCGAAAGGTCGCAGACCACCATGCTGCGTGTAACCTTGCTTGAGATCGCACAGCCGGCGGACGAGCTGCTCGCAGGGGATGTCTTCGTTGTAGGTGAGGAGGTAGCGCTGGGCAGCTTGTCGGGCGTAGTTGATGAGGATGTTGGCATCGGCGGTCATGCCTGCGACGGCGCAGATCATGTTACTAGAATGAACATGTTAGTGGGGTTCTGGTGATGCAAGGGAGGGGCGTAGCGCACTCGTTGAGGATGTAGAGCTTCTCGGCCGAAGTGTCCTGCTCCAGCAGCTTCGAAGTGACCTTTCGCTCGGCGGCCAGGACAATGCCATCCTTGGCCAGGATGCCAATGGCGGTTCCGGCGTGGGAGATGGCTTCTAGGGCATATTCGACCTGGTACAGGCGGCCCTCTGGTGAGAAGATGGTTGTCTGCGGAAGCGGTCAGCGGGGGCAGCTCTCATGGTTGATGATTGGAGCTGGGGAAGCTGCGGCGGGCACACGCACTCGGGAATCGTAACGGCGAGACATGGTAAAGTCGGGGGGTGGAAGAGAAGTGACGTTACGATGGGAAAGCAAGCTCTGGGCGAAATTCGAAGGTTCGTGGAGCGAGGAAGAGAGCTGCGGTGGTGGAAGTGGAGGTTTGGAGTTGAGATTCGTTACGTCGTTGCAACTCAGCTCCAGGCACAGCCGCGCCGCGTTAGCTCTCGCTGCTGGCTGGTTGTGCTAGGCGGCGGGATGGATACCTGAGGTTGGAATAAAAGCTACGTACCGATCCAACTGAGGCGAGGGAGGATGCAAGGCTGACAAGGCTGAAGGAAGTGGGACCTGAGGGGCTTGGGGGGCTTGGACGAGTCCATCCGATGTTATTCCGAGTGGGCCGTGATCTGACTAATCGCACCAATCCCGATGGTTCCTCGTAGAATCTCTGAGAGGCGGGGGAATGCCGGTTGCTGTCTCATGACCCAGGCCAACATGTTGCCACAATCAGGCATCCATCTGTGATCTGTCAAATGTCAACGGTGACAGGAAGCAGGGAAGGAACGGATAGGGTACGTACCCCCCTTCCAGCTTGCACTGTGGAAGCTGGGGCCAAGTGCGCGGAGCCAAGTACCTCCCGAGTCCATAGCGCCAGCCACCAGCCTCCAATCGCCAGATGCTCCTGCTGTGGCGGGTTGTTGCTCACTAATTCGTAGAACGGCAAGGTAGAAGGCAAGGTAGTGCCGAAGTTTTCGTCACCTCCGCAAGCAAGCTCCCCCCTTCACAACCTTCTCCTCGCATCATCGCCCCCAACACCGTCGATATCGTCGCACGCATTATTGTCGCGGCTTTTATTCTGCAACCGAAAAGCGTCAATTTCCTTTCTTCTCGTGCAGGAACTACTGCACTGAGACTCGGCGCACGCCGTCCGCCGTCCGACGACACCTAGCGGCGTCTTTCGCTGTGGAAAGCGCACGCGACGCCAATTATTCCCCCCACCCGCGTGAGCTCGCTCCCATCACCACGGAGCGCGTCCAACCACCTTAACCACAGCCGTCCCCTTGCGCATTGTTTGTCGGCAGCCTGCGCACCTTTTCTAGACCCCGCGACTGCAAAAGCAACGTGGGTGTCACCGGCAGCGACTGCATTTGTTTGCCCTTGACCTTCTCGCCAGGAAAATAACAGTGGAGGAAATATCCACCCGGATTTTGGCTGGGGAGGGCTCGCAGTGAACCAGTCGTGACCTCTAGAGTTGTTTACCACGTAATTATCCCAATGTCTGTCTAGCCAGACAGGCATCTCGCGCTTCGCTGCAACAGTAGACCTCGCATCTGCCCAAAGCAACACCTTCGCCACCCACAACACCAATATCTTTATCTGCTACACCCCCCCTCCAAACCAGAAAGGCGCATTCGTACTCGCTACGCATCGCCATCATGTCCGGTAAGCGACAACTGCCCTCGACGTTGCCCCAACCTGCGCCCTTCGTGGATAGCCATATGTCCCGTCGTCGCGCGAGTCAGGAGCACGGCCACAACACAGATCGAACTCGCACTGACAGAATCCGTTCAGGAGAAGCCGAACCACGTCGATCCGTGCGCGCCACCAAGGGCCAACACACAAAGTCCTTCGACGAGCTTGAGCCTGCGGCCGTACCCAAGCGACGACAGACCAAGAAGACCAAGAAGGCCAAGGAGCAGGAAACCGAACAGGAGCAGGAGCAAGAGCAAGAACAAGGACAAGAGCCAGAGCAAGAACAGGAACAAGAGCAGGAGGATGATCAAGAAGAGGAGATAATCCGCTGCGTTTGCGGCGCGACAGAACAAGACGAGGACTCGGGCGAGGCATGGATCGCCTGCGAAACCTGTGGCGCTTGGCAACACAATGTCTGTGTCGGCGTTAGTTCCTACGATGATGAGATACCAGAGCACTACTGGTGCGAGCAATGTCGACCGCAAGACCACAAAGAGCTTCTCGATGGCATTGCCAAGGGCGAGAAACCATGGGAGGCTAGGCGCAAGGCCCACGAGGAGGAGTCAGAGAAGAAGAAGAGGAGGGGCGGCAGGAGGGGCAAAGGAAAGCGGAACAGCGACTCCAAGGAAGAGCTTGAGAAGTCTGCTGGAACCAAGCCCAAGCCATCGCCAGCACCCGATGCTGGCAAGGAAAAGAAGGAGCCTGCCCCGAAACCAGGGAAGCGGAAGACCCGCGAAGAGTCTCATGAGACAGAGGGCAAGGTACGTTGACTCCCTTGACCCATAAATCATGTTGAAGTACTAACACAATGTCCTTCTAGACTCCCAAGATTCGACGCGTATCGGAGAACGAATCGGTTCCTGTTCCCGTCAGCTATACGCCACCCCCGGACCTCGCCAAGTCAGTAACAGAACTGCCCAATACACGGATGGGGCCGGCAAAAGCTCTTATCAAATCCATCAGCCACGTTCTGGGGACAATGCAAAAGCAGGGCGACCTCGAGCTGGATGAGGGTACCTCAATTGAGTCTATGTCTGAGACGTACGCTCTTCAGATTGAGCGCGCCGTCTTTGATACGCACCCCGTAACCAAGGGACAGAAGGAATATAGTCAACAGGTCAAGACGCTTAGTTTCAACCTTAAGAATAACCCAGAGCTGTGCAGCTCACTTGTTGGAGGGACTATGTCGCCATCGAGCCTGGCCGTCATGACATCGGAGCAGCTTGCCTCGTCGGAGATGCAGAAACAAACGGCTGAGATGAAAGCCAAGGCTGAAAAGCAGTCCATCCTCTACACCTCGGAGACTGGACCACGCGTCCGACGGACGCACAAGGGCGAGGAAGTGGTGGAAGAGGAGAGTTTCGTGAACAACGATGCTCCGCCTCTGCCCCCTGGACCGCGCCGATCGGCTACGGTCAAGAACGAGCCGTCAGGGGGAGATCAGGTCGACCTCGCCTCCCACCCGGCACAACACGAAGGAGGACAACACTCGCCAACTAACCCCAATTTTGACATCACCAAGGTCTTCTCAAGTGTCAAGTCTCCAACGGGCACCCAGAACCGTCGGCCATCGGCCCCTGTCGGCCACGCGAATGGGCCTGGCGTGGATGCCGATGTCGATCGGATGCTTCAAGAGGAAAACGAGTCACCACCTTACTCGCCTACGGAGGAGACGCAGGACCCGGACGTGATTTGGCGTGGTTCACTGGCTATGAGCTCTATCGCAAATTTTCCAGCCACGGCCAAGCACATGGGCGGTGCCAACTTTGCGGCTGTTGGCCCGTGGTCTAAACTTATCCCGAAGCGCATGACTGTGGCCGGGCGTATCACGCAGCAGAGCGCCATTGAGTATCTGTGCAGTCTGCGCTACAGTAGCCTGACGGACATCATCGTTATTAACCTGACCCCCGTGGCACCTGCGGCACACGCCGGATTCAACGCCCTCATCGATTATTTTGTTAGTAAGAAGCGGTATGGTGTGGTGGGTGACAAGGCAATCGGCAATGTGCGCGACACATATCTCGTGCCAGTCCCGGCTGGAGAGGATAACTATCCCGAGTTTATGCTGAACCTGGTGGATAACAAGATCCCCAAGATACGGACTGAGCCGATGCTGCTGGCCGTTTTTGTCTACCGCAACGACCCAGAGAATCTGAAACAGATTAAGGACACGACGACACAGCCGGAGGCGAGCAGTCCGGGAACGCCAACACCAACGGGCTATGGGCAGCGCAGCAACTCGACGGCATCGGTATCGGGGCCATCCTTCTCGCCGGCAACGCCACAGGCGCCTCAGGGGGCGTTCTCACCACAACAACCGTCGTTCCACGGGCATCTGCAGTCCACGACGCCGGTGCCTATCCCGCAGCCTCCCCACACTCGACCGCAAGTCCCGGTACAAGCAGCACCAGCGCCCCCGGTGCCGAGCGTGGCGCCGGGGCAAATGTCAGAGGCGCAGAAGTATCAAGCACAGCAAGCCGGACACGCCATGGCGCAGGAGGTACTCGGTCCGATGATTAGCGTACCAACAGTGCAGTTCCTCCTCCCGCAGGCGTTCCAAATGTCCCGCAGGGAGTGGGAGGTGATCAAGGGCATCTTTGATCAGGAGCCACGAGCAAGGGAGGATCTGCAGCACCTGGGTGTGCTTCTAGAGAAGGAGAGCGCGGAGAAAAAGGCGGCGGAAGCGGGCCATGCACATTGATGAAGTTGGCTGCCAGACTATCTCAAATGGAAACCGGAAGTATCTCTGGAGTTTCTGGAACTGGTCTTCCTAGGTACGAGGACAGTAGAACCACCAGGCTCATTACGCATGGATGGCGACGACAAATTGGATTTTGAACAACATTGTAAAAAAAAACACGAAAAAAAACACGAAGAGAGAACGGAAGGACCTGGTACCAGATGGAATGGATGAGATACCCTGAACGAACATAGGAAGCAGAAGCGACATTAAAGAAGACATTCCGAAACTTTTACGGTTCAATCAAAGGCAATTCTGGAGGCGATCGAATCAGGTGCGGCTCCGGGAGCGTCCGACGATGAAGGAGAAGTGTTTGGCAGTGACGACTTCCGACGCGTGCGCAAAGGAAAAGAGACGGGTAAATTCAGCTGTCTGACGGCGGTCGACGATATTTTCATTCCCGGGCACCATGCTGAAACAACCAAACGGCTGGGAGGAGGCAAGTTTGCCGGATTGCGAACAGAGGCAAGAATTTGCATCGGACAGAACACCCCTTCTTCGCTCTCAGTTGCTATGTACGCGCGCGACCAGAACCGACGGTATTTCATCGCGTCGTTCCAAGTCCCTCTGGACGAGGCTCCGGGCGAGGCTCCGGGCGAGGTCAAGGCAACAATGACTGACACAAGTGACACAGACCACGAAGCCATACGGACGCTGAACAACGCAGAAGCTGGAGACACAGGCGCGTTGAGACACGGTTCACAAGCGGGAGAGGACTCGGCTACAAAGGCACTCGAAACCAAGGACGGCAACGCAGACCCGGCGAGATCTGGATCATATGTCAAGCGTGCTTTTCAGCAAATTTGCTCCATGTACATTGATGTAAACGCAGATCGAATTCAGAAACTGTTTACTCACGAACTCGAGCTTTCCAACGCCATCATTCCGGGACGCTGCCGCACTTTACTTGACGAACTCAAACAAGCCTTTGCAGAATGAAAGCGGATACGAAGCTGCAAATCTTTTCCCCATACAGAGAAGTCTTTGAGTAGCCATGGATAATACGAGTAGACAGACTAGTCGATTTTGTGAGCCCTTTTGCACCTTTCATCAAGCAAACTCGAGACAACGTCGAAGACTTGACTTATGACAACTTTGTCTACGATAAGAACATGGAATACTGCACGACACCGTCAGCCACTTTCTTTGTATCGGAAGAGCACCGCATAATTCCACTCATCGGCGGAGTCGTGGAGGAAGTCGAACTCCTCACCACGGAGCCCAGCAGCTGTCAATGAAGAAGCTGGACGTAGCAATCGTGAGAGACCCATTCACTACATGGAATCCAGAGTCTACCGACCTGAAAAAATTATGGCACATCAGCAGACGGCCACGGAGTCAGTACTTTGTCCTGTCTTGTACAGAAATCGCACCACTGCCGCCCGACACGGACACCAAATGCGTGTTCTATATGCCTGCCAACTTCCAGGACAGACCTCTGCCAGAGCAGGGGATTGACGAAGCCGATGTCGAAGATATGATCACGGAGTTGACGGAAAACATGAACGAAGCTTTCATTGATGTGGTCAAGATTGACCGCTCCAAGGGATACGATATCGCCGTGGGTAGACGCATCAACTGACTGGATGCACGCGACGCAACGAAGAACCCGAACCGCGTGAAGGGGTTAATGAATCCGTATGCTAAACTTAACGCTGACCAAGATAGGGATGCCGGGGCTAAATACCACCAAGGACAGGCTGACCCCGCCAGAGACATGTCAGACTTTATGGCCAAGAAAGCAGATAATGATGCAGCGACCTGCTCGGATGATATATGTTGGTTGATACTCAGAACGGAGAGATGGCGGCAAACTACTTTACTAATTGAAGATGTAGAACTCCAGCCCAAATGAAAGAGGAATAATTAAAAATATACCATGAAGGAGAACGAAAAGAGGTATCAGTTGAGATCCTGTGTCGAATCGTGTGACGGGTTTAGCCAAGCCAAGCTCCAGGTACAGCACATCACCAGGAATAACAGTGTTGGAGTCCTTATCGATGTTAAAAATGCTTTCGTCCTTCTTCTACTTGATCGCAGTACAAGCTCGGGGTCCTTGGATCTGTATATTAAGAAGTACTGATATTTATACTGCAAGTTTATAGTTGCATTGGATTTATCAAGCTAGATTTAGGTTTCATACCATAAAAAGATGAACTTCAAATCTTCCGTTGCGAATAAATGCTTATAGAAGACGTTGTCTGTGATTCTGTTGCCATAGCGTGTTTGCGATTGTAACCCTGAGTTTATTATCGACGCTGAGACCATTGTTAAATGTGATTTATGCCTCTGGATAAAGATGGACCTGGATTGTGTCTTTGAAATGTTCAATAAAATAAAATAGTACAAGTATAATCCATTTAGAGATTAAAAATAAGAATAGTAAGCCTTTAGTAATTTTATCTTTATAATAACTTTCTTATTTATCTAGGAAACTATGAATAGTTATTTATTGTAGAGTGTTTGGGTAGCAAAATGGCTTTTCAAGGTGATTTTGGAAATCACAAGGCACTTGATCATCCCATTGTAGAAATAATGCTGGTGACACGGCGGGGTGCTGTTGTAAGTTTCAGGTGACTTCAAGGTATTCTGGCTTAAACTCTTACGACTTGATACAGTAATAGGAATTAAGCCCTGGTAAAGTCACACGTTAACAATTCACTATGTTTCCCATCGAAGTTTGACGAAGAAAAAAGCCGCTGCTGAATCTTCCGATGCGAAACAGAAGAGACCATCATTCTTGGACTTGGGGGAGTGTTTACTAGATCTGCAAGAGGCAGGCATAACACCCATAAAGCAACCAAGAATACAAGGTTAGGGCAATCGAGGACACGGATGGGTGGAAATTTGGTAGTTCCGCTCGAAGCGGAACTACCGAACTTGATTTCATCAAGAAGCTCGGCCAGGATGTCAATAGCATTCTGGAGTTAGCCATCAATGAGAAAAGCGACAAAGAGCCAAACTCTAGTGCTGTGAGTGAGGTTGACAAGATGACATGTGAGAATGAGAGAGACCACAAGGGCGGGTGCAGTCATATTAATTAAAGCATATTTAAGACAAGTGTAGCCATGAGTGAGGGCAATGTCTTGTGAATCGAGAGCAAGGCGCCCGTTGAAGGAATCCCGAGTGCAACAGCCGTCGGCCTGCGGTCATGAGAAATCGTACGGCCACTCAATGGCGTCGTCAATGTGCCGTTGAAGTCGTTGTTTTGGGTGATTCAACCATGCCTTAGGTAAAAAGGGCATCTGTCGTAGCCCAGGCGTCTGATTCTCTCTCCAAGGCCACCGCCTCCCAGTCCTCGTCACCCGTCTCGCCAAGTGGCTTGGGCACCTCCGGGATGCTCAGGCTACCCAGTCCATCCAGAACACGCCTGGCCTTGTCCACCTGGGTCCGAATGGCCATGGTCTCGGTGCGAGTGCGGTCGAGATGTTCCTGCATCATGGCGATGGCCGACTCGCGGGCCTGGTGCGGGCGATACTCGTTGAGGATGTGGTGGAAGTTGATGAAGAGGGTACGTAGGTCCTGGACCTTTGCTTCGGCGTGTGACGGGTTCCGAGAGAGAGTGCCGGAGAGTTCGAGGAAATTGAGGAGGAGAGACTTGGCGAGGCGCTTGAGCTCAAGGGCACGATCGAAGAAGTGCGGTACGTCTTTGGATTCGGTCGGGGCTGCTGAAGGGAGGTTGGCGATGCCCTGTTCCTCCAGCGTCGGGAGCTTGTCATCGAGCTGCAGCAAAGGAAAGTCAGCGAATTGCGCCACGGTATATGAACCCTTGCTCAAGGAGCAGTCCGGTCGCATCATACCATGTACTGGTCACCAAAGACCCTCCAGCGCCCATCGGCCGGCTCGAGGGGCGGCTGGAGATTGAGCAGCTCCTCGGGCAGGTCTGGGATGCGCGTTGTCAACGGGTCTCCGCCATTGCGCTGAGCGTGGACCGCCTTGAGCTCTTCGACGCGAGCGAGCTTGTCTGGGGTGAAGTCCTTCCAGAAGGTCGGCGGGTTAGGGAAGGTCGAGGCGAGCGTGTTGGACTCCGGCTGGTCGGCCATCTTTCAGGCGTTGAGATGATGTCACCTCATGGGAGGGAAGTGTGAGTGCGAGGGTTGAGGTGTGGAGGACAGGGAGAGAAGTCGACCCCACGAGAATCAAGACAAGACAAGACAAGACAGAGACCGGATAGCAGAGGCCCGCCAAGACGAGATGGAATGCCGTCGCAAGGAAGGCCCGTAGCCCCGTAGCGGTCCTTCAGCGGTAGTGTGGATGGAGAGAGAGTGGGTAGTGTTGAACTGAGACCCAGTGGAATGGCTCGGCTCGCTCGCCCGTTTGCGCTGGGGATCCACGCCAGGAGAGACAAGAAGAAACGCCCAAAAGATGAAAGTCACAACTTTCGAGGATTTCTCCTGGGTTTCCGACGGGGATTGTTGCTTCTTTGAAGTTTAGGTTGCCCAGAGAAGTTCTGCGCACCAACTTAAGCTGATAAAGGTACGGCATCTCTTTGAAGGTCTAGTTTAGGTTGCTGGGTGCGCTGCGCCGGCTAATTGTCGGAGGCGGCTCATACTTTCTGCCCATGCGAGAGAGAGCCTCTCACTAACAACGCCGCCTTTCCTGTTGGCGCCTCTGTCTCTCCTCCTCCTCCTCTCTTCTTCCATTCTTCTTCTTTTTCTTCTTCTTGTTCTCATATATATCAAAGGGAGTCCACCATCTGCAAATCACAGTCCTCCTTTTGCTGCCGTCAATTGGCAGCCAACGGGCCGTCCCTCCGTCTCCCCGTCCTTCGCCGTCCCTCCTCCCCTCCGTCTTCCTCGTCTCTCGCCATGGCCGACGTCCGATCTCTCCTACGCCAGCAGCGCGCCGCTCGCCGTATTGAACACCCTCACGCCGCCTACTCCGAGGCCGGCAAGCTTCTCTGCACCCTATGCCACGACCACATCAAAACCGAGTCCCTCTGGGACGGCCATATCCAGAGCGACTCCCACAAGGCCCGTCTCCTCCAGCTTCGAGCTGCGGCCCAAGCCAACGGCGCCAGTGATGCTCAGAAGACGGCCCAGAAGCGGAAACATGATGACGACGATGAGGATAGTGCGAATGGAAGCGGCGACGTGGACATGGAGGACTCTATGAGGCGGAAACGCAGCAAGCAAGACATGGCCTTGCACGGGCACGAGGTGGACGGGGACAAAGACCAGACTTTGACCCCACCCCGGTTGACGAGGAGGACTTCTACCACACCGTCCCAGGGCATTGAGATGCAGATCCCTTCACGGCCGGCCACGCCCGCGCATCGCGACGGACCCTCCGTTTCCACACCTGGAGGCCAGCCCAGCAACTCCCTACCATCGCAACCCACCACCGCCTCTCTTCCCACACGGCGAGCGAGCACTCTGGCAACCGATGGCCGACCAGGTCCGACAGCGCAGCAAGTCGACGAGTCGGAGTGGGCCGCCTTTGAGGCCGACATTGCCGCAACGTCAATCCCCTACGATGCGGATGCCGTCATCTCAGCTCCCGCCATGACCGCAGAAGAGACCGCAGCAGCTGCCGAGGCTGAAGAAGAGGAAGCTAGAAAACGGAGGGAGCAGGCTGATGTGGACCTCGAGGACGAAAAGGAGGAGGCCACCAGGGCGCTGGAGGAGGAGTTTGAGGAGATGGAAGAGCTGGAGGCCCGCGTGCGGCGGCTCAAGGAAAAGCGGGAAGCCTTGCGGAAACGAGGTGAGAGCTTCGGCCAGGAAGCAGCGCCTGCGAAACCCACAAATGTGGGTAAAGAGAACTTGGAAACCCCCATGGAGGAGGAGGAAGACGAGGATGAGGACGATGAGGAGGACGATGACGATTGGGACGGATTCAGGTTCCGGACCAACTAGGCAGATCCCCGGGAAAATGCCTTTGCGAGAGCGAGAGAGAGAGGGAGCCCACAGATGGCACCTCATGTACAAACAACACACAACCTACATAATGTATCATACAAAACACCGGCTTTGCCCGTTTAGCCTGCCCTCTTTAGGGGCTCCCCAGGAACCACATCCCCATGGGCCCTTCATTGGTCTCCATGCCTCCCAAGCCGCCAGGGCTGAGAAGTGAGGAAAAGGACGAGGTACGAGAGTTAAACGAGGTCAGAAATAAGACAAGACAGGACAAACCAACCCTCCAACCGGCGATCCAAGCACTAGATCCAAGCACTTGCGCTCACATTCGTGGTCATGTATCGCGAACACTATCACTGCTATCACCGTCGTCGCCATCATCACCATCATGACACAAACTTACCAAACAGCAGCTGTCGACACTTCCCCTCGACTAACCCGCTCCCAAAACTTGCGTAGCCTCCACACACGTCCGATACCGCAACTCTCTTCCCAGCGTCTAACGCCTTCCTCGCGCTCCCTTACCTTGCCCTTCCACTTGGACGCAATCCACTGCCGCAATCCATCCTTGACCTTCTCCTTCTCAATGGCTATCTTCTTAGCCACTAGCCCTGGCGCAATGTAGACGTTGCTTAAGCCAGGCACGCATTCTTTCGGAAGCACACATCGTTCTACCAAACATGCCGGCGAAGGCCGGGTTGCAAGCCGGCGAGAGAGTCGGATAGACACAAGGGAACGGGCTAGTCGTCGCGAAACAACGGATGTGTGCGTCAAGAAGATGGAGCGGGAGATGAGATCGGCCAATGATGGACGCGAGGAGGACCAAAGCAGAGGCGGCAGTACGCAACGGGTACGCCGAAGACGGTAGTGATGTAGAATGGGAGTCAGCGAGAGGCTACGAAGCAAGTGACTTGTCTACATCTTTGTCAGTCATGTCCTAGGGGTTCTGAGGAGAAAATGCTGCGTCTCTTCGCGTCAAGTTAAGACGAGGGACCATTTGCAAGGAGAAAATGCAAGGAGAAAATGACAAAGGGCTTGTAACTGAGCCTGGGAGAAAGACCTACCCTCGATGCTGCGAGGAGATCGCCCACATCTAGGAAGCCCAGGATGTGGAAGAGAAGCTCGTTTGGCAAGTGCTCGAGATGGAGTGGGCTGGACGGAACCCCGTAGAGGCTGTGCCAATGGCCATCATGCCAGGCTATGGGGTGATGGGCAAGGACAGCGTCAGCAGCCGAGGGGGTTGGGAGGTCAGCCTCTTGCGAGAGGATGGGGGCGATCGAGAAGACTGCGGGTTGGGCATCAGCGGCCGCATCAGTCGCAGGGCTGAAGGCACTCGTAATCAGGGCCGGGCCAACACTACCTACCGGGGCTATCTAGGCAATGTGATGAGAGAGGCAGACTATGCGTCTGCGAGATGAGCTGGTCAGTCCGGGTGGCGGCAGGCTCCATGACAGATCTAGAGCCCAGGCGCTGCAGGTGACGGAGGAAACCGATGGGGGTACCTAGCGATGAGGTAGTGGGACAAGGCCAGCGACTTTCGTCTTGGAGGGTATGAGGAACAATGCAAGGAAATCCTCATCCGGGTGGGAGTGTGACGGCACGAGGCGGCGGGTTGCGGGCGGCGGCAGACGTCACGGGCCCCGTAACAGGTCCGGTTCGGCAGTGAGGCCGAGAACAACGGCGGCAATGGTTGGCCGATGACGTGCCGGCAGCTTCGGGAGGCCCCAGGATCGGTGGCTATCACTGGGAACTTGAGAGGCAGCCCAAGTCCAGAGCGTCGAAATAGACGAGGGGTGCTGTTTCGAAACCGGCAGATGCGGCGGCGGCAAGACACGAGATGATGGGGAAACGGGCGGCGCGTGAGCAGCGAGCAGGAACGAGAGGAGAGAGAGGTCGCGATATGTGGCCGAGCGTATTAGTCGATGCGGTCGCGACCAAATATGGGCGGAAGACGCGGCCAGGCGAAGAGCTCAGTGGAGCCGATGAGCGGGAACTGGGCCGGCGAGGATCGAGAGATGATCTGAGCCGGGGGGGATATGCCAGGATAACGAATGATCAAAACGAGTACCCTGGAGCCTCGAGGTGTCGGCGGCACAGGCTTCCTTTGTTTGGCGGAAGTGATGATGTGTGATAGAGATGGGCGTAGATGATGAATGTGAATGTTTGAGGTATGATATGTAAGACAGGCAGGCAGGCAGGCAGGCAGGCAGGCAGGCAAGTATAATACAGGCAGCAGTGGTTCGGAATTATGGATGGGGTTTCAAGCCGCCCACTTCCTCGGTCCAGGGACGGCGAAAGAGACGGAGAGAGGTTATGGTGTGATGACGAGGATGGAAATTCTAGGTAGGCAGGCGAGATAAGCGTGCAGGTACTAGGAGCGGATGGAAAGACACTTGGAGATAAACTTGGCAAGCGAAGAAGACCGAGTCGAGGTGCAACGGTGAGGGAGTAGTGGCGGGATGAATCAGGTTGGAGAGTCGAGTGAGGTGAAGCCAAGTGGGGGAAGGAGCGAGGCAGGTGGACAGACAGGTGGGGTAAGTGGTTGCACGCGCTTGCGCCGACTGTGCCAGCCATGAAGCACGGCATCATGCCTTAATTACCACTGAGTCCTGATAGGATGCGCATGCCGTGGGGCCAAATTACAGGCAGCATAATAAGGGCAAATGAGGGACGCATTCTGGTCAGCAGGCGGGGTTCTATATGACCGACCGACGTAGGTAGACAGCCGCGTCGAAGAGGGAGAGAGAGGCGTATTGCTGTCATGAACTGGAGAGAACTACGGATACTTGGAGGCAGATTGCCTCCAGTCAGAGAAGCCATGCGCTTTGCAACACGTACTTAATTTCTTTCATCTGACGGCGGTGTTGGCTTTGGCTGTTGGTCCTGGCCGGGGTCTACTGAAACGCCGACCAGAAACCGCCCTGAAACATGCCACTAAACGTATAATCGAACCGCCCGGACGACAATCCGCCGCCTGGACCTTCTGCAAACCTAGGTACCCTGAAATTATAGGGCCGATGATAGTCAACCTGAAAAAGTATCGACCAACTGGCTTGAGTCATCTCAATCTGCGGAATGAATCGGATGGTTATATGACATGAATCTGAATTTGAGGGAGGCTTCCTCGTCATCCCTTTCAGAGCGTTTAGTGTAACGGAAGCGTGAGCACCCACCTGCCCCGTGGAGAAGTCATTGATGTCTCGGAGACTTGAAAAATAGTCCCCTTAGCTGTAGTGACTTCGGCGGCTTTGCGGTATTGCCCCGTGGCTTGGGGGCGAAAGAGCCCGGTCTGCTCCAGAAACCACTGGCCCTAGGGAGGACAACCCACTGTAACCTCTTGAAGACTCAGGCTGTGGGCGCCCCGAAACTCCTACCGATGCGCCAAGACTTACCATGTGGCTGTGGGAAGATATTCGCGGTTGCAATTGGATCGGTAGTTGAGGTGGCTCCCGTGGAATGAAGGCGGATGGGATGAAGCAACGCAGACGGAAGATTGATCCGGCGGCAAATAGACGTACAAGGCCAGTTCAGGTATGCTAAGGACTCGGCAGTGTCAGCTTCCTTTTTTTCTTGTCATGACCGTTGCAGCTTTGCCGCTGGTGAAGCCGGTGGCGCAGCCTGTGGAGCTGATCCTTTGGTCGGGTTGAAGGTTACCGAAAGTAGTCCAACGGCCGGTGGCCAAGGTTCTCCATCACTCGTTCGTAGATTGATCTAGATCGCTTTTCTGACATTTCAGGCATTGCCATGTGAAAATATATACCTTGTTGCTCATCTTGATTCACATAATTTCCCCGTGCCCATCCGGCGAATGAATTATCGTGTCCTGTCGGTTCTCTGTTTCTCTGTGGCTTCATCGTGTGTCCTGGTGGTGTGGCTCCCTTTCCCGACTGTTCTTTCCTGACTTTCGCACATGCCAACTTTTTTACTAAGAGGGAGCACTGCCCGGCCAGACCTGAGACCACCCTCCACCCGCTCCTTCCATTATTCTTGTTGTTGGTCGAACCAACAAACTTATGACTTACTGAAAACGAACGGGAATAACAACGCCTCATCCAGACATCATCGCAGCCTCGTCGCCATCGTCGTCAACCCGACAATAACAACAACAAAACAACAAATGCTAACCCGCGCATGGTGAATTGCCGTGACATACCCACCCCCAGCTTGCCGGACTGAGGAACGAGCAAACTCAGGACCCCACCCCGCCGCTGGCTTCATGCGTGGATCGACGTCCCTGCCGCTGCATCACCCGCTGCACCTCCAACTGCGCCCTCACACTCTCTTCATCCTTTTCACCCAGGTGCAGGAGCTGCAACAGAATCAGCCAGCGATGACACAACATGCTGATTGCGTTGTTGCCGATACCTAGCATGATTATGCAACATGCGGTGCTGCAACTCAGCCAGCCCCTCGCACTCACTGACGTAGCGTTTCCGTGCTCAACACTTTCGCAACCATGGTACCTCCTCCCTACCCGGCTCTCTCACGGGCATCCGCAGGTGCATCCGGAGAGGATTACGGAGACAGCCCGCTGGCATCGTATCGCATCACACCAAATCACATCACATCGCATGTCGCGGTCTCCCGCCGCCTCGTCGACGCCCGTGACAGCAACGGTGACGTGTAAATGGAATCCACCCCGAAACTCTGCGGCCGTCCCATCAGGCCCAAGGCTAAAGACTCAAGGCCTAATGTATAGAGGCCCCGGATCCAGGCTATAGCCCCAGCCTCTAGGCCCTGTGCTGTAAGCTGTTGGGCTTAGAGCCCCGTCTCGAGGATCGGGTATGCGATGCATCACGCACATCCATCACATCGCGTGTTGCACTTTTGATGGTGGCCCTCACCTTTCTCCGTCTTGCCTCGTCTTGCCTCGCCTCACCTCGTCATGCGTCTCCTCTCACTCCCCCCATCACGTCTTGCCTCCGGGGAAAGGCTGCGAGCGGCCCATTGGGTGACCTACTGGGTGGTCAGGTCGGACAGCAAACCCCCATTCTCCCATGCCTCCTCTTCCGCAGCAGTGACCTGTGCCTCGATCTAGCAGCCATTGGGCCTCAATTATCCTGGGACACCCTGGCAGCCCATCAGGCTGAACAGCAGCCTAGCCTGGCTTTCTGCGTTGAGCCAAAGTTGGCAAACGTCGATGCCATTTTCGGTTTGTTCCGCCGCTTGAGTTTGACCACCCCGACCGTGATTGCTATCACCGATGCACCGCGCCTCGGCCGAGACGTATACCACACACGAGCAGCACTGTTTGCACCCTTTTGGCATCTCGTTGACGCCCCCCAGCCTGCAGGTCCTGAAGGCCCTGGCTGGGGGGAGCTCCATAGCCACGCTCCACTGTGACTTGACGGCCTTGCATGTAGGCCACGGCCGGTCTCCATGGAGTCGTGGCTCGTGGCACGGGGCCATGGCACGATATCTGAGCGCCTCGCAGCAGCCTCGTTTCTGCCGCCGCTTCATGCAATATTTCTGGCCGGCTTTGCCTGTCAAACGCCGTGTGTGCGCCCGGTTCCCGTTCGTGTCCATGTCTGGTTATGGGGGGGTCGCCACCCTTCGCCAGAAGACCATGATGGACGCCGCTGTCCCATGTTTCACGGCTGAAAGGTTTCCCACTCCATGGCAGGCGTGGTGTGGTCAGGTTGGGTCGGGTCCATCGTCAGTTTGCTCACTTGGTGCACTTTGAATTACGCACCGTCGCCCTTGCTTGGCCTCCCAGGATGGCTACGCTTGGTGATCCTGGCACCCAGCCAATCATGACGGCAAAGAGCCGCCCATGCGGCGACAACGGAAACCTGTCTGCCGCACGGGAAGACCCAGCCTCAACCCGCTTCAGCCCGCCCCAGCCCCTGGTCCGGTTCCTTGTCACTTGTCTCCCCCACACAACTGGGGCGCTGCGATTCGACGGCGCCGTCCAGCCTCGGGCGACGGGCACGGGACTGGGATTGGGGCTGGAACTGGAAGTGGATCCGTCGTCGACCTGCGATCGCTGGCGCGCGGGTTCCTTCAGTACTCCCACGACGCGGCTAGAAGCATCCCAGACGGCGAATGACGCTCTTGACACAAGCTTGACTGAGTCGACGGTGGCCAATTGACAATCCCCAGGTGCTCGTAGGCTCGTGGAAGAGATCGGGTTGCCCCATTGGCCCCAGGTACGATCGGACAACGCTCCCGCCCCGTTACTCACGAACAGGCTTCATGCAGCGCTTTCTAGACACATGATTTACGTACAGACGTACAGCAACCCAGGAATCCGGTTCAAGTTGGAACCCGTCAAACCTGGGTCCTTCGATGGGCCTGGGGCTCATTGGATGCTGGATGATGGCGGAATTTTCTAGCCCGTCTCCATCCGACTCATAGTGCGCCTCTGCGCCTCGACGTCGATTATGTACGTGCTTGGCCTTCTCGTCATGACAAGGCCGAGTCTAGGGCCTTGACCTTGCAATTGAGCCGCGCTGTTACTTCGCTAGCCCCTGGCTCCGGGCCATGTGTGAGTGAAGAGGTTTGCTGATCCTTCCCCGGGCTCGTTGCGGCTGTGCGCTGTCCCTGGCCCCTCGTTTCTTGTCGTTCCCCTCTCGTGCCTCGTTCCTGGACGGTACCTCGTCAGATGTGCCGAACCACTGTCGGATTCCGTCCCGTCCCCGTTTCGTCTCCGTCATGACGATGGTCGCTTCGCAGAGCTTGAACCTTGAATGATTGACCAGCCGCGGGCCGGGCCGGTCGCCAAACCGGGCCGTAGCGAACATCTGGTCCTGCCTATCCTGCCTAGCAAGGACGGGGGGTCCTCATCCATGATCCATTCAGGGCGTGTGTCCACATAGGCTAACGGCATCTCGGAGGAGGTTTGATGACCACGACAACAATAACTGGCCTCCAAGACGGCCACGCTGCGTGTTTACCTCGCTCGGCTGCGGCCATGACAAGCAACTGTGAAGACCGAACCCCCCTCCCCCCTGACAAGTTTGTGTCCCTTTTGGCGCCCACCCACACGAACATGGACAGGACAGGACAGGACAGGACACAGGCGCACGCACACGTACGCACTCGCGCCCGCGTACACGCACACACACATACACACGCACATACCTCCGACTCTCACACACACACACATACATACATACAGCCCGCAGACGCACGCACTTTGGCACAACCCAGCCACCGCCGTCGACAATGAGACAAGTAACTCGGCTGTGCCCAACAATGCCCAACGCAATTCGAAGGGTTTCTACCTCTTGATCCTCCGCCCCCTCCTCGCCTCCTCCACTCCATCTCTCGTGATCTCATGCGGGCCGTGAAGTCATCACAGATGACTCGATCCGCCCAAGACGCAAGCCTTTCCCGAAGCAGAAGGCCAGCTCATCACTCTCCGGATGCTCGTTGATGTTTCCCCGTGGCGAACCTTTGTTCCAGCCGTGTCTAGGGGGTCTGGAACTGCCTGCCGCTGGGAGTGTTTGGAGTTCGAGTGCGCTCATGGCTGAATTGGGCGAACCACTTGCCATATGCACCAGCAATGGTTCTAGACTCTGTCACCACCACGTTGACTGATGCTCTTATAGATCGTGCGGCGATCCGCGCTTTGCTCGAGCGACTCGGATCAGTGACATGTCATTTGGTGCCCAGATTGAACGTCATCGTCGTGCGCGACATGCAGCAAACGGTCCTAAATCAATGGAAGGTAATCTCTGGATTCAGCTACCTTGTGCGAGAGAGAGTTCGATCAGGCTGACGAATCGTGCATATAACCGGGGCCGGAGATACTGTGCAGCAAGACATTCATCGTTGCCTTGTTTGACTCCGACTCTGATAGCCAGAGTTGATAATGAAGTTCACGGTCCGACCCCTCCCAAGTGGCGATTCAGATGGCCGGCCAAAAATAGGGGGGGCCTTGCAGCGAAGTTTTGAGAACTTCGGTGTGACAATATGCTCCTCCAGTGCATCATCACTCGATCAGGACTTGATCACAGGACCAGGTACAGCGCCCTTCCACCAGTGGCGGAGGGGCGGTTCAGAAATGAGGCGGTAGAGGGATGGCTGCGGCATATGAAAGATGGCCGAGATGCTGACAGAAATGCATCTGCGAGGAGGGCGTACACTGTCACCCTGATGGGGAAACGATGAGATGCAAAGACCAGGCTGGTAGCAGGACCAGAGGGGGGATGCCACGTCGGTCTGGCCCATGTGCCTGGCCCAACCTGGGCTGGCTCTGGATTTGCTTTTGAGTCGTTGACGACGATGGTAGTTGATGAACACAAGCCCCCCCTGAGGAGGCCACCTGGAGCGGCCAATCGCCAAGTGGCGACGGTTCCGTCGATTCATGTGAGCCGGCAGCCATGCACGAAAAGCATGCAAACACCCTGTATTCTTATCTGTCGCCGCAGTAAGGCCTTGCAGGCAGACGCAAGGACTTTCGGCCAGTCGAGGTTCTGGTCCGGACTGCTCCCCGCCGGGTCATTCTCCGCCAAGGGAACAATCAGCCTCGTAGTCGTGGGACGCTAATGCATGAACGCCATGGAGAAGAGCCCGACGGAAGCCATTTCCTAGTGGAATATGGGGATGGGTCGGTCAACTAGAACAGGGAGCAGGCGAGTTGAGCTCGCCTCCCCCCTGCCCCTTGGGGCCGTGACACGCACTATGAGATCAACGTGGACTGCTGCAGGCTGAGCTGTTCTTGGCCAGGCTGCGAGCTTTTGTCACGCTCTGCCGAGAAGCTGGGCAGATGAGAAAAGAGACGGGTGACGGTGTCGATATTGACGGGGCAGGCAGTGTAGATGTGGCACTCCTGAAAATAGGGGGCACTCGAGCTTGACGGAGAAACTTCTTCTTTTGGATATTGGGGTCCAGCCAGAAGAATGAAGAAAATAGGGCGACGACTCGAAACTGTGAATTTCTGCTGGCTTGTCTGCAGTTGTGAATACGGGAGGGAGAATTTGATAATCGGAGGAGGTACTCTGTAGGGCGTAAGGGCGAGGCGAGGCCGTTATCCGATATCGAGGTGAAGTTTGTGGGCCACCATTGGAAATACCGACACGGCTGGGCGTCAGGGTAGTAACAGAGCAGCAGAGTGCTTTAGTAGTAGAGTGCTGTAGTAGAGCAGACAGCATCAATTAGCATCAATTAGTATCAATGAGCATCGAGGGGCATCAATAGCCATGATGCTTCGCGCAGCCACTGGCTTGCTCATTCGGTCGTCCCCAAGCCTCATCACAGGCAAACCCACAGGAAGACGCACAAGTAAACGCACAAGCAGGTGTACAAGCACGAGCAGAAACAGAAGCAGAAGCACGAGCAGCAGTAGTAGCAGCACGAGTACCCGCACACACACGCACACGCATCCGCACACGCACCCTCACCCGCACACGCAGGACTGACGCAGGATGCAGGCAGCGAACCAGAAGCCTGGATCTCACCGAAAACGACCACCGGAGAGAGCAGATGCTGAGCGGTCAGGATGTCCTAGGATCTTGACACTTGTCCGTCCTCGGGACGAACCATGAAGCCCCACAGCGGCCGCAGATGATACACCCCCTTATGTACGCCGGTGGCCATGCTGTACAGCAGAAGCGGGCTGGGCTGGACTGGGCTGGATGCCTGTGAGGAGAAAGCACACAGAGAGACAAGCGGCCTGAATGGAGGCCTGGCCGTGGCCCGCAGCGGGAGAGACACCAGGCCTCGTTTTGTCGCCATTGATCGCCCCCTCCTCCCTCCTCGCCCCCGCGGGTCCTGGGTCCTGGGCCCTGGGCAATAACACGGCCGCCTATGTGACCCGGCCTAGTTAGTTAGTTGCTGTGAGTTGTTTGCATGGAAGCCCCGTCCGGAGCCCTTCGCTAGGCCTGTCCCTCTGGCCCACGACGGTCCCCCTCTCCGACTGATCCTGGGATGCGCGTGTGCGTGCAGTGCGTGGTGGCAGGAACATGTAAGGAATGCCCAGGATGGAATGCCCAGGAGGGAAGCCCCAGGAGTTGAGGCCCGCGGACGGGAAATCGAAGGACGATGGCTTTTCCACGCCCAATGATGGGCCATGGCGGAAAGATATCTCACTCGAGACCGGCGGGGGCCGCGGCCTGGGAACTGTATGTAACCCAATCTTAGAGAGCGAGCAGCGTGCATCGCACACCACGACACAGCTATACACGCCCCTCCCCCTCTTTGTGATTCCCCCTCCCTCTCCATTCCCCGGGGGATTTATGGACAAGTCTCCGTTAGCCCTGCCTTCATTGCTTAGCCTCTCTCCTTGTCCTTGTCCTTCTCTTCTCTTGTCTGCAGCGCTGCGTTGTGGCACATATCAATCAGTGAAGTCAGAGAATCGCATCTCGTGGTGTGGGGTGGCAAGGGCCTGCCGTTCGCCCTGTTCTTTTTTGCCCCGGGGGGCGTGTGTCACCGGTTCCGTGTGCGTGTGCGTGTGCGTACATGGTAATATGCGTGTGTGTGATCTCGAGCCATGATCAACGTGGCAAGCGGCCACCGGGCCTGGCGAAGAACCGGGTCAGCGCCCCTCAACCCTAGATTGAATAGTTCGGGTGACGAGAGAGGGGAAACGGGCTGGGGAAGAAACGGGCTGAGAGGCGGGCGGATAGAGGAAAGATGGGCGAGGAAGAAAAAAAAAGAAAAAATAATAATAACAAAAACAACAACAACAATAACAAACATCACCATCCACGATAATGTGGAAAGGCTGGTTTAGGCCTAAGGTCGATATTGCTGCAGGGACTCCGAGTAAAACGCCCGTGGTCAGGACGCCACCCACCTGCTTCCAGGCCAGGAACGGAATACCATCAAGCCCCGGCATTAACGGGGGTGTCGCATGGCGGCGGGAGAGACAGTGGAGGGGGGGAAGGGGGGGCGTGTGAGCGAGAGCATATGCGGGTTGTGGTGTGGTGTGAATTGGCGATGGGGATAGGGATTGGGAGGGACATATGGGGCATCAAGTACGGATACCCAATCCACGTATCCAGGCCGGAGCAAGCCCTCTTTTATCCCGCAGAAAACAAGCAGCAGTAGTAGCAGCAAGCAGCAGCAAGCAGCATGACGATGATTTGCTTCGTTGGCCCGTGTGAGGCGAAAGGGCTGCTTGTTGGCCGCCGAGTCCCACTGTGGATGTGATGCGGATGGGATGGGATGTGGATGGATGGATGGATGGTGGATGGGATGGATAAAGGACGACGATCGAATGGGCCAAGGGTTCCTGCCTCCGGACCAAGTATAAGTTAGCTACGGCATCCTGGAGTTGGAGTAGAAAGACCCCCCTTCCTTTCTTAGAGCCAGAGCCACTCACTACCTACCTTACTTACCTACCTTACCTACTACCATCACCATCACAAACAGCAACAAGAGCAAGAGCAAGAGCAGTGGCCTTAGCCTTAGCCATAGCAACACCAATACCAACACAAACACAAACACCAACTTGCCACTGCTGCAGCAACACCAACTGCAAAAACCTCCAAGAGGGAGAGAACGACGACAAGAATCCCACTTACCTCGACGTCCGAACGTGGACTGCTGAGGAGACAGAACGGCGCCAGCAACACCAAGACGACAAGTCAACGACAATCGTTTAATCCTCCCCACTTACTACCCCCCGAAGAGGTCATCGCCCGACCTCCCCCACGTCTCTTTTTTCCCCTGCCGTACCTAGGATACGTCCGCCGACGGCAAACCTAGTTGCCCAAAAAAAAAAAAGGGACCAAGTCTTGCCCGGAGGGAGAAAACAGACAACCCCTCACTGTCGAGCATCGCCACCCCAGTTCTCTGCGGTCGTGGTGTCGTGTGCGTGAGCGTGTGCGTGTGTGTATGGTGAGTCAAAACATCCCCCGGCATCATGCCAGTCACGGGCTTTTTGGTGCCGTTCCCATTCCATTCCCCTCCCCGGAGAGGGGCGCAAGCTAAAAAGGTTGCCGGACGGGAACGGCAGCGGGAGCGGGAGCGGACGTGCTAGTGGAGAGGGGATGATCCCGGAACACTCCAAGGTCGCGGGACGGGGACGGCAGGAATGGAAAAAGAACAATAGGAAATGGTTCGTTGGCTAACCCGGCTTTGTTACTCTGTGCAGAAACGGAACCGAACGAATCGAAGCGAATCCAACGCGAAACGGGACGAGACGGCCCAAGAAACGAAACCCAAGCGAATCCCATCTGTATAATCTCGCCCCCCGCCCATTGTCTTGCCGTGCCGCTACTCCTGCCTCTGTCTTGCTTGTCTCGTTCGGGACTTCTTCTTTCTGCCATCGTCGCGGCCGTCGATACCCAACCATGTGCTACTTCGAACAAACCCGCTGGGCGTGCGGCTACTGGCGCTGGGGCCATTTCCGGCAGCAGTGCAACAAGGAATACCGGATGGGCGAGACGTGCGGCCTGAAGCTGGTCTACGAGACCCGTACCGAGCCCGACGTGTGTAAGCTCTGTCACGACACCGAGAAGAAGCAGCGCCGGTACGATAAGATGTTCCGCGACGTTCAGCGGTGGCAGCGCGAGGGCAATCGGAGTGCCACCATTGAGCGGACGTGCGGCGAGATGCACGATGTGATGGGGCAGATCTATCGGATGAAGGAAGAGCACGATCATAGGCTACAGTCGCTGGGACAGGTATGAGCATTTTATTTTTTGGCGTGGAAAAATAATGCTCGTGGGAGTGGGAGTGTGTGTGCGCCCCTGTTGGCGAGGGGAAAGGGGGGAAGGGAGGGAGGGAGGGTCAAATGAGGAGGGGGAAAGGGTGGTAGTGTTGGGTTGCGTTGCTGCATCATGGGCATCATGGGAAGACAAGAGAAGCGAAGAAGCTGCAGGCTAACGAGATGCTTCTCTTTCTTTCTAGTGATGACGACAACCAGTGGCAACGGCAGCATCGGCATGGGTATGGCATCGTGAGAGATGGCAAGCATGGAAATATAGTATCAAGTGGCAGCGAGCATCGAGTACCGGGACAAGCACGGGGAGCAAGGGTGGGAGCGGCTCACAGGACGCAACAGACGCCTGGAGGTTTCGACAAGTGAGCGATAGAGATGGGCACCCATGTCGCGAAACATGTTTTGTCCCCAATGAGACGAAACTGGGGGGAAAGGGCAAGCAAACGACCAGGAACGAGAACAAGAATATGAACCAGAACGAGACGAGACCACGAGGTGGGGTGAAAAGGGAAAGGGAGGACGCACCCTGCAAGAGAGGGGGAGTTGCGAATGGATGGATTGATGTTAACGAGACGGCGAGGTTTTTTGTGCTTCAACCGATTCTTTCTTCTTCACGTCTTAGCGATGGAACTCGGTCCTTTTCTTGTCTGGCCTGTAAGAGGCGAGAGTTGTGCGGGAGGTGAGACCGAAGGGGGGAAAAACAAAAGAGTTGGGGCATGGGTCGTCCTCTGTTAATTTTTTTTTTGTATGATGGGCATCAAGGGATTTGGGTAGGGAGGGATATGTCTTCTGTGTGTCTTTTTTTCTTCTTTCTCTTCTTCTTCTTCTCTTCATCTCTTGTTCTGTAGGCCTTGCACTCCTTTGTGGATATTTTCCGGCCTCTCTCTCTCTCTTCTTCTAACCAAAAAAGAATTCAACAAGAGAAATAATATTCTTTCTCCCTGGCCCTAACGTGAGCTGACCGAATCGAAAGAACGGCATAACATGAGGGGTAGTGTGCGTAGCGTGGGCGGAGCTGGGACGCGAGAATGTGGGCTAGTACCATGCCAGATGATCAAGACCGCTTCTACATGCGGTACGATGACGAGGGAGAGGGGAGGAGTCTGCCCCTCTCCACGGCGGGGGAGAGGCGGGTTTAAGTCCGGTTGGAGATCAACGGCGCCGAGCCTGGAGGAGAGTGGGAGAGGTGAGTGGAAGGAGGGGTCCTGTATGGAAGACTGGCGGGGCGGAGTGGTCGACGTAGAAGAGCGGCGGAGGCGGCGGTAGTTGGTATTGGGACGTACCTTTAGGCACGAAGAGACGCGGGTCGGTAACGGCAGAATCTCTATATGGGTCCGGGGTGGGATGCAGAAGACGAGGATAAGGAAGGAGAAGCAGAGCGTCGAGCGAGGAGAGTCAGTCAAGTCTAGTCAGTTAGGTAGCAAAGTGGCCAACGGGCAAGGAAAACCAGCACAAATGGCCCGAGGATGGTCGGGCTTTTCCCCTCAAGGCAAATGCAGCGTAACCGTAACCCATTCGACGGGGCATATCCCTTGCTTATCGGGGCTCCGGGGGAGTCCCAGGTCGACGAATGAGGACGGGATGCCTTGATGCAGGTGCGGCAGCACAGCATTGGGCCGGGCCACAAGGCGCTGAGAGGAGGCTCCGGCGGTAGTGACTCTCAGTGGCATGTTCCAGCTGAGTGACGAGGACTCGGGGGAGGCAAAAAAGGAAGCGGGTGGGCGGCGCGAGACGATCCAAAATGGCTAGGAGACGGGCACGCCGAATAGAAAGCGGCAGGTAGGACGAACGGCCTCGCCAGGGCTAGGCTATTTCCTCCGTCATGCTCATTCTTCGAGCTCGGCAGCTGTCATGTACGCGTAGAATCCATTCCCGGCGATGGTGAATCGGATCGAAGGGCGTGGAGATGGCGGGCGAGCATTATGCAAGCAAGCAAGCAAATAAGCAGGCTGTCAGTCGAGGGTGAGAGGATGAAAGGGTGAGGGTGGAGCAAGAAGGGCCGTCAGGGTTTGGCAGGCAGTGAGCCAGTGTGAGTGGCTCTTGCTTGGGAGCATCCATGATGGGTCCTCGCCTTGCCTGCTTGTCTGCCTTGCCTTGCCTTGCCTTGCCTGTGCTGCGTAAGGTAGGTGCGTGCGTGCGGCCTGTGTCTGATGCATCTGCGTGTCTGCTACGCCTGCGTCTGCTTGTTTTCGTGTGTCTTGGCTTCTTGGACGGGGCCGATGCGGTTCTCCAAGGGGACTGAAGATAGACACAAGCACGCAAAGAGGGGCATGGCATGAAAAGAGAAAGTCGGAGCAGTGGAACCCGGTCGGTTGGCAGAAGAGCCCGTGACGGAGTGGCAGAGTGGCAGCGAAGACGCCATGACAGAGACACAAACTGGGGCGGGCTCATTTGCTTGTTTGCTCTTTTGTGGCCTTTTCCCTCCTGCGTGCTCTGCCTTGCCTTGCTGTGGTGCCCTGGCTTCGTGAACCTTGCCCATCTTGAGGGCCCCTGCTCTTCGGCCCCGACGCAGACGCATCTACTACGTAGTCTGCGTGGTAGTGCCCCGAAGTGCTGACGCTCCGTCCATTGCCTCTCGGGCTGGACTGGGCTGGCCCATCTCGCGAGTCGACGGGAGCGCCCCATCCGCCCGTGGTCCTAGGATACAGTTCTAGGATACGGCTCCCAGGATACCTACGGCTCCAGGATACGGTTCTGGGTCATGGTCCCGAGACATTGGCCGCCCCCGTCTCTCCAATCTCCAATCTCCAATCCCCAATCTCCAGGGCCAGGAGGATCTGGCATGGCCGATGGTCCCGTCCCCAGCGTCACGGTCCGGCCCAGCGCGGCGGCCCATACCTAAAACCACCAGCCACGTAGACCTCCCAAGCACCGGTCCCATCAACCCATTGGACTCGCCCGTCGACGGTGGCCACACCCCCCGTCCACCCTCAACCGGCTCCGCGGTAACGGGTTATAGCCCAGCCCTCAGCCCTGGGACTGCCAGAGGGGATCCAGCCTCCAGGAAATCCCGAAGGCTTGGTAAGTGGTGAGTGGGAAGTGGGCGGGATCGTGGTCGCAGGCCCAGGGTCTGTGTCTCCCACGGTGACGGGATCCATCGAAACCCTGGGCCTGCACAGGGCAGCGGGCAGCGGGCAGCGGATGGACCCATGCACGCCGCCATCAACGGTGCGAGCCGAAGCCGGAGAAAATGAATCTAAAACGAGGGCCGACGGCAAGCTTAGAGCTAGAGTGCCGCCTCCCTTCCTCTCACGAGTCTAGCGTCGCCCCCTCCCCCACCGCGAGCGAGCCACGGCGTGAGCCAGCGCACGTGTCTGATGCTAAATGGGCCGTGTTGGCTGTGGTGGTGGGCGGTTGTGTTTTCCGTGACAGCACGACTGTCCGAGGATTCAATTGATCTGTTTCCCTGTCTTCTCCCTACGCCAGCTTGGCCTGTGACACTGCAATTAATGGAGAATGAGTAGTCGCAGGCCAGCAAAAAAGGGCGACAGGGACTCAAAGGGATGCAAATATGAGACGCCATTAAACGAGGCTGGGTGATCCTGGATGATCCGGGGTGGGTTCCTTTCCTCTCTCTTTCGGGATTAGAACCATGCAGGCTGTATGTGGTATGTGTGGATGGATGGATAGGTAGTGTGGGATTTTTTTTCTTGCTGGACCCAGCTCAAGAGTGAAAAAAAAATCTGTGAAATTCGATTGGTGTGTCTGTTTTGTACAAGTCCACTTCCCCTGCCCACATCAATCAAAGAAGAGATTTTGGACAACGTGTTTTAAAAAAATTTAACGATAAATGAAATGACCCCAGTCTGGGAAAAGATACGTCGCCCGCCTGTCGTTGCCAACACCAAGCTTTGTCCATTCGTCGGTGGAGAAAAGGCAAGTCGGTGGTTGGCTGTGCGTTTGTTGTGATTATTGTTGTTCATGAGATATGCGTGAGTAAAAAGAGTTCGTCGACATGACCCGTCGGGCAACCTTGGACGGGGACTCGGGCAGAGGGGATCATCTGCCAGGTCATGCCAGGGATGAGGGAACCGGGGGAGAGGAAGCAACGAGAAAAGGAGGCCGAATATCAAGATGCCGTGAGCCCATCGACTCTGTTCCTCCGCTACACCGCCATCGCCATCGATCAGCCAACTCTCGTCACATCTTCCTCGCCATATCTTCCTCGTCTCCCCACCCCGAATGTTATACATATGTCCAAGAGGCTCCCGATGGCGGCAACGGGCTATTGCTGTGGCCCGATTGGTGAAGCAACTCCACGGAGTATGCCATGGTCATCATCACTGCATGGCTGCGGCGGCGTCGGCAAAAGTCCCTACAAGGGGTCCATCGTCGGTGTCGATGGTCTTGATGCTGGCTGGTCCATTACGCTGCATTTCGATCGTCTCCTCCTCTGGCAGCCAGTCGACCTTGACGCCAGGAGCCGGCGCGTCGCCTTGCGTGTTGAGCTTCGAGACAAGATGCTGGTATCGAGCTAGGCGTGCGCCCTGGCCGGCATATGCGAACGGCGTCGAGGTCCCGCGGGAAGCGTTCTCTTGCGGAGCAATCTCGAAGATGTCCACCATGTTGCTGAAAGAGGTCAGTCAGTCTTGCGTATCCTCACACCCCGTCAACGGGCACCATCCATTGTACGAACTTTGATGTCTTGGCCACCACTCTCTGGAGGGCTTCGTTCTCTCGCTGGACTTCGAGGGTGTCGTTCTCGCCTGTCAAGCCTTGGTCGCCAAAGCTGCCGTATTGCATGCCGTTGGCGTCGTCGTACAGGAGCCGGTTCTCCTCATCCTAACTCCATCGTTAGCCAGGGGGATGCTCCGTCGTATCCTTGTGTCTTAGTCCACGCACCTCATCGTAGGCGTCGCTGTCGCGCCGCCCCAAGCATGATGCGCAAACTCCCATCTTAGGCCACGGCTGCTCGGTCGCGCATAGCAGGCGGGGAGGGTCTAGGTTGATGTAGTCGTGGCAATGGGGTGCCGGTCGTTTGATAGCATTCCCAAAGAGGAACTCCTTGACTGGCCTGGTGTTCGTCCGCTCGTACAACGCTCGTAATGGTAATGCTCGTCGTCAGTCGCGCCGTGAAGCTTCATGAGATTACGTGGTGGGTCTACGTGGGGTGGCCTCGGCGCATCGGGTAAATCTCGGACCGCGTCTCGAACCATACTGCTGGTATGGCAGGCGACAGGATACACAGCACAACAGTAACCTTAACATCGTGAAACTCGAAACTTAAGGTCTTTTCTTTGTGACCTTGAGGATTGAATTTGCGATAAGTGAGAGAAGTGCGGTCCCTGGGGGTCATTGCCTAATTTTCTTGTCTTATTTTGTCATGTCTCGAGACAATATCAAGGCAAAGCACATCGTCCCTTGTGAAGGGAGAAGCGCTGAGCGGTTTCTTGGACTAGGTAGCTCTTAGAAGTCCACTGTCTCTCAATATGTATCCACTGGCTTCTCCCTAGTCCCGCGATTTTTATTGTTTGTAGCAAATGTTTCTTCCTTTGATCTGCCTTAGGCCCATTGTCGTCCCTGCGGGCCAAATAGTCCGTTGGTTGATCATCTCAAACCTAGGAGGTTGTCCCCCTCACAGTTCTGGCCCACAACTAACAAGGGACTGGTCTCTCGTCTCCTTCGTATTGCCAATTCATTCTCCCTATGATTCATTTTGGTCCTAGATTTGGTTTCCATCATCTCCAGTACCTCCACTATTTCCAATATTCCATCTCAAACGTCTCTCAATCAAGGTGTCATGCCCCTTCGCTCCTCCCCTAGTATCGAGGCCCCCGAGAGGAGAACGGGGAGACAGAGGCATATAAAGATGCCAACTTCCCACCCCATTCTCTTTCTCTCATCATCACTTCATTCTCATTCAACCCATTCTCACCTCTTCATTCACCACCAACCCCTTTGACTTCTTTTCGTCTTCCCTCTTCTACTTTTTTATCAACCCTTTTCAACAACTCATTCCCGCGGGTTTGAACAACTTTGTTCTTCCCACGTTTTAAAATTTCCACCTTGTTCGAGTAATCGACTTACCCCAATCCATCATGCTTCGATTCGCACCCTGGGCCGCGTTGGCCATGGCGCCATTGGCTCAGGCTCGTTTTGACTGGCTACACGCTCGGCATCAAGCTGAGGAGTGCTGCCCTTGTCCGTCGCCTGGTGCGCCGGACGACACTGCTAAGACCGTGACAATCAGTGAGCCTGCTGGAACAGCTCACACAGTCACGGTCACGGAACCCGCTGGGTATCCATCCAAGGAGACGATCACGATTGAGCACACCATTACTCAGCCTGGAAAAACTGTCTACATCACCCAAACTGAGCAATATACCGTGACCAAAAAGGTAACAATTCCTGCGGATCCTTTGCAGACCCACCACGAGGAGCATTACAAGACGGTCACAATTGGTAACGACAAGGAAATGGTGCGTGATCATGTTGTCACAATCACAGTCGGCGACGACGACGAACAAGTTAAGACGGTGACTCTTGAGAACGCCAAGGAGTCGAACAAGGTTCATACGATCACGATCGGACACTCAAATGAACGTGTTTACACCAAGACAATCAAGGATGGCGATAATTATCACACGGTCACAATCGGAAACTCGGACGACGGCATTGTTACTAAGACAATTCACGACGGCGGCAAATACTACACTGTTCCAATGGGAGGCTCAAGTGATCGCGTTGTTACCAAGACGATCCGCGAAGGCGACAAATATTACACGGTTCCAATCGGCGGCTCAGGTGATCATGTTGTTACCAAGACAATCCACGACGGCGACAAATACTACACTGTCACAATTGGGGACTCTGATGACCACGTTGTTACCAAGACAATCCACGACGGCGACAAATATTACACCGTCACGGTTGGAGACTCCGACGACCGCGTTGTCACTAAGACAATCCGTGAAGGCGACAAGTATTACACCGTCACAATCGGAGACTCTAATGACCGCGTTGTCACCAAGACAATCCACGAGGACGGCAAGCCTTACACCGTCGTCGTCAAGCCTGAGCCGAGTGTTCAGACAATCACGCTGGAAGGTGGCGAGAAGACAACCAAGACTGTCGAGGTGTACCGCACAGCTACGATCACTGCACCCGCACAGACTCAGACTGTAACCAAGCAGGAATACAAGACGATTACGACTACGGTGACAGATTCCTACGGCCAGCCCGATGTTGAGATTATCATTATCAACATTGAGACTGGCAAGTCGACCTGCAAGAAGAAGCTGAGCGGACTGCCTTGCCATGGCAAGAACGACTACGAGCTCCCCGAGGTGTCCATTTTGACGGTCACGGAGGAATCGGGGGCCACGGAGACGGATTGCTCTCCGATTTCGGTCTCCACCAGCATTTCCACTGTTTATAACACAGTGGTTATGACTGTGGGGCCGGACGGAGGTGCCGCCCCGGAGAGTACCGGGACGGCGACGATGACCGAGGGGGTGGAGCACCCGGTGAGCAGCCGCAACATCCGGGCTCGGCAGCCACGAGCCCCTCGGTCCATTCGATGGTGATTTCGGATGTGGGACGTGAAGGAGGAAAAGATTGACACATTGACACTACTTATTGAGGAGGAGAGGATGACATATACGGTAATGGAGGATTTGTCTACAGTGGAGGGCACTAATGCGGGGGAACGGCCAATATTGGAAGAGCCATTTGATGTACAAGGCTTGTACGACATAGTTGTTGGAAAAGCTGGGCAATTAATAGATAAGGGGGCCGGTAGGGATAGTATTAATGAGACGGGGGTTTCCTTTTAGTTATTCAATGATTACAAAACTGTCTCATGCATGTGGAATTGAGTGATAGACTGTGGCTCGTGCCTTAGAGTTAATTACGAGGGTCGGTACTTCGTCTCATGATTCACCAGCGCATAGAGAAGAGCATGGCATTGGTTCCCATTCTCAACCTACCATGACTATTCAGGGCGCGAGTTCGTTCGGGTTCTCGGTGCTTGCCAAGTTGCCATGCGACCCAGGCGCTCGGCTGTTCCTGCGCTTGACATCAGACTAGTCCAGACTGTGCATAGTACTTCGTACAGGGCATTGGTCGTCGAACTATTGGAGAGTAACGAGTGAACGGACCAGAGATTGGCTGGATGTGGTTGGTGGCTTAGATCGCGCCATTGTCACTGCAATCATTCGGACGGCAATTATCCAGCAAAAGTTACGAAGTACGAGGTACTGCCCCACCTACAGGGGGGGGGGGGGGGGGGGGCAAATATTGGCTATTGTCGTGGCTCGCGATATGGCCAATCTGGTGTAGCCGATGTGTCGCGTGGCTGGCGTCAACTCAAAAGGTAGTCGATCGTGCGACGGGAAAAAGGGCCAATTTCGGGCCACGTATCGCGATGGGAATAGGGCCACACCAAGATAAAAATAAGGTAAGCTTTTGACAGTACGCCAGTTATTTTCGTGTCAGCTTGGTGCAAGAGGAGATACAGCTGTAGTAAAGGGGCGGTGTGGTGCGAAATGTCTGCGGGAAGAATGTGCCGCATGCCGTAAAAATGCGTAAGACACGGACATCCCAAACTGGGTGTAAAATAGACTGCGCACTCTCCTGGCCTGGGCCAGAATACGAGAAAGAGCCTTACGAGTGGATCTGGGGATGCAGTGCTGTCGTAATTGCTACTTCCGTTGAGGCGTCGCCGCCACAGGGGAAACGGAGAATTAGTAGAAGATTCTACGCCATTTAGACGGCGGGATCTGAGCGGCACGTCGCGTTGCATCGATCACGCACACTGGATGTCTCAGCCATGGCGCGTCCACCAAATACCCATCGGAAGCAGTGAGCAGGTTGTGATTTGCTCAAGACAAGACAGGACGAGAAGAGAAGAGACGAGGCGAGACAGGACAAGCTGACAAGCTGACAGGACGAGATGGGATGATAAGGCGACAAGACCTTGCAGCTGCCTGCAAGATACTCCGTACTGCCAAGGATGAATCCCCGCGACAAGGGACTCTCCATTCCCCAATTCAAACTCATGCTGCTTCTTCGTGCTGAATCCCTGCATCCATCTCGGTGCTGGTGGTGTTGGCGCTGGCGCTGGCGCTGGTATTGGTGTGTCGGTTTGGTGTTAGTTAGTGTTCCCTGGCTTGTGGTTGGTTCGTGTGTGTGCTGCGTCTCGGCCCATTGCCCGTCGGCTGCACGGCTCCGACACTTGCACCCCGGCCATGCTAAAGTTCGTATTGGCATGGATTCCAGTGGTAAAGGGGACAGGGGCTTGATGGAAGATAGCGGTTCAGGGTACCATCGCCCAACTAGACTTCCCTGAAGGGCAGCCGGCACAGTTGGGATCACAAGGGATCACAGGGGATTACAGGGGATTACAGTGGGTACCCACCTTTACCCATTTCCAGGTACGGACCGGCCAATCCGCACCCAACTCCCGGCTCAGACATTGCCTGATCCGTCCTACTAACTCGTACCTCCTCCCTTCCAATGTCTCGTACGGAGTGCCGCATCCAGAGTTATTGGAGTCTAGACTCCCTCCGGTCCATTCTAGGGGTCGGCCGGACCATTGGTCTCCTCCACCATCGATGCATCCTTTAATACCCGCCTGTCTGGCACCTGCTGCGCCAGCCTGCGACGTATGCATGCCAGTCCTTCCTTCCCTTCCCCACGGTCACGGTCACGGTCCCACGGTCCTGCGATCCCATCACCGCCGCACGTCCGATCTCAGGGATTCACTCCCACAACCTTCAAAGCCTCCCACGGTCAACGTCTGAAATCCAACCGCCAGCAACTAACCGCCGAGGGACTCTTTGACTAGATTTCCTGGCTGTACTCCTCCACCGGGTCTCCCTTTCTCCCCGCCATCCTCCTCGCCATACTCTCTTGTCTCCCTGGTATTCACAACCGCCACAATGCCGAACTTGTCGCGGAAACACATCATCGCCAGCGTCGCCTTGATGATGCTCCTCACCGTCCTGCTCTGGCACCAGCAAGATAACGTGACTGGCCTCGTTTCATCCACCCTTGGAAACGCCAAGCCAAACAACAGCCCTACCACGACCATCCCTGAAGCTGCCAAGGAGACCTCACAGGGCCAGAAAGATCAGAAGCCGGACCAAAATCAAGACCAGAAGCAGGACCAGACGCAAGATCAGAAGCAGGACCAGAAAGACCAGAAAGACCAGAAAGACCAGAAAGACCAGAAGCAGGAAATCGACGACAACAAAGACGACAAGAACGAAACCGCGCCCGTCCAAGATGGTGGCCACAAGACAAAAGAGCGATTCTGGTCCTCCAAGGGTCATCTGCTGCCCAGCGTGTGGGACTACAAGAGGCCCAAAAACATCAGAAAGATCATGGCCCTGGTCTTTTTCGGTCGTCGTCAACCCGTCTCCATCTTGGATTGCTACCTGAAGGTACACTCCATCCCTTGACCTCGCCGTAGCCCACCTCTTGACTACGAGGCAATCAATAGTCACATAGAAACGCTAACACTTGCCTTTCCCTGTAGCGAAACCTCATCAAGAATGGCGGCATGCTAGACGGCGTCATTTTTGTCGAGCGCACTAGTGAGGCCCTCGATCTCGATCTTCTGCATCGTTTGACGGAGAGTGAGCCTGCCTATGAGACGTGGCATATCGAGATGGCCGACGACGACCAGTTTTCCAGTGGTTTTGGCAACTCATATGATCGCATTGAGGATGATGTTTTGTACATCAAGATTGACGACGATATTGTAAGCCGTCCACCCATCTGATGATTACCATCGCTGACCCTCGAAGGTCTTCATGGAGGACAGCGTCATTCCCTCAATCGTCCAGAAAAAGCTCGACCACCCTGAATACTACATCGTCTCTGCCAACATTGTCAACCAACCCCTTCTCAGCTGGATTCACTGGAACCTCGACGCTGTCAAACCCTACCTCCCAGAAGTTGGCCGCCTCTCACCCGTCGTCAACTCCAGCATGGACTGGCGCCCTTCGAAACTCCCGTATTGGAAGCGTCCCAATGAGTTCGACCTTGAAAAATGGGAGCCCTCCGAGGGAGGATTGCACCGCTGGTTGCCCCTCAACCGGAAAAAGGACCACATCCTCGACGGTACTCCTATCAAGGAGACCGAGTACAATGCTTACGGCCGTGGGTGGACTCAATGGAAGATTGGGGCCCAGGAGCACTACAGCTTCCTGGAGAACCTCGAGAAGGATGAGCTGTGGCAGTACAAGTTTGGCACCTGGGACTTCCAATATGACCGCATGGGTATTCAGTTTGTGGCAATGATGGGCCGTGATATCAACATCGCCAAGCCTATTGAGGCCGATGACGAGAACCACTTCTCATGCACCATGGCTCGGCAACTCGGACGTCGTAAGTTGCCTCCACGCATCCAATTGACAAAACGACATACCTGCTAACCTCTGTCACAGACGCCGTTGCCGATGGCCGAGGCCTCGCTGTTCACTACAGCTTCGGCAGTCAACGCGGAGGCATGGAGAAGACCGACGTACTGGAACGATACCGCGCATATGCACGAGAAAATATCTGCGCCGGCCCGATGCTGTGGTCCCCCGAGGATGAATCAAAGGCATCTTGAGAAAACAGGAAAGGGAAAAATGCGACTGTAATGCGTCTGGGACGCAGCATGTCGCGTTGTTTATCTTGCACATATTACATCACATGCACGGCGTTTAAGGAGTACTCTGGAGGATGGGGTCTGTCGGCAAAGCGACTTGATCTAGGATGGAGCTTGGGACTGGTTTTGGGTAGTAGATGAGTGTACGATTCGCAAGATGAGGAGCCATGTATATCACATTACCTCGCGGTGTTCCGAGGTACCACGCAAATTAAAATCAAGAAGATCTTACAGCGTCAATATCGACTTACACGTCTCTATGAACCTGCTACGAATCGGAGATGGCACTTGAATCCGGACCCAGCCGACGTCGCATTGGAGGATGGAACGATGATCAATGACAGGGGGTTTTCTTGGCCATCTCCACCCCACCATCCACCACAGATTGATTGATGGCATGCACACGAAGTTCCGCTAGCAGTCCCATCAATTGGAGAGACGAACGCCTCATGGTTACAGGAACTCAGTGCCTTCTCAGCAGTCTTACTGCCTTCTCTGACACGCGCTTCGGAATCACAGGACGGTAATGCCTGACCGCCTTCTACCAACGTCATGATCCTTCGGGCCAACATGCATCTTGAGCCACGAAAGTATCTGACTACACGGTTGCACTGTCGTCGAGGTATGCAGAATGAACCCAAATCTACACCGGGCCAGGCGACAAAGTTTATTTAACCCATTTTTTAAGAATGAGGCTTGAGACCGGAATGAATGGATGCACATCGATTCTCACACAGTGCCCCGTCCCAACATGTCTCCGCAAAGGCGAGGTCGCGGGAACATGCAGCCACTCAGCACTATATTCCTCCACAGACCTGGACTATCCTTGATAGCGCCAGGCTACGGGTTGGAACCCTGCTACTAAAGTCAAGAGAGACTGTGTCTCATCTGCATCGACCTCCATTTCTTATGGTCGATATGAGAGGCCGGTACACCCGAACCCATCTCCAGCGGGAGCTCGCGGGTCCGATCGACCTTGTCGCACAGATCAAATACAGAATGCAAAGAGGAGAGTTCTTGGACACTATTAATCCTCGTAATTAATTCGTTAGACCTGAATCCGTGATATTTGGTGTTCAACATCAGCGAACATTTCGGCTCAGGCCAACGAGTGAAGGCAGCAAGCCACGACGCAGGGGTTGAGTCTCCAGTCGGGTTCGTCAGCCATCGAAACAAACTGATGAGATCGTCATGACCTGCTGCAGTTGAGTCGTGTAGTTTCGTATAGCTTGCTAGTGTGGAGAGGCTCGACAAAGAGGGTGCTTTGGGGTCGAGTTCAACCGTGGCGCCCGGGGCGGTGAAGTATCCGAGTTCCCCTGGGCTCAATTCAAACCTCTTTGTCAGTCGATGGAGTGTTTGTTCGGTGGTATCTCGAGAGTTCAGTGTTGCGATAATATCGGCAGGTGTCCAATCCCCGTCAAGGTGCTGTTTTCATATTCCAACAGTCTCCAGAGTCGACTTTGGATCCTTGAACATATTTCCAATGTCCAAGAGTAGTGTCATTACGTCCTGATATTCCGCAGGTTTTGTCTGTAAGATCTGGCACATGAGCGCGTGATGATAGAGTATAGAAATGGTGTCGATGGTCGGTTTCGCCGATGCCCTGTCTATGTCTGCATGTCAGGGCGCCTACTTGCCAAAGCTTCAAGGGCGGATTTGATGTTGTCGGCTTTGGAATCGGAGGGAGTGTTCTTCAGGAAGTGGAGCAGATCGACCAGATATGTTGCATCGAAGCCACCTTTCTTCGCAGGCGAAGGCCCGCCAAAGCCCACATCCATGCTGACGAGAAATGGCCGGGGTTCCTTGTCAACTGGATTCCCCGTCAACTAGGCTCCCTGTCAACTGCGGAGAGCGTATGGTCCGCAGAGATGGATATCGAGCGAGGGATGACGGGATATCAGCAGTCACACGTGGGGCTCGAGGCGGACCGACCCGCCAAGCTGGTAATATTGGGCATCGATAGCGCCTTGGCTCACTATGCCTATAACGGCCACTCCAAGTCTCGTTCGTATACTAGCTGTACTATGGAGAGGGTGATGGATTACAAAACGAGTTTATAGGTCTGCATAGGCAAGAATCATAATGACGACTAGAAACACACAGTGAGTCACCCCATGAATCATCGAAACTTCATTTCAATTTAAGTAGACCCCTCGGATGCTTGCTTTCCTTTATAACGAGCCCCTATCAGGCCACCCACGTCAAACTCATGTTTCACTCAAGCTCCTCTCCGTGAGGAACTATTCGACAGGAATTCTACGAATAGTAGCAGCAGCACGCTCTTAAAACACCGTACATTAGCTCACATCACCAGAGTCAACAAAACCTCCAAGTAGGTATCAGACTTACTGCCATGCGGGCCCGCAGCACGCTCCCCGAGTGTATGACCCCGAGGGTCCTGAACAATGCTGACACTAAATCACAAATCAACAGCGTCAGTACGTCAGCTCACAAAATAACGAGGTCAGAAGAGCGAAACACACGCGGTCGTTACAAAGATCCCCTCCTCCAAATCCATGGCAGGATCCAGCGGCTCCGCACCCAGCGGTTTCAGAGGCCAACCACACGAGATCCGAGGTCCTCGAGGGCGAGATGGATTCAGAGACAGGAGTGGGAGTGGCCCAGCTAGTGGTTGCCAGGATGTTGATGATAATGGCTGAGGCGCTAGTGAACTTCATTGTGGTTGGAATGGAGGTGCAAAAGGTGCTAAAGGTGTGTGCTTGATGCTTCTTTGTATTTTTGTGACTGCTAACAACTCGGAGACGCTCTTCAGCTAGATGACCTCGACCTCTTATACTAGTTCGTTTTCATCCCTCGTGGCCGATTCTTTCCACCGATGACTATTCAGCTCAAATATTGGGTCTATGTCACACGTAGGGTATGGCAAGACACCAATTATCACACAACCATTGAGAGACAGAGACGGTCAATATCTCGGTTCTCCAAAGCGACAATCCACCTCGCATCCAAAGCCAAGCAACTGGTTCAGACAAATTGTACACGGCATCACAAAGTTCAAATCTCTCGTCAGATTGGTGGCATTAGGCAACGACATGACTCCAGCCACCCGACTATCACAGATGCCCGAACATTTACCCGTGTAGTCCTTCGCCTGTGGTTGGTTCTCCTTTGCGACGACCTGACCTGCTGACTGGGCCTCACGACATAGCGGAAAGATGGCATGGCGTTTGAAGTAGAAAAGACTCCTTCATTCCTGATTTGAAGTTACACCAAGATTCGTTCCATTGACTGAGTCTCGATCAGCTCTTGGGAATGTGTCAGCCACGACGCCAAACATCATGATCATTCGCAGCTTAGCCGAAAATTGAGGGGGTGACATTAGGCTCAGGGTACGTGAGAACGCCAAAACTACGCTGTTTCTCATTGATCTAGGTGTCTCACTCATGTATCTCAGTAGGCGAAGTGGAAAATCGGGTGGTATCACGCTATTGACCAGCAACAAATGATCAGATAATAGAATGTGATAGAATGGGTTGTATTCAGCTGAGTTCATCCTTTCTTTGATCTACATTACGTCCCACAATCTCATCTGTCCCGACCATTTTCGTAACAAATGCCGGGGCATGTTGCCCCAGTACACTAGCAAAAGAAACTGGATAGATGACACAGAGTAAAATGGAATAAGCTGTGTCAAATTTGGAACGAATCCACAAAAATTATGGTTTGCCTAAGGCGTAGAAAGCTCGAACCTGCCCACCAAATCTCTATCTATCGAACTTTGTCCCTCGCTCTCTGGCTTTTCCCGCACTGACTACGGAGGCGGGTCGCTAGACTCCATACGACCCTGGAGAAAACCCCGGTATTCACCAAGCTCTACTGCTGGTTCGCACGATAGACTGCATTGCAGGGGGGGGAAAACCGCTTCTCTCATGTTCCTGTGACCTTTCAGTTGCTCGCCGAGCCAAACAGTCGACGGTCCTCGAGCTGTTAGTGCTACGAAAACGCCCTTGAACAATACATAGGGATGATATCCATATGAAAGCAACACGCGAGTCGAGTCGTCCGCACCCAATATTAGAAACTAGAAACCCTGCTTTTCCATGCTGGATTCTCGGTTAAACAATCCTAGTCTGGATGCTTGATACACCGACGTCAGTGGCTGGTATTTGTGCCTTCCTAAGCGATATCAGTTTTAGGCAAAACTCTGCCATACTCAGTTCTAGGCCGCTAGAATGCCTAAACATGACGAAAAGAGTCGATTGCTCATCTGAATATGAATAGTAGACGAAGCGAAAGGGATGTTGGTTGAGTTGCTATAAACAACATGTTGACGATGTTTTCCTCGCCAGGCCCGCTACCCTATGCCATAAATGTAAAATCCACAAAAAAAAAACATACAACAGCGAGGATTCCCCGGTCGTCACCGACCCGAGTACTAATTCGCCGCTTCTCAGCTTGACTAAGGGAGAGCGGACGGGATCCCGTATTTTCTAAGAGCTATGGTCGTATGTGATTGCTTGGGTGACAGCACAATCTATGACTGCAGGTCGGGGGATCAGACACGTTGCGTTACACGACTCTGCCTTGGCGTCCGGTGCCCTGGAATCCTAACGCCAAGGACGTTATGAAATCCAACACTTCGTGTATGGTAAAAGCTTATGTGTTATTCTCTAATTTACACGCCGTTATTCGGTTCCTAAGATATCGACGTCGAGGCGCATTGGAATGGACAAATGTATCGGAAGAAGAGTAAAACAGTGGTAATTTAAGCAGCATATTCTGCTACCTCGTGGTATAGGACTAAACGATTGTATCAAATAGGTATTTTCAGTTTCTCCTCAGTGGTATCATCCTCCATTAACGCTGTGGCCCTTAGGGCATCTGAGATGATCAACATGAACAGGGCAGCATTCGACAATCAACGCATTCGCATAACTGCAACAAGTAGGTGGCAACGGGTTTAGGCTGCCGTCTTCTCGCTGTGCATGTGGGACAAGTTGATGTCCTCCTCGTGTCGGCCAAGGTGAACTTCCTTCTCGACCTGGGCGAGATCGATGTGCTCGACCACGGCGTCGTCGCCGTCAAAGATCTTTGCAATCTCCTCCAGGGTGGGGCCCTTGGTCTCGACGTAGAAGAACCAGACGAAGATGAACTCAACGGCGTCCCAAAGAGTGTAGAAGAGCATGAAGTGCCAGTGCTTGGGGAGGTGATCCCAGGCGACCTTGTTGGTTTGGCTGGTCCCATGTTAGTGTTTTGCGTTGCAATGAGAATGAGGTGTCAGGGGCAAGACTTACTTTCCAATGGCAAGGATAGCCTGGACGGTAATGTTCATAATAGTCATTCCCTTGGCACGGAGATGGAAGGGGAGGACCTCGAGGGCGTAGGCAACGAGCAGACCGGAGAAACCAATATCGTAGAAAATACCGAATAGCCAGACAAAGGCGATCTGGGCGTAGCCGGAACCCACGTTGGTGTACTTGATGCCACCCTTGGGCTCGTCCGCAGTGGGGGGAGTGGGAACGGCAGAGTTCTCGTAGATGGCACCAACGATGGTCCAGAGGACGAAAGAGGCGACCATACCGGAGATGGCAACCAGGAACAGCGGACGGCGACCAATCCTATCGACAGTGAGGGCGGCTCCAATGGCAATGGACAAATCCATGATCGTCTTTCCGGCAGAGAGCTACAAAAGAGAAATGATCAGCATCGTGATTCAAGCAACGGTTAAAAATATGCCACTTACAGCGAGCTTCTTGTTCTGCTCTTTGATACCAGCACCGGTGTAGATGATATCGATGTAGTTGGAGAACAGAGCATTTCCAGAGTACTGCGAGATGATACCCAGGGAAATGATAATGGCGAGCCTCCATCGGTTACCCTTGGTCTTGAGGAAGTCGGCATAGCTGGTAGCCCTGCGGGCTGACTTGTCGGCCTCAATGGTCTGCTTGATTTCACGGTACTGGAACTGGACAGTCGCGTTGTTCACGTCGCCACCGGCGTGGTGCTTGGCGAGCATGGCGAGGGCCTCCTCGGACTTGTCCTTGTTGACGAGGAATCGAGGGGACTCGGGGACCCACCAGATACCGGCGAGCTGGATGATGGAGGGGACGGCCTGGATGAAGGTGATGGATCGCCATGACCAGTTGTTGTTGATGGAAGCAGTTCCCCAACCAACAACGGAAACAACTTTTGTACGAGTTAGCCGGCGATTCAAATGCGACGCTCGAGGCACTATTTCAACTTACTCAAGGAGCCCAAATTCCAGAGACAGTTGTAAACAGCAGTGAGAGGACCACGGTGCTGAGGGTGGCAGATCTCAGTCAGAAGCATGGGAGATGACATCTGGGCTAGCGAGTTGCCGAAACCGAGAATAAATCGACCGCCAATGTACACTAAGTGCAATTCGTTAGTCCAAGCCCGGCGTCTGTATGCGGATGCCAGACATGGCAAAACTCACTTCCATAGCCGTTGCAGAAGGTGGAAATCAGGGCACCGGTAATCATGATGACACAGCCGATCATAATGGTGGGCTTTCGGCCCAGGTTATCGGCCATGTAGGGGACGATGAAGAAGGAGACAATGGAACCAATGTTGTACATGTTGATGAGGATTCCGAGCTTGTTGTTGTCTTCGACCTCGGGAAAGTACGTCTTCCACTTGTCCATCTGCTGCGACGTGTTGACCATCATGCCATCGTAGCCGGTGGTGGCCGAGGCAATCAGCAGGAAGATGGAGAGGATGTAGAGCTTGCGCAAGTGAGGCTCCTTGTACCAGGTCACCTTCTCGAACCTGGGGGCAGTGTCGCGGGCGGCATCGAGGTTGGTTTGCCCGTTGGAGCTGTGCACGCCGCGCCGGTCACCGATGGGCGTCAGAAACTTGGGCAACGCCATTGCGGTGCGCAATTGATCGGTTGATTGCGGGGTGAAGTTGTGATAAAGAAGATAAGAAGGAGGCCCGAGTGAGGAATTGGCTGGAGGGCAGTCTCGTGGATGGAGATTGACGAAGTGAAAGGCACAGCGTCAAGGGGATATCCGTTCCACTTATATTGTTCCTGGGAGCGTGAGCTCTGCTCTGGAGCTACGTCTGACCACCACAGAGCTCCCATGGTGCATTTCAACCGACGGGAATGGTGTGGGGGATGCATCGGACATGGCGGGGAGAGTCCCGAACCGGGATGGTAGGCGTCTTGCAACCGGGGGCGGAAAGGCGGGTTGGGGAGTTTGACTGTCGACGGCCCCTCGTGAGACTACAGCAGGGTGTCATGTCGTGTGGTTCACCGGCGCTCATGCTCAGGGCAGGACCCTGGAGAGAAGTAGATCTCGGCTAGGATAAGTCCATTTGTGACCGGGGTGCGGTCTCGTGGACGCTCGTCGTCGAGTACCTGGAGATGTACCGTGAGAGGTCATCCGGCGGCTAGAGCAGTTAGAGAGCTACAACGCCTGTGATTCGGGATATACATGTAACCAACCTGTGAAAGACGTCGTTCAAGGGGTTGCCAAGATCCGCAAACGTGGCCCGCAGCTCCTGGACCCGTCAGCTCGGGGCCGTTAGAACCTAACTTGGCCCCCAAGGGATATTGAAGCTCAGCCGCTTTGGTCAGTGGGCATGGAGCGTTGCGTTGCAGCGCAGGCAGGTCGAAGGACGGAACTTTGTCGGCATCAAGATCCAGCCAGCTACAATGCAATGGTCGATGTACGAAGTACTGCATCCTGGGATGGCCGTGGTCCAAGTGCCAACTACTGATGCCAATTTCATCGTCGTCCGTGATGGCCTCAGCATGGCCTTGCACCCTCCCATTGCGCTCTCTTTGGTCTCCCACAAAACCCCACGAACGATAGCAAAGCTTCCGACTAAGCGAAAAACAAAGGTACCCATCACTTAGGCTCGAAAATTAACGTTGATCCTGGCCCAAGATGGCGCGAGAAGTCTGTGCCCACCCTAATCAAGTCTGGGGTGAGGGGGATCCTCGCAGCGGCGTGTGGGAAAACCGGCAAAATAGGGACGCGGATTCATCCAGCCAATGTGTCGACGGCTTCCCTCCCTCAACCCCGAAAAGGCGGAACGGGTTGTTGATCTGCTGGGCCGGCTCCAAAACGTGGAGGAGATGCAAGGTTGCAAGGGTTTTGTGGGTGAGCGGTGGGGATGTTGTTGTGGAGAGAGGAGGCCACTGGAGCTCGTCCTGCGGGGAATCGACGGCGGGTGATTTGGGTCAATATCCGGCTTCACGTGGGTGGAGGGTGGCATGATCCGTGATCCGTGATCCGTGATCCTTTTTCAATGCTACCATGTACGTACAGTGTATCTACTCAAGTTCTAGTCCCTCTTCTGTACCGAGTCAATGGATCAAACAGGCAGTCCGTGGCCGACTAAGTAGAGTAGAACAAATACCCGACAACGAACGGCATGGCTGGCTCCGCTGGACCTGGCTCTAACGCTCTAACCAGTACTATGCCATGCGGGTGCAACGTTTCAGCTGATTGGACACGGCGGCCAGACTCATGTAGAAATAAGGCCGATGCTAGATTCTCAGCCTGGTGTGACACCAGTTTTTAGGGTACTTCCGTCCAGCCACCCGCTCCCCACCCAAAAACCTCCAACGGGCGACGATGCCGTGATGCGTCCCGCGAATCGTAGGCCACATGAATGCAGCTCGTGCAGTCCCCAGTCGTCTCTCGGCAGTTGCTACAGCCAGGCCGGAGCTTTACGGTACAGGCTTCTCGCAGAGCCAACCTTGGGCTCTGTGGACGAGGGAGGCAAGGCTATATGTGACCGGGTTTTAACCCTGGTTCCAATTGACGAAACGCGCTTTCGGATACCAGGCCCGAGAGCCACAGTGCCGACCTTGGTAGAAGGCGCGCAACCGAAATTGGTACTTTGGCCGGTGTGCTTTACGAGAAAATGAAGGCTGAATAAGACTGTAACTGTCCCAGCTTCAGCTTCCATGTATGCGTTGTCAGGCACGGTTCCAGTCAGCACGACCTTGAGGGTTGTGAATGTCATCAATGGGAGATGTGAGGTGAGAAGAGAATGCAATTCTTGAGTGGATTTGGGCATCTTAGGTTAGGGTGACCGGCATCGTCCACCCTCCCACGTGCCTGTGACGTCTTCAGAGTCAATGCGGACGGAGATGATACAAGACATCAGATAGCCATTGGGGTGAAGGAGTAGGCATCTTCTAGGACAGTACTTGATCCGGAGACTTCAATGCCGATGGGTTGGGTGTGTTGTCGGGAAGCTCCAGGACGGACCCGTGGCAACGGTAACTTGGGGTTGCCTTCTCCAAACCTGATGGTGGCTCCCATCGAAATTCCAAATTGGAAGCTTATTATCTGTAGCTATCTTGGAGTTTCTCATCCTGCAGCCGAAGAAGAGTGGGATTTGGTGTCATGGAGGGGTGCCCGGAGGCGGGTGGGGCAGGCCCGGAGATGCGGGATCTCCGCCGACAGACGAGCTCCGCAGGAAGAAACCACGCCGTGACCTGGGCCCCACGGTACTGTATGGCCGTATGCCGGCTTCTAGATTGACCCTCATTCGGCGACTCCCGCCTCTGATCTTGGTCACAGGCGACAATACAACAGCCGAGAGAAAGCCACCGGGTTGGCGCCTGCTTGTCCGTGGCGGCAAGATGCAGGCAAGTATAATACTTTACAAATATCATTGACGAGGGGAATCTCTCAGAGCCTGCTGGGGTGAAATATGTGCCTGCCACATGCCACTAAACGAGGAATATCGGTTACGTTACGTTATGAATCCGAAAGACGAGTCTCGGCTCTCGACTCTCGTATGACCAGGTCTCACGACGGCGCCATTCGTTTTAGGCGCCATCGCTGCTGGTCTGGCTAATATATCCCCTGCTTTAACAGCAATATTAAGGTGCGACCATGCGGGTGCGGACGATGGGAAGTCACAATTTGCATTTAGGCTATCTGGAATTCATCTTGCATCCTTGTTATCCTACCAGACCATCTGTCACCTGGGACTCGTCGTCACCATGCTATTCGGATCTCGGCCGGAGTAATGTACTTTTTCATCCTGTTTTGTTCATCATAACATCTTAACCCTTCAGCTTCCAAAAACAAACTGATTCCTGCATGAAGGACCCTATTCTTGGCGCGGGATCGCCTGAATAGCTTCCCGATACAATGTGCGTCGCCCCGCAGATCCATTTATCCATTAGCCGTCCGTCAACTCCGCTGTGGTTCAGCTCCTTGTCACAAAGCAAGCGATACCAAGCATCGTGGCAACATTCCCATACCACCAGAGGAATCTGGCATCCAGACATCTCTCGTTTTCCCTTTCACATCAAAACAAAACCGAAATAACAAATCCGATGTAATACATACAAGCCCTATCCTGGGGACATCCAACCAAAAGTTAACATCAAAGCAAGACCGCGTCCATGCCACCTGAAAGCAATTCCACAAACTGTTCTTATTACAGTCGGCCGTTCACCGACCGAGCAAAGCCACGCAGCAACCGAAGCCAACTTATGCCTCTCCGCCATCCTCCTGGATCGCGCCGCTCATCATGGCATCGGTCTGCTCAGTCTCATGCGGTTCATACGACTCCTCCTGCGAGAATTCGTTGTTGTCGGCTCCCGTCTCCAGCCCCTCGATACTGGCCAGCGCCTTGACAAACTTCTCCCGCTCTCCCTTGAGCGTCTCTCGCTTCGTCGCCGTGGCCTCGTCCTCCGCCATGAGCCGCTCATAGATCTTAGCGGCGTCCGGCCCCCGAAGGCCCAGCTTCTCATCCAGATAATACGGCAGCTGCCTTTGAATCTGGGGAATCATGCCGTTCGTAATTTGCAGCGCCACTGAGTCAGCAAACCGAAGCGCCGCGAGGCGATAGTAGCCTCTAACGTAAGCAATCACCTCAAGCTCTCGCTCGAACGGATCGGGGCCAATCTTGACGACATCAGCTTCGCGTCGCTTCTTGTCTTGGGCTCGCTTCTCCTCCGTTAGACTCTCCCATGGATCTGGTGCTCGCCCATCGGAATACCCATGGGCTTTCATACGCATTTCGTGGCGGTAGCGGATCAAGAGGATCCCTTCAGCCGAGCGGCATCCGTGGAAGGCCTCGCGATTGATGGTGAACAGGCCAAATGTCTCCAGGCGATATACACCTGCGAGAGCGATGAGAGTCTCCCCGCGTTGCTCCTCCAAGTACCCCCTCAGCAGTTTCCGAGACTCCTGGTAGATCAGACGCTTGCTGAGGCGGTCAAAGGACTTCTTGAGGGCTGCTTCCAGTAGGTTGGAGAGTAGACGCATAATCTGATCCAGGAATGCCTTCATCGGCCCGTCCCATGGCTTTATAGCTTCGCGACAAAGGTCATTGTAGACTTCTTCAGTAATGATGTCCGGCATGCCGGCCCGAGTCTTGGCTTTGATCTCATCCCGTACCTGGCGTAGTGTCCGGAACCCTCGTCCAACGCCGCTGAAGGCGGCAAAAGGTTCGGGAAATTGAGCTCGTCGTGCGGCCGGAGAAGGTCTGGGAGGGAGACTGCCTCTCCCTTCCTCTGGCTTGATGTATCCATTGTTTCCGTTTTGGACGTTGTGATTGTTTCCATTGGCCGCTTGCTCCATACGTTGTCGCTTCGCCGGAGTAGTTGGAGGCCCCATATTACGTCGCTTAGAGGTGGGTGTCATGACGCCCGTCGTAGCAGATCCCGCATCTGATTCATCATCGGATATCTCGACCACAGGAGAGTCGCTGGCATCTTTGAGGGTAAACTTGGGCTTCATTTCGAGGAGGCAGTCACGGAAGTTGTCAGGGAGAGCACCGAACCGCTTCGAGAACTCAGCAGGCCGCAGCTCGGATCGGGCATGTTCACCAAACTCCATGACGCCAGTCTGCACTTCGAGTTCAACGTTCATCGGTAGCTCTGGGAGTTTGCTGAGTTGGCCGTTGATCTTGTCGAGGTGGTGTTTGAGGGTGGACTTGATGTTGGGAAGGCTAAAGGTAGATATGTTAGTATATCATATTGCTTGTCTAACCGAATGATTGGTAGGGGTGACTTACCTCTTCGCAAACTCTTCTCCTAGTCGCTCCGACAGAAATGCCTTGAGTCTCTCGATGCCACATCGCGCAAAGAAGCAATGGAACTCAGCTGGCCATCTCTCAAACGAGTGGTCCTCAAACACATGCTCCTCCCACGCTTTCAGTTCATCAAGGTCCTTGCCTTGGGGCCGTGAAGTGATGAAATAACCAAGACCAGTCTGATGAGCTTCGCCATTCATGATAGATAACCACTGGTCATGGTTACCGCCCTCGGGAATGAGATCCGCCTTGGTCAGCACACCGATAGTTCGTTTCAATGCGCCCAGTTTGCGGGTGAGCCCAAAAGTGGATGAGTTTTCGGCATCGCTGTTCATGGGCATGGAGCAAAGAATGATGGCGGATGGGTGTTTGATGTATTCCCTGGACAGGTTCCGAACAACGTTGACAAGGTAATCGTCCCGAGCGTCGGCAGGGTTTTGAAAGATGCCAGGCATGTCATAGAAAGACAAGTCAGGAAGCTCAGGGCCCTTGATTTCGAGAGCAACAATATTGGGCGAAAACTTGGCCGTCACCTCATCAGCTGCCTTAGCGATCGGGGTATTCATAGCGATGGATCCAGAGCCAGGAACGAAGAGTTTGTGGCTTTTGTCGTCGTTGAGAATGGCTATCTGGGCCCAGCGGAGAACGTCTTCGATCTCGTTCTTTTCATGCATGGTCTTGAACTCGTGAACAACGGAGACAGGAAGCTTGCGCCAAGGGTAGAAGGGATCCTCATCCGTGACATCAGATTCGGTGATGGATCGCCCATTTGGAGGTTGGTAGGAGTACTCCTTACGCAGCCACACGCGACAAGACCAATCGTTGTTTCGAGAAACACGAATGTGCAGTGGGCAGCGGGTGCAAGTGCCTTCACTCCGTGGAAGCTCAAGGTTGGCCAGTCCCGACATCAGACTGGACTTGCCGGCTGACTGGTCGCCGACGAGGACAAGCTCTGGGAGCTGCACATCGTGAGAGACACCAAGCTGCTGAAGCTCACCGAGCGTGTCGTTGCAGGCCTTGAGCTTCTTGCCGATATCCTGGAACGATGTGTGGAAGAAGGACTCGCCAGGATCCACGCTGGTGGGACTCTCAGCGGCAGCGCTGGTAGGGGCACGCATCCTCATTTCCCGCAGCAGCGGTTCTGGCTCTGTGATACGCTCACTGGGCGTTGCTATGAAAGATGAGTCAGTTGTTGGTTCGTTGGGATCTGAGTGAGAAGATAACATGAGACTTACGTGCATCAGAGCGCCCCTGGCGGTAGAAGGACTGGTCGACGGCTAAGTAGGTCGAGCTGCCACCAAAGTTTGATGTATTTGAAGTGCCTCTCCTGCGATCTGTGTTGTTGAAAGTTCCGGAATCATCAAGTGATGTTGAGTCGGTGCTGGAGTCGGGATCTCTTTTGATGTTGTTTCGGTGAGAGTTGGGCCCACGCGCAGCCCGGCGATTTGTAGAGTGCGGCATCTTGTTGTTGTTGAACGCCGGTTCAGAATTCATTCACCTCGACTTGAGTGGGGCCCACTTGGTGGAAGTGAATAGGCAGGCGTTTGGACTGGATGTCAGGTGAGTGAGTGAAGCAAACACTGACAGATGCTTCAGCTGTCGTTGCTAGGCCGTTTTTGAGATGGTTGCCCAGGTAAACAGATGAATGACAAGTCACGGGTCTAACCAAACGACAAGAGACTCATAGAGGGTATCAAAAACAAACAAAACACAGAAAGAATGTATTATCGCAAGGTGAGCGGTTGGTGAGGGAGCTGGTGAGATGAAAGTGATGAGTCGAGGTGTTGGAGGGCTGATGCGGATGGTGTTTCGCACTCTCGCCCCCCGAGCGATGCGGCTCTGGCGCAGCACCGGGGGTCGATAATGGCTGTTAGAGGGTCAGACTCGGTCATGTGATACCACGCGCTGCATGCGCCTTCAAAAATCCATGAAAATAGGAAATGGGACTGAAACGATCACGAAATTCGTATTCAGGGAGCTATCAGTCTTTAAATGCCCGTTGAATTGAATTTCTAGCCGCTATATCGGTCCTCCTCTTAACAAAAGTTAATGCTTCCTGGAGTTGCGCCAGTGCAGGTACGTATCTCCACCGGCCAAAGATTGGGAAAAGAAAATTAGAGTGGCTGGGGGAGCAACCAGGCAGCGGCGGCCCCCTTGCTGGCGCGCCTTGCTGCCCCTGAGAGCAGCCGCCCTCCAGTGAACGCGCGGGCTGTGAGGCAGGCGAGTTTTAGTGGTTGCAGCGCGCTGCCGTGTAAGTGGTCAGGGGCGCGCGGGCCGTCACAGGGGGTCCACCACCCTGGAAAGTTGGTGCGGGAGGCTCGCGGGCGGGAGGTTCACCGTCGGTGTGGCCTCGACGATATCGGTGGAGCTGGTTGTTCACCGAAACGATAAGGCACGCAGACGCAGGGTCTCATCCCCGCGGTGTGACAGTCAATGTAATCTATAACCCACTTCTACGGCTAGAAAAGGGCTTCCCCTGGATTGACGAGACCCATGTGAGATCCCTTGGGCCAAGTCTAACATGCCACGAGATGCATCCTGCGACTCTTATTGATGGAGCTAGCCCAAGTTGACAGCTTTCAAGACTGGTCTCATCGCTTAATCGCATAATCCACAGCGAAACCAGCTACCCCCCTGTCCTAGACGCCTAGTTTGCTGTGACCGCCTCCATCATCTCCCCCGCCAAAACAGCCCAGACAAGGCCAGCAACCGCCAAATCTCCCACCACCGCTCAACTATACATTGTCACCCTCAGCCCTCCAACGGACGCCCTCCGAGACGCTTCTGCTCAGATTCCTCCACCCTCTCCATTTTCCGTTGCCCTTCCACAGAAATGTCTCTGCACGTCCCCATGGCGCATCGCGCAAAGGACCAGGGCGCCACCAAGGCCGTTATCCTGGTATAGCTTCACTCCCCCTCGTTTGACCCTCGATAGGTTCGAATCCGCTAACTCTTCCCAGGTCGGTGGCCCTTCGCGAGGCACCCGCTTCCGCCCCCTCTCCCTCGACGTCCCCAAGCCCCTCTTCGAGGTCGCCGGTCACCCCATCATCTGGCACTGCCTCAGCTCCGTCGCCCGCGTCCCGAACAAGCAGATCCAGGAGGTCTACATCATTGGCTACTACGATGAGTCTGTCTTCCGCGACTTCATCAAGGACTCCGCCAAGGAGTTCCCCGCCATCACCATCAAGTACCTCCGCGAGTACGAGGCGCTCGGTACCGCTGGTGGTCTCTACCACTTCCGCGATGCCATCCTCAAGGGCCGCCCGGAGCGCCTCTTTGTCCTCAACGCCGATGTCTGCTGCTCCTTCCCCCTCGATGAGATGCTGCGCCTCTTCATCGAGAAGGATGCCGAGGCCGTCATCCTCGGTACCCGCGTGAGCGACGAGGCTGCCACCAACTTCGGCTGCATCGTCTCCGACGCCCACACCCGCCGTGTGCTGCACTACGTCGAGAAGCCCGAGTCTCGCATTAGCAACCTCATCAATTGCGGTGTCTATCTCTTCTCTACTGAGGCCATCTTCCCCTCCATCCGCTCTGCCATTAAGCGCCGCCTTGATCGACCCTCTCGCCTCGTCTCTTACCCCTCCTCCGATAACCTCGAGAACAGCTTCATCCTCCCCGACGACGACGATGATGATGAGGGCAAGAAGAACGAGGTCATCCGCCTCGAGCAGGATATCCTGAGTGATATGGCCGACAGCAAGCAGTTCTACGTCTACGAGACTAAGGACTTCTGGCGTCAGATCAAGACTGCTGGCTCCGCCGTCCCCGCCAACGCCCTCTACCTCCAGCAGGCCGCCCAGGCCGGCAGCGACGAGCTCTCTGCACCCAGCGTCAACATTGTGCCCCCGGTCTTCATCCACCCCACCGCCGATGTCCACCCCACCGCCAAGCTGGGCCCCAACGTGAGCATTGGTCCCCGTGTCACCGTTGGCGCTGGCGCCCGCATCAAGGAGAGTGTTGTCCTCGAGGACTCCGAGGTCAAGCACGATGCCTGCGTCCTCTACTCTATCATCGGCTGGGGCAGCCGGATCGGTGCTTGGGCACGTGTTGAGGGCACTCCTCTCCCCGCCGGCAGCCACTCGACCAGCATCATCAAGAACGGCGTCAAGGTCCAGAGCATCACCATTCTCGGCAAGGACTGCGGTGTTGGCGATGAGGTTCGCGTGTCAAACTGTATCTGCTTGCCCTACAAGGAGCTGAAGCGGGTATGTCCATCCCCCCTAACTAATGCATCTTGTCTACTAACATAAAATCCTAGGACGTCTCTAACGAGGTCATCATGTAAACGGAGAAGCACACTATATAATACCAAAGCATGAAACCAAAATTCAGTTTCTGTAAACCCCCGGAGCACATGTCATCAAGTCGATGGCGGATTTAATGGGAATGGGTATATGACGCAGATGGAGATGAGTATCACGCTCCTTCGTCCTGGAGAAGGGATCGAGTTGGACGAACCACACAAAACAGATGGGCTAGAATCAAAAATAGACGTCTATTTCCACCCAATGGACCAATAATGGTCGTAGAAAAGCCGGTGGAGGATCAGGCAATGATTCCTCACACTTCTAAAATCCAACATTTTGAGAATCTATCCTTCCATCTTCCCGCCCAACTGTTAGGAAGGGATGGGCACATTTCGTGGTATCTCCAGCGCGCCTTTCCTGCGTTCCTGACCTGCATTGCCACCAGGACAACGCCCATCTAGACCCGGAAGTTACTGTTCTAGCTGTCCAAAAAATGCATGTGTCCATGGCATCTAGGATATGTTGCCTATATATATCTGTATATATGTGAATATATTTCATGTCATAATATCGTTGCAAATTCATAAAATGTGACATCCTTCTGGTGCTGTTGATCTCGCACCTGGATGTTAACCTGGTTTTTGTTCGGAGTGCCGTGGGGACCTTTCCCCATTTCTTTGTTGGTCATAAATCAATCATCCCTCTTGATGTTGGTCCGGCTAGGTTGCCGGGGAAGCATCGGGCTGTTGGGCCGGCTGCTGGTTACGCCAACATTGCCGTCGAAAGGCGCGAGGGTCATGCGAGTCCCAGAAGTTCCACGAGGAGTGTATACTCGCTCGATGGTGGGCTTCTCAAATTTGGCGATCTTGATAGGGGCGGGGCGGTGGATACTACGATCCGAGCTACCGTAGATGTATGTGGACAAGAGGACGAGTGAGGTGCCGAGGATGAACTGGAAACATTAGTTAGAGTGGGTTGGCAGGGGCAGTGCAAACTGCAGCAAGGGGTCATACCGTAAAAGTAACCTCGAAGTTGAAAACGAAGACGCTGATTAAGAAACTGACGACAATGCTGATACCTGTCGCAAAGCTCTTGACAATATTGTCGGCATCGCGAATGACTACGCTGCCAATCAGGCCGCCGGCAGCTTGGAGGATCACAGCACTCCACACGACCCAGTTGTAACCCTCAAAGAAGCCATGCTCTCTAATGCCGCTTCCGTCTTGCCAGATAACACCGCCTAGGAGCGCCGCAAAAAGAGAGTAGAAGCTCAGCTGAACATTGCGGATCCAGACACTGGCCTGGGTGGGGCTCTCCTTGAGCAGTTTCTCAAAGTAGACGCCGGTGAGACCAGAAACAGAGGCGGCAACCAAGACAGAGCTCAGTCCGACAGAGTAGTCCATCAGGGGGTCGGGAGGTGGTAGGTCATGGTCGATGCCTTGATAGGTAGCGGAGCGCTTAGAGAGGCTACCTCCAGAAGCAAAGTCAACGGGGGCGTGACCGAGTTCATGGAGGGACCGGGGGAAGAAGTGGTCCGTCATATCGTGAATAATGGGAGAGGGTCCCGGAGAGGAGGAGTCGGATTGAGGCATGGAGACAATGCAAACGCCAAGGGTGAGGATGACGAGGGCGAACCAGCGCTTAGGACTCAGATGTCGGCGGAGAAGTTTGACGCTGAAAAGGGCAGTAATGAGGATCTAGAGAATTGTTAGTTTAATTCGAGTCTTGGTACAGGTATTCCCATGGATTGAAGCCACGAAATTCGTGGGGCGGACATACTTTGAGCTGGTAGAGAATCTGGAAGTGAACGGCGTCGAGGTTACCCACGGCAACGTATTGCAACAGGTTCTGGAGTGTAAAGAAAGCAGCAATAAGGATGAGCTTCCAGCCATCGCCGGCAAAAACGGTGTTGTAGATCTGCTCGAAGAGGACCGTGGCGGGGGTGGTGGGGGCGAGTGTCTTGGAAGTTTCGTAGATGGCGAGGGAGAGAGAGACGGCGAACTTTATGACCTCGTTGAGAAATACGGCGGTCGAGGTAAAGTACCGGTGGTCGCCAGACGGGGGCATAACGCGAGAGTAGTGCATGATCTATTAACAGTCTGGTTAGAATTGTCATGATATTGGAGGTGGTGATTCGGGTACATACCAAGATCAGGGCGGAATTTTGCAAGACCAACTGTGCCACCAGATTGTCAGTATATCGCTTCACTAACAGGCTAAAGGTCGAGTCCATGGGAGGGAATGGTGAATTGGGGGCCGTACCGTGGTCAGCGACCATTGCTTCGTGGTGAGGCCCAAGAAGGTGCTCTGGCTGGTCGGCGCGACACCGCGCGGGTATCTGTCGAGGATGGCCATGACGCACACGACTCACGGCGCAGTTGGTGCGGGCGCGGTCGGTGGAGAGCGATTTGGTATGAGATTGACCGATTGTTCGAGTCAGATCGAGCAAAGCAATGTGCCTGCGCCTGCGACTGCGATGTCGACTGCGGATGCGACCGGCGTGGGGGAAGGGTTGTCGAGGTTTGCGTCGCAGTCGCAATATCCGCCGTGGGCGATCGGGAGCCGTGCGGGACTGTCGAAAATATGGGGAAGCGTCGCGAATGAAGAATTGATAGCTATCCCTTTCTTCGCACTAGTTAGGGACCCTCCGCAATCGCAACTGGGCAGTGCTGCCACGGCTCGGGAGCCAAAAGAGCTGCCTTTCCCAGTCCTCTCCGGAGCTTGATTTCGGGCGGGTCTGCTCGTCGTGGGTCGAGGTTAACGGCGGGGATAAAGCGAATTCGGACCAGAGAAGGAGGGAAGGAAGTTTGGAGAAAAACTGGAATGAAGGAGCGAGGAGAAGCGAGGCCGAGGTTGGAGGTGAAGAAGCAGGTGAAGAGGAGAAGTCAGAGGGAGGCGTAGAAGGAGGCGTCAAAGGAGGGGAGGAGCAACCTCGAAGAGGGAACGCGGCAGGCGGGAAAGATTGAAGGAGCAATGCGAGCGCAGATGCGAATGCAACTAGCAAGCCGGGCCAGCAAACGCAGTAGCCAGTCAATAGCCCTGTTGCACAAGCAGTTAAAGGCGAAAAAGGGCCAGGGTACCGTACTCGAATGCACTCCGTACGGTAGCAGAAGACGGGGCAAAGGGTCGAGGACAGCCTCAGACAGGGCAGGCACGCGCGAGGCGGTCGGCCTGTCGGTCGCATGAGGTTTGGCCTTGGTCTTTTTCGGTCGTGGCCCATGGTGGAGGTGGAGGCAGGTGCTCCGTGGTGCCCACCAAGGTATGTGCTAAGGTAGTAGACTAAGGAAGGTACCTCGAATGGGTGATGGCGGCACGCGGGCTGGGCAGGGGCAGGGCCCGGCAAGTTAACCTTCCCCGACTTTTTGTTTTAGGGCCTTATGCGGTCCCTACAGTGCAGGCCGACGCAGGGCACACGTTGGACTCCGTTTCTGGGTACCTGAGATTGGCCTGGGGCGCGGCTGGTGCATCGGGTATCAATCAACATTGTCTCTTTTGTTGGGGAGTCGTTCTCCTACCTTAGCTACCTGACTTAGGTAGTGCCAACCCTTTTCAGCCAACCCTCGACATTTCCAGACATCCAACGTCGGAAAAGGTGGAGGACCAAATCATCAAACCAAGCCCTCCGATTCGCAACCCTCCTTTTGCAGGTCCCTTCTTTTCAGGGCCGCCAGGGGTGGAGCACAAGCACCCCCCTGTCCAGCCTTTTGTGACCCCTGTCTTGGCTTTTCCTCCGCCGCTCAAGCTGGAGGCCAGCCGCCCTGTCGGCTCGCACACTCGCCAGGGAGGCTTCCCACCCGCGTACTGGACCGAATGGAAAAAAAAATTACACGCCAGAGTTGTGACCGATCTAGCCTAACCCTAGCCTCTAGAGGCGTCAGGAGGTGGCTAAGAATAAATACGGCATTCATTTACTCGATATTAGCGAGCTGGAGAGCCGTGGGAGGGAGACACTGGAGAGACATGAGCGAGCACCCCCCTGAGATCGAAACAAACAACAAACTCCCCGCCCCCTGATGTCCAATCCAGTTCAGCCCAGCTGCCCAGGCTCCAGCCAGATGGTTGTCGTGGCCAGTCGAGCGTCAACCAGCTCCTCAGCCACATTGGAGCTGCTGAAAGCTACATATGGGTGGGCTGTCCCGCTGAGTCAGTACCGTAATAATATCCTTTTTTGGCGTCTTGCACCATTACGACGCAGGGCTGACCCTGCCTGCATGGGAAACGACACAACTGACGCGCCGATACACTGACAGCTCTGTTAAATGAATGCCCTGTGCTGCACTTAAACGGAAGATATGTATGGCCGTTTCCTGAATGCCCTCTCTCCTGCAAAGGTACATTAGCTGCGATGCACACATGGCGGGTCACATTGTCAACCCTTGACGGTCCATCCCGGTCCTCGGCGCTCCTCTTGATGTGATGCTGCGATGCTGCGACGGACTGGGGACATGTCCACGTGTACAGCGCAGTAGTTCGCCTCATCCCCGGTCCCAGCCATCCTCTTCAACCACATTGATCCCCTAAGTTACATCCTGAAGACGGCCGTTATAGGAAATCAGCCCATCGGCGGATGACCACCACCCTGTCGCTCGCAGAGTAGTGGCCAGAAAATGAGGGAAAAGAATTAAACTCTCAAGGACCATCACCTCCGGAAGTCGTCATGCAAGAAAATTAGTCGTATCGGAGCTCCATGCATTTCTCGTTTAAGACAGTAAGCTGCCTTATCAATGTCGTTGGCGCCACGGATTGCGTACGCCGGCCCAGGGGTGGCATGTTCCGGCTCCGGTCCGGCGCCGATCATCATCGGAATCCCGCAAACTCCCCACAGTCGGGCGGTGGAAATGACGTCCTAGATGTACCGTATCGACTCAGTAAATTGGCCCTGAATCCATCCCCCACTCATGGCCTTTGGGAGTTTTATACCTAATGATAATAAATGATTTAGAAAATCTAAGCTTTATATAACTTAGCTTGAGTCCATAAAACAGGGCCAATTTATCGAGTCGATACGGTATTGCCAGCTGCCTAAGTTACTTCGTACAGTCGTGTAATGACAATTCATATCTCCTAGTCCAGCAAAAGTTTGTGGAAACCGAAGCTCAATTTGCGTGACGAGGCATCATGTCCCCCTGTGCCGTTTTGCTGCCTTCAACAAGCACGAGGCATGAGACCGCTTGTCCATGATACACATACACCAAGTCCACCAAACCACCAAACCACCCCGTGCCAAACATCCCCTTCCTCCAGCACCCTTATCAAAAGGATGGCCAGCCTAGTGTTACGCCATTTCACATCCCGTTTCAATACGCCTTGCGTTCACGACCTATTGCTGAACCACAACGAGGGACATCCCCTGTCTTCGCCATCGCCATCTCGCATATCATTGTTCCACCAGCCGCGCCCAGTCACCATTGTGCTGTATGGCGTCATCCGGTAATCCATCTCTACCTCCCAGAAAGCCGCGTCCAACGCGGTGACGTAGGTCTGCAGGGACTGCAAGGCACGGAGCCGTGTAGCCGCCATTCCGGCCATCCGTCTGTAACGTCTTCATGTCGACACACACGTAACGCCGGCTTGTTCATGCCGGCGTCTCGTGCGACAGTTGACGACATCTTCTCACTCAACCTGCAAAGTTCCCAAACTCATGGGACACCACGCAGTCACGCACACTTTCTCTTCACCGCTGCATTCAACATCCGTAAATTTGGCAATCTTCTATTTGGTGCCGCTCGACCTGCGAGACGTCACACTTAATTGCTTCTAGTAAACACACCAGACCTGCAATCATTCATCGTCATCGACCTGGTCTGTTCCCACCGCTATCTTGACTCATCATATCGTGCCTCTGTACAACGCGTCGCGGGAGATTTGCTTAGGCAAGGGAAAAGTTGCGCTCATCGATGACTGTGTTCCCCGACATCAACCCCGGGAAGGATTCCTGCCTCTCCAGGTCACGAGCCAGCACCTCCCAACACGCCAGCCATGTCGCCATGATTTCCTCGGCGTTATTCGCAAACTGGAACTTGTTGGTCGATTCGGGTTGGGCGCTGTTTTGGACGTTGGCATCGCAGTCGGGAGTTTCTTTCGGTTGACTTGGGCGCTGCTCCTGGTGAGCTCGATGTCTGACTGCCTTCTTGCTAAAGTTCCAAACACTCTGCCTTGGTAAAAACATGCTGGCACTCAGCGTGTGCACCGGCACGTCTTTGGAGGCGTGGTAGTAGAACGCTCCTGCACTATCAAGATGATCAAAGAAAGCGGCGTGGTTGGGGCTGCGAAACAAGGCAAGAGATCCAATCTCAAATGTCGGGTAAAGACTGCTCTCATAAATGCCACTTAACCAAGACGTAAAAGCCTCGGCCAGCGAGGAAATCATATCATCGCTTTCTTCGTCGTCATCTTCATTCTCGCTCTGGGGAGAATCCGTGTCCGAGTGGCCCGCAAGGTCAGGGCGGCCCTCCTAGTTAATCCGCTTCCTGAGTCTTATTGGGCCCTCACGAACCAATGATTCCTCGTCCTCTTCCGTCTGCGTACTCTCTGCATTCGGGCTATCGAATAACCACGAGACGTCGGCTTCTTTATGCAGTAGCTCTGGGTGTTTGTCGATGAAGGACCTGATTCGAGGTGACAGAACTCGCAAGTTCGTTTCAGCGAGGGCATCTCGGTGGAAGCCGTATTCGATTCCGTTGTCTCGCATGAAACGAAAAATGTCGAAGTCGATGCTTTGTGTCAACCGCGACTAATCGCTTCTGTTAGCTACCGGTAGAGCTTGGACGACCCCCAACTGTTATGCACAACAGGAACTTACACCAGGTTCGACCCTCCAGAACCAATCATAGTCCTTCAACCGCTTCTCCCTAGCGAAAAGGCCAGAGTTCCAACGATATCTCTGCCGAGAATCCGCAGCAGGGGTCTCGGGATCAGGGTGAAAGTCCGTTTCGTAGCTAGGAGGTACGTAAAGAGGGTCCTGCCTGGCCCAATCCGGGGTACCCCAGTGCTCGTCGGCAATAACTTCATAGATGCACGTGGCGCTGGTGGCGTTTGATGTCAGACGCTTGAAGTCTTCGCTGAGCTCGCGAGTGCTGAAGAAGATCCAGTGGTACTGGCTGATAAACTGATCCTCAAGTTGATGCATAGAGACGAGCATGGCAGGGAGATCGGAGTCATGGGCGAGCGTAACCAAGGCTGCGCGAGGAGGTGGATCAGTGGAGGAATTGAAACCCAGGCCGTGGATGAATGCCGGAAGATGGAGCAACAAGCTTATCAAAGCCCACCACGGGAGGGACAGCGTGTATCTCATACTGCCGAAGGTTTCCAATCAGGTTGACAATTGAAGGAGGGTGTGAAGCGCAGACAAAACTCAAGGAGAGACTGGGAAAGCAACGAAGTGAAGGGAGCGTGGGGCAATGCCAGGGCAAGACGGTTGTGTCGACACGCACCAAGTGACCAAGTGACTTGTTTGTAGTTGAAGAGCCGAAGTGAAACGAATCCGGAAACAATGTGTCAGAGAAGGAGAGTGGTTGAAGTAGAAGTTTGAGTTGAAGGTGAAGGTGAAGTTGAAGTTGAAGTTCAAGTAGGTAAGGAGCAGAAGTAGAAGTGGTAGAAGATCTAAATATAAGAGGTGTGGGAGGCAAACTTGTGAGCAGAGGGCGGGCCTGCAAACCTTTGTCAAGCCTTATTGTTCAGGACGCGAAAATGGGAGCAGCACTCGGCCTGGGAGGGGGCAGCCGTTGGCAGGTGCGAGACGGGTGTACAACGGGCGAGCCAAGCCCTCGCCGATTCGCAGAGAGAGAGAAACTCACCGGAATCTGAGAGAGAATAGCGTAGAATCAGCAAGCAGCAAGCAGCAGGCAGGGAGAGAATATGTTCTGCCCACGGAGGCAGGGCAGTGGTGGAACCCGAAAGGTCAGTGGTAACAATAGCAAGTCGACGGGCTCATTCGGCCAGTCGACAATGAGCTTCGACGGGACAATAGACTCAGAGCCGTGGGAAGCGCCAAAAGCTCAACCTCACTGTCGAGGCCGACAATAGCGAGGGCGGGAACAATGAAAGCCTCCTCTGGGGCCAAATCGGCGCACGCACAGCGCAAACCGACCGTCCTCGGCGCCGCGAGTCCGAGCAGCCCACGACGGAGCGGGCAGACGTCGCGAGTGTTTCTGGGTAACGGACAATCCCCTTCTGCGGCTCCGCGGCGGAATAGATAAAGGGCGAAGCACGTTGGCCAAGCAAAGTCGGCGGTGAGTAGCACTGGTCGTCGAGTCTGCTGACCCCTCGGTTGCCTTGAGAGAAGTTGAAACGCAGGGAGGCTCGAGTTGCACCGCGGCTCCCGGTGGGTGTGATACCTGAGCCAACACCACGGTGAGCTGTGATTAACGGCGCCCGCAGCCAGTCGACCGAGTTCCCCCGGCTTCGCCCTGCCTCAGGCCTCGCCGCCATTGGCCGGCTCTCTGCCAGCACTCGTACATGTCGTCCAACCAGATGGAAATCCAGACTGGCCAAGACACCATATCTTGAATAACATCTTACCAGCAAGCACAGTCGACGGCTATGTATCATCACGAACCATCATTGTTACAGAAACATACAGTTTTCTATACCCGCATACAGCCAAGAGTTCTGTCTCCCCCACCTCCATCATCGCCCAAGAAATATGCCCCAACGCCGGTCTTATCCTGTCGGCAGACTATCCCAGTCTACCCATCCACAAACATGTACTGGTACTGATACACGGATTGCGACACAACCCTCAAGCCTCCACGTCCATCGACTCCGCATCCACCGACCCGTCCTCCAGGTCCAGGTCCAGAACCCTCGCGTACTGCAGTGTCAACCGTTGTAACTCACGGAATTTTCCTGTCCACATGTTAGTACATTACGCAACGAACTATCAGTCAGAATAAACTCACCGAGAATCATCACCACACCCTTGAGCAGTTCCTTTCGGTCCCATCCACAAAGCTCTCCTTCCTTGCTGTACCAGCCTCGTCCGTTGTCTTTGACCTTGTCATCCTTTTCTTCAAGAATGCCGCCGATGAGGCTATTGAGCAGTTCTTCAACCTTTCCCCGTGCTCCCTCGGCTCCCAGTCGCTTCGCATACATGAAGAGATACAACCGGAACTCTTCTGTTGACCCCAGCTGCATGGCTCCTGCGATCCTGTTCTCCAAGTGCGCGATGCTAATACTGCTCTCCAGGCCCTCTGATTCTTTACGCTGAACGAGCATCTTGATAATACGCTGCAACCCATACGACCGGCCCTTAAGCAGAAACTCGTTGGTGGTGTGGCGTTCCAAGAAAGGAATGATGCCAGAGGAAGCGGTGACCTTTGTCGAGTCCTTGTCCTTGCCGTCCTTGGAAACCGGGCCCACCGCGGTGGATTGCAAGGCAGATATAGAGGAGTCATTGGAGTTCCAGTACTGGGACCCGACCGCCCACCAGGCTTCACTGAGTCGCTGCCAGGTGTACATCTCTCGGGCGTAGTAGTAGCCATCACCATTGGTGAGGGTGACGACAACGTGCCCAGTCGAGTTGAGATGTGCAGAGGTGACACCGGGTCCCGGGGTCGCCGTGTGCTGGTTCAGCGAGGTCGTGACGACGTCGAGGATTGGTCCAAGAGAGACAGGCGGGTGAGGTGAGGACTGTGTCTTGAGATCCCAGACGTGTGCCAAGCCCATGGCGGTGATGCAAAGAAGCCAATGCTCGCGGCACTCGAGGATGACTGGCTGTGCTTCCAGAACCATAGGGTTGAGGAGCCTTCTTCCAGCGGGTGTCCAGACGTGTACAGATCCGTCCTCGCACGCCACTGCCCAGAAGTTCTTGTTTGCTGTCACCAAAATGATTGCTCGAGGCAGAAATTCCTGCCACAATAATGAGCCTCTCTTTGTGACGGTAACATGAGAAGGATCACGCGGGTTGACGTCGTTTTTGGCTTCCAAAATGAAATTCTCGGAGATCCTGGACGCCTCTTCGAGCGAACTCTCTTCTTGCAGGATACCGCGTTCGAGCGGTCGAAGGATGTGTGACCGAATCTTGGGGACAGCAAGCCTGACCTGAGCGAAGGAAATCGACGGGTTCAGGACCGCCGGTCTGAGGAATTCGGGGGTCGGCACCACGCCGTTTTGAACGGGCACGAGGGCCGCAGGCTCCGCGCCGTCTGCACCATTAGTGATGACGGGCGTCGGGCCAGTGGAAACTCGCTTTGCCGTAGGCTCTTCCTCGTCCTCGACTTCGGCCGGGGCCATTCGCCTCTTGTTGCCGAGCAGCATAGAAGCAATGCCTCCCCTAGGAAGCCCGTCAAACGGCTTCGTGAGGTCAAGGACGGTTTGTGGAGCTTCGTTCTGGGTTGTCTTGGTCGTGGCCGATCCGACCAACTGAGTCTGAGGCAGTGACGATTGACCGGTTCCAGATGACGAGACCAACAAGGGCGCAACTCGCTTCTTACCGTCCTTGCCAACTGTGACTCTGGATTTGAGCTCCTTGACGCGTTCTGCAGTCTTGTCCGCGGCCTCTTCTGGCTTCTTCTCAGGCTCCGCTTGGCCATTGGTAGCAGGCTTAGCTGTTGTTGAGCTTGGTTTGGTGCCATTGGTAGCAGGCGTGGACTCCTTGGTGGACTCAGCTGTAAAATCACCCATGAGGGCGCCCATCCTCGACTCGACGGCCCTTGACTCGCCTTCTTTGCTCTGGTTCTCCAGCATCAACCCATCCACATCCTCAACAATACCCATTCCCTTTCGGGACACACCATACTTTTGCAGTGCCTTGTCGTTCTCTTCAGGTTGCGCGACCCATCCTAGCTCTCCTTCTCCGAACTTGACGACCACAATACTTCCGTCAAGACTTGCGGTAAACAGGGTCTGACCATCAGGGGTCCAGGCCAAATCAGATATTGACTTGCCAGCCAAGTCCTGGAGAACGACAACCGGCCTGGAGGTGTTGGTGTTCCAAATACTCAGTGTCTTGTCCTGACCAGCCGAGGCAATGACAGTAACGAGCTGTCCACCACTACCGTTCGTGGGGTCGTCCTTGTCTGGCTGCACGGTGTGGAAGAGTCGGGGAGAGAACATGCAGACCTCGGTGGGTGCCTCGTGTCCAATCAGGTTGATCTCGCTGTCCCACCTGCTTCGTTCAATGATGGCGACGGAGCTGACGGGGCCGTTGACAGCATTGGCGGCAGCGATGTGGTTTCCGTCGGGGGACCAGGAGCAGCGGCGGAAGTAAGTGGTAAGGGGTGAGCTCTTGAAGGGGGAGCTGATGGTAGTTTCGAGGACGAAGTTATTGACCATGTCGTGCTGGGTGGCATTGGGTGCTGGGGAGGTGAAGCGGAAGATCTTGATGGTTCGGTCATCGCTAGCCGTGGCGAAGAACTTGTTCGCCGGGTCGAAGGTGATGCCCTTGACATGACTCTGGTGCGCAGCGAGAGTCTTGAGCTTCTCGAAAGTGTAGCCGGACCAGACAACGACCTTGGAGTCGAGGCCAACGGAGACAAGGAGGGAGGAGTCGTATGACCAAGCGAGATCCTGGATGTCGTTGTCGTGGCCAATTAGGCGCTTGTAGGTCTTCCAATTCTCAACGGGAGGCGGCTCATTGGTACCGAAGGTGGCGGCAGGGGGGCCTTTGTCGAGGTGGTAAACACAGATGATCTTATCGTCGGCGCCACTGGCCAGGTAACGGTTGTTGGGGGAGAAGCGGACTGAGTGAATTGTGCCGAGATGGTGGCTCATGTGGCAGAGCTGTCGCGGCTTGTTGTAGTCGGGCGAGTTGGCGTTGTAGATGGACTCGGTGGACCAGATGCGGACGTGGCCGTCGCCGCCAGCGGTCGCGAGACGCTTGCCATCGGGAGAGACGTGGCAGCTATAGACTTCAAAGTCCTTCTGCTCGCCGCTGTGGCTTAGCCATGAGGGCTTGATGAGATGCATGGCGAGGGCGAGGGCGAGGACGAGAGAGCGGCGGCCGGGGCGGGGCGAGCCGCATGGGCAACGGGGGTCGACGGAGGGTGAAGTCGGTCGGTCGCAGCTGTTGGCGGAAGGTATTCGCGACGCTGGAGGTGCGGGTTGGACGCCGGAATGGGGTGGTGATGGACGGCGCGGTGGTGGTTGTGGTGGGAGATGATTGGGTGGCGACGGTGATGGCGATGGTGACGGATCCAAAATGTTGGTGGTGAGGTGACGCGCTGCAGTTGCGCTGTGTCGCGTTTTCCAGGGCCCAAAGTACAGCCGTGACTTTTTTTTGCAAATCAATCAATCAGAAAAGGGCCTGGCCTGGTTTCGTCGGATGCGCCAGCTCAGGCGCTAGAGCTTGCTGTGCAGCTTCTACGTCGCAGAGCTCCGGGGAGCACGGTACGTACCTCCCGGCTCCTGCCTTGTCGGGAGCTCTGGGGCTGTCAGGTTGGCGACTTCCCCACAATGGACCCCCGGAATCCGGGGCTGTGATTGGATGGGCCGGATTAACGATTGTGCTCCGCAGCAGCGCATCCATCTGGGACCATCTCCTGGCTTTGTCCGCAACACAGCATCACGCACACCAAGAACAGTATTGCCATGTGATTCCAATCCTGTAGTGGGCTCCGACCATCGGACGCACTCCAAGTACCGCTAATTTTATTCACATGTCCTTCAGTGCAACTTACTCGATGTGCGCCGCCTTGCAAAGCTCCAATGGCTTTGTTGGCGAGGGCTGGTCACGGACCACTGGGACCTGTCACAGCGCTCACAAAGAGACTCTTGATGGCCCATGATCAGTGTTCTAGTCTGTGAGTTTCACCGGTCTGTGTCCTGGGATCAGATATTCCAGTTGATTGGGCCATGCGGAGTCATTTCCCCCGGATCCATGGTATTACACAAGTGTAGCCCCCTCCACACGATCGAGGCCGACATGACCTCGACGGTACTTAGTGAACTGACCCAGAACTAATACGCTCGTCCATTAATCTCGACATCAAATCAATGTCTTCCAAAGAAGTTATGGCTTTCACAAGCATCTACTCGTTCACGCCTGGTCTGGTTCATGATGCAGAACACTTACTCCCCTACCAGCCTTGAGAACATACGCAGTATCATGCCATGGGAAACGACCGCAACTGTTCAGTTCCCGTCAACGAAGCTAATTACATGCCCGAAAGTTCTTAGACCAGTTCCATTCCCGAAGTCCCGTCTCTTTTTACTTGGCTACACCAGCCAAGATTCTGTCCCATGCAAAGGAACGGGGAACGATGTTCTTATAACTCTCGCACCACAGCATCATGAACATCAGGTCTCCGAATGGCTGAACATCAGTTCGCCGGTCTCTTGTAGAATTCAGTCGACGTATGCCCAGCTATTTATTGAATGCCATGTGCCCTTCCGCAGATTCCGTTTCATCATGTCACACACTACTGGTTTACTTTGAAGCATAAACCTCACCAACCATTCCACGATCTAGGCAAACAATCCGAATCATATTCACTTCTACAGCGATTCACTTACAGAAAATGGAGATCCCAGATTCCATCAGTCTAGGAGTGGAGGTTGAGTTCCTCACTGCTCAATACAAAGACAAGGATGCTCAAGTTCTCGATCAGGATCACAGATGGGCATGTGATCCTCCGTCCGAGGACCCGTATACGGTGCCCTCGCCTGCGGGGCCTCATTATTGGGCCGAGATGGCTTCCGTCATGCAAGGTTGCGAGGCTTTAGCAACCGCTCAACTTCCCACGGGATGTCCATATCCTTCCAAGTCTGACCCTCTGAACCCTATTGCCCATGATGCCCCTGCAGACTCGATCCTTGAACTTCCAGACTTTTCGCGTATCCGTGTCTGGAACAAAGAAGCTGCCGTGTCCAAGGATGGCATTGTCTCCCGAGCTGATTACTGGTTCATGGTTCGCGAAGCGCACATCTCTGTCGACGTCCGAAAGCTGCCTGGGAAGTCACCTTCGACCAAGTATAACTGGCACGGAACCGAACTAAACAGCCCTGTCCTGACTCGTCCTGAAGAGTTCAAGTATGGGCTGCCTTCGCTCAAGCGAAGCCTTGACGCAATTCAGAACAACGTCAAAGTTGCTCTGAATGAAAGCTGTGGACTTCACCTCCACGTAAACCAGTCCGGGAAATTGAGGCAGGACACTGCGAAACGCATCGCATGTCTCGTCCTTCTCCTGGAGGAACCCTTGCTATACCAAATCAGTCACCCGCATCGAGGCAAGTCCCCCTTCTGCGTGAGAATCAGCACGGATTCCAAGGCTGTCATGGAGGAATCCTGGATCCCTGGATTGGTTGGTGACGGTGCCATGCAGATGGAGGCTCTAGGTAAGGTCATGAAAAGCTTCGAGGACAGCAATAAGGTAGACAAGAAGATCCTACAGGCTATGAAACGCATCTATGCTCAAGCCGGCCTCGAGAGTCTCCGATCGATTCTGAAGAAGTTTGATGAAGGACCGGTGCGCACCACTCGCCGTTGTGGGCTGGTGGTTTCCAGGAACGATACCTTGGAGTTCCGATACCCAGCATCAACTTTCGATTCCGAATACATTGCGGCGTGGGGCCAGTTGGTGCGACACATTTTCGCCCTTGCCATGAAGCCAGCCGACGAGTTCTCGCAGATTCTTTGCCGCGTGTACGAACTTGTCGCGCAGGACAAGGCGGTCGGCTGGGAGGCCGCGATGGAGGCCATCGAGTTCACAGACGTCGGCCCGGAGAAGTGGAAGAAGTGGATCAGTGAATTTGACGGGCCACTGAAGGACCTAGATCAACAGGGAATCATGCCTCCGCGACCTAGAATGGCTCTTGATTAAGTCCTGATCTCCGGGTATTGTGTCACATTCATGTGCTTGGATAATCATCAGGTTGGGTAGAGCGCTTTTGGGTAGATCATAACGCCAGTGCGTTTAGCATAGGAGGAGAGTTAGCAATTGCAGCTAGATCAAGTGAATTTGACTTTTTTTGTAATAATATCCAGTAGCACTGGGTTGTATCAGCTTGTGATGACATGTTTTCGTTCCTTGATGTGAAACGACTGGTTTCGGCCACCATCTGAAGTTCTGCTTTTTGCGCAGAAGCTACCTGGAGGAAACAGGAGGTGGATTGGGCGCGGGCGCATATTACCTAGTTACCAAGAAGCAATATGCAGCCCTAATTCTTAGAAGATTGGCTTGTCAGGCGCAGGCCAGATCCCCCTTAATAATGAAACAAGAGGTCGGTTGGTTGATTGGTATGGAGTATGCAGAAGCAAATATTCCTCTCTCAATCCCTGTCCCCTGAACCAACAACGCCAACGCCAACATCGGACGAAATTACTGTCTTGCATTCATTCAGTCATCCTGGACCGGTTTTGACACTTGTTGTAGTGACTTTTGTGTCTCCTCAGTAGCGTACCGCTCGATATCCCGTGCCAGCTCCTCATCCGCCTCGCGCATCTTGTCCGTCATGGCCCGCCAGCCCTGCCAGTCCACGACGTTGCGCGCGGCGCGGTTCCACGAACTCGCCGCGGCACAGACGCAGTTCATCTCGCACTCTAGGATGCGGCGGTACAGCACCACCAGGGCTTCGCGGGTTTGCTCCCGTAAGCGCAGGTAGTCGCGCTCGTCCTGCCAGGCGGAGCGTTGCAAGATGCGCGGAAGGGTTGTGAAGCGGGGGATGTTGGTTGTGAGGTAGAGGAAGCCTTGGGCAATATCTTGATGTCTCAGGAGAGGGTCGAGGAGTAACTGCATCCATGTTAGCCACAACATACAGATCGATTGTCGGTAGGTAAGGAGCCCACATAATGACGTACAGGGGTGAGAGAGCAGATTCCCGCCCACGCAATAGCTGCACCGGGATGCGCATCCAGCAAGGAAGCCACAGTCTCACGAGCAGCCACCAGGACGTTCCTCGCCAGGTCATCGCCAGCATCAGACTTGGAACTCAGCTCGCGCGCCAGCCCCGCCGACGCAACCGCCGTCATGAGCTCGAGACGGCGAGGACCCCCCGGCAGGCCGGCGGAGTTATCATTGACCCCTTGGCTGGGCAGTTGCTGGAGAAGGATGGACTCATAGGCTAGCACGAGGCCGGTCGTGCTGAGGTTGGCTTTCAGGGCGTCGTAGGCCGTGTTCCAGAGGTCGGCTTCCTGTGTGGCGTGGTTGTGGCTGCCGGAGATGCGATGTAGGGAGCAGGATTTGGTAGACGCGGTGTCATCTGTATGGCGGCGGATCCTGCCTACGATGCGTTTTACTCGACTGGTTGCCGCTGGTGGTGGCGCGTTGAGTGTGGTAGCGGGGCTCATGGTTGGTGATGGTTGGAGCGATGGTGGTGTTGGTGATAACGATTCAATGTCAAATCACAGCCAGTGTGATGTTTAGTGGTTGAGCAGGGCAGTGCAGTATCTTATCGACGCTGAAATGAGACTCGTCGTTGACAATCCTTCTATTCCTCCTCCAAAACACAGTGATGACGACGGTGGGTAACATCCTAACTCGGTCTCGGCTCCCAACTTCGGCTACAGCTTGGCAATTGAGTCGCGAGTAATGTTCTTGGCGAGAAAAATCATAAACGGGAAAAGTGACGTTGTGATGTTCACAGATGGGTCCGATTGGGGTATGTTATCCGCAAAGGTTATCCGTAAAGACGGGCCCCTTCGTCATAGTCGGCGGAGAATACAAGGCACTGGAGGCATGTCACTGGATGCCGCCAAGGTCGGCAAGTCTGCCTCTTCCCGCTAAAGCCCCGCTGAAGCTGCGGAGCCGCGGGCCCTTTTCCACCCGACGTCCAAAGGCAGTTGGCAGAACACGCAAAATGGCTCCCGGCACTGGCGCTGGCGCTGGTACGGCAGTCCGGCAGGGCGCCAGGTTGTTGGGGCGTCATAGTGGAGGAACGCATGGAAGAGCTAATGAGCCCTGGACCGTATAAAGTGTCTCCGGGCGATTTCAGTGGTCGAGCTGGATTGTTAGGGGGATTAGGGGGCCAGCTCCTGTGGATTGGCTGCCGTAGCTGGGCTGAACCCCACTACACGCATGGCAAAGGCCCCCCCGCCAATACCAGAGCGCCGCAATCTTGACGTCGGATAGAGTGCTGGGAACGGGGCCCTGTCAGAGCGGTTCAATTCATACTTGGGTTGCGAGAAGATGCGATAGGGCAAGAGGAGAGGACTGAACAGACACGTAGAGTCAGACCAGGTATCAGACACTATTTTAAGCTGCTTTTTTGTTCCTATGTTTGAGCAAGAAACCTGTCTCTGCTGTCGACCAACCAACCGCCCGGATGGACGATCGCTGGTCGTTGTCTCAGGCCGTCAACTCGAAACGAACCAGATAAACACCATCACCAACCAGGAAGCACCATCGCCAACGTCCCAGCGTCCCGGGGGGGGAGGGGCTTCAACCTTAACCAGCACCGGGGTTTGAGGCAGCCGGACGGTCCTGGACGCTGATCGAAACCAAAATCCCCCCCTCCAGCCTGATATTTTGACGGGCTTGTAAAGTGGTGTTATTCCTGGACGCTCAAACCCACGGACAACAACAGGCGACGGGCAATTGCAGCCCGGGATTTTTGTTGCCATGCTCTACTTGAAACAATCCATCATCTCACCAATCGTCGCCGTGTTAGCCCACAGCCTCTTTTGGTTCTGAGCACACGGACACGGGCGCGGGCGTTGACTCTCGCTTTCTCGTCACTGTTGGCTCACCTCATTCTCACCTTCGCTTCATCCTTTGAATCACTTCCCGCACCGCTCTCTTTTTAGATGCCTTGGTCGGCCTTCTTTTTCTCCTTCTCTACGCTGTTTTTGCACACCGTCTCTCTTCTTCACAACGCTCTCCTACTCTCGCGGTGTTGATCGCCAAACCGTACTTCATTCACAGTCACTCATTCGCCCTTTCGTTTCCTCGACGGCCGTTCACCTGGGATCCTCGATATCGTCCGATCCCTTGACAACAACGTCTGCAACTCTTCACTCACTCGAATTACTTCCTTCATCACGCGTTTTCTTTCAACGCCTACCGCAACAATGCGCTCTCTCGCCACCCTTGTCATCTGGGCGACTCTGCTGGCTGGCTTTGCCTCTGCCGCTCCCGCCGCCTACAACACGTTGGCTGCAGCTCTCGCTGTGACCGGGTATGATACCACTTCGGCTGTAGCTCCCCTTGCCACCACCGCTTCCTTCTCGAAGCACAACATCATCCTCGTCTCGACGGTGCTCTCCTGCGGCTCGGCCACTTCGTCCGTCGCTGCGGTCACGTCTATTCCCGGTGCCATCGAGACCCCGGCCTCGTGGACCCCCACTGTCAACGACCAGAAGGCCTGCGACGAAGCCTCCTTCGCCGACGAGTCCGTCGACAACCCCGTTACGCCTGCCGACTGGAACGCTTGCGCTTCCCTGTACAGCACCTGGGCCTCGTACAACGGCACTTTCACTATCGGCCGCAAGAACGCCACTAGCGGCGGTGACGATGATGGCACCAGCTACGACTACCCTGCCAAGCGCGCCTACGATGCGCCCGGCAACAACCTCGACTACATCCCCATCTTGCAGGCCGACTCGTGCACCTTCGCCGTCCAGCCAACCTCGCTGGACCAGCTGCTGGTCATGGGCGATGTCGACATCAGTCTGATCCTCAAGAAGGCGCTGAACGAGTACTCTTCGGGCTCTCTGATCGGTGCCCGTGGCAGCGTCAACTGCGCGGTCCGCGGCAACGACAAGAGTGTCAAGGCTGCTCTGGGGTGGCAACTTTACTACCCCGGTGCTTAAGTCGATCTTGAGATCCCTCGCCGGTGCGCTTTTGCCGGGGGACACAAACGACGCACCACGTAAGACTGGAACGAGAAAAAGAGCACACATGAACAGGAAGAGGGGACGACGATCACGACAGGCACACAGGCTGGACCTACACGGAACTCGGCTGCCATTCACGGCACAATCCTACTCTCTCCGGACTCGAACGCTCTCACTCTACTTTTCCTTGAGTTCGGAACCAGGGACAGGAGCAAACGGCAATGCGGGGACACGATACGAGGGGCGAATGGCGTCTAGGAATTCTCTTTTGTCGGCAAGGCGGGGGGCGAAGGAATGGAAATGACGTCGGATAGACATACCTCTTCTGCTTAGCCAGGGTCAATTTGAGTTTGAAACTACTTCCTGTCACATCTCTCATCCATGTCGCCCATCTAGTTGGTGCGTCAAGTTCCGTGATTGCAGTGTTGCGTGAAATGGTTCGTGATGCCTCTTTTTAAGTCGAGGTTGAGTTCAATCGCGGGCGTACTCTCTCTAGCCTCACGATGCGGTTGGTATGTCAGGATCCATTATTGAAAGCCATTTGTTTGTTCGTCTTTCTCTAGACGCCCTCAAGTCAAATCTAGCTAATCTCGTGCAATCATTTTCTCGTCGTGGGCGTCAACCTTAAAAGCAATCCTCGTGCCATGGTTTCATGTCCATGTACCCTTTTTCCTTGACGCCTCGCAAAACCCAGCCTGGCTACTCGCAATGTTGATCAAAATACCTGGAATCTTCTTAGGCGGTGTGACGACAGTGAATGCCCGCACCCAATGTCCGTGATTCCAACAACATCCGCTTCAAAATCCGCCGCCTATCTCGTGAGTGTCTGGTGACGAGCGTCATGCCTCAGTCCCAGGTCCGAACGCCGCTTCCATCGCGAGCCGCAGTTTCTTTTGGTATTCACGGAGCTCATGCTCGAGGGTATTGATGCGGTGCAATTTCCCCTCTGTCGAAATGACTCGCTGTCGCCAAGTGTGGAGTTCGACGGCGTGAGCCTCATCCTTCTCCCTCATTCGTACCCTCAGCCGCTCCAGCTCAGCCCGGTATTGGAGGCAATTGTCCTCTGCAAGCTTTCTCTGCTTCTTCTCCTCCTGCTGCGAGGCCAGCGCTTCGAGGTAGCCAAAGGTGGGTGGTCTTTCAGGCATCTTTCCCTTGCCCAGGAACGCTCCTCCAACTGGCTTGTTCTCCTGCAAATCTGCCACCTGTTTATTCAATCTTTCGATCTCCGACCTCATTTGGTGGGTTTGGTTGTGCAGCGCTGCGTATTCATCTAGCAGACGCGAGAACGCTGGGTGATCCCCTTTGGTATTCGCTTTTTCCCGTTCAGCCCCATCCCGGTCTCTGTCTGAGCGTCTCGCTTCCCGCGGCTCTTCTCGTTCCAGAAAGGTTTTCCAACGGGAAGTGCTGCCAGTGGTCGAGCTTTCACCAACAGTTTCCATCATGGCCGGAGGCTTCGAAGAGGAAGTGGCGTGTTTGACTGCCACGTCCTTGGCAGCACTCTTTGAAGTGCCTGGTGGCTTCAGCGAGCTGTTCGTTTCTGGAATCGAAGGCGAGTGGACTCGGGGCGGCGTATCGACGTCACAGCTTGGTTGTGTTTTGGTCTTCGTGAGTCTTTGAAACAAAGGGTAGGCAACCCATACCACCAGGAAGCCGCCAGCACAAAGGATGAGCCCGCCAAAAGTGGCCTCAAGGAGCTGCGGACCTATTGTGTCCACATATTGCGCGAACGAAACGATGTTTTCTACGGCCCGAAAAGGGAGCGCTCTCGTGAAAGAAACCCATGCCTGGTAGGCAGACTGTATCGAAAGCAGCGTGTTGAAAAATATGGGGGGGATGATGCAGTAGCAAACGTAGACGATGCCCGTCAAAATCGCGAGTTGGATCTTTGGGATGGTCTTGAAGATTTCGAAAAGTTCGTCGAGAGAATCGAATAGCGACGACGGTTTTTGAAGGGTTCGGGAAGGGATATTGGCCAGTATCTTCGTGATCGTGAGGGCTAATTTACACGTGCTGACGATGAAAGTCACCACCACAAGCAAGAACTGGGCGAGGAGTTCTGACTTTGTTTTCGGGCGATAAACAAGGGGCGATATGTTCCGATGCCCAGGGGGCGCCTCAAAAGATGTTCTTTGCTGCGAAGGCATTGTTGCTTGTAGCAGACGTGGTCTTGATAGTCGGAATGCAAGCGTCGAGAGTGTCAAGTTTGGGCAAGTTGGATGTGGGAGAAGCAAAGGAGAGCGGTGTTTCCCACGATCTTGAATCAATAAAAATCATGCAAGACAAAGGTGAGAAAGTCCCACATGATGTTTTCTTTGTTCCATCATGGGCCAATGCGTTTCCTGCATTTGGCTCTTTGAACGGCCAGAGGTGAGAACAATGTGAAGTCTGAATCCCAACGGCGCAACGGTGTTTGCAGCACCTGACTTCCACAGCCCTTTCAGCTGCAGACAAACAATGCGACAGGACGGTGCACCCACGCAAATCAAGCCCTTTCAGGATGCCATGTGTGCCGTGTGACCTAAAACACAAAATTCGACAAAGAAAGCATCGACAATAGCGTATCAATAGTCTGGCGATGCGCCCGCCTGGAGGCCCGTATTGACCATTTAGAGTTGTCCAAATCTGGAGTGGAAGGGCTGGTCATCAACAAGCAAGTGGCTTTTGGCTGTGTTTACAATCTCAGAGGCGTCCCAATGAAGCTCGAGTGAGGCTCAGGGAGAACCATTCCCCTGGGACTCAGCCATCACCCAATCCAGACTCAGCTTGGCCAGAAGAAACTCAAAGGAGGCCCAATACGAATCCGCCTCCTGGGGCTCAAGACCGAAATAGGCTTTGGTCGGGGCCCAGCAAACTGGGAATCCAAACACGGCGTGATCTTCCCGTTTCACAACAGTATTCCAGACCGTCTACGGCTTGGCTAGGGTCCAAGTCGTCTAGACTTGAAGACTTTGTGTCGACATTGTCTGGCGACTGGGCTGCTTGGAGACCGTCTAGACCGCGGATCCGCTCCTAGTGCGCCTCTGTAGTTGAGGTTGCCACATCCAGTCTCAGTCCTTCCACGTGGTTCACGTAGCCCAATTTCCACAACGACGACCACTAAGACACTCAAAATTGCCGAAGTCGGCGGCCACCGCCGAGAACAGTGATCGGTTTCGGTTTCGGGTTCGTGGGCCGTAGGTGGTGGGCTGTGGTCGCGGGAGGTGGGGAGCTACAGCGAGAACGGTTCCCGAGAGCAAGGAAAGTTCCCGTAGAAGCAGTTTTCAGAGGGCAGCTGGAATGTGGGCTTCCCAGATATTTAACTTTCATTACCACTCTCAGTACTAGGGAGACAGCCACCACGCACAGCACGGAACTTGCCTGGGCCGGCAGGTGAGAGCTTCAGCAAGGTGATTCCGGGTGGCAGAATTGGTTCCTGGTGTCAGAGCTGGTTCCCGGTGGCGGTCATTATTAGTCGGCGGTGAGTGCAGTGAAGGCTTCCAGCCATGGTCGAGGACTGTCCTGGACCCCGGTGGTTGGTATCTTCAGCGACTAGGCGTCTCACTCCCGACAAGTTCCAAGTATTGGGTTGGGATTTCCATCCACGAGGCCGTCCCAACTCGTTCTCAGCCGTTCTCGGCCTTCCACCACAACGCATTTTGCCTCTGACCTTGCGATGATGCGGCCTGACGGGTTTCAGGACCATAGACAGACGCCTTCTCAGCCCACCACAGGTCCACAGCACAAGACCACACGCGCACACGTACGCCCCTCAGTCGACAACACCAGGCCACGCAAGCACACGCCTTGGGCCTCGATAGGAGGAATGCTGCTCGGGGGTCGACCAGTAGCACCGTTGTCGGTCCGCTGAATGAGGACACCGACCGAGGGTTACTGGACCCCGCGCGCTCAATAGTGAACAGTCAATACCCTAGTGAATGCTCGAGTGAACGCTCAATAGTGAACAATCAGTACCTCGTGAATCCTCAAATGAACGCTCAATAGTGATTCCTCAAGTAAACGCTCAATAGTGAATAGCCCATTGAGACACCAGACGGGCAATTCTTCGCTCCGCGTCCCAGGCCCTTGGTTCCCGCCGCACGGTCCGGAAGTCCGGTGCACAGGGCACAGTGCCCCCTGCGCCAACCGCGCCTGGCACCAGCCTGCCCCAGCTGCCAGCGCGGTCCGGATCTGTGGAATACATTTCCGCGAAATCCGGGGCCAACGCCGCTAAGGAAATGCATCCGCCACCAGTTCCACCAGCTCACGCCTTGCGCACACCACCACCAGCTCGCCGACAGACCGCCGACAGACCGCCAAACGGACCGACAACACCCCGCCAGACACCCAGCCATGGACCCAGGTCTCCCAATAACACGGCGTGAATCACAACGCCTCCCTCTCCCTGATGGCTTCCCGCGGCCCATGGCTAGGCATCCGATCATTGCCCAACAAGAACCCGACATCACAGGCCATGATGGCCAGGCTGCGTTGATGGTTTGATGGCGTCTAAAGTCGTACTACGCATGTATGTACGCAAGAATGAGGAAATTGAACCTGCTTTGATCAGTGGGCTCGAAAGCCCATACCAGCAGCTCTCCAGCGACATCACCCGCACCAATTTCGTGACATCTTTCGCCTCGGCAGTCCGGGATGAACAAATCCCTCGGTCGGCTTCTTGGCATCAACTCGACCAACAGGAAGCATGTCAAAATGACAAAAAGCCACAATGACGTTTCCCCCTCTCCAGTCCTCCAGTCCTCCAGTCCTGAGAGGCTGAGACATGTTTCCCACCGCCATCTCCGCCAATCTCCGCCATCTGGGAAGTGGTGGGAAGTGGGCAATTCTTACCCCCGCCCGCCCGCGGTAAATGCCGGGGAGACTTCCCATCCCACAATGGTCCCGGCCAGTCGGGTCTGCGAGTAAGGCAAGCCTCAATTAAACCTTGAATCCATGGGTTCCATGGGCTCCATGGGCCTGGATAGCGGCTACCTCACAAACTCTGATTTGCCCGCCGTTGTGTTTGACGCCGAATGGAATTTCAGAAATACGCCGCGCCGCAGTCGTGTCCTGAAAATATTTAGTATCACTCTCGTCCCAAACATTTCGCAGCCTCGCACTCTTGAGATTGTCCAACATCGGCGATTGCCAAACACGACTTCACACGGCCCGAACTCCACCATCCCGGCCTCGCAATCATCGGCAACTGATACCGTACCGGCAAATTACCCGGTCATCACCCAAACAAGATTGTCGACGAGCTGGACTCTCGATCCCGATCGCATTCAATCAACAACCATCTCACTCGCTCAACACTCCTCAATACTCTACCGAACCCTTCACCCCACATCTCAATAACACCGCCAAAAATGCCCAACACAGTCCCCAAGGTCCCCCTCTTCGACGGGCACAAGAAGAGAAAGCAGCGCCGGCAAGAACAGGAGCGCCAGCAAGATGCGATTATGAAGCAGGCCGCTCAAGAAGCCCAAGAGGCATCCATTGAAGCTACCTTCCAGTACCTCAACGATTTCCTGGAGAACTCCATCTGGAGAGATCAGATGGATCAGAACCAAATCTCCATTTCCTGGGATGTCCTTCCTCCCATGCATGAGCTCAGAACCTTTGGAGAGCTCGACGAGGGTGAAGGCACAAAGGCCTGTCGACGCCTCTTCAAGGCTGTGGTCATTTGGGACGACCTTGGACACGGCCTCTGGCTGAAGCTCAAGACCGAGGATCGCCATAGCGGTCGCGTCTCAAGAGAGCTGGCTTCGTCCTTCCAGAGCGAAGGAGAATCCGGCAGGTCGGCTTATCCCACACCTCAACGGTCCCGAACGAGCTCTCGGTCTTCGATCGAGAGCAAGTTCTCGAGAAAATCCCGAAAGCCCTCCGCCGAGAGAGAGGAGGCGAATGTCTCTGATCCTCCCCGTCGATCATCCGTCGCCGAACTTTGCCCATCGCTGCGCAGGGGATCCAGCGGCAAGATTCCCACGCGCAGCTCTACAGAGCCCCTGTCCTGCAGCGACAACGCCGGCAAGGCTGCTGGCGGATCGCGATACAAGCTACCGAAGATGATTCCCAGTAGCTGCGCGAATGCCGTGAGAAAAACCATGGGCGCGTTCGGCGAGAGCATGATCCAGGCACATGGCGGCGGCAATGCACTTTGATTACATTTACTACTGGCTTTGGATTTCTCATTTCTCATTTCAGCATGGCGCAAACGAGGGTTTAACATTGGTGGCCACGCGCCAGGGAAGGAACACGGTCGACAACATGGACAACCCAGAATTATTTTAGCATGGCGTTTTGGATTTGGAAATTTTTATGGGGGATTTTGGAGATCGCGCAAGGGAACGGAAAATGTCTCAAATTAGCGGTAGCATCTACAAATCAACGATTGATGATACGCATACGATACATTACTCTGTGACACTCTACACGTTGGTGATTCTTTGGGGATCAATAAACCTCACTAGACCACACCATCGTCGAACACGGCATTGGTGTTGCCGTCATGCCGAAGAAGACGGCCCGAGATCCACGTGACTCGACGGCGCGGGGCTATTCAGAAAGAGGCGCCTCGGTACTGAACATCAGACCATCTCCAATGCCGTCCTTTGGTGTTTGCAGGCTCCAGACTCGGCGTGCAGGCGCCAACAGTTTCACCTCTCGTCACCGGCATCCCTCCTCGCAGTTAGCGGCAGTTTGCTTTTCTCATTTCACCACGGGGCCAATGGGGCGAGGCTGGGTTGAGGCCGGTGATACTGGTGGCGCTGCCCTTGGCTCTTTTGGGAATGCCCTCCACCGCGGCGTTGAGAGGAGAAATCCCGCTCTCAACGCTGGCCCCATGTCTTCCCCCGTTCCCCGTCTCCCCGTCTCTCCAGCAGGCTATCACGGGCCAAAACCCAGGGCGAGGCGAGGCAATTAAGGCTCCCGAGCCAGCCCTACATGGTGCAACATACGCGTAAGGTTGACTTCATCCCTAAAATTATCCATGTATTCAAATGCAGGGTTCATGGCAATGCGGGTTTACCTGCAGATGGCCGGTGCTTCAAAGCCAAGACCGTGAATCTGTCATACCAAGAGATATCGGCTCAACAACCCACCGACGACATGCCAAGTCGAAATCGAAATTGTCACTCCCCCTTCCCAACGCTAAAAACACCATTGGAGCCTGGCGAGTGACAGTCAAACTCCCCATCCCCGGCTTCGGTTGTCGCCGTGCCTCCTTTTAGCACAGGACTATGGCTTCAGAGGAATTGCCATGGCTGACGGCATTGGCGCATGCTCCCCCCCGATGGTTCCTGCATCAATCCCCAGGCGTTGCACAGCTCAGGGCGCCGCCAATCTCGAGAGCGGCTGTAAGCAATGGGACGACATGCAGCCGAGTTTTCAGCTCCCCAAGCCATTCGCACTAGCTTCAGGGGTCCCGACGGCTACTGCATCTGGCCCTGGCTGGGCGCGAGTTGGGGCCCTCCAGCTCCCCCACAGGCCGCCGCCAGGCTGAAGGCACTTCGCGAGGTCAAGCAGAAGCCTGGCGTTTTCTCCTTCTGGAAATCTCGCTTTCTCGTGATTGTTGTTGTCGTCGTATTCCTTGGTTAAGGGCTCCATTCTTTGGCCGTATCGCTTTGTTCCCTATTGTGTGCCTATCCCAGACGGGTCCTGGTGCCATGCGTCACTTACACGGCCTCGCGCTGGTCGCTTTGGCGGGCCTCACCACTCTTTCCACCGCGACCGACATCGTTTACGTGACCGACCTCGAGATCTATACGCTTCTGGTATGCGGTCAGTCCTCTCCCGAGACCAACCCGTCATACTGACTTAGACAGGCGCCATGTGTTGCCAGCGCCATCTCATACGATGTCTTCGCCCTCACCTACTCGTCGACAGTTTGCGGCGATGATGAGACCATGTTGCAATCCTGCGTCTGCTCAAACACGGCAAGATTCGGCGACATCTACTCCTCGATTTCCACCGATGTGACGTACAGTTGCGGTACAGCTGCCACAGACGACCTATCGAGTGCTTCAAAAGTGATGGACCAATACTGCAACCAGGAATCCATGACCGTCACCTTCTCGTCCCCAACGACCAACATCGTTCACGCATATATCACAGACCTGCCAGAGATGGCCTACATGCCTCCGTGCGCGCAGTCTGCAGTGTCTGAGGCCGTAATGGGAGCGGTATGAATGCCTTCCATCAACGCCATGGTTTATAGACTAACTCTAGTCCCAGGGAGCGTACAACTGCCCCGAAGCGGCCGAGCTATTCGCGCCTTGTGTTTGTAGCAAGAGCGAGGTTGTGAGTGCGATCAGCGACACACTTCGACAGTCTGTGAAGTACTCGTGTTCCAACAACCAAGACGTCACCACCGCCCAGAGCTTCTACAATGAATATTGTGCCATGAACAAGGGAACCACGTCCTTTGCAACGCCAGATGGACCCCCGGGAGATAGTCAGTCATCAATCAAGTCAGTCTAGGAAATACGTGACTAACTGTTGTCAGTGACATATTACATTACCGCCCTACCACAGTTCAAGTCTCTACGCAACTGTGCCCAGAGCGCCGTCTCAGTCGCCATTCTCAGTGTACGTTTGTATTTCCATCATTCACTTGTCCCAAATCCAGTCGCTAACATTTCTTCAGCAAACCTCCTGGCTCTGCGGCAGCGGACCACAAGAATTAGCTTCTTGTGCATGCCTCAAATCGGGCATGTCAAACTACATTTCCAGTGTCCTAACCGAGAGTGTAAAGTATGCCTGCTCCAACACCGCCACAGCCGATATGACATCCGCCGTTGCAGCTTGGGACTACTATTGCAGTGCGGCAGAGAAAAAGGTTGTGGCCACAGTGCGCGAGTCGGTTGCTCCGACATATCAAACTGCCAGTGTCGGGGCTGAGTCAACTGCTGTATCGCGAACAGCGTCTTCCAGTGCTTCGGAAACCCTCGACTCCGGTTCCTCAGGAAACAGCAGTTCCTCTGGCGACAGCAAGGATGAGTCCAAGGATAAATCTAAGGGCGTGGGTATTGTCCCGATTGCAGGCGGCATCGCTGGTGTAGTAGCTGTGGCCGCAATTGGCCTCGGTCTCTTTTTCTTCTGGCGAAAGAAACGCCGCCAACAAATGAAGGGAGAGCAGATCCCGTCAGGTGGCGATCAACACCACGAGTACAACGGCAAGCCGGAGCTGATGGGAGATACTCATCTCGCGCCTGGTATGGGCGATCACAAGACAAACTACGGCCCGTCCGAGTTGTCGGGACATGGCTCTCCCCGACCTGAGTTATACGGTGGTATGAAGCCTGGGGTCGCGGAACTGCCGCCAAACTATCCGAGCAATCCCGATATCAAGGGATACCACGCTCCTCCAAATGCACAATACTGCCATCCGTCGCCTCAGGCTGGGTACGCGCCGTCGCCGGTAACGCCTCACGAGCTACAAAGCCCTGGTGGGTATGCTTTCCAGCCTTCGCCGCAGGCACCGCATGGACAACAGGTGTACGAGTTCCCAGCGCACCCGTCGCCGGCCGCGCAGAGGCCGAACGGTCAGCAAAACCCGGCATGGCAATCTGGGCCAGTGGAATCATACGAGCTAGACTCTAATGTTGGTCGGTGGGCAAAATAGGGGGGACAAAGGGTGTATCTCGATCTTTCTGCACGACGCTAGCAGATGTGAAGGCGAGCAAGGTTACGAAGCGATACGGCGCTTTGGTATGGGAAGATGTATTCTAGGCCGGCGTTGTTGGTTACTTTTTGGCTAGCGGTGAAGATTATGTCTTTTTGTAGCGATTAGAACGTAAAATTACGAATTGCCCAGTTTTTGGTACAATATGTTGGAGGGTGTACACAAGTCTTGAGTTTGTTTGCTCTTCTTGAAGCTCTCATTGTGTGAATCGTGTTAAGGTAGGATGCTTCGCCAATATACCTGACTGCCCAAGGCCTAAATTAGGGCCTAGCATGACAAAGCCTCGAGAAAATAAGTTAAAAGCATCTATGCAAAGAATTCCCTGAGACTTATCAACTGCCGCTTATACCTTCATGTCATGCTGCAGAATGGCCCAGACATTATCGTCTCAGTATAGGGTAGCTGCACCACCAGGTGGGAATACGGTGGGGCAGCTTGCAGCAGCTCAAGGTACCTGAGGTACCAAACACGACAAGTTGGACGCGGCGGATGGTCCGTGCGCCGTTGCTCCTTCAAACAGCTGAGCGTTGTTGGTGTTGGTTCTAAAAACAGTGTCTCGTCGTTCAGGCGCGAAGCTCCAATTTCTCTGCCTCATCCTCTCCACCAAACTCGATCCTTTGTTCTTCACCACAACGCAACCCCGTCAGCCTCGCACAGCCTCGATTCCCACTCCCGCGCGCACGCGCCCATCGCCGTCGACGAGACAAGAAGTGCGAGCCGCGTCTTCTTCCCCCCTTCCTTCTCCTCGTGGAATCGCAGCAGCGGGAATGACGAGAACCGTGCTGTTGACCTAAACGATCCACGACCATGGCGGCCGCAGATGTAGACTTCGGCTACATCGCGGGCCACCTTGGCCTCGACCAGCCCGCGCTGGTGACGCTGACGACCGAGCCGACCGTTGATCTTGTCACGGCGCTCTTGCAGTCCGTGGCTGCGAAAGCGCATGAGTTCGACACCCTCTACGCCGACAAGCTCCAGACCGACATCGAGCTGGAGAATGCCGTGCGAAGCTCTGAGACTCGGTCGCAGACCTTTAAGGCGACTGCCGACAAGGCCCTCAAGGATGTTGAGGAGGCTCGACAGCAATTGAAGGACGAAGGTAGGTGCTTGCGAGGTGGTCCTGGAACAAAATGGTCCATTTGCTAATTCTTCTCCCCCGCCACAGAAACAAAGCGACAGTCCATCGACAATGAACTGCAGATCCTCAAGTCGAAGAAGTCTGACCACGATGCCGAAGTCAAGGCCCTCAACGATAAGATCGAGACCCTCCAGTCGTCGAACCGAACCAACCTCAGCATCATCGAGTCGAACAACAAGCGCGATCAGACTCTTACAGAAGAGATGACCAAGCAGCACCAACGAAACGTGGAACTCTCTCGCGAGATTACGGCCCTACAGCAGTCCGAGCAGAATGCAAAGGGCCAGCTCAACAGTGCCAAGTACCGAGAGGAGTCTACACAGCAACAGCTCGACCTGGCCCGCAAGAACAGCGAATGGCTTGAGAATGAACTCAAGACCAAGAGCGAGGAGAGTCTCAAGTACCGAAAGGAGAAGGGCTCTCGCATTGCCGAGCTTCAGCGACAGAACGAGGATATCCAATCGCAGGTCGATGCCCTGAAGCGAACCGAGCAGCAACTGCGTGAACGACTTGATGCCATGCAGGCCAAGGCAGACGACGCCCTTGTCAAGCTCCAGAAGCAAGAAGGTTCTTTCGCCACGACGGTCGAGAGCTACAAACAGGAACTGGAGGACCAGAGGCGGTTGGTGGACATGTCTGACCAGCTCAGCAAGAAACACCAAGAACGTGTGCGCGAACTGGAAGCTGAGAAGGAACGCTTGAAGGACAACTACGAAAACGAGATTCGCCGCGTTCGAGTTGAGCTTGAACAGGAGCGACAGGCCGGAGTTGAAATGGAGGAGCGCATCCGTCAACTTGAGACGGAAATCGATGAGCTTCAGGTGCGACTGGAGCATGGCCCGCCACCCGAGTCGACACCGCAGACTCCCCGAGCCAATGGATCCCTGATCGGACGGGCTGCTTCTCCTTTCGGAACACCTGGATTCGCCACTCCTGGTTCTATTCGCAGCAAGTCTGCCATCACCGCCACTCAAGCCATTGAGCAGTTGTACCAGGTCAAGGCTCAGTTGGCAAGTGAGCGCCGACGGAACCAGCAACTCTCTGAAGAGCTGGACAACATGATGACCGCCTTGGAGGCAAAGGCCCCCGAAATCCAAGAACTTCAAGCCGAATCGGAGACTCTTCGCAACGAGATCGCCCGAATGTCCGAGTTGTCTCAGCAGAGCTTCGAGGAGCGTGATGTCTCTCGGAGGGCTGCCAGAAAGGCTGAAGGTGCTCTTGCTACAGCACAGGCCGAGACGAAGATCCTGCGAACTCAACTGCGGGATCTCGGAACTCAGATCCAGTTGCTTGTCTTCAACATTTATGCCATCGAGAAGGGCATGGAGCAACTCACCGACGAGGAGACCTTCCGTCTTAAGCAACTGGAGAAGGGAGAGATTTCCGAGGAGGTGCTCTCTGACATGTCCGACACTCACCAGTTCATTACGCAGAAGTTGGTTGTCTTCAAGGACGTCAAGTCCCTCCAGGCCAAGAACGAGGAGCTCATGCGAATTACCCGAGAGCTCGCAGAGCAGCTGGAGAGTGAAGAAGCACTGGCTGCGAAGCACCAAGCAAAGGAAGATCACGACATGGTTGAAAAGCTTCAGCAAGAGCTTGCCCACATGACTGAGGAGACCAAGTCGATTAAGAACACCATGGAAAGCTACAAGATGGAGCGAGACATGTTCCGCCGCCTGCTCCAGCAACGAGGCACAAATGGAGACGAGGCTTCCTTGATGCGCAGCTCTCTGGATGGCAGCGGACGACTGCCCTTGGCTAGTATCGAAGCCGGAGAGCAGGCAGAGACTCTGAATGAGGCACTGCGTAAGCTGCAGTCCGAATACGATAGTTTCCGGGATGCGCAGGATGGAGTGCGCAAGGACCTACGCGACCAGGTCAGCAGCCTTGCGTCTGAGAAGAATTCCTTGCAGACCGAAAATGTGAAATTGCATGGCGACGTGCGAATTGGAGATGAGCGTCGCGAGATGCTGAACGGCAACTATGTTGCTCTCCAGAGCGAGAACCGAGAGTTGCAAAAGCGAAATCAGACCCTCTCTGAGACGGCAGCCAAACAAGATATTCGAACTCAGCAGGTTGCCGAGGAGCTCATCGAGGCTAAGGGCCTACTCGACAGCATGCGGAACGAGGCTGCCAACTTGAAGGCCGAAAAGAAGCTGTGGAAGGATATCCAAGACCGACTGAGCAAGGACAACGAAAACCTGATCGAGGAGAAGAACCGACTTAACAATCTCCTTGCTACCCAACAGTCTCTCGAGAACGAGCGAAACCGGGGTGAATCCGAGACTCGACGAAAGGCCCAGTCCAGAATTGAGACCCTCGAAAAGGAATTGAGCGAAACCCAACGGAAGCTATCTTACGAAACGGAAGAGACTAAGAAGTTACAGCTTAGGAAGGAGTATGAGTCGAAGGAAGCACAGAAGCGAATTGACGAGCTCATGGCCAGCCTGAGCCAGATTCGGGAAGACCATGTCGGTATCAAGACTAGTAGAGATCACCTACAAGCCCGAGTCGACGAGCTGGCTGTTGAGCTGAGAAACGCCGAGGAGCGAGCCGGTCGCCTCCAACCCCGACCTACTCCCAGGCCTGGCACTGTTGCGGACAACAACGAGCAGCAGCAGCAACTCGAAGCCGAAATCCAAGAACTCAACATGGAGATTTCTGATCTCAAACGTGATCTGGATATGGCCAACACTCACCTGGAGAACGCCAAAGCTCAGGCTGAGCAGTTCAAGGAACTGAGCCAGGCCAACGAGGAAGCCTTGGAGGACCTTCGGGGTTCACAAGACCAATACCGCCAAGAGACGGAAGCGCTTATCGAGGAGAAGGACAACAAATTCAAGGAACTCAGCCATCGCATCGAGGACATGTCTGCCGAGCTTTCTCGATCTAACACTGAGCTCTCTACTCTTCGGGATTCTCAGGGAGAAGTTGCGCGGAGGTATGAAGATGAAAAGGGAATTCTTGAGGAGGAGGTCAACCGACTGAAGGAAGAGAGTGCTCGGCACCTGGAGGCAACGAGGTATCATCAACAGGATCTCCGTGCACAAGCTGAGATTGCCACAAAGGCGCAGCAAGACTACGAGCAAGAGCTTGTCAAGCACGCCGAGGCTGCCAAGCTTGTTCAGCAACTGAGAGTTGAGCACAACCAACTCAAGAGCGAGGCTCAATCTCTAAGGACCGAGGCAGAGTCCGCCAAGGTGACTCTCGCTCAGAGTGAGACTTCTTGGGAGGATCGTCGGCAACAGCTGGAGCAGGAGATGGCTGAGCTCAAGACGCGGCGCGAAGATGTCAATGCGCAAAACAAGCTCCTCCACCAACAATTGGAAGGCCTCACTACGCAGGTTGCAACGTTGCAGCAGAAGCGCACCGACGCCGAAGACGGCGATGAGGGAATGTCTCCTGTTCCCATGGGAGATGCCACCGAAGGTCTTCGTGAATTGAACAGCTACCTTCGCCGCGAGAAGGAGATTCTTGAGGTCCAGTACGACTTGAAGACTCAGGAAGCCAAGCGACTCCAACAACAGCTTGAGTATACCCAATCGCAACTTGATGAAGCACGTCTCAAGCTTGACCAGGAGCGCACTCAGGCGGCGCAGAGTGGTCGAACCTCGATGACTCACCAAGACCTCATGGAGAAGTTGAATGAGCTCAACCTCTACCGCGAGAGCAGCATGACTCTCCGAAATGAGAACCAGCAACTCAAGGATCAGATCGTGGAGAAGAACCAGAAGATTGAAGAGATGGGGGCCAAGGTGCAACCGCTCGAGGCCGAAATCGACACTCTCACGACTCAGAAGTCTTTCTTGGAGGAGGAGATCAAGCAGATCCAGGAGGATCGCGACCGTTGGCAGAAGCGAACCGAGGGCATTCTGACCAAGTATGGCCGCGTTGACCCTGCAGAGATGGAGCAGTTGAAGGAAACCATCAGCGGCCTGGAAACGGAACGCAACGCCTTGAAGGAGGGTGAAGAGCCACTCAAGGCCAAGGTCGCTGAAGCCGAGGCCACCTTGGAGGCGGAACGCGCCGCCTGGCTCGTGACTCGTACCAAGCTGGGTGACCAATACAAGGAGAGGGCGAGGAAGCTCAAGGCAGAGAAGGCCGAGGTCGCTCAACAGGTCACCGAGCTCCAAGAGACCTTAGGCCAAGTCAACGGCGAGCTTGAAGGTGCCAAGGGCCAGGCGGAGCAGACTGGGAAACAGAAGTCGGAGCTTGAGCAACAAATCCAAAATTTCCAGAAGGAGGTGGAAGAACTCCGACGACAAGCTCAAGTTGCTGAGGCTACCCGGGCCTCATCTGCGGCTCAGCCAACCGAGGCATCTGCTTCCGCAGAAGTTGTCTCGCAGTTGGAGCAGCAACTAGCCAACGTTCACAAAGAGCTCGAGGCGGTCAACGCCCAGAAGCTGGGAGCCGAGCAATGTCTTGCGGCGCTCCAAACCGAGTTGCAAACAGCTGTGTCTGAGAGAGACGAGGCTACCAAGAAGTTGCACGAGGCAGCCCAAGGCGCACCTCAGTCCACCGAACAGGTCCCCATTGCCACCGCCCCGGCTGAGACCAGCGATGCTGCTGGAGAGACGACAGCTCCCTCTGTCTCTGACGAGGAGAAGAAGGCCTTGGAGGCAAAGATTGCTGCCGCTGAGGCTAAGGCCGCAGAATACGAACAAAGAGCGGTCGATATCGAGGCTAAGATTCAGCAAACCTTGAAGGAACGTTCGGACAAGATGAAGGGCGATTTGAACAACAGGCTCAAGCAATCCCGAGCCAAGCTGGAGGACGAGTTCAAGCAGAAGGATGCGGATCTCCAGCTCAAGTTTGAGCAAGAGAAACAAATATTCCTTGCTGAGAACGCACCCAAACCTGGAGCCCAGGCACCTGTGTCCAATAACCAACCTCCAGCTACTCCTATGAAGCCCGAGGCAGTACCCGTCCCTGCGACCCCTGCCTCGGTTGGGGCACCCGACCTCACCCAGCTTGACGACGCCGGTATTCGCCAATTCTTGTCTACGAACCCGACTGTGAAGAATATCGTAGCTGCTAACATCAAGAAGAAGCTTGAGGTGGAGATTGCCAAGCTGAGGACGGATCTGGAATCGACTATGAAGAGCGAAAATGAGTCGAAGATCTCGTCAGCGAGGGAGCAAGCCCAGCTCATGGAGTCTAAGAAGTCTACCTTGCGAATCAACATGGCAGAGAACAAGTTGAAGAACATCCAAGCAAAGATCAATGTTGTGGAGAAGGCTGTAGGCGAGACACCTCAGAAACCAGTCGTCGAGGTCTGGGAGGTGGCGAAGAATGCGGTTGCACCTCCTGCAGCACCAGTTCCGAAACCGACACCTGCAAGACAGGACTCGACAGCTGGTGTGCCCCCATCGCCAGCCCCAGCAACACCTGTTGCGAAGCCTGCTCCGGCTGTCTCAGCGACGCCCGGGACGGAAACATTACCAGCCAAGCCAGTCCCGGCCCATGCACCTGCTGCGCAGCCTGCGACGAGAGCCATTCCCGCGCCCAAGGCTAACAACCCGTTCGCTGTCTCTACAAACTCGGCTTCTGCGGAAGCGCCCAACCCATTCGTAGTAAAGGCTGAAGGATCAACTACAACTGCCCCCGCAGCGGCGCAGCCCCAACAGCGACAGCAACCGCAACAGGGACAGCAACAACAGCCCGCTCGATCAGGCATCCCCATGCCTCGCGGTGGCGGTGGCGGTATCCCTGTGGCCCGCGGTGGTGGCCGAGGCGGTCGCGGTACTGCCTATGTAACACCAGGCCAGCGAGCGGCGAGCGGCAACCAGGAGGGTGGACCAGCACATGCTGGTCGCGGAGGACGAGGAGGAGCCAGAGGCGGGCGTGCTTCGCTTAACCCAGTGGCAAGTGACTTCCAGCCGGGTAACAAGCGGCCTCGAGGAGATTCGGAGGTTGGCGGAGGAGCTAAGAGGGCGAGGGGAGCGCATTAATGCAGGTGTTTGACTTGAGATGCGGACGAGATGGTCACGATGGTATATTTGGTATGTATTACAAGTATGTACTCGTATTTGCAATGTTGGCAAACGCAGACGGCAAAGGGAATAAGGAATGGAAGGGTGGCAATGGGGTAGTATTTGAGCATATTATGTACCTTTTCCGGGGGCTCCTTGACGGAAGACAAAAGACACTTTTCCTTGGTTGTTGAATATTTGATGGGCTTGCTTGGTGTTTAGTGATGTCGCCTTGGTGAGGTGTGGATATAAGTGATGTGATGCTGTACGCTGTCCGTTTTGTTTTACGTTAAGTGAGGAAAGTGTTGATTTGCCACCATGTTCCCCATTTAGGTGAATGTACTCTAACTCATTGTCTTGAACTCGCACTCGGAGTTCGGTGAGTAATTGTCTTTGCCTATCGTGAGACAACAGTTGTACGAAGCAGTTGTAATGTGAGCTTGTGAGAGATGGGTGGAGAGGCTGGTGGATCGGCAACTTTTGCGATAAGCGATAAGGATACGGCCAGAAAAAAAAAACACTTTCGAGCTTCATCCCACTTCGTACCTCCGCAGTCGGTATCACCAAGGAAGTGGTTGTGAACAGCGACACCCGAAGAAAAGACACGCAATCAATCCCAGATACACAATCGCCGCAGAAAAGGCGACTGAACCGTTCAATGGTACCTCCGTCGAAGAAGCGCAAGCTTCCCGCCCCAGCCGATCCCGCCCCGAAGCGCACCAAGAACTCGAAGCCGCAGCCTCGAAAAGCGAAGAAGGGCAGCAAGAACAACAGCGCTACTACCCGTCGGGCCGTCGACGCTACTGCACTCGAGTGGCAGGCCTTCGGCGAGGAGTTCGGAGCGCTCGAGGTGATTGAAGGCGTGGATGTGGTGAGGCATGGGGATCGGGTGCAGTTCATGGTGGCTTCAAGTCAGGACAAGAAACAACCGGTAGCGAACGACGAGACCAACGAGAACGAAAACGACGACGACGACGACGACAAAGACGATCATGCGGACGAATCTTTTGAAGGGTTTGGCGACGACGCTGTGGAGGTCGAGCGTGTCGGTTCCGACGAAGCTGGCAACGCTCAAGCTAGCCTGGAGAGCAAGGACGCTCCGGCAAAGGATAAGGGCAAGGCTAAGTCCAAAGAAGAGCCCAAGAAAGACAAAAAGAAGGACGCAAAGAACAAGAACAAGAAGCAGCTGGTTTCCAAGGACGACGAGCAGCTGGCAAAGGCCCAGAAAGAAGTACAAAAGTCCGCTCCACAGGGCAACGCCTTCGACGCGCTGGCCGACGCAGAGGAAGACGAAGAAGTCGACATGGAGGCCTGGGTTCCGCTGAACCTGTCGCCGCGCATCATGTCGGCCATTGCCCGCCTCGGCTTCACCAAGCCCACCGACATCCAGGAGCAGACGATCCCCGAGATTATCGCCGGCGAGGACGTCATCGGCAAGGCCCAGACGGGTTCCGGAAAGACGCTCGCGTTCGGCATCCCCATGGTCGAGCGCTGGCTCGAGATGTATGAGGGCCGTGAGGAGGAGGCTAAGAAGAGCGGCCCCTTGGCTGTCATTCTGAGTCCGACCCGTGAGTTGGCCAAGCAGCTGGGCGACCATCTCAAGGCCCTGTGCGACGGCCTGTCGACTGCCCCGTACGTCTGTGTCGTCACGGGTGGCCTGAGCATCCACAAGCAGCAGCGACAGCTGGAGAAGGCGGATTTCGTCATCGGCACGCCGGGACGTCTGTGGGAGGTGCTGAGCGGCGACATGGAGCTCCAGGATTCCTTTGCCAAGATCCGCTTCCTCGTGGTCGACGAGGCGGACAGGCTGTTCAAGGTCGGCCAGTTCAAGGAGGCCCAGGACATCATCGGTGCGCTGGACAAGCGGGACCCGGAGTCATATGACGACAGCTCCGATGAGGAGGAGGGCGATGAAGACAGCGACCCGTCTGCTACTCGACAAACGCTCGTCTTCTCGGCCACGTTCGACAAGGATCTCCAGATGAAGCTGGCGCACAAGGGCAAGAACCTGAAGGCCGATGACCAGGATAAGATGGCCTACTTGATGAAGTGCCTCAAGTTCCGGCGCGAGCCCAAGTTCATCGACGTCAACCCCGTCAGCCAAATGGCCACGGGACTGCGTGAGGGACTGATCGAGTGTGGTGCAATGGAAAAGGTGAGTTGATTTGACATGCAAGCAAGAATTATGTGTCTAACAACATATAGGATCTCTACCTCTATACCGTACTGCTCCTCAACCCCGGCAAACGCACCCTCGTCTTCACCAACTCCATCTCGGCCGTCCGCCGCCTCACGCCGCTTCTCGCCAACCTCAACCTGGCAGCCCTGCCGCTGCACTCGCAGATGGCCCAGAAGGCGCGTCTCCGCTCGCTGGAGCGCTTCACGGCGTCGCGCAACTCGATCCTCATCGCCACCGACGTTGCCGCGCGTGGCCTCGATATCAAGGAGGTCGACCAGGTGCTGCACTACCATGTGCCGCGCGCTGCCGACACCTACATCCATCGCTCCGGCCGTACGGCGCGTGGTGAGCGGAGCGGTGTCAGCGTGATGCTCTGCGCGCCGGAAGAGGTGCTGCCGACGCGGCGCCTCGCGAACAAGGTGCACGAGAAGCGCGGGGCCAAGCGGGAGCACTTCATCCAGACGCTTCCGCTGGATCCCAAGATGGCGTCGCGTCTCAAGCCGCGCGTGACGTTGGCCAAGACGCTCGCCGACACGGTGCTGGCCAAGGAGAAGGCGCACAGCGATGACCAGTGGATGCGCAACGCCGCTGAAGAGCTGGGCGTCGAGTACGACTCCGACGACCTCGACGCCGCGAGCAAGGGCAAGGGCGGCCGCGGCGGCGGTCGTCTCAAGAACGAGGCTGCGGCGCGCGGACTGACAAAGGCCGAGATGGGTGCGATGCGAGCGCAGCTGCGCGATGAGCTGAGCCGGCGTGTCAACCTGGGCGTGAGTGAGCGGTACGTGACGGGCGGAAGGGTAGATATGGGCGCCCTGTTGAGAGAGGGCGCGAAGGGAGGAATCTTTCTGGGGAATACAAACGGGCTGGGATTCGATCTGTGAGGGAGAGAGCGGAAGTCGAACGAGTAACGACATATGTCATGTTGGATGCTCAGGGGTAAAGGGAGCCAAGACGAAAGGTGTTGGTATATCATATCCAGTTGAATCATTTGCCATCAAAGTAGAGCAAGCCATTTTCAAATGCGTATATCCAGGAATCTATAATTAATCCGTCCAAGTGTCATATACAGCACCCCAAACGCCACGCCATCATCCAACATATTAAACTGTCCAAATTAGATCATCCTGGGGTATATCAAGCCGTTCCAGGTTTCCGGCGGATCTCGACGCTGGCGTCTAGAGGCGGAATGATGGTGGCGCCGAACCACTGGGGTTGAGGCCGCTCATCCATCATTTTGATGTCGTATTTTAGCAGGATGGCGGTCATGATGAGCTTGAGCTCGTGGGCGACGAAGAAGCGACCGGGGCTATGTCGATTGGTTGTGGTTAGCAGTGCTCAGGTGGAGTATATCACCGGGGAACGCAAAGGGACTTACCATGCGTGTCTTCCGTGGCCAAACGCCAGATGACGATCGCTCGTCGTCACCATGCCGAGTCCTCTGGCCTTGGTACCATCTTCGGGGTTCTCCTGTCGCTCCTCCTCCGACTTCTGCTCCCACGCCTCTCGGACCTGCGAGTATCGCCAGGGGTTATAGCCCTGGCCGCCGGGGTACAGCTCGTCATCATGGTGCGTGCCTTCCAGGTTGACCGTCACAAAGGCTCCATAGGGGAGCGTCCAACCGAGAGTCGGGTTGTGTAGGCCCTCGCGAGTAATGACCTGGCGCTCGACGAGGGTGGCCGCGAAGTTGCTGAGGCGCTGCGACTCGCGGATGGACGAGTCTAGTCGCAGAAGGGAGGCAAGGCCAATCTTGGTCCAGTGCCCCTCAGCAGGCTTGTGGGCGCTGATCTCTTCGCGGAGGGCATCGAGGACGCCGTCTTCGGGGCAAGTGGTGAGGAGATCCAGCATCAGCGACTGGCCGGTGAGGGCGGTGGTGTGGATGGCGGCGAACTCGATGGGCAGCAAGCGCTTGGAGATGACGGCTGGGTTGAGCTCAAAGGCGTTGCGCTCGAGGCGGGCGAGGCGGATATCCCAAGTGATGAAGTCCTCCGGCGGTGTCCAGTGCTTGTACTCCGGGTTGCCGAGCTCCTTTTGCTCCATGTCGTGGATGCGCTGCTTGATGACGGGCAGGACGAAGCGGCTTGCGGCGCGCCAGTGCAGCCAGTTGGGGATGGCCAGCAGGCGGCCGACGATTGGGTGCAGCACGAGCGGGAACATCTTGAGCAGGAAGCTGTTGCGGATGACGTCGTCGACGAACTTGACCATGGCCTGGAGGAAGCGGTCCTCGCGGCAGATGGGCTCGCCGACGAGCAAGCGGTTGGTGACGCGGGGGACAATGGCCAGCCACATCTCCCACAGGTTCACCTTGATCCAGTTGTCGGCGTCGGCGTCGGTGCCCATGACGTCGTCGACGGCGGCGTTGACCTCGTCCTCGACGTCCGGGATGAGGCTGGAGAGGTGGCGCGCGAGGTACTTGTGCATGGCGCGGCTGGCGAAGGCATCGCGGTCGAGGTCGTGACCGAGGAAGTTGTACGGCGAGTGCAGGATGTGGCTGTGGGCGTGGTCGGCGGAGAGGACGCTATCCGGCTGGTCCATCATCCAGGCGATCTGGGAGCGTGGGAGGATGACGTCGTCGGGACGTGAGATGGAAGCGGGAGCGACGAAGGCGACGTCTTGCTTGCCATACTATGGTAATTGTCAGCGCCAGGACTGAGGAGGAGGAGTTGGATATAGGCAACTCACCTTGTGATAGCCTTCCTGGATCCAGTTGCGGTGCTGCGTAAAGTAGGCGATGCCATTACGCACCTTGGCCAGCCATCCGCCGCCTCCGTTGCCCATCCACGGAATCTCCTTTGGATATCGAGGATGGCTGGCCGTGTCGAAGATGAACGAGGCCACGAGGAAGAGGAAGCCGTAGCCGAGCACCCGCGTCCACGTGAGGGAGTCGAGGACGACGCCGACGACGGAGAGCGTCTGCTGGGCCATGGCGGCGATGTCAATTGGTTTGTGAATGGTGTTGGGAAGAGCTGAGAAGCGGTTGTCTTTGGTGGTGGGTAGCCAAAGTAGGTAGCTCCCCGCAGAGTAAGAGCTAAGATTGACCTGCTGACGTGATGAGGCGTCGTCTAGGACTATCCCAACAGCTCAGCAATCACTCAGCAGCTTAAATATGAATGAAGATAAAAAAGAAGAGAAGGAGAAAAGGATAATTGACTTGACAGGACGCACATGGAACAAAGAGCTGGCGGATGCCAAGGCGAACCGTTTCGTCTTGGAGCTCTCCCGTTTCAGAAATGTGCCCCTCCTGCCGCCAGGGGAATCCCTGAGACTGCCAAAACAATGACATAACGGGCATGCGAATCACCTGGATCAACATCTTACAGGGGGTTTACGATCCTGCTGTAGCGGGTTGGCCAACTGTATTTAGTGGGCTTGGATGTTCTGCGCACGGCTCTCGCGGGGGGCTGTTCAGGGGTTGTTCAGGGGTTGCTCAGTGCGTCTCTCACGCCGCCCGCCCGCCAATTGGCGTCTTGGATTTTCAATCGCAGGGATGTGGTGCAAGTTTCCGCGGGGAGTCCAGGGTAACTTATAAGTCAGCAAGCGAGCCAGCGAATACAGACCTACATTCATCAGAGCAGCCCATCTCCTCCATTCTGCAACATCGTGATAGTCCCCCTCACCACCCCGTTCCACCACATACGACCATAGCCCTTAGAGAATACGGGATCCCGTCCGCTCTCCCAGAGTCAAGCTGAGGAGCGCTTGAGTAGTAGTTGGGTCGGTGACGACCAGCGAATGCCAGGTGTTGTATGTCTTTTTGCATCTTTTTGTCCTGTATTTCTGTATTGTTTCTACTTATCTCTCCCCATATCACCAACAATCCCTCTGAAAATCTTTGCGATTGATGACCTGCTCTCGAAGAGTGGCCAGAAAACACATATGAACATTCCAGCCCAAACCCAAATAAAACTCACGATGCACCATCCTTTGAAGCCAGCACGGGAAAAGGTCCAGGAGGACCCAAAGAGCGTGTAAGGAACCAGTAATACAGCGACCAGGATGAACACTCCGTTCACAGTGACAGCGAGCCGTGTGGCCTTCCTCACTTCTTCGGCGTTCATTGGCTCGATGAAGGGACTGCCAAGTTGGTTTGACGCGATATTGTCCACTGCTGTGTCGGTTTGAGGAGCAGCTTTGTCGCCAGTGGGTTGAGATTCAAGTTGACCGATGTCTGGATGGTCAACATTTCTTCCATTTGACTTGTTCGTGGCCAGTGCAGCTGGTTTTTCAGTCAGAAGTCCAGGCTGGACCGTCGAACCACCAGCATCAACACTCTCGCCGTCAGAGACGATTATGCCCTTGATTTTAGCATCGCGGGCGATGGCTTCTGGATCAGAACTGGAGTATTTGGTGGGGAACAGAAGGCTAAGCACAATAGCAAGCAGCAATCCAGTCATGACTGACGTGATGTTACCAGCGAGGGCATTCAGAGGTTCTCCCGAGGTGTGGACGTTGATATTCCCGCTTCGTCTTTTGGTAACGACGAACCAAGCGGTCAGCCCGCAGGCGAGACCGGCCCAAGGGGAGACTACAGTCGCCACCCAGGACATTCGGCGCCAGAGGAGAATCAAGGCAATTGGAAAGACACCGCCACCGACAATAACACCAAGGACTGTGAGAATCCATGTGAGGTCGATGGACACGGCATTCAAAATGCAGCAAAACCTAGTTTGTGTTAGTGATTGGTTCAAGGACAATGGTGATTTTGATCGACATACCCGGCTAAAAGGGCCGCATATAGGAGAATGCCACCGTGGGAGATCTTGACTAGTTCAGTACTGGACGCCCGAGGCCGGATATACGCCTTGTATATATCAAACGTCAATAGTGAACTGGCCGCGATCAGTTCCGCGCTCGTCGCAGAGGTGACGGCCATGAACAGGAGCAGCAACATCAGCCCAGCACCTCCTTTTCCGAGGAGAGTGATAGCCGCCGCAGGTGCACTCAGGCCAGCGCCATTTTGAGCAGCGCTCAGTGGGTTGGGGTAGGTTGGAAAGGACGGATCAGCAGTCAGAGCCACGCAGCCGAGACCCATGGCAGTTGCAAAGCCAAATGGAATCCCGTACCAGGCGATGCCACCTGCGATGTATGCCTTGACTGACGTGTGTGGCTGAGAGGCGATCGCACGCTGCCAGTAGGCTTGATCAAGCCAAACATTGGCGAAACCAGCAATCAATAGGTCTAAAGCAAAAGGTCAGATCTAGTTCGCCTTTCTTCCAGCGAGACTTACTCCAAGCAAAGATCAACCCGTCAACGGAATGGAAAGTCAGATAAGACCCTTCATGATTCCTTTCAACAGGCGTCTTCTCCGATGCCTCGACAAGGAGGTCATAGAATCGATCCAGGCCACCGAGCGGCCCGCTAGGCAGATAGACTGTAAAAGCAAAAACGATAATGGCCACGTACAGAATGACTGTATGGGTGTAGTCGGCAATGAAAGTACTCCTCAGTCCACCGGAAACGACGTAAGCGGCTACCACGAAAGGGATGATCCAACAAGCAGCATATACATTTACACCGGACAATGCAGTGACGACTTGGGCCCCCCCAAGAACCAGGCAAGACCCGACCAGCATGTTGGTAGCTATGCCGAAGAACCAATAGGTCAGATGAGCAAAACGTCCATGTCGACTAAGGACTATCTCGGGGAATGTATGGGCTCCCGGGGCGTGCGCCTTAATCTTGATGGCAATCAGGCCGAACAAGAGGATCTGCAGTGTACCATTGGCGGCGTACCACATGCCACCGGATATACCATAGCTGTAGGCGAATGTCGACGAGGTCAAGAGAGTCGCAGACCATGTCCAAGAAGACACGATTCCGGTGGCAATCAACCCAGGTTTGACTGATCGAGACGCCGTGTTGAATTCTTCTGCATTGTGCGTAGAAAGCGCCGTGTACCGATTTTGAAAGTACGTGAGGATAAGCCTTTTAATCGTTAGATTATTTGATTCAATCAAAGTGTGGTCAAGCGATCGAGAGAGCCCAGAGGGGATGCGATCTTACATGAAAATGGCAAAGAAGCCGCCGATACCAACAATGATGCCATATCCTATCCCTTGCGAGAGGATTTCGAGACCACTTGCGGTAGAGGCCATGATGTAATAAATCCTGACAAGATGAAATGTTGCCGAGAAACTTCAGTTCTACGTCTGGTGGAGACAAGGATGGAAAGAATGGAAAATCGGCATCGTAGCTCTCAGAGGAAATGTGACATTATATCTATCTTGCATCAATCTCCATCAAGAGATAAACGAGCCCGAAGTGTTACCCCCGCCCATAAGCAGATAAGGCAGAGTGAAGCTCGACTCCGCTCGAATTGGGGTGATGTAACATTGCAACCTTACGAGGCCTTCAGATAGTTGGCATGATTTGGAGGCTTCAAAGTCGAGCCTGGGGTTCCAGAATTGATTAGGGCGGGGTAGATAGATCGGAGGCTTGTGATACGTTCTGTCTGGAGTGATTGCAGGGGTTTGATCGAAAACGGCTCGACCAGGGCAGATCTCTTGGAGGCTTCCGATATCTACATGGTTGGGGTGACTTGGAGGATTCAAGGCCTAGCTATCTAAAATGATTAGAGCGAGCTATTGGGGGCTTTGATATGTATTGGGAGTGATTGGAACCTTGAAGATTGGAGTAGTTCCGGGCTCGTTTGCCGACAACCTTCAATTCATCGATTACGCACCTCAAACCCACCTGGAGCGGACTTCCCACACCACTTCCTATAAGTTGGAGCACTTTGGAGTACACGAGATGTACTTGGAGTATTTCATGCATGTGAGAAATGTATCGGAGTAACCCCGAACAACTCGGAGTATTTGCTTACTCATTGGGTGAACCAACCATGCATGAGACGACCCCAACTTTTGTTCTTAAATGAGCCCGACGTGGCACTTTTGCCCATGGCCGACAGTTCTCACACAAATCAAAATGTCTTCGGCACCTACTGAAGAGATGTCAACTTGGCAATCGGCAGCCACAAGAAAGCGAGAGTCTGTCAACAGTCTCATCCCACCAGAATGGGTCCTCCCTGTTGCTTTACCATCGCCTCAAGTGCAGAGAGATGTGACAGATGAATACATCCGTCAATTTCTATCTGAATCGGAAGTTGAGTATACCGAAGCTGAAGCATCGGTGATACTACGACATGTCCATGCCGGAAAGTGGACATCACGCAAGGTGCTTGAGGCCTTTTGCCATCGAGCGGCGCTTGCCCATCAAATGGTCAGTACCAGAAATCCCTCACCACCATGTTGCTCTTTATAAAAGCTATCTGCATCTTTCTGTGAGAGCCCATTCCTAACTATGGTAGCGATCAGACCAATTGCCTGCACGAGATCTTCTTCGAAGCTGCCTTGAATGATGCTCAAAGGCTTGACGATATCTTCCTCAAGACTGGGAAGCCTGTAGGCCCTCTACATGGTCTCCCTATCAGTCTCAAAGACCAGCTGCATGTCAAAGGCGTGGAAACAACCATGGGCTATGTCGGCTGGATCGGAACATTTGAGGGGAAGGAAGGCACAGGCAAGGAGAAAGTTCACGAAAGCGAACTTGTGCGTGAACTGAGAGAACTTGGGGCTCTGTTGTACTGCAAAACGAGTGTCCCCCATACACTCATGGTTGGCGAAACGATCAACAACATCATCGGATACACGCCGAATCCAAAGAACAGGCTGCTGTCGTCAGGGGGCAGCTCCGGTGGAGAAGGAGCTCTAATCGCACTCCGTGGAAGCCCCCTAGGGGTCGGGACAGACATTGGAGGCAGCATTCGAATTCCTTCGGCTTTCAATGGCCTTTGCGGATTGAAACCTTCGAGCGGAAGGATCCCGTACGAAGGGATGGCGAATAGCATGGATGGCCAGAGTTCATTGTTGAGTGTTGTTGGCCCCCTGGCTACGACGGTTGAATCGCTCAAGATCTTTGTCCAAGCAGTGCTTGGCACAAAGCCATGGCTTCATGATCCGCTGGCATTGGAGTTACCGTGGCGAGAGCCAGTTTTTCAGCAAGCTCTCAACAGCGACAGGCCAATGGCATTTGGGCTCCTCCTGAACGACGGTCAGGTTTCAGTTCATCCACCGGTTTCCCGTGCGCTGAACTTGGTTGTTGATGCCCTCAAGAGGTTGAATCATAAGGTTATCGAGTGGAAGCCACCCTCTCACAAACGCGGAGCCGACATAGTGGTAAGAAATCCGTCATGGTCCATTCTTCTGGGAAGTACGTGACTAACTCAGCTCAGGACGACATTTGGACGTTTGATGGGGGTCACGATGTGCACAAGGCTTTCTCGCTTTCGGGTGAGCCTATTTCAGACCAAATTGCTCGGACTTATGGCCGGGAACCAAGTGCCGAAAAGACAGCATCTCACATCGCAGCGACGAATGTGGCAAAGCGCGCTTACCAGAAAGAATACATGGAATACTGGAACTCCACGTCCCGACTGACGGGGACAGATAAGCCTGTGGTAGCCTTGATCACTCCGGTGGCGCCCTTTGCGGCAGCAATACCTGGAAAATATGACTATTACGGTAACTTGCCCATGATTGACCTGAGAAAAGTGCGTATGTTCGGTACTGACCATGTTCAGGTTACACCACATTCACAAATGCGCTCGACTACTCTGCTGTAGTGATTCCAGTCACAGCTTCCAACAAAGATGTTGATGTCTTTAATACGGAATATGTCCCACTCAACGACCTTGACGAGCGGGTGTGGAGAAGCTGTAAGTCCTGTTTCGTCTCGCCTGCTACCTGCAGATGGTTCCATGTTGAGTATATTTATCTAATACTTGGTCACAGATGATGCCGAGCTCTACCACGGCGCTCCGGTAGGTGTTCAGGTAGTTTGTAGACGCCTGGAGGAGGAGAAGGTTCTTGGCCTGGCAACGATGATTTCGAGAGAACTGTCAACATCTTCCTGAACAATATTAGTATAATGAGAAACGTATAGCTACTGTTACTTCACCATGACCCTACTGTGAAATAAATCTGAAAGAAATACTCACGGCTAGGACCCCCAAGAAAAGTAACTTCTTGTCAAGGTTTGGATAGCTGGGCTCTGTTACTCAGATGTTCAAGTCTACCACGGCCATTTCAAGATACGGTTCCCAATTGTTCCACGCTTAAGGGGCAGTGAAATAGTATTTAGAAGTACTGCATTCTATTCAGGGCCGTATTAAGCAAGGTGAAGAGGTAATCACGGAGTCTTGTTTATAAGACATTAGCTGTAAGGGTTGAAATAATTTGTTCTATCCTTGGGTCTATTTTCTTTTCTATTTAAAAATACATGAAACTAACTCCGTAAAGAAATTCACCCACATCACCAATAAAGATCACCAACATCTTTATGAATGCCATCTAAACAAAGGCCCTTATGGCTCGGCATTTCGCGTCGGCGTCACGAAGGCCCCATTTGCCGAAGACAGACTCTCCATCGTCTGCGAGCGGCGCCTCCCACCGAGTCCAACCTTGACCAGCTCCAACCCGTTCTTGACGGGCTCGTCTCCGCGCAGCAGCAGGCCAATCTCGCTGGGGTGGAACCAGTTCATCCACACCAGCACGATCAGCATCAACAGCCCGTCAAACACAAACACGTACGCCTCGCTGCGCATCAGCGCGCCGTGGTTGCCCTGGATGAACTCGACGACGCGGAAGATGCTTCGGATCAGGATCAGCACGCCGGTGACGTACAGCGTCGTCAGGTACTGCTTCCATCGCACGTACGGCTCCGAGGCTCGCGCCGTCGGGGCGGCCGCCATGCGCCGGTGGAAGACGGCGGCGACGATGATGAAGCCGCCGAAGAAGATGAGCTGCACGAAGAGGCCGCCGACGATGACTTTCTCTCCGGTTTTGTTGAGGCTGGCGACGGCCATCATACCGCCACCTGGAAGAGGTCAGACAGGTTAGCTCAGTGTTCCAGCTCCAATCCAAGGGGAAATAGGTACTGACCTGCTGACTGGAAGAGCAGAGACGTCACGTCGCCCATGACAAAAAGCTTGGTGAGCCATTGTTTCCTGACCAGAGAGTATTGCTCGCCTTCAGTAAGCTCGATGATACGACCCAGGATCATGTAAATGGAGGCGGCCATGAACGCCGGCGCGATCAAGATCAACAGGTTCTGCATAATGTACGGCCCCATGGTCCAGCATCCTGGGTCTTCCATGGCGCCCATCAGTCGGCCGATGTATCCGATAAATTCAGCTATTTTCAGGGCACACCGTCAAGTCAGCAACTCCAACTTGGCCAAATGGTTGTGGTGGATCGCAGAACATACCGACACCGCCTGCAACGAGGGCTGAGAGATACCACGTCTTTGTCTTCCATATCTGGAACCCGTGCAGAAGGCTCGAGATGCCGAACAGTACAATGAAGAGGACGTTGACAGCGACCGACGGCTCGAAGCGATAATATGCCCATTGCGCATCTTTGTAGTCGGGATTGCACTTATCCATGGTGGTTTTTAGCGCTGAAGGATAGGCTCGTCGTCGAACGAATTGCTGGACCCGTGTACTGCCAAGGAGAACTTCCTCGAGCCCTCAAGCAAAAGAGACAGGAGAGAAGAAATCGACTTGAGAGATGTGGGTCGTGTCGAGGAAATTAAGCCTGATCTGTTTTTGAGATCTACCAGATGCAGTGGGGAGACGAGTCTTTTATCAGGGAAAGACGCAGGATTCGATTGCGCGTCAACTCTCGTATCTCGCATCTCCAGCAATCATCTCGCATGCCTTAGCCACCGCAGCCCATCCACCTTTCCAATTAAGCGCTCTCACAGCACCGCAGGCTCGTGGCGGCGGGTCAATCGAAGACTCCGACAGCTGACAGGAGCGTCGACTGGGGACTTGGCATCGTGGCTAAGCCTCAGTTCCCCAGTTTTGAGCGTGGCCGACAGGGATTCATGGTTCCATCTGCGTCCCGAGTTGGCCTAGCCGGTCCGAAGCCGCGTTCCGAGTGTCGTTTCCGAGGGTTCGGGTTCGGCTTCGTATTCTGTCCTCGCATCATAACCTCCTGGAGGAAGGATTACGACTGTGCCCGCTGCCAATATCCATCCGCTCCCGTCTCCCTTCGCTCATATTCATTTGTACCATACCTCCCCTGGCCTTTCCGTCTTGTTCCTGTCCGAACCCGCGGACCCGGAGTCGCCCAACATGCCGCCCCGACGTACGCACACCAAGTCCCGGTCGGGCTGCTCCAACTGCAAGCGCCGAAAAGTCAAGGTACGAGATTGTCTTCTGCGCCTATAATGGCGTTCCGCAAGGTGTCATTGCCTGATTTGGCTGGGGCGAGGCTGCGGGATCTAGAAGAGACCTTGATGGTAGCTGACGATCCTTCAAAGTGCGACGAGGCCTATCCAACATGTTTCAATTGCAAGCGACAAGACGTGCCGTGCAGTCTCTCTGGTACCATTATCGACCCCCCTGATACCAACCGCCTCGCTTCTCATTCGCTGCAGCCGAATATTCTTCCTCCGACTCCCAGTTCCAGCGATGAGAATGATTTCACACCTCCAAGCGACCATGCCTCGGCCGCCATGGCCACCGTCGCAGAACAGATTGCACCGTTTCCGCCCCACGAGCTCTGGAGCAATGACTTTGAGCTCATGCACCACTACTGCACTGTGACCGCCGAAGCCTTGTCTACTCAGCGCGAGATGCGTCATGTATGGAGAGTTGTTATGCCCAAGGAGGGCTATCGGTACCCATTCGTCATGCATGGCATCCTCGCCATCTCTGCAACCCACAAGGCCTATCTTCTTCCCAACGGCCGCAAGAAATATTTGGCAATGTCCGACTACCATCAAACCGTGGGCTCAGAAGGCTTCCGTTCGGCCTTGCAGAACGTCTGCCCGGAAACTACAGTGCCAATCTTCTGCTTTGCATCCATTGTCATTTTCTTCGTGTTCGCTCTCCCTATCCGCTCTGAAGGTGGGAGATTGGAAGCTCCCATACAGAACTGGCTAGAGCTTGGTACTCTCATCAGAGGCATAAAGACGAACCTCTCACCGCTTTTGCCTGGCGTTTTGAGATCCGAATTTGCACCCATCGTCTATGGAGTTTGGCCCATCGAGGGCGTCGGTCCAGTAGACAAGTAAGTGTTCCTGCTGCCAAGACGACAGATGCGCTTTCTGACGAATCCATTTAGTATTCCATCTCTTGAAAACTCCCTTCTGCCTCTAGATACCTGGGATGCGATTGGGAGACTTCACGATTTCTACAAGACCGACCTACCTTCCACTAGCTTGGAGCATTATCTCAAACTCGTTGACAAATTGGAAGAAAATGCCAAGCTTATTGCACGCGCCGGCCCCTATGTCGAATGCGGAGCGGTTATAGCCTGGATATATGGCATACACGATAGCATCATCATGGACATTGCCGCATATAGACCACATGCGCTCCTCATCTTGGCGTATTATTCCCTCTTCCTTTCCACACTAGAAAGGAATCACTGGTACACGAAAGGCTGGTCAAAGCAGCTGATAGAGGATATCGAGGTCCATTTGATTGGGCAAACCAAATTTCTGGAGCTTTTTCAATGGCCAAAACAGAAACTAGCCGAGTCGCACCACTGGCTCTAAGGTACATAGCTTGTTCCGGCCACTCATATTGGTTAGGACTGATAAAATAAAAAAGGTTAGTACCTAAGAGCCTGTTAGGGTCTTATATTTCAACAAGGACTCCCAGGCCCTTTCGGATAAAGAATGGAAGCGAGATCGGAATGCTGACCTGTCAAAGTTCCTGATCCATGACCGTATGCTCGTCGCTCGTCGATATCAGTTCAATCGGGTTCCAGGTGTCCGTAGTTACATTGTCGAGCATTTGATAGTACGCGTGCCAACGAGCCGTGGAATCTCGGACCGATATTGTCGAACTGAAAGATTCCGTAGCCTGAGATGGGGCAACCTGGTCCAACCCAAAGTCCACCAAGTTCTCACCCGCAAATGTGTCAAAAGATCGCTTGTGTACAGAGGATGGATTGAAGGAGGAGTTGGCTGCCAGCTCAACCTCATCCTCGTCTTGAATTCCTTCGAGCTCAGCCCGGGGTTGGGTAACTGTCAGAGGGCTGACAAGTGTTTCAGGGTCGGGGAGAGAATGCGGGGAGGAATGAGCTCCATGGGAGCCTGAAGCATTATCTGGAATTCGATAAATCATGGGAGGTGGAGTTTTTGGTAGCGAATCGGTCGTAGTTTGGCTCTTAGCATGATTGATTGGACCATGTCTCTCTGCAAACTCTTGCATCTCGATTTCGTGGGCAAACTCATTTCCTGAACAAAATTGTCCAAAGAGTGACGTGATGCTGATTCCTGAATCCTGGTATTAGTGCCGCGCTTGCTGATGAATGTGATGATTTACCCTCTTTGAGCCACTCTGTAGGATTTACCGTGCACGGCCAAACATCTTTCGGCCGAAACACCTTCACTAGTTGACAAAGCTCAGGATAGGATGAGTGCCTTGAGTAGGGAAATTGAATGATCTTAGGTAGGGGGATTTGCTCCGACTGATCTTCTTCCATGACTGGCTGGGAAGTGGCGGAAATTTTTTTGATAGCATTGATGATAGCTTCTTGCACTGAATGCTCGCCATCAAGGGAGGCAATGCCTTGGTTGAGATGAATGTTTCGACCTGTTAAAGTTGCCCGTGTTAAAGCCTCCTTAAGACTTTCGCGCGCCTCTGCTGACAGGCCATCAGACGACCAGAGCCTACTTGCAGTCAGTGACCCATGAACCAACGAAGAAGAGTTTTGGGAAACAAACAGGTCTAGTAGAGCGTTGAGGTCGAGTTGATCCAAGAAATCTAACTCTGCCTCTCGTTGCAGGTCATCCCCACCGCCACCAACGCCAACTTCAACCAAAGTCTCTCCATTTGCTATACGGGCGATGACAGGCTGGATGATGACAGTGGATGGATCCCGAGCAACCTCGCACATGTTGCCTTTCTCACAACTGTGAAGGCGAACGGCCTTATCCGCGGTCAAGCATCCGGGATGCGAAGCGTTGCCGCACATGTACCCTGTAAGCGCTGGGGATTCTGGTGTCAAGTGGTAGTCGCTGCTGAACCGAGCTTCCGATGGACGCGTCTTCAGAGAGCCGTAGATGCGAAGCTTGTAGTCATCGACATGGATCTTTGACTGGTCAAGGAACTGAAACTCAAGAAGGGACGAAGGTGGCTTACTGGTGACTTTAGGGCCTTGGATAAAGCAACCCAGACGTCTTCATACCCGTAAGTCCAAGCTTGGAAATGGAACACGGTGTCGTCGGGGTATCGAGCAACCTTTCGGAGGAGCTCCGCGATTCCTTCCGCTTTTGTCTGGAAGGGAATGTCATCGAGGAAGGACGTATCGAGGTAGATTTTATCCAGGGTTTTGATGCCCGAGGTATATTCGACGAGAATGGGGCTTCGTGCTATGGTGTTGACAAACCACGGCTCGCTTCGAATGTCGCCAGTGTAAAGGACGGCTTTACCATTGCCTTCAAGCACTTTGGGCCAGTTGGTTAGTATATGTAGGCGGTGAGGTGGGACTGGCCTCACAGAACATGACCGCTCCAGGGCAGTGATTGGCATCAAATAATGTCACTTGGATGTGACAACCGGGACGGAGCTCGATCGTGGTAGGCGTATCCAATGGTAATGGTTTCTGTCAGAGAGTAAGCAAATTTCACGACTAGATTAAGGCGACCCACATACCAGGACCTTGGAAAGGTGCTTGTAGGTTTGCTTTGATGCTTCCAGGATGCCCTTGGCGTAGTTGACTCGGCAAGGGTACCTTTCTAGTCGGAGGAGGATCTCCCTAGTAGCTGCAGAGCAGTAAACACTTGAAAAATGTTAGGGATTATGGAAAAGATAAAATGCGACACGTACAAGGGCGATCGCAGAGTCTCCAGGCCAGCCAGGTGATCACTGTGGACATGGCTCAAGAAGCAAGCTAGGGGAGGTTGGGCATCATCGCGTTGTCGGAAGAAGTCAACTGATAATATTTAGCTCATGCGCATTTCATTTCAGTGCCTGGACCGACTTCTGATGTCTGGAAACTCGGACACGATCCCGTTGAACGTGGACATTGTGAATCGGCGTCGCGAACGCGCTCACGGTGTGAAAACAAAGGCTGCCAGCTGGAGAGGAATGACCGACAGGGTTTAGAAGGGAAGAGAGAGAGGATTTCTGTGGTCGGGCGGAGATGGCGGTCTCGTGTCCATGATGGCTGAAGAATGGTGGTTGTTGCGTTGGAGAGATTTGATGCTATCGTGACGGTGAGTCTTCAAACGAAGGGTTTGTGAAGGCTGGATAGAATGCGCACTGTATTCAGCCAAGGATTTCAGAGCAGTTGTGGGTCTACATATCTCAGCCTAGCACATCACTAACGGTGCGAAATCTCCAGGCAGCGGCATTCGACACTGTGTTACTGCACGGAGCCGATCTTACTGGGGACAAAGAGATAGAGCAGGTCCCAGGTGGGACATCAAATATGTTCTTCGGTACAGAGCTCAAGTATGTTCTTCAGCACAGAGCTCAACTCTGGCAGCGTTTTATATGTACAAGAAAACCTCCATCATTTGGCCTTTGCTGTGCCCTTACAGGCACTGAGAGTACCACTGGTTTGTCGAGGTGCAAGTCGACCCAGACACGCAGCAGGTCGCTCCAGTCCAGCCCGATCCGCCGCATTGTCCCCATTTAGCAGCGCACTGATTTCAATGGTTAGCTTGGGGATCTAAATTCGTTGTAGAGAGAGGATAAAAGGCAAGACTTACGGTGGAGCTGGAGCCGGTGCTAGTAGCGGCGGCCTTGGTCGTGGTGCTGCTGCTGATGATGCTGCTGCTGCTGCTGCTCGACCCGCCACTAGAACCCGACGATCCTCCAACAGTGATGCTCGCAGATCCGCTGCTGAAGTACCCCTCGGTAGCCATGATCATGTAGTTGAAGGTGCCGAGCTTCAGGCCAGCAGCAGCCCACGCGTCGAAGTGGTTGCCGGTCGTGATGGTGCCTCCGACGCGCTTGGTTCGGCGGACCGACCAGTACTGCTGGAAGGTCGCGGTGCCCTCGATGGATGGCGCGTTGGTACGGGTGGTCTGGTAAATGTCGTACGTGCCGCCGTCGCTGGTCACCTCGCCGATCTTGGTGGCGCCGGTCGATGGGTTGTAGGTTCCGTAGGACTCGACGACGTAGTATTCGATGAGAGGGCTTGTGGTCCAGCCGTAGAGCGCGAGGTAGCTGTTGCCATTGGGGCTGTAAGTACCAGAGTACTCGACGGCTCTGGAAATGGATCAGTATTTTGCCATTGTGATTTAGTAACGAGACACGGGCACTTACCGACGGCTACCGGGGTTCCATCCCTTGCCACCAACAAAGTTGCCTCCCGTCTTCCATTCCACGCTGTACTGGCCGCCGGCGCCGTTGGTGTAGGTCACGTCTGAACCGCCATCTGTCCACCAGGAGTAGTAGAATCTGGGTTATAATTTAGCTTCAATATGCGAAGAGGTGATTCGAGACAGCCCATACCCGTTGTTCGTACCCGTGCTGCTGGGGGTAGACCTCTTCTGAATGGAGCCGGGGGCAGACAAGACTCCGGCAACGAGGGCAAGCCCTGAGAGAAGTGAATTGAAGCCAACCATGATGTTCGATAAGAAAGGAAGGAAGATGGACGAAAGAATAAACAATGTTTGACTGAGCTGGTTTCAGTTTCCACACGAAAGAAGCAGACGAAGCGGACCCTTTACATATGATTCTCAAACCCCCGAAGCTTAATAGAAATCCAGCTGATATCGAGACAAACTTGCGGGGAAACATCCCGGACGGGGTAGTTGGTCCGCTGGTGCATGGATCTGACGGAGCAGACGGAAACAGGCCTGAAACAGCTCCGCGTACTTTTTTGGAGCCACCCGCAATCTCCATCGAGCCACCGGACAAGTCGCAAATGAAGGAGCGCTGCCCCACGGTTTTTCCATCCGTTTACACAACGCCTTGGCGGCCCGGAAACGCTACCGAACCTATATTCCACGCACAAATGGCCCCTCGGCAGCCATCATCCGACACCCCGATAGGGCAGTCAGGCGATGGCTCCGGTCTACCGATCTCCTGAAGGAGAGTGGCAGGGGCATCTGGTGACCACCGCAAGTTTATTTCGGGCCTGACTGCCGAGAATCCTCTCCCTTGGTGCCACGCATTGATCTTGGAATCTTCCACATTTATGCGACGTGCCATTCTGGCGTGAGAGGGGAATAGTATGTCTTGGCTTTGGGCAAGGGTATTCTTCCGACCATGTCGAGAAAACCAGCCGTTTATGTGACATGATCAAGAAACCCATTTACCCAGGTCTTGTAAATCATCTGGGTACTGACTTTTGATTACAAGTTGAATTGACGTCTGGGTGAGTATAATCCATCAGAGTGCTGTAGCTGTCCATACAATCTGCATGAGATGGGCGAGACAAAACTTAGATTATGACATCAGGTGTAGTTGGAAGCTGAGCCAGATGATCTGAAGTATATGAAATCTTATGTGCATTTAGCCTGTTCAAGGAAAATTAATCCTGGCTCGCCATGTGCCGGAACGCCTACTCCATTCTCCTCAGCACCCTTCTTTGGGCCCACCTCATTAACCGGACCACCAGCGGGTCGCAACCCATCACGAGTCTCTAGACCCCATCTGTCTGCCTTGAACCTCGTCTAAGAAAAGGGCCAATTCCGCTTTATCCTTCTCGCGGACCTCATTATCCAGCCGCGGCTGCCAGGAATATGCACACCAAGGCCAATACACCTCACACCATTGCGTCGGTGCAACATCGATGTCAAAGTAGATGTACGCCGCCTGATGCCTGGGGTGTTGATTTATTCCGGTGCCGTGCCTGTACTTCTCCAGCCCCGTCGTGACCTTATCTCTTTTGTTTTGAGGTGGCGATGGGGAGTCGAAGGAGCGAAAGTTATTATGATGCAATATGGTCGCTAGATCCTCACGGTCTCGCTCTTGAACCGTGTCTTCGTTGCACCAAGCATCCATGGTCTGCTCCGGCGCAGAATTCCATGAGCTATGGCCCATTTTGAAGACTCTTAGGGATTTCATCGACTCACGCCAGCGTGGGAAGATGTGGTGCCACCTGAGAGGGTAATCTTCATACGTCAATTCAGGTTCAAACATATCATCGTCGAGCATGGCGTCCATCTGGTAGTAGCCATCGTTGGAAACTTCGACGCTATTACCGTCCGAATCTCTGCCAACGACCGTGGTGCCGTGGTCGGCAGGTGCATCGTGTCGGGCTTGGACCAGAATAGGGCATCTGTCTAGGTAGAGCTCTTCAAGACCACCAGATGTGTTCATTTGACCGAGGGATTCGATCCACTCAACTTGCCAATCATGGCTGAAGATGTACTTTCCCAGAGCCAGGACTTTCAGATTAGGAAATCCGGAATCCGGGCCATTACCGGGGCGGACAGCTCGAAAATCCATCTTCGGGTTCCATCCCCAATAATCTCGAGAGTACAAGGATAGAACCCTGAGATTCCCAGCAACTGATGGGAACAGCCAAGTGCGAGGTAAATTCTCAAACATGACATATTTTTCGCGGAACCAGAGGGCGTCCGGTGGTTCATAGTCATCATCGTGGTCTTTCTCGACTTCTTGCAGTGTAATAGATAACTTCAAATCCTTCAGGCTGCTCATCGAAATGACCTTCTTGAACACTTCCGACTCTGTGAAGCGCTCATCATGGAAATCAGCTAGGTTGGAAACTGTCAATTCCTTGATAGCAAGCGGCCCTAAGTCGGCGACCGAAGCGGGCGCCGTCTCATAGTCGGCTTCGAACGAATACGGCAGCACGTTTTCATCCATCTCTAGCTGACTTTCGGCAGACCAGGTCCCAGCCAGGCAGTTGAACGCAGTATCAAGTACCCTGTATCTGAAATTGTCGGTCTCTGTATCCATGGCATCCATGTGGTCGTGTTTAGTGTGCTCACTGAAGCGCAAATGCAGACTTTCCAGGTTGTGGAAGCATCGTATTAGTGGTAGTGAATTCAAGAACTCGGCGGGGTGGTTGAAGGCGAATCGACTGCTGTGTTTGGCAGTGTGTCCGAGCCAGGTATCGCAGGTGATTTCCCGCACCAGAGGGCGCAATTTTTCTGACTGGGCGATCCAGACGAAATGTTGATGGTCGTAGCATCCTTGTCGTGCTCCCAGTCGCACGTGGCGAAATGCCCAGGACGTCGCGATGGCTCCGAGTTGGCGATTAACGAGCCGGAGGTTTAGAAGCGGGGAGGTGGGCAACGTCGAGCATATTTCGTTGATGATTTCTGGAGGCAAGCTCGCAAACGCGACTGGCGTTTTCGGGTTCATTGTGAGGACTGGTGGTTGATGGAGGAGGGAAATGGCGAATCAGGCTGAAACTGAAAACGCATGATGGGATGGGCTGGGCTGTGGTTTTGAGTTGCAAGCCCCCTAACCCTATACTTAACCGAAGCTCTCGATGAAAACGGAAACGGCGGCGCACATTTGGTGGCTCGAGGGTTTGCGCGTGGCTGATCCCTAATAAGGTGTGTCGCCTAGCCTGGCGCATCAATCCGGAAGCCGAGAGACTGGAGAATACGCCGAGGGGATTATTTGTCTCTTGTCGCATTGGGGATTTAAGAGATTGACTACGTCGAGACTGAGACTTTCCCAGTTCGTTTATTTCTCGTTTCCCAACTCCCCCCAATGCTTACTGACCCTCGAGACGCGGTGGTTGCGAAGTACATTTCCCCTCGACCACGGGCCGCATCGCCGATCTTCGAAGTCGCGGACAAGACCTGGACAGAACTTTTTCATAAGATACCATGAAGTTTTATATATTACTTAGAGATTCTTATCAGAACAATTGTTTTAATCTTCCGTACTTTTGCTCAATTCCCGCTTGCTGCTACTTTAAGACATTTTGTTGAATCCAGAGTCAAATCTGAGTCATTGTCTGGAACCACTCCAGGAGCGTTTTATAGAGCCGAAGCCTGTTTGCATCTGACCCTGAGCCTATGTCCGAGACCGTTCCTAGTCGGAACTACTATTTAGGCCAGGAATTCATGGGTGAATCGTTGCGGCAAATGCGAGGAATTACGGTGCTGTAACATCTGAAACCGGGTCACTCGACGATTTCGTCTACAGAATATCTCCACGCGATCATGGCCTTGTTCACGTACGAAGCTGGTTTACCCATCATTATAAAATCCCAACCGTGCCAGGTCATAAGATATTACTAAATCTGCTGATTAAGATCTACCGATGACGATGTAGTTTCTCCCTATCTGGCGGTGGCCTCATCGATGAAGTTGATATCTCGATTGTTCTGACCCATTGCCCAGCAGAAAGATCTAAGATCCACATGGAACACACCGCATTGTAGAGGATCCAAGTTACGGAAACCTGAATTGCATATCTCTAGTCAAAGTCTCATTTATCGTCTTCCCTCTGTTTCTCCCTCCACTGCAGCTCTCACAACCAAGAGAACCCTAACATGACGTCAATTGAGATCCTATCTCGGTAGGTTTTTTGTGACTCACCACGACAAAGTCCAGTATGGCTTTCCATTCAGACGCATGCACATCCCGCGGCTGCCGTCGTTGTCCGGCGACACGTCAGCGGAGCACCATCCGTCATTACCGTAATCATAAGTCCTCTCTCGGAAAAGCTTCGCGGCCAATGTCTTGGCCAAGCCTCGCCGCCGGTATGGTTCCTAATATCGTTTCTTAGTTCAAGAATCGGTGAAGAGAGAGGGCAACAAACTTCACAATGAAGGCTGGCCAGCGATCCATCCGGGCCTGCAGTCAAGTTAGCAAGTCGACATTTGCTAGTTTCGGGGAAACCTACTGAGAAACGCCCACGCGATTGGCGTCCCATCCTCGAGTTTGATCATCGAGCTTGGAAGCAAAGATAGCGATTCTCTTTATTCAACGCCAATTAGTAAACCTGCCAGTTCAAGTATTTTCGGGCCTTCTCACGCTGTCCGTGGAATATCCGAGCGCGAGATGGCAACCTTGCAGTCATCCAATGTGGCAGTGGCCCAATGCATCCCGTCGGGGAGTGGTGAATGATTTTCTGGAACGTCCTCGACCCTGAAGAGCCACTTGTCGTAGATTCCAGATTTTCTCCCGATGACTCGTCCGGTCCTCTCCAAAATCGCGCGAACGCTCGAGTTGAGAGTTCCAATTAGCACGGCATTGGAATGCGCTAGCTTGCCACCATATTCCTTGTCAATGAAGATTATTTCATCTACAAGTCCCCTGAGTTGCTGTTCATAAAATAAGTCATCATCTGCACTCAATTCCTTCTGATCCTCGAGCGTCGAGTACAGCCACATTTGAGTGTTGTGATCGCTGCCAACATCGACATAAGCCACGGTAAATCTTGTCGGTGGAGGAAGCTCATCACCAATCTCCCCAGTGTCGGAAACCAATATGATTCTCGATGTCGGGGTTAGCCCGTGCTTGAACGATGTATATTGCAGTCGTCTTAGAAGGGGCAACGAGAATGGCAGGTGGCTCGTGACAAGTTGCAGCAGCCCATCTGGAACAGCACGGTAGGTAAAAATGTTGCTCGGCATTTTGGGTTTGATTCTCGATCAAATTTAATTGAAGATGAAGTTTGCGATGACGAAGTTAACACCATTGACTTATTGAGTCATTATATCAGAAGGACCCGACCGTAATCGGACAAGGCTAAATTTCGGTTAGCACAATGTGATTCCTAATTCTGAGTGGGGATGAGAACACCCTCGTCAGTCTGTATCGCGCAATCATCCCAGTCGTTGGTTCGTAAGAGTCACCTTTGGGAGCTAGTCACTACGAAGTACATCATGTCACAGCTTGATCCTCAGACTCATAACCATAGTTTAAACCATCTGATCGAGTGTTAGGAATGTTTTAGGCTACTGGAAGGTGGTTGAGTTTGAAGGATCGCTCCAAGAGGCAACTGAATACGCCGGCAAATGTCAATACTATACATTTGGGCATCCCCACCGAAGTCCATCATCAGCTCCCCGAAGGCCATTCTCCTGAGCCAAAGTTTATAACTGGCCAAAATGTACCCTCATTTTTGACAGTCTCGCTGCTTCCAGTGCCCAGATTCGCCGGGCCCTGACCTGGCTGGGCGTGACAGCTACTCTCACGATGTGTATTTGGGTAGCTGGGCGTGTAATAGCGTGGAGCTGCAGGGGACCAGAACTACAAATATTTACAGCCACGCGGTTCCGAGGCCGTGCAGCCCCTAAATTATAGCCTGTGCATCTAGCTGTTGCGGTGTAGGCCGCTAGACGGCATTATGGTCCTGTCCAAGGCGCGAGAGATGTCTTCGTGGGGAATACAGTACAGAGACGGGTCAAGCTGACGATTAGGGAAGCGGAGTCGTGGGACGGGTCGGAATAAATTTGAATTAAAGAAGAGAAGACAGGAAGGAGAGACAAAGAAAAAGAAAGACGCCAGTAGCCGCGTGGCCAGGTAAGCCATATACTACTGTAACTATGACCGCTCCAATCCCGCGAAGCCCTCCGGCCTCCAAAAATATCCCTTTCTCAGGCGCCTAGATGAATGTCAAGAGCAGCATTGCCGTGATAATGGCGATGGCCGATTGAGTTATATACAGCAACATATCCGATCTCGTACGTGCCTCCTGAAACAGTGCTGTTGGTTGGCGTCGGACCACCATTAACGCCGTTCGGGAAGCCACCGCCCATGGCCAAGTTGAGGAGAATGAAATGAGGGTGGTGCACCGTTTTCTTCCAAACGGTTTCCGGCAATTGCGTTTCGTTGACTTGGTGAAACTGCTCCCCATCAACAAACCAGCTCAGCGTCTCAGGATACCCCGTCCTGTCGACCTCAATGGCGTAGGTGTGGAAGTTCCCTGCGCAAGAACTGCCGGGGCATGGTCGGCTGTTTCCGATGCCGTTGGATTCATCGCAAGCGCCGCCGGGGTTTTTGTCGCAATGTAGCACGCCCCAGACCCGGTCAAGGGTGTTGACGTTCTCCATGATATCATACTCTCCAATAGAGGGCCAGTTCCTAGATCACTCAGTCGTTAGAACTACGTCTAGGTTGAATTAAGATGGATTGTTGTACCAGTAGTCGCCGCGAAACTCGCTGCCGAGAGTCCAAAAGGCAGCCCAGTACCCGAGGCCGTTGCTGCCCACGTCGGGAATCTTCAGATCAGCCTGGATTCGCATTTTCCCTCCCGGCAGTGCCATAAAGTCCGTCCGCTGAGTCTCGATCCGTGAAGACGTCCATGATCCAGAAGAGTTTCGCAGGGCGGTTATCAGAAGATCACCCTTGCCATTCACACGGACATTCTCGGTGCTATTCGTATACGTCTGGATTTCCCAGGTACCCCAAGCCGGAGGGCCACCCGGATAGCTAGTGCCGGTATCGATAATCCAGTTCTTTTCATCGGGTAGGGTGTTAAGGTACCCGTTGAAGTCATCAGCCCAAGTAAGTCTGAACCCATGAATCTTGGGGATAGCTGCCTGGACTCCAACCGCACAAAGCAAAGCGCCAACAATGATATTTCTGGGACCCATGATGCTTAGATCACCAGTCCGTAGGTGATTCTTCGCGGAAAGGAAGTTCCAATGTGGTAACGATCGATATATTAGATGGATATATTTGGCAGCACATACCCAGACGGAACCAAAAACGGCAAGTAAAAGAATGCCAGTAAGAGCAAGAGTATGGACGTAAGAACCAAGCTTAGGAAAACATCAACTCCGGCGATGGATTTATATGAAGCGAAGATGAACGACCAGAAAGAGGTCGGAGATGTTGGTAATAATCCCGTGGTTTAATTTAGTTTGAGTTCACTAACACGAATTGCCCCTATCTGTAGGGCGCAGGTCGGTGCCAAGCCCGCGGACTTCGTCAGTGATCTGACGGTGCTTTCATTTCCGAATGCCCTCCGTGTGTTCGACGGGCTTCGAAAGGCTAATAAGGTGTTCGCATTCAAGGCTTCCTAGGCAAGCTATTGGTCCTGCAGGGTCCAGGTACAATCCCACGCAACACGATTTAATGGGGTGACCAACCATGCCCCGGTATAGGGAATGAAAACTTCAGATGCACTCCCGGCACTTGGCTGCAGGTACGGAGCATTCAAGGAAGAGAGGGGCTCAAATGGGGAAAATCTGCTCGCAAATGAAAAACCCTAAAACGATCCTCCTATCAAAACCCTCCGGCTCGACGGGCGTATTTCCTAGGATTGTGCCGTTGATGCCGGAACAGACTTGTAATGATCTGCATCATGCTGGTTCCTGGCCTTTTCTAGCGTCGTTCTCCTTGGCCGACTCGGAAGTGCGGTATTGGCATTCGCTGCCAGAGACAAGACAAACAACGCGGTCGGCGAATCGCTCAAGTTATTAATCGCGTTGAGCTCACTTTCGATATTATCATCGCTGGAATATCATATTCCAGGCAGCACCAACGCGGCAGATGCAACAATTGCGACTACGCAGCGAAGCCCTGCGTTTGGGCCGGCCCAGCCTGTCGACATACCTTAGCCATTGCGAGATTAATCTCTTTATACTTTTCAAATTGGCTTTTTTGACAAGCTAACGACGTGACCGAAAGGCCCGTTCCCTTCCGACGAGGAATCCCCGGTCAAGTCAATAACTCTAAACCAGCATTGTTTTTGACGGCTAGAGTGGCTCTTTTACCAACACCCATGACCCCTACCATTACGTAGCTGGACTAATAAATGCAGCCTAAAACAGATGCCTGGGACTCTTCCTTGTCCTGAAGTTCCTTCCATCCGTCATCCATTATCCATGTTCCCACCGCCCCACGAAGATACAGCATATTCCATAGAGTCCTTAGATACGATGCGCACACGTATCGCTCAGACGGAGCGGCAGAATGCATCTCGGCGTGGCCTCGAGACCAGGTTTCAGCCACAACCTGCGCAAGTCTTGGCACAATAGGAGGATCAAAGCTCGGGAGATGACTAGCTGCCAGTCCAGCAGGAGCCAGGAATCTTGTCTTCCGCTCGACAAATAGCGCTCTATTAGAATGGTCTTTCCACATGCTGACAACGAGGTAGATGGGAGTGTATAAAAGAGAAACAGCCATTTATTAATTGTACATATAGACTTGGGTAATCACCGTCATTTATCGCACCCTTCGTATCGCTAATACCCGCCATTGTTAGTTCCACCTGACTGTAGTAATCGTAGACATCCTGGGATTCCTCGATGCCTCGCCTCTGAACTGTACGACAAGATGTGCAACTCCATCGCATCAACCCCGAAGTTCACAAGACCCTGATCGATTGTGTCCATGTTCTGCATTGTATCGGCCTTTTGAAGGTAGCCCATTCTCAGGTCGCCGTGCTTGGTGTCGGGTATAGACCAGGCGAAGGGTTTGGGGGCAATGTCGGGAAACGGTGCATTCCAGTTCATGTTGGGGGACGCAGCGCTATCAAACTTCAGGTCGTCACTAGTCGTGCTGAAGTACTGAGGCGGCAGGTCCATGGCAGTCTCAGTGGCAAAGGCGATCCCGCAGGAGTCCTGCCCGACGCCCGAATCGTCTGGCTCCCGTAAGGCAGTTTCGTCGAGGCCATTGCAAGGTGATTTCGTGCCTCTTTCATGACTTAGTGTCGACCCCGTTTCGTATCGCTCCTGTTCCTCCAGCTCGCGGCAAAGCCCCTCCATGCCCATCGCATCTTCGGGGAAGACGGAGTGGGTAGGGAGATCAACATCGTTATTGGGTCCAACGCAGCCCAGCATCTGCGCAATGTGTTGGACGACGGGCTGACCCCGGTCATTGAGTTGGGGCTCATCCACCTCCCAAGGCTCTGAGTTCCTAACCATGCCGTACAGCTTGTAAACGGTTGCTATCAGGATGTACTGGGTGTGCTCCAGGACCTCGGCGTATCTGCGCGCGACGTGTTAGTGACCTCACACGAGAGCAGTACGAGGCATATTACCTACCCTCTAGGCGTCTGTTTACATGGAATGGTCCTCTTAACGCTGACTGTGCATATCCGTTCGTCGTCTTTGCACCTTTTGCAAGGAATCTCGCCATCGCACTAGTTGCATCCATAAAATCCACGCATAGAGTTGTAGGATTTACTGATTAGGCCACCTACCTTTGTCTTTTTCATTCTACACCTCTCGCATGCCTTCTGAACCCTCCTGTGGGGCTTGTTTGTCATGGTGGTGCGGTTATTAAAGACCATGTGGTGAATGGAAAGGGATGGTAAAAGTAAATGTATGTTCTTAAGTTATCGAAAAGATAAGATCTGACACGCAAAGTCCGTATTTTGAATAATAAAACATATGCAGACATTTAAATTTTATACTTGAAGAGATTTCGCCGTGATCGACCCAAGGTCACCGATCCCTGGTCGCCGAGGTGAAATGATCGACCCCGGGGATACAACGTCTTCCAGCGACACGTAGGGAACGTGCAGCGGGGAATAAAAGTATGGGCTAGTCAAGAGACGTTAGCAGTCCTCATTTATTGTCTGTCTCAGTTATTGAACAGATTAGTCAGAGCAAACACTGTAATGGCAGCGCTAGTTGTATCTTCTCCGGATCCTCGGATCTTCGGACCCTCGGCACATGGGGCGGTGGGAAAGGGGCTGGGGTTTGTCAGACAGCTTGATACCGGCAGATGTGGTCGCCGACCAGAGCCGGCTGCGGATTTAGGCTTCGTTCACTGCATACGAGCCCTTGATTCCTTCTAAGTGTTTTCCATATTGCTACACCTTGGCTGTTTCGATAATTCTTAGGCCTGGTTTACACGGCATGCAAATAGCTTGCCCATTCATCTATATAATAAGCGAGCAAACTTGTGTGCAGCAATAGCTAGTAGGTGACGCATACGGAAGCTACATTTATTCTGTCCAAACGAGTTCTTACTTAAAGTCATCAAGATGGCTAAGCCGTGACAGTAGGGGAAATCACCCCGAAAGAATTAATGGCCGGTGTACAGTGACCGAAGGCTAACAATCCAGAGGCCCTGGTCGGCGACCATCTTTCGGCCTGTTGGACTACTTGGCAAATCCTGTCACCTTTCTATACTAGTACCAATATTTAGCGTCTTCCACCTCGGCGACTACAGACTGGTGGCCTTACGTCACTTACAGCAAAACCTCTGTGGTCATGAACTTTAATATTCTACAGCACTTGTAGAATTAGTGGTGGTGAAGCTTGTCTCATCAAAGGTCTGTGTATGTATTGCAGTATTTAAAATATCGACTCTTTCCCACAAGGTCTTGACTTCTCGGTCCCCTACGCAACTCAAGAACAGATCTACTCTGGCTGTCCCTTTCGTTCGACCTACGGTCTTAATAATTCACTCCAAACTCACACCAAGCAAGCGACCCTAATCAATGGCAATCGACATGGATTCCAACACAGACATCGAGCTCAACGACGTGCCTACGGCACACCTTATCAACAGCATCGTCGACAACTTCTCGTGGCGGCAGATGCAGGTTGTCGTCAAGGACAGAAACACTGGGAAACCTAAGAACATTCTGTCCGAGGGCGCTGGCTTGGTGCACGCCGGTGAGATGCTGGCCATCATGGGCCCAAGCGGCTCTGGCAAGACAACGTTGCTCAACACCCTCGCGCATCGAGTCGCTGCTGCTGGAGCAGACACCACCGGCCAAATCATGACGAACGGGCAAACAGCTAACATGGCCATCACCCGAGACCTCTCTGCTTATGTGGAGCAAGAGGATGCGCTGATTGGCAGCATCACCGTAAAAGAGACGATGATGTTCGCTGCTCGGCTGGCACTTCCAAGGCAAGATTCCGCTCTGGGTTTTCCAAGACTAAACTAACAAAATGTAGCAATGTCTCGAGAAAAGATGCCATCCGCCGGGTCGACGACCTAATTGCCAGCTTTGGGTTACAGGGACAGGCCCATACCATTGTTGGAACTCCCATCAAGAAAGGTCTCAGTGGCGGCCAGAAGAAGCGCCTTGGTATAGCGAGCCGCCTCGTCACTGACCCGAGAATTCTCTTCTTGGATGAGCCTACGAGTGGTCTGGACTCAGCTCTGAGTGCAGAAGTGATTAGATACATCAAAGATATCGCCAAGAGGAATAATGTGAGTTCCATGAGTCCTAACTTGTTCACCAATAATCCCAGACTGACCGGGTCCCCCTTAGCTCATCGTCATCTCCTCTATCCACCAACCGTCTACGATTACCTATCAACTGTTCGACAAATTGGCACTCTTGTCCGTGGGCGAGACGTGTTATTTCGGGGCCATCAACGACGCGCCCGATTACTTCCACCGAATCGGATATCACATGCCACCCGCTACCAATCCGGCCGAGTTCTTCCTCGACCTCATCAACATCGATCTCGACAAAAACGGCGAGGTGATAGAGAGGACGCAGCATATTATTAAGACATGGAAGAGCACCCAGGAACGCCGTGCTCTGGATGAGGAGATAGAGAGGGTAGCAACCACGCCATCCGGGACTGACCTGGCGAAGCTCAAAATACCCAAGGCAAGCGCGTGGATGGTCCCCCTGACCCTCTTGCACCGCTCCTGGATCAAGGCTTATCGCGATATCGTCGCCTATGAGATCCGAGTCATCATGTATTTCGGCCTTGCCGTCCTGATGGGAACGGTATTCCTTCGATTGAAATCGTCACAGGAGTACATCCAGCCATTCATCAACGCAATCTTTTTCGGAGGCGCCTTCATGTCTTTCATGGCCGTCGCTTATGTTCCCTCCTTCCTCGAGGATCTTCATACGTTCCAGCGTGAGCGCGCAAACGGCCTTGTTGGGCCCTTGGCGTTTATGGTGTCCAACTTTCTCATCGGTCTGCCGTTCCTTTTTCTCATCACAGTCATCTTTTCTGTTATCGAATACTGGCTCTCCAACTTCCGTGCCGACGGGTCAGCCTTTATGCTGTGGGTCCTTTGGCTCTTTCTTGACCTTCTGGCGGCCGAATCCCTTGTTGTGCTGGTATCCAGTATTTTCCCAATCTTCGTCGTCGCACTGGCTATCACGGCATTCGCAAATGGGCTCTGGATGGCTGTCGATGGATTCCTTGTGCCGATGAACATCCTCAACCCGTTTTGGAAATATGTTTTCCATTACATCGATTATCAGGCATACGTCTTTCAAGGCATGATGGTCAACGAGTTTAAGGCTCGGACGTATACTTGCCCCCAGAGCGCGAATGGCGGCTACCAGTGCATGTATGTTGGTGATTTGAACGCTGAAGGGAAGATTCGAGGTACGGATGTCTTAAAGTCGTTTAAGATTGAGACAGGTCTTGAAGGAACATGGATTGGGATCATGATTGGCATTATTTGCGGGTATAGGCTTCTGGCATATCTTGCTCTGCGACTGAAGAAATAATCTCTCGCAGTCACATTGTGAGGGTATCTTGAAGGGTTGTGGAACTTGGTGATGCTAATTAACGGCGGTTGAGACTGGAGCCTAAGGCTCATGATCCGGCTTTCTGCAGCATGTTTCGATTTATTTAGAATATGGGTGATAGTACCGGCTTGCGTTTGGTGTTTTAATGAAGTCCAGGATCCCTAGCGACTAGCTAGCCTGTACTTAAGGCATGCATTCTGCCAACCAATTGAGAAGACATGCTTTTTCCCTTCCGAGCCAGTAAACCATTTGCGCCATTGAGTTCCCTTACTACGGCTGTCGCAGCCGCCCTCGTCGCTGCATTTCCTTTCGACATTCCCAAAATCACCGGGACGTAATATGCAAGTCCCTCTTTATTATTTTATTCTTCCCAGTCGACGTTGAGTACCACCCCTTCCTTCCTTCTGACAGTTGGGACTGCATCCCGCACCGTGCAGTCTCTGGATGATGTTTTGCCAAATATGACTGAGACATGATATATCACAATTGTCACTTGACTCGAAGACAGAACTCACCCCCCGCCATAATCCATTTCCGTCTTGTAGAGGCTGTTGATTTTGTGTGTCTCTATCTAGCTAAAGCGGCAAAAAAGGTGTCCTGATGTGGATGACCCATGTCGCTGCTGCATTACATTGAGGCGTAAATTGGGACGCCGCTTGAACGCGGGCGGTCTAACACCCGGTCGACTCCGACTAACGGAGAAAGTGATGTCCGATGCTAGTGGACCGGATGTTTCGGCACCCTAAGCTTCGAGCCTGTGGTCGAAAGTCGCCGGGCCGCCTTAATAATGGTCGCCGGTCACCAAAAAATGATCGCCGGTCACCTTGATGGTGGTCGCCGGCCGCCTTGAATGTGGTCGCGGGCGCGAAGCCCACTGTGTCTTAACGCTGCCCCAGCCGAATCTCATGTATCCTGGATTTGGGCCACCGATGTGCCCGTCAGTAATTTCTTCCGAAAGAAAGGCTATTTCACCTGTTCTTTTTAATACAACAGGGCCAATTTGCACAGACACTTATACACTTATAGTAGGAAGTCCTGAAAAGAATACGACAATGTCTCTTACAGGGCAGCTGGAGGAGGAGCATTTGAAAACTTTTGATCTAGAATCCGGTTAGTTTGCATCTAAAATTCATGTGTCAAGATGATCGGGCAAGTGCAACACTGGATCTACAGGAATCCCGAGAAGATCTTCAAAATTTCAGACTCGCCGGCTATCCTTTGCATCTTTTTTGGCCAAGGGTGATATTCTCGGTAATTGTTTCGATGCTGTGCAGTAGTGGTGAGCGTGAGCGGACCGACATGTATTCGCGTTAGCAGATATGAGGAGCGCTCACCTACGACCCCACTCCATCAGTGAGCATTGTGAACCACCATCACTCAGACAAGTGATCAAGCTCAGTATAACACCCCCAAAGCTCCCTTGGATATGCAATTTGCTCCTTAGCTATCAATACGAATTGACTGCCCCAATAAATCTTGGCTGCTACGCACCACCATTGCTAAATTAGAAGTCGATTTCATGTTAATATAACTGTCTGGAATGCTATTGGGGGTAGCCAGAGCTGCAATATACATATGCTGTAGACACACCTACCCTATGTTCTCTTTCTTGAGTCTCGAATACTGATTTCCATGGCATCTAAGTTCTTACAATGGTAAGTCAACTCATCCTCAATACTTCTCATTTCAATGGTGGTTCCATAACCAGCCAACGGCCACCCCAGCCTGTGAAAGCCTTGTCAATCAAAGCTGTTGTTTTCTCCCACGGCACCTGAAAAGCGCCCGAATTGAACATTGGTGAGTAGATTACAATATCACTCTCCGAATTTTCGTCCTGGTTCTTTCCTGCCTCCGCCACTTTTGCCTCCAGCTGCACTCTTAGCTCCTTGAGGGAGCTCAACGTCTGAACCAAAATCTTGCCAATGTTGTCCTTCCCCGGCTTCCCAGTTTTATTATTCGGTCGTCCGTAGCCATAGCTTGTGAAGACACAGACAATGTGGATGCGCGGGGCACCAGCCGCTACATCTGCGTGTTGTGGGGGGATAATGAGGCATCGCCCACCGAGAGTTTGTGGTGGCCACGGTGCTGATGCTTCGGTCTTGGCGGCAATGCAAAATCTCTTGTACTCTGTGTATGCGGCTGGGAAAACGAGAGCAAGCTCAGCTGCGATACCGGCTCCCCATTCTGCGATGCAGTTTGTGGCATGGATGAGGTAAGTGTCGGGAGGCAGAGACCTGATGGAGCTGATAGTTGTCTGCTCCAGATTAAACGTGGAGGCTGCCATCTTGAATGCGCTGGGTTAAATGAGGAGAAAGGGGATTGGAAATGTTTAGAGGAGAAGAATTATGTTATTACTGAGGCGCGAATATAAGCTGCAGTGCGCTCGAGCAAGTCAAGTTATTTCGTTGTGACTCACTCACCGAAGAATGTGACTTGGGTGTGGTTGAGGTGCACACTTCCACTAGCCTTCACGGTGTATCAGAGTCCGTAAAACGAGTCACGTCCACAATATGGCATCTAATAGGATCTCTCCCTAGACGCAGTGACCTGGTGAAGTTGGAATTTGTCTGCTAAATTGGCCTGCATGGGATTTTGACATGATCTTAAAGTATTTGGGAGGCATAAGTTCGACGCGCATCCCAATCGAATCTCGTTGATACCGTACGAGAGACATATAGAATCACTTTGACTGAACTTAATAAAGGTTGAAATACAGTTGCAGTAAGGGACACGCCCGCACAATACAGTCTTACTCTAGTAATGATGACTCTGTGAACGAAAATGCTACCCTAGAGCCATGGCGGACACAAGAGCACATGTTGGCATAACCCAATCCCACCCTTGCTCGATTCCAGCTCCAAAAATACCAGATTGCGTCTGCGCTCGTCGCAATCTCGACCCACGCATCTCTTCTCCCAAGATGAGCTTTACGTCTACCGTGACGACTCACCTCCGTGCTATCGGCTCAATTACGACGCGCGGCGAGTGGGTGCTTTTGGCGGTGAACTCCCCGAGCCGCGTCATCTCTCCGCGAGGAAACCAACGCGGCAATCGAGGTATCGGTTCTTCGCCGCAAGGCTGGTGCGAGGGATTGTCATGGGCTGGACCTCTACTGGTGCAATGATGAATAAACGATATTGATGTGTGGAATTCAGGGGAGAGTGGATGCGTTTGTTAGGATCGTCTGGCACCCAGAGCATGAGCTGAGGCATGGAGATGGGCGCGTCGTCAGGCATCCGATGAATCTGGGTCCATAGCCCATCTTGGAGAGGCCTGGTAAATTCGATCAATTGATTCTATTCATTTCTGCCTGAACTCGATCGTTCATCCACCTCTCCGACACGGTGGTTGAGCGTATTCGGTGGACCTCTGTTGGCGGTACGTTTCTAAACTCCCCGACGCTGCTGCGCACCAACTCCCCGACCACGAGTTGCAGCTCCCCGTGAACTCCCCGAAAACGTCCAAACTCGCGCGTGAAAGATGGGCCGGCTCCATCCCATCCACTGGACCCTGGAAAACCCAATGCAACCCTTTTTATGCATTTACAGCCTCAGCGCACCCCATTTCGACGACGTCTGGTGTTGGCCTGTATCCTCAACACCACGCCAGACCCGCGCAACACCCAGGATGGATACCAGAAATCATACACAATGCTGGTTCGACGGGTGGGTCATTGGTAAGCTTAATTGAAAGCCAAAATCTGAGCATAATTTCAAATAATCGGCCTGCAGGGTCTCGAGCGGAGAGCACGCGATGGGATACCCATTCCCGGCTGCGTCTGCGTCGGGCTTGGATGCCCAGACATCTCGGGATATCGGCACGCAGGGTGGCAACTACTAGACGCAGCGGCAGATCTAGATCCACGGCAGAGCTGCACCGCGTCGACGTGATTCTTGCTCGCGAGGCTGTCATCATTATCATGGCTTTCGACGCCATCGTCTAGACCAATATTCCACTGCCTCGCGCAATTCCAGACTCTGAGTCCAGGGAAGTATCCCCGACAAAGAGCAGGCCCTTGGCCATCTCGCCTGGCCTCCCTGCAGCTGATCTCACCAATGGGGGCGTGGCGGAAGCATGTCCTCATAAAAGAGCGTGCTTGCGACCCAATGGCCTCGGTGCTAGACATGCGGGCATGGGGGTAAGGTTCTCAGGAACGTCGGCGGTGGACCCCATTACCGAGAGTTAGGATGGGGGCGAACTCATCACGGAGGCAAAAACCCATGCATCAATGTCGTCGATGGCCTCGCGAGGCTAGGATCCGTGCCGGAAGCCGAGTAGGGTGTGTTGCCAAGCGATCGAAGCTTGGCCGCAGAACGCCACGAAGAGCCTCTTGATTCACCAAGACCGCCCAGACGGCTGAAGGCGTGCTTTCTGCAGGTGGCGACCGGTCATTACCGTCGCCCCGGGACTGTACGGCCGGGTGGTCGCATGTCTAGGGGCTGTAAAGGGGGTGCCATCCCGGCTGGGCACGCAGATGTACCAGTACTCGGTGATGCAGGCAGGAGATCCATGGAGCTGGCGCCGGGAGCCTAGACCCAAACTGCCGCGATATGCAGTCTCCCCCAGGACTTGGCCATGACTAAATCTCTTGGTGATGGAGGGGTGAACCTGGGCAGATCGGCACGCCGCTTGGCATGATTTCCGTGGGCTGCCACCATCAGCCTGCGCAGACTGGGACGCTAGGCCGGGGCCCCTCACCGAAGCTGATCTATCGGTGGTGTCACAAAGCGATATGCATCACGAGCTGAGAAGTTCAAAGTTGTCAGGAAGCTGTCGCAGATTCGTCAACATATCATCAAGTCTCGTCATAGCAGGATCAACGTTGGGATTCTGACTGGCTAATTGCTTTCACTCCCAATGCCTGTCGGGCGGAACCAACAATACGAACTCAATGTCCACCCGGGTTGAGACGCTGTCAGGCCGAGGCCCTGTGGAGCTTTGGAGATGGCCTCGAATCGAGGCCGCCTAGGCCGAAGGTGAAGGAAGCGATCTCACGATGCGTGGGGTCGGTGGCACCGGCGAGGCCTCTCGATCAGTTAATCTCTCAGTGGCAGGCTGGAACGTCGGACGAGCGCCGACGGTCCGATGCATGGGACAGCCCCATCTACAATGCAGGAGGATTCAAAGAGGAGACGGCAAGCGAGGATACTCCCCGCTGGCCGCCCTGCGCCAACTCAGCGTGCAAGGATGAGACGAACGGCTCCAATGACGTGCTCCGGGTCTGACCGGCGGCTGCGACTCCAAGGTGCAGCAGTCTCTATTTCCATTTCGTAAGTCCAAGACGGGGAAACCACCGACGTTCCAAACGAGCATGGCGATGGCCCGTGGGAGTGATGGCCGGATGGGACGGCCCTTGGCGGGTGATTAGATTCTGGCATGATTGCGAAGAGTTTTTCGTGATTCGGAGCAAAGTGCAGTAAAGAGCCAGCCAAAGGCGCGCTAGAAATGTAGCAATATATCAGGGTCTATTGCGTCAGAGCTGGCTTCATGAGACGGACTCATAACGCAGCACACAGACAAGGCCTAGGCCTCGAGAGGCGCCAAGCCAGTGCGGCTGGGCCGAATAGATGGCAGGTTGAGATGGAAAAAGAAATCGCTAGTACGGTTTACGAGTCTCGTGAGTTTGAGAATGCATAGAGCGAGCTGATTTACTTCATGCGTGGTCTGTACCGCTTAGTACTGGCTTCCCGAGACTGCGGGGCGAGCCCAGACTGTTGCAGCGTCTACTCCTGGGAGAGGACCGCCAGGCCTGGAGAACTGCCAGAGACGGTTTGGTGATTCCCCATCTCGAAACCGTTAGCGGGACAAGACAAAGGGCAGATTTGTGTGTTCGCTGCATCGGGAGCTGCCATGTTCCAGGGGCCGTTGTCTTGGCTCCGGTGGAGAGCAACCTGGGCGAGACAGAGACAAAGTATTGGCATCACGTTTGTGGTGGTCATCAAACACATGGGCATGACCACATTCCCCACGTAACGCCCACGCTGGGTTGCCCGTTGGGCGCGACGAGCCGGTTGGGTACGTACGAGGTACTTGCTGCAGGCGGAGAGGGGGTGATGAAGCGTGGGATGGGGGTGGAAATGGCGGAAGTGTTTGCATCTCTTTTGGTCCAGATACACAGACAGGGGTGGTGACTTTCGGCACGTTGTCAGTGGTGAGGACGGTTTAGCAGTTGGCAGCTGGCAGCTGGCAGCTGGCTGTTGACAGTTGGCGAGAGAAGACGGTTACCGCTCCGGGGAGAGTGGGGCCGGCCAGGTCGAACGCTGGACACCTGAGTCCTAGTGCCCGACGCTGGACGAAAGCCTACTACGGAGTAAGTAAGGGCTAACCAAGCCCGTAGCGAAGACAAATGGAAAGCTTGGGGGATGTGATTGGTGCAGATTGGCACGGGAGCTAGCTCGTGATGATGCCATTTTGAGGTGAATGGTGATGGGCACTGGTGCTGGATCCAGCCGAACGAAGGGAATTTGCTGCCTCCTTTTGGCAGATGGGCGACCTTGTTTCCTCCACCGGGTGTAGGTACTGCAGACGCAGTGAGCAAGCCAGCAAGCAGGAAAGGAAGGCAGCAAGCGCTTGGCAGAGGAGAAGAGAGGTGCACAATCCCACCGAGGATGAACCCCACCAAAGATGGAGAGACGGACCCCAGCCAAACCCCAACCGAACCCCAATGAATTGTGCCATATGGGGTGGAGCGGGGTTCCATGACTGCCATGATTCCTCTTCCCTCCCTCCCTCAGTAATCACAAATGCCCTTGCGCTGGCCGCTCCCTCGTTCGCACATGTGCATCCAACTCCCATGTGGACGCGGTAAGGCCGCGCCCATCTCCCCAGGGCTGTTCTCCACCAAGCCGAAACGGGCCTGGGGCGTGCGCGTGAGGATCCAAGCGTCCTTGGGGAACCCGCTTTGGATGGACGCGGCGGCGGTTCCATTGGCTCGTGGCTCGATTGCGCCATCGTCGACGACTTCGTCGTGCGTGCAAAATTCCTCCAACAGGCGAGAACGCGGTGTATCTGCTCTATCCTGAGATGATTTGGGGGGGGGGGGGGGGGGGGGAGGGGGGATGGGCGGCCGAAGCCACAGTGTGTGTGTCCAGTCATCCTTTTTTCCCTTTTTCCCCCCCTGCGCCAGAAAGTCACCACCGCCATCATCCCGAATAATCGCAGCACGGGTCAGCCGCGTACGGCGCCGAGTTTGTTTAATCACTCTAACTCGATGGCTACAGCTACAGCTCCAGGTCCCAACCCCGCCGCGAGCTCAATAAAGAAGACGCAAGCCTGTGGATCCTGCAATGACGACGATGGCATGCTCGCATCCCGGCCAGCACGCAATCTGGAAGCGTGAAGGGGCCCCGGTTGTCGCTCTGGCCCCAATCCCCCAATCCCCCACGCCAACCCAACTCCCCGCCCAGGCTGCCAATAAGCGTGAGCGATGCGCAGGCGACAGGGGGCCGTGGTTCGCCTGGCTCGACTCTCGCTCCCTTCTCTGCGCGACGCTCCGGCCGTGGGTGACTCCTACGGTACGCGCGGGTCCTGTGAGGATGCAGCTTGTACCAGTACTCCCCGAGGGCATGCATCATCCCTGCCGCTCCCGACGCCCCGGTGTGGCCTGGGTGTGATCCTCGACGATCCGCAGTCATCAGCCGACCCCTGGGATCTTGGTGGTAGTGTCCTCGCAGTAGACTGAGCAGACTGAGTAGAGCCTTGTTCTGGGCGAGTGAACATGGAAGTTGTGGTGGTGTCTGCGTAGGCTTGCTCCACCACCGCCGGCCAGCCAAGCCCAGACTCGACTCCATGCATCTCGCCATCTGGATCGCCACGCGCACTACGCGGTCTCCCGAGTCGACGGAAACTTAATTAATACCCCGTCCTCGCCGCTCTTCTTTCCCAGTTCCAGTTCCAGTCCCAGAGCCTTCCATCTTCAACCCGCAAGCACTCTCTCACCAGACTTGCCTTGCCTGGACGACCAGAGCCACGGGTCACAAGTCTCACACATACACTCCCCAGCCGGCCTCGACCGCCTTCTTGCTGGCGCGCTATTCTCTGCCGCTATCCAATTCCCCCTCTCTTGGTGTGGCCTTGGCGACAGCTTGTCCATCTTGGCAGCAGTTCTAGTGTGTGCCACTCCCCGACCGACCGAGCGACAGCCCGAGTACACTTTGTGTCTCCGCCGCCCGCGACATTTCAGCCTCAAATACGACGCCCTCGTCCCAATTCCCCTCCCCCAGCTGATTGTCTAGTCATACTCTCTGCTCTCCGCTGGACAGAATGACTGCTCCTCCCAACAAGGCCAGGTCCGCCCTGGAAAAGTTCCTCGGTGCCGACCATATCGAGCCCGAGGAGCGCGCGCCCTCCATCACCAACGCCGACCCCTTCATTGAGCGCGAGCCCACCGTCGGCGAGTTCCTCGAGGAGTTCACCCCTACCATCCACGGCATTGCCGAGTACCTCTACAGCCTGTTCCCCTTCCTGTCGTGGATTGGCAAGTACAACTGGATCTGGTTCCTTGGTGATCTGATTGCTGGTAAGTCGGCCGCAGTTGAAGCAAAAAAGACGACAATGGACAATCGCTAACTCCCCGCTCCACAGGTATCACCGTTGGCGCCGTCGTGGTTCCCCAGTCCATGGCCTATGCCCAATTGGCCCAACTCCCCGTCGAATATGGCTTGTACACATCCTTCATGGGTGTGCTCATCTATTGGTTCTTTGCCACGTCCAAGGATATCACTATTGGTGTACGTTGCAACCTCCTCCCCCACACTCCTAGCGCAGCCCAGCTGACATCTTGCAGCCCGTTGCAGTCATGTCGCAGGTCACAGGCAACATCGTTTTGGCCTCGGCCGAGTCGATCCCCGACGTTGAGGGTCACGTCGTTGCTTCTGCTCTCGCCGTCATCATCGGTGCCATTGTCACCTTCATCGGCCTCGCCCGCATTGGATGGCTCGTCGAGTTCATCCCGCTCCCCGCCATCTGCGCCTTCATGACTGGCTCCGGCGTCTCCATCGCCGCCGGCCAGGTCCCCAAGCTCATGGGCATCAAGGGCGTCAACACGCGTGCTCCCACGTACGAGGTCATCATCCACACCCTCAAGAACCTCGGCACCACCAAGATCGACGCTGCCCTCGGCCTGACCGCCCTGGTCATGCTCTACGGCATCCGCGCCATCTGCTCGACCCTCGCCAAGCGCCAGCCGCAGCGCGCCAAGCTGTACTTCTTCATCTCCACCCTGCGAACCGCCTTCGTCATCCTGCTGTACACTGGAATCAGCGCTGGCATCAACATCCACCGCAAGGATGATCCCATGGTCAGCATCATCGAGACTGTCCCCAGTGGCTTCACCCACGCTGCCGCCCCCGAGATCAACGTCCGCATCATCAAGTCCTTCATCTCGGAGCTTCCCGCCGCCGTCATCGTCGTCCTGATTGAGCACATCTCCATCTCCAAGTCCTTCGGCCGTGTCAACAACTACATCATCGACCCTTCGCAGGAGCTCGTCGCCATTGGCGTCACCAACCTGCTCGGTCCCTTCCTCGGTGCCTACCCCGCCACTGGATCCTTCTCCCGAACTGCCATCAAGGCCAAGGCTGGTGTCCGCACTCCCTTCGCCGGTGTCATTACCGGAATTGTTGTGCTGCTGGCTCTCTACGCTCTGACTGCTGTCTTCTTCTACATTCCCAACGCAGCTCTCGCCGCTGTCATCATCCACGCTGTCGGAGATGTCATCACCCCTCCCAAGGTCATTTACCAGTTCTGGCGCGTCTCTCCCCTTGAGGTGCCCATCTTCTTCGCTGGTGTCCTCGTTACCATCTTCTCCAGCATCGAGAACGGAATCTACACCACCATCAGCATCTCCTTTGCTGTTGTCATCGTCCGACTTTTCCAGACCCAGGGCCGCTTCCTCGGTGTTGTCCGCATCCGCACCATGAAGGCCAACCTCAACGATGGCACATCCAGCCCCGACACCATTGCGAAGGAGGTCCCTCTCGACGATGAGAACGAGACTTCTCTGCGTGCTGGCTTCCTGCCTCTCGACCACGGCGATGGCTCCAACCCCAAGGTCGTTGTCCGAACCCCCTACCCCGGTGTCTTTATCTATCGCTTCGCAGAGGGCTTCAACTACCCCAATGCTTCCCGATACCTCAACCACCTGACCGAGACCGTCTTCGCAAGCTGCCGACGAACCAACCCTTCTCTCTTGGGCAAGCTTGGTGTAAGTAAAACCTTAATATCCGACATGGGAACCAATCACTGACAATCTAAACAGGACCGACCCTGGAACGACGGCGAGCCCCGTCACATCAAGGAGAACGCCGACGATGGGCGACCTATCCTCAAGGCTGTCATTCTCGACTTTTCCACTGTCAACAACGTCGATGTCACCTCCATCCAAGGCTTGATCGATGTCCGCAACCAGCTCGACAGATTCGCTTCTCCCGAGGTCGTTGACTGGCACTTCGCCAATATCGAGAACCGCTGGACCAAGAGGGCCTTGGCTGCCGCTGGCTTTGGCTTCCGAACCCCCCGCGACGGCGAGACCGCTGGCCAGTGGAAGGCTATCTTCAGTATTGCAGACCTCGGTGGCGACGACAGCCCTTCCGCTGCCATCGCTCTCGGAGAGAAGGCCGGTCGTCTCTCTATGCGCCAGGATATTGAGGCTGTGGATACTATCAGCGCCCAGGGTTCAGACAAGGACTTGAGCAAGGGTACCTCCAACTCCCGTCTCGTCGCTATCCAAGGTCTTAACCGACCTTACTTCCACCTCGATCTCCAGGAGGCCCTGGATGCTGCCATTATGAGCGCGGAGACCAAGCAGCATTAATTTGTCCGTTTTTGAAGTTGGGAGCGTTGATGGTGTTAATGGGTCTTGTAGACTCACCGTGGATATGTTGTTAATTTGGTTTGGATGGCGAGTTTGTTGTTGCCCACCGCCAGTTGTTATTAGGCGATATGATGTCGATACCCCGATCCGATCTCTAATAGATGAGCTCTGAGGAGCATCTCACTACACTTGCTTCTTAATGCCTGTTTCTGTGACGACATATGTAGGAACCTGCCAGGTGTGTAAAGCAACTTAAATGCTCATCATCACTATTTGATTAAGACTTCCGTTTAGAGTTCTTTTTGCCACCACTATTTATGCTTATTTAAGCTCAGGATATTGCGCTAGTTCAGGGACGATGAGGACTGTTATTCACCAGCAACTTCGCAAATCGCATCTTGGCACAGGAGCAAGTCTGATGGAAGGTAAGTGGATACCAACCTCTTGTTGAAGATTAATACGATAGAGTAAGATGCCGTAGGAACTAGCGTGGCTGCTGTGGGTACTGACACATCAAGACAAGAATACGCGCTCATAGCCTGACGCTGTCCCGATTTGTTTATTGAATAATGCGCAGGCGATTAGATTGCGATTACAATCTGCTGGATACCTGTGCTCACCCTGAGGGCGGTGATACCATAATCCTTCAGAATGAGGAACCAAAACCTGCAGTCACAATCTAGAAGCCTAACCTTCATTGTTCCGATTTAGGTGATCGACATGCCTATTGCTCTTTCGGTGCTTCCAGCGTTCGTCAAAATGCCTTCGAATGACGCTATGCCACGATCCACGCCGACATGAACCCGACCGCCCGCATCTGAGACCCCAGTTTGTTCCGCCCACACCTAGATGTACGCGACGCCGTCAAACCAGGAAGGCAACCCTGGGCACGATCTGGTTCTGGAAACAAGACATTGGTGGAATCGCAATCGTCCCGCCGGGGACTGTGGGCTGGATTGCTGCATTGTCCAAGGCGCATTTACGGGTATCTCGCGCCGGGGTCACCGCAGCACGTGCTTACGGCGCGGAATGGCTTCATCGGTAACTGTACATGAGATGCGCGGCAAGGGGCCTGGCGGGCGCAACTCTGTGGACTTTTTGTCATTGCGGGTCCAGGGGTGTGAGGTTTCGGTACTGCCGGTTTGAAATGAACGTGTTGGTCGCTTGGAGTCATCGTCTAGGGACAAGATTGTGTGTGGGTGGATGGGCAATGTTGGATACGGGTAGCTCGGAGTCCAAAGTGCAGGGTTAACGTGCATAAGATGAACAGAAGTCACAGGTCCGTTGGTTCGTCTGTCCTGCCTTCTCAAGTCAACAGACCGATTTCAACTTCGATGTCGCTATGACTGCTATCCAACTTATTCCCTCGTGTCTTAGTCTCCTAGGTATTCGATGGGCACAAACGGGGTAGAGACATCCGATATCAGGTACGCACGGCTGATGTAGCATGGGATCCCTTGCAACCGTTGGGTTGAACAGTCTTCCATTCGATGGCAGTTGAGTTGTGAAGTTGGACGTATACGCCTGGCAATGCATGGTTTCTCGACACATGACAAAGCCTTGGATAATTCAGCTCGATCCCGATTGCTTGCGATGAAAGAGCATTAAGAAATAGAAGCTTCATGCGCGGAAGCCATCGGGTTTGGTAGTTTAGTAAGAGACTCTCAACTATCGATAACCTGATTCTGAGTTTGTGGTGGTGAGAATGTTGGTTGCACAATTTACTTCCAGTAGTCGAACCCGCCCACTCATTTCTTATTCTTTCGGGAAGGGGTATCCGTGTAAGAGGTGCTTCTATTCAAGGAATGCTCTGTAAGATATTTGTGACTTATAAAGGAAGTCGGAGCTCAGTTGTAAAGACATCGAGCAACATAAAACAACTCCCTGTCGCGCAATATCCTATTAAACATACCTTTTTTTTTTCTAGCTTTATTCGACATGATCATATTCGATCAAAGCCATGCAGTCTTTGCAATCAATAGAGGCAAATAATTAGTACTATACCCAACACCAAAAGAGGTAGTATTAACATATCTATGCGCACTATATTGATAGCAAGCCGAGAAAGTTTATCACTGCGCGACAAGAAAACAAATGAATGAATTGAAGGCTATAATTTACCACAGCGGCAGTCTCCTTGAACCATAGATTGGGGTTAGATAGAAGGGGATGGTTTAAATAGCTCTGAAATTCAACGAGCGCTGACATTCACGGCATGGATGCATATATGCGTAAACAGCAAACTACATTGGTGAATCCTTTCTGTTGCTACAGCATAGAAGTAGAGGCCATAGGAGGAGTATGTACTCCTCACAGCGTAACAACAATGAGCAATATAGTTTGTTGTCCTCGAGTAAAAATATGTTGCCTTCTTGAGCTATATTCTTTTTACTATTCTAGACTTTATGCTTCGAGTCCAGTTTAAATATACTGCCTATGAGCAGCACAAGCAGGGCAAGTCTATTTAATTGTTTGGATGTACATTCGATCCAGTCCAATTGCAGCCCTGCGATTTTCTCATCCATCGTCGCTCTAGCGGATCTGTATTCGCATACAAGCGCCATGATCGCGGTTAAAATGAGCGCAAGTATTCTACCAACTGTGTGGCTCCAAAATCTAAGGGTCGGTATCAATATCTGACTCTATTTACACTATTGCTGTCTGACTAGAGTTTGCAGGGTTATGCAGCGAGAATTTAAAAGCAAGATTTCATAAACGATCCGAGCTATTACCTAGACAAGTCTTAAGTAGCAGGGCCTATACCCGCTGCTTCTCGTCTCAATTTTCAAGCACTGAAGAAACGATCAGTTCTGATACAATTTGAGCCACCTATTGATTAGCCGCAGCTGCATGCTCGAGGTAGAATTTCTGTCCCTCTGTTCACACAAGAAAAATCAGCAACATTAATATGTTTATCTAATCGTATATGATATATAGGGTTGGTATATGTATGAAGTGGATGTGTAAGAAGCGGGTAGCAAATGAATAACGAGGCTGCTATATTTTGTGAACGCTGGCGTTTTCCTACACGTACCTACCTGTGGGATTTAGGGCATTGTTAAAGTTATCAAGTGCAAGCTTACTATTGCCAGAATACAAACTCGTAACAAGCTCTCGGCGAAGTAAAAGGTATGCATCGATCCACTGCTCGAAGGTCAGGAACCTTTTGGCGTCCTTGGATTTGCCGTCAATGGCATTTCCACCTCTCCTCATTTTCCTTTGACTATAGGTGCTACCTAAGCATGTCTAGGATCCCCAGCCCTATTGGCAACGGTTGAATGCGGGCAGTATTTGTTGCACTGTTTCATGGCTGTTATTTGTCTTTCACCGTTGTTCTATACTTATGGAGACTAGTAGGCTAACGGTATTCTGGCTGGCATCTTTCTATCTGTCCTTTCTAGACTCCGATTTGTTCAATAGATAACATTTAAACAAGGTGAAATTAGCATGATATTGAACAAAGTTGAGGAAACAAAAGCCCCCAAAAAACCTTCTCCATTATATTGCCCCATGATATCATTCGAAATAAGCTTGTCGGACTCATCGTCATGCCTCCCAAACATCCCAAAAACTATGCCTCCTTCGTTTCAAATAGTGTCTAAATTGGCCAGGCTGACTCAATCGTGTCACAGTTAGCTACCCTTCATCACATGTGACCTCGATCTTTCGGACTGAATTTCTAAGCACGGAGTGCATCATCAATGAGGTGCACCTTGCATGCGCTAACATGACTCCTGTTTCTTCATCCCCCGCAATCTAGCTTTCCTCTGGCGGATGCTAATTGGCTCATCAGATAAGATGATGAGTTATCTATAGTTTGGTGAGGGGCTCGGGATGCTTTGTCAGGGCCATTGGTGTTTTTGGATTCGACGTCGATGGCGCCATCGCCGGATAAAGGACTAAGACTGGCTCAGGCACTAGGTCACGACATGCTGCACCACACTGCCGTCATATCAATCGCCCAGACTCTGAGTGGCCGGTTGTCGCAATTCGCCTCGCAATCCCGACTTCCGCCAAGTGAATGGTGTCAAGCCGATACGGATTGACGTTGAGTGTGGAGCATGATTGCTCCCTTTCTCGTTTCCCCGCGTGCAAAGGGTTGCAAGATGCGCATATATAAGAACATGGCCACCTCGTGAAATTGAAGAATTCATTAGAACTGCATCAGCTTCGAAATAAACTTCGCCTCATTCAATTGCATCTCACTTATACCTTTGTCCACCAGCTGTACTCAAGATGGCACCCTCTGCAACCGAAAGCGAGATTCCCATCCACTCAAAGGGCCAGACTCAGAGCCGGGAGCCTCTCAAGCCTTCGGGAGCACTGAAGGATTATGAGTCGTTCGATGTTACTCCCGCCATTGGACGCGAGTTTCCCAAGGCGAACTTGGTCGACTGGCTCAATGCACCGAATGCGGATGAATTGATCCGTGATCTTGCCATCACCAGTGAGGCGACCCCCTCATCCGCAATTGTTATGAGCAACTGAGTCATCTAACCACCATCAACAGTCTCCCAACGCGGTGTGGTCTTCTTTCGTGCCCAGGAGAATCTCACCAATGACCTCCAGAAGAAACTTATTCTGAAGCTCGGGGAGCTGACGGGTCGACCCTCGACCTCTACCCTTCACATCCATCCACTGCTCAACTCAGAGCGAGACTTGGGTGGTGAAGACCTCGAGGTCAGCACGATTAGCTCTAAGCAACACAAAAAGTTCTATCGAAAGACAAGCGACGATGGTGTCGTCGTCACCAAGCCCGATGAGGACATTTGGCACTCGGACATTGCTTTTGAGCCCTCGCCTGCGGACTACACGTCGCTTCGTCTCGTGGAGCTGCCTGAAACTGGGGGTGGTACGTCAATCATTCCACTACTAATGCCTCCAATAGCCCCAAACACTGCTCGACAGCAAGACTAATTGCCTCTTTGATTAGATACCCTCTGGGCCTCTGGATACGATGTCTACGACCGACTTAGTCCCGCTTACCAGAAGTTCTTGGAGTCTCTGACAGCAACCTTTTCGCAGCCACACTTTGGTCAGATCGCGGCTCGTCAGGGTTTCAAGCTGTATGACAAGCCACGCGGCGCCCCAGATAACATCGGCGACGTACTCAAAGCGGTGCACCCCGTGGTGCGTACCAACCCGGTGACGGGGTGGAAGAGCGTGTTCCCGATCGGCGCCCACGTCGGACATATCAACGGCGTGACAAAAGAGGAGAGCAGCAATCTTCTCTCGTGGTTTTACGACCTGATTGCCAAGGACCACTCGATCCAAGTGCGGTTGAAGTGGCAGAACCCCAACGATATCGGTAAGCATTGGAGAATGTAACCCTATTGGTGCCATGTTGCTGACTTTATACGATAGCTATCTGGGACAACCGAAGTGTTTTCCACTCCGCGACACTTGACTACGAAGGATACGGCGATAGATTTGGCAACCGGGTTGTGGGCATTGGAGAGCACCCGTATCTTGATCCTCAGAGCATTGGAAAGGCGGAGAGCTTGAGGGCAAGCTCTGAACAGTAGAGGGACTATAAAGAACACAAGCCTTCTTGTTCAGCTACTGTTTCTTCTCGTGCTGGGTGTAGATTACTGTTTATCCCTGCTGTTTGAGAATACTGCATCGCTTTGATCTATCTGATGATATTGAGTAGAGCCAAAAAAAAAAAAAAAAACAAATAAGCTACCTACCTTATTGTCTGATATCAGTAAAGACTATAAAACCACTCTGCTGAATATATCACATAACAAATAGAGTCGATCTAGCCAATTGAAATCGGGTGCACAGATGTAGCCTGTAGGTAGGAGTGGCCCGTAGGTCGGTGAGTTGTCTTACAGTGGCTGCACTAGAGGTACGCTGGAGGCTGTTAGCATCTTTCTCGATGCTGGGCTGTCCACATGTTCATCATTGATTGGACTGAGATATGCATGCCACAGCCTGGGGAAGCCGGGGACTAAGGGCTCATAACGACGAGGCCAAAGCATCCCTGGGGCGCTGGGAGGTACGCAACTTCGTCAAGTTCACGACGTATCAAAGATCAGAAACATGCCGACCTGGTTCCTCCCCCCCTCCCCTCGGCCGACCCCGGAACGCCGGCCATCCAACTCTCCGAGGACGACAGATTCGTCGAGCCCAAGCATGAGCACTTCAACGAGGTCGAGCGGTCTGTCGGATTCAACATCCTGGCCAAGTTCGTCGACTTGGTGTCAGGTTCGGCGAGCATCAAGGCAAGCCGACGCGACGTCCAGCGATACGGCACTGTGGATCACGAAATTCGAAAGCTGAAACCAATCCCCGAAGCGGCACTTGAAGCCATTCTCAAGCTCCGTATGGACTTCAGTGTGCAGTTTGTCAAACAGAATGCGGGTGATGGGCCGGCCGAGCCCAATCTCGAGTAGGAGTATTCCGAGGGCCAGAATGTGTGGTCGCCGATGGAAGTATCCATTGTCGAGAATCTCGGGCAGCCCTTTACCGTGCTGTCCCAGATCCGGAGAAATATAAACCTGCAGCGGAAGCCTATCCTTCGGTTTGTCATGACCAGCTTCCTGCATGAGCCAGATGTTGTCGCTTGTCCATTTGTCCCGCGACAGTTCGGAGCCATAGAACTGCCAAAGGGCTCGGCTAATAATATGAGCAAGCCGGATTTTGGCCCGAATTGTCAGCTTGTACGTTTCGAGGACTCTGGACAGCTGTATGCCGCTCCCTTGAAAAATGAGCCTACCGAGTCTCGTGCAGTCAGGAATTCGAACTAGGCCGCCGTTGGGCACAAACTGGAGGTCGATTCCCGCACAGATTCTCTGCATAAGAAACTGGCAGACGCTCCCGGATATCACAGGAATGCACTTTCCCAGCCTCAAATTATGTTTCTCCACCTCTGGCTCTTCTTGGAAGCTCACATGGCCGCGGCGACCTGGAGTTCGTCTGGATCATGTTTGTTAGTTTGGGCAATTGAGCGGCAGACAAAGATGAATTCTCTCTTACAGCGGAAGGCCGAGAGAGATGTCTTGCCAGTATTCCATCCCAGCAGAGGAAACGAGAAGTTCGAAGACGGCTGTGGCATGGGTGCTGTTGACTAGGACGGTCACACACGTCTTTTATACTAGACTGACCCCGTCCGCCTCTGGAGAGACGTTTGCAGCATGTTTCGATCAATAAGAAGCAACCGTATTCAGCTGAGAACACCCCCCTTCAACCATAAAAACGCCAATCATCGGGCTGCGACATGCGGCTGAAGCAGCCACGCGCGGGGCAACCAGGCTGTCAACCGTCGGTCCCTTCAACGGTATGCCATGTTTCTCCTGCCATCACCTCTCCTGATCCACCAGCATTCGCCAGAATATACACTTGCCCATCCCTGGAAGCATGGATTTTGCCACAGGCTCCGTGTCGGATCTCACGACAGCGTCTATAGCAGGCTTCGAGCGCTGCTTCGCAGTAAACGGCGTGAAGCACTCCGAGGACCTCGAAAACCGGTTCGCCGACTTCAATCTCTGGGCGGCAGGCGTAGGGGCCATGGCCGGCTCGGAGGCGTCCCTCGACCATCGTTTCGAGGAACGGCCAGAAGTCCTGATTTTGGTTAAAGGTATCTTGGCCCTTCTCCAGCAGTTTCTGGATGAGGCTGCAAGCGTGGCCGAAAGAGCGTCGCTGGTCGACAAGGACTTCCAAGATGTAGATTCATTGCTGGAGGATCTCGCCATGATAGCCGTGGCCATTCGACGAACCGGCAAGCGGTCCCGCTTGAAAAAAAGCCGATTGAATGTTTAACCCAGAAGAGCACGAGGAGCTACGACTCCATCCTCAATGCATCGTGCTCGCTCGAACAAGCGTAGGAGCCGGGAGCCCGCCTCGCTTGGACACGTCCAGGCTCACGCCTGTCCAGGAGCGTCTGATCGAGGCCAATCTACGGCGCCGGAATAGATTCGTTCAAGCCCCGCGGCACTCAATGCGACTGGCCCTGCGTTCAAATCCTACAAAGGAAGAAAGGCGGATTTCTGTCCAGAACGCGAAGCCCCAGGCGCCGCAACCTCTCACAGCTCCCGCGTCAAGTTCGCAGCTGGGCCTATCTTCGGCCGAGAAACGCGTCTCTCTCGCCGTATCGGGAACCTCGGCGTCGGCACCAGAGAGTAGCTTCAAATACGACGGACGGAAACGACTGAATTCGACCTCCCCGAAGACTGAGATCACTTTGATCGCGGCCACGGCTTACTATCCGAAGCCGAAACGGCCCAGAGGTCAGAAAATCTTCAAGTGCCCTTGCTGCTGCCAGTCAATACTCTTCTCGGACGTCGACAGCGATGCAAAGTGGAGGTAAGTCCACAGACCCATAGCATGGCCCTTGACAGACATAGCCTGCTACTAACACCGCTACGCAGGAAGCACCTGACCGAGGATATTCTTCCGCATACCTGCATCAAAGCCGACTGCCCTGCGGAACACGTGGCTATGTTTACTTCACACGAGGCCTTGGAGCATCACGTAAGGCACGAGCACCCATCGACCTGGGAGTGTCACCTCTGCGATGCCGGCGGTGAGACATTTCACACGATGGACGCTATCACAGGCCACTTCAGTCAGAACCACGCGAATATCTCAGCGGACGACTTCTTCTCCACCGTCATATCATCGTCTGGTCAAAGTTGGTTGGGGGTCCAGTCGTGTCCCCTGTGCAAGTCATTCAGTTCGCAGGACACCGCCGAGTTGGATGGGCACGTATTGGAGCACATGCACGACTTCTCTCTTCGCTCTCTCCCTTGGCCAGAGCATTCAATCCCAGATCTTCCAGGCCACGTTGGAACATTCAATCCTGATGACCCGTGGATTGCAACTTGGATCGACGCCTTAGAGCTCGATAAAGCGGCGTCCCGCCCGCCCCAGCTCCAGCTGTCCCACGAGTTCGACCTGAGTCCATCTTCATATCCAGAGGCCTTGAGCTCACATGCACCCATCGGACTCGGCTATTTTGCTGAAAACGACTACTTTGCCGACATTAAGGAGGGGGCATCGGCTCGCCCGCAAACAGACCATTCGCTCTCGACTCAACCCTGGGCATCCAGCGGCGACCCGAATCCTTTTGACCAGTCCGGCCTCTGCCTTCTGTCGCTGGATGGCGGTGGGATCCGCGGCCTGTCTACGCTTTTTATCTTGAAGAGTATCATGATTCAACTCAATCACAAGCGCAAGAACAGCGGCCTTCCCGACGTCTTGAAGCCGTGCGATGTCTTTGACCTGATTGGCGGCACAAGTACGGGAGGGTAAGTTGGCCCTGCATCTCCGCGGCGATGACCAGCTGACCAGAACAGGCTGATCGCCATCATGCTTGGGCGATTGGAGATGGACGTGGATGAGTGGATTGCGGCATTCTACGAGCTTTCCGCCGTCGTCTTGGCCCAGTCGGTGGGCAGGCTTCCTGTCCGCTTTATTAACGGACACCCACAGCAACGGTTCGATTCAAGCAAGCTGAAGATTACCGTGATCAAACTCATCACCAGCCGGGGTCTCTCGCCGGAAGAACCATACGACGGCGGCCAAGATCACAGTTGCAAGGTGTCCGTACATGTCCCATCCGTTCTCCCGCGTGGTCCCTGCTGACGTCCCTTAGCTTCGTGTGCGCCGCTTCGAATGACCTCCATGGGATTCAACGACTGAGAACGTATGACTTCCAGGAGGAAAAGGCCATACCTTGTACCATCTGGGAGGCTGCGCTGGCGACATCGGCCACGAGTGGATTCTTCGACCCCGTGCAAATTGGTTCACACCAGTATGTCGACGGCACTGTGGCAGCGAACAACCCGGTCGATCAAGTGGAACGCGAGGCATCGGACATTTGGTGTCCCAACACTGGTGACTTGAAGTCACTCGTCAAAAGCTTCATATCTGTCGGCACGGGGAATGCCGGCGGGCCGGTCGAGTATCAAGTTAATATCCCCATTTCAGTGGCGTTAGCCAGTATCGCGACCGAAACGGAGGAGGCAGCGGCAAAGGTCATCAATAGATTGAGACAGAAGTACGACAACAGGCAATTCTTCCGATTCAATGTCGAACAAGAGCTCCAGAACGTCGGTCCTGAGGAATACGCGAACCGAGGAGCCATTGAGACAGCGACTGAAGAGTATCTGCACGAAGCTGCACAGAAGTCGCGGGTGTGGGAATGCGTCCAGAGCCTGAGGGAAAAGCGGAGTGTGTTCGACGGAGAAGTTCGGTAGCGCGTTATTGTAGCTAACAAGTATACTATGGAACCGGCCGGGATGGATCTAAGTAGTGTCGTGCAAGTATGCAGATCAACAGCCCGTAACTAGCTCCCGAGCCACTATGTATAGAAGTACAGCAAGATGTTTCACCGAACCATGCCAGTTGTTTCTGATCCGACAGGCTGAGGTCGTTAGTCCGACTCTGTCCTCGCCTCTTGCTTTCGCTTACACGGCTGTGTCGACCAGCTAGGTTGGGTCGTTGACCTAGCCATCTCCGCTGTCAAGGCATGCCAGGCATTTTGCCGTTTCATCATCCGGAAGGAGGTCATGGACTAACTGGGCCATTTGATCACGCCGTTGCTGACGGATCGTGCTGACAAGGTTGGTGAGCTGGTGGCTTCAATATATATGCAGAAGTGTTGTGAGTTTGATGATACTTAAGATGTCAGACTTAATTCCTGACTGCCAGCTGTATATAGAGAAAAGCTAATTCTGCTATAATCTAATAGATTTTACTAGAGTTAAAACATACACACCTTTTGGTAGCGCCGCTCTAGACAAGGTAGATCATCTAGCCTGTCTTGGCAGTCCATGCCGGGTTTCTCAACACTCGTAGGACACCCATCCCCGTCAAAGACCGGCCCAAGCGTACATGTCGGATCAAGTCTGCCTATCAACGGACCAAATTACTTCGGCGGCCTCGATAAAAACGGAGAATCAACCGTAGATCCATTGCCGAGGAGGGGCAGATAGGCAATAAGATGCAATGGCATTCCCGGTTCCGGCGGTCATTAGCAAGAAATTGTGGGTCGTTATCGCCAGTGCCGAAAATCCGATTTCTCATCGGTCCCTTCGGATTCATTTCTGTCACCGCACACTTGCGGCTTTCAATTCCGATGATCGCTCGAAATCATGACTACTGACGAAAGAACGCCGCTCCTCCCCAAGAGGGAGACTGGGAAGAAGAGCCTCTGGTCGTGGGTACGGAGTGCTTTCAATGTCGAGAACCGCGTGCTCTTTGCGGGGTTTCTCATCACCTTGTCGTTCAGCTTTACCCAAGTTCCGTAAGTCCGCCAGTCACCCGATGTGAACATTGCGTATTAACTCCAAGTTGTATCTTTTATGTCTTCCATTTAATGGAATGCGATGCCTTCTATGACACCCACCCACCCTACAATGGTTCTGGGGACAGGTGCAGCCGAGATGAGGTGGCGGCCGGGACGGCTGCACAGTACAGTATTCTCGGGATGAGTACAACCCTATGCGGCATGTACTCCCAGTGGCTTATTTGGACTCTTCTAATTGATTCTAGGAACCCTGAACCTTTTCGTGGCTGGGTGGACAGCCAAAAAATTCGGTCCTCGAACCGCTCTCATGGTCCAGACCTTTGTCCCAGCCATTCGAGTCGCTACCCAGATTCTTGGCGTTGTGGCTGGAAAGAGAACCGGTATGATGATCATCCAATGCACCCAGCTTATCACTGTCTTGGGTGGCCCGGTTGGTTATATGTAAGTATGTCAAAACATGAAAGGCAATCATCTTACTCACTGTTGTGCAGTCTTGTTGTCAACATCATAGCTGGTGAAGTTACTGAGCCTATACGACGCACGGCTCTTTTCGGAAAGCTTCAAGGGTGCATTATGCTGGGGCAGGGCATCGGATATTTAAGTAAGTGAGACAAGCAGATTTGAATCTTAATTCGCTAACTCTCAACCAGCTGGCGGCATGATTGGCGACTCTATTGACATTCGGGCTCCATTCGATGTCGCCTTTGTCTCATTTCTCCTAGCCGGCACATATGCTTGGGTCGCCCTACCGTACATATCTCCCGACTCCATGGTTGACGCCAAAAAGCCGGGCCAGCAGGGTGAAGGGTTCTTAGCGCCACTAAAGATCCTCGTGCCACGACGCCTAAGGCTCGAAAATGGGGAGATTAAGAAGCATTATGGTGTCATATTTCTGTGCGGCGGCATCTTTCTTGGAGTGGTAAGTCGAATGGCCGGAACCATGCCTCTCAAGCTAACAAATATTTCAGCTCGCCACGGGCTACGTCCCTTTGCTCATCCAGATGTACGCCACGGCAGCGTTCGAATTCAACCAAAATGACAACGGCTGGCTGATGGCCGAGTTTGCGTTTGTGAGAAGTTTGTTCCTGATATTTCTCTTTCCTCACATCATCTCCTGGGGACGCCGCTGGACATCTCCCACATCCAACCTGGTCCCGGAAAATGACGAACCCTCGCCTGCGCTGTTGCCAACCTCTCCTGGAGAATTTGATGCCACAGCAGGCGAACAGGTGGCTGAGGAACCTGTGGAGCCTCTGAAAACTACAAAGGATAATGATGGAAGTCATTTTGATCTTGTGTTCTTGCGTTGGAGCCTCGTTGTGGACGGAGCCCTCACCACTGTGGCAGCTTTTGCCACTCGTCGGTGGCACATATATCTTGGTACGTATAGCCCACAATCCAATACACCCTATGCAATACTCTAACATTGTACTGGAAGCCGCCTTCCTTCTCCCATTTGGTTCTGGGTCAGCCCCTGCAGCCAAAGGAGTTATTACCGAGATGTGTTCAGAATCTCAACGCGCAGACGCACTAAATGCCGTCACGCTTGTCGAAAACATTGCTAGACTGTCTACCCAGGGATTGTTTGGGTTTGTTTTCGCAAGTCTGGCGGGAATTGGCAAGTCGTATGCGACTTTTTTCTGCAATGCGGTAAGCCATCGTATTTCTGAGTGAGCGATCTGTTCCTATGGCTAATATTACTCTAGGCCATTGCGGTTGTTGCAGTGGCCGTACTTCTATTTTCAAATTTCCCTCCCCAAGGAAGTTTACCGCTTGATCGCGAAAATGATGACGATATTACTACACGAGAGTGAACCTTTTGGATATAAAAAGAATAGATGGAAGGGTGATTTTGATCGCATCTTGAAGAAGATTACGATGGCTCTTCGCAGGCGTGGAAATTTTAGGAAAGGAAGAAATTAGTTCGGGACTCTGTAGGGCCACGCTAATGATTCGCCGGAGACAAATGATACGGATATAGGACGGTAACAAAAATTGCTATAATACAAGATAAATTATGCCTACGTGCCATCCAACTCAACTAACCTGCTACGCGCAGTCTCTAGAGCCAACTCCAGTATTTTCACCTCCTCTGTAGAACATCCTGCAGCCCTGAAGGTTTCAAATGCTTTCGTGAAAGAAAGTGGTGCATTCGAACCTATGGACCAACTGAAAATGGAGGGATCCATCTCTTCGATCCATCTGGCTAGCGCCTCTAGAGAAATACTTGCCCTGATGAGCTCTTTTGTAACGCGGTATGATTGCGGCCCACGAAATGCTGTCTGTAGCAACCGTGGGATCATTCCTTCGCTGTGACTTGTGGAGTCTAGAGAAGGGTTGTAAGGAAGGTGAAGATGCTGGATCCCATAAACTTGAAATATGGTGATAATCGGACCAAGAGAGCTTGTTTCCGGTCTTAGGAGAATATGATGCTCGGGGTGCGATTTCGAAAGGTTTCCGAGACCACTACCAAGCTCAATCCAACGGAACGATAGTAAAGCTCAAAATATATACTACTAACAAAGACTATCGGAAGTAATTACTCACTGCATAATATGAACCTAGCGTTTGCTATCCATGCGTTTTTCTATAGTCTTACTTTCACGTGTCCTACATCTGTCAAGATGCACCTTTCAAGCTCATTCACGTTAACATAAATGGGAAAACCAGCCTCGAATCCTAGCGGCTTTAATTTCAAATGCCTTGTGCAATGAATCCAGCCACCCAGATGATAGCCAGTGTCCCTGCTGACACAAACGGTCCTCCCATCGGGCTCGCAGCTGAATCCCCACCAGCCTCACTGGTGCTGGCACTACCGCCTCCGCCCTGGACAGTAACTGTCCTTTGGCTTTCAGAGGTGGTGGTTGGTTCAGCAAATGACAAACTCATGGAACAATCCTCATCCAACGCGAGCACGTCGCCAGCATCGTTCGTAGCCTCCATCGGAGGACACGAGAATCCTAACTCGGACGCCGCCTTGGTGGTAGTGATGGTGGTGGTTGTGCGTGTAGTAACGCCCTTTGTCACAATCACGGTTGTAGTTCTTGTTGCAGGGGCTTTGCAGTTGATCTGTCTCGCGCGGAGTCGCAGACTACCATCATCGGTTGAGGTAGTACTGGGCGGTTCGTATGTAAGCCCGCAGTCCGTCCCGAGGATTAGTGTTTCCTCGTCGGTATTCGTTACTGTTATCGGCACGCAGCTGAAGCCTGTAGGCTCGTCCTTGGGGACCTCTGTGATAGTATTCGTCTTGACCACGACGTCCGTGGTGGTCTGCGTGGACGTTACCGTCTTCGTTTCGTCGGGGCAAGCGGAACAGATGTCATTAGACCCGCAGTACGCGATATCTTTGCAGCATTTGCTCCCACAGCAAGTAGTGCCTTTTTGACAAGCACCAGCGCCATTACCGCAGCAAGTTTGCGTATCAGGATCATAGCACTTGGTATCTCCGCAGGGCACCAGACCGGATTTGCAGCAGTCACCCCCCGTAACGCAATCGTAGCCTTTCGGACAATGCGTGTTGTAAGCTGCGCAGCAAACTTGTGTATCCGGGGCGTAGCAGCCCTGTGATCCACACTGTTTATACCCAGAATCACAGCATCCGCCTGGTTGGCACACCTGGCCATCACCGCAGACGAGGCTGTCAATATCGCTCTCAGACCCACAGCAGGTTTGTGAGCTCGAGTCGTAACACTTGCGAGTTCCGCACTGTTCGCTTGTACCTTCGCAGCAGCCCAAGGCAACGCAGGTGTCTCCATTTGGGCAGCATCTTGCTCCATCTTCGCACACGTCTGTTGGTGTCAGTAACTCCGCGATGAGTCCGTTGGAGAGGAGTATTACAATATCCAGTATTAAGACACTCCCTCTTTTCCAATGCGAACAATCCTCGGCCCTCTAGGGTTTGAATAGATGATAGATTGATTGCGCTTCCAAAGGACAAGGGCTCTCCAGCCTTGGCCTTCGTCATGTCGGCCATAGACCACTTGGGTGTCTGCTCAAGCTCCAAGTTGAGAGACCCCAAGCTAGCCTCCACCCAGAGGGCAATAAATGGAATCAAAATTCTCAGCATCGTGAGCGTGACTCTTGATTTGAGATAGCAGATCACACAACGTTCAAATCTGTGAAGTGCAAGAATTAGGAGGTCCTTGGGCGTCATCAACAAGCAGCGCCCAACAGACCGAATATAAGGCGCCTACCCAGCCCCAAGACCTCAAGGGCATGTCCTGGGCAGATCATCGCGGTGTGACGATACCCCACCCGCGTATTCGATCGTGTTGGCCAGGTTCCCAGAGCCGTTGCTCGCGTGGGTTGCTTCAGCCTAGTCTAAGGCACGAAATCCTGCAATATTCCCTGCTAGTATCCACGCCACAGTTCAGCTCTCATGCAGCTACATCAAGAAGGGAGGGCCCCGCCGATGAAGAAGGAACAAGACCGACACGTGCGCCACTAATCTTCAGGCTAAATAGATCAGAGATAACGCGACCTCTTGTCTATCTTGGAAGTGGCGTGAAATCGCTGTTGAACACCGCTTGCGGGAAGCTGTGCGACATGGACGATCCTTCACTTCCACCAATTGTGCATTTTCCAGGCTTCTGCAGACCACATGATCGGTGATCAAATCATGAGAAATACCACATGATCTCAGCAGGGATTGATTGCGTTTTATTCATTACAGACGATAAGCATAATCCAGCAACACTAAACGACCCCGCATCATTGACAGCTGTCTCAGGCGGCAATAGCAAGGCCAGACTAATTGGCCCCTTTATATTTTCGGAGATTTGAAGATTACTTGGGAGCTATCTCCAAGCTACCACTACCTCTACATCGGATAAAGGGCGAGAGAAACTCATCGTTGAAAATAAGGCAGAGCACATTGCAATAATCCAAGATCTTCTTAAACACAAGGCTCGCTCTTTTATTCAATTTCCTGCCATTGAGATTGGAGGCGTAAGCAAAACACTCATTCACACAAGAGCAAGGTACAGTTAGCTGAGCACGAGGCCAAGGCGCGATTAGATTGGATGGATCTGATTCGAAGCCTATTCACGTCGGAGAAAAGACAATATACGGAGATGCTCATTCACGAAGGCCAGGAACGCAAAGCCTTCCAAGGCCTGATCGGGCTATTCAGTTGTGAGCATGAGGGCTATGACTGGTCTTCAGCTATATACATCATTTAGCTACTACCTCAACATCTGTTGACCACTATTAAAATTTTCTTCAATTGTGGAAGCCAATACACGGATCATTTTAAGATCCAAACTAGCCACACTCCAAATTTGGTTCGTTAACAGCTCTATCCCGTAGATAGTTGATGCGTAGTAGTCAATCTCAAACATTCAAGCTGTTGGATGCGATGAAAACGCCCCCGCCAGTCTGTTCCCATATCCTTAGCTTTTATAGATACCTGAGGAAAGACCGAAGAATGACTGCAATCAGTTACAAGAGCCAAGGTCGGCTTGCCCCACTCCGACATCTTTGCTGATCGTGACATAAAAGTAGTCGATGTTACAATTCTCCACCCAACCCAAATACAGACTGAAGTGCGAGCGGGGTAACCTCCTCTGGAGCACATCGCGAGCGTAGAGGAATCCAGCTTGATGGTGCAAAGATTCGAATAGACTCTTGTCAATCTTCCCATTTCCCATCTGTCGGTCATTTGAGCCTGAATTCCCAACGAACTTGATCCGAGCCACCGTCTCTGTTCGTCAACATGACGTCCCCCGAACTTTGCGCACTGACAGCGTCAGAAGTCCAGCGCCAAATCCGATCCAATTCGCTGCTTCTGGAGGACTATGTTCAGTCACTTCTTGCTCGCTACAGGATTCGAGATGAGGATGTCGATGCTTGGGCATTTATTGAACCAGACAAGGTCCTGGAGCAAGCGAGGCAGCTGGACCAAATCCCCTCGGCAAAGCGTGGTCGCCTCCATGGCTTCGTCATCGGTGTGAAAGATGTCCTGTTGACGAAAGGTGAGTCAATAGGGCGTAAGAATGGAAATTATTCGCTAAACTCTGTGCGCGTCAGATCTTCCTACTCAGTATAATTCTCCCGCATACGCTTCCGACGGGCCACTTCTGGATGCATCGACTGTGGCCATCTTACGAAGAAATGGCGCATTAATCATGGGTAAAACCTGTCACAGCCAAGTATATGATTATGTTACTAAGAAGTCCAGGCAAGACCAGAACCACAGAGTTCGCCGCGACGACTGTAGGCCCCGGCACGAAAAACCCACATGATCCTTCAAGATCCCCCGGCGGCTCATCCTCAGGATCAGGGGCAGCAGTCGCCGACAAGCAAATCCCCATTGGGCTTGGAACCCAAACAGTCGGGAGCGTTGTTCGGCCGTCCTCGTTCAACGGCATCTACGGCCTTAAGCCAACCTGGAACGCTGTATCGGCCGAAGGTCAAAAGGTCTCTTCAGTGACACTGGATACGTTTGGCTTCATGTCACGAAGCATCGAAGATCTACAGGTTCTGGCCGATATATTTTCTTTAAGAGATGATGACCCGCCTAAGGAAATTCGGCTGAACGAAGCTAGATTCGCCTTCGTCAAGACACCGGTTTGGCCAAAGGCCGGAGCCGGGACCATCGCGGCCATGGAGCGTGCGGTCCAAATCCTAAAGGATGCGGGGGCAACAGTTGAAGAAGTCACATTACCTTCCGAGTTTGACAATCTGCTTTCGTTGCAAAACCAGGTGCTTCAAGCTGAAGCCGGTGTCGCCTTCTATAGGGAATACAACACGAGAAGAGACCAAATCAGCGACAAACTCGCCGACATGGCGAGAAACATTGATACCTGCTCCAAGAAGGAATTCCTACGAGCTTTTGATACAATTGCGTCTCTTCGGCCGAAGATTGATGACATTGCAGATCAGTACACGGCAATTATCACGCCCAGCTCGGTTGACGTGGCGCCCGTTGGGATTGAATGGACCGGAAGCTCCGACTTTAACGGCATTTGGACGGTATGTCTCGCGAAGGCCTTTTGTGATGAAACTAATATGATATAGGCCCTCCATACTCCAGTTCTCAATATTCCTGGGTTTGGAGGCGAGAACGGAATGCCAGTGGGAGTGTCTCTCGTGACATCGAGGTACAAAGATCAGCATCTTTTACAGGTCGGAAAGGCCGTGGGTCCCCTCTTTGCTGCGAAAGGTGGCTGGAAGTCGGAGTTGTAAGCTCGAAGGTATCCACCATTTGAGCTTGTCCTGAAGCACGACGCGTGATATTTGTGATTACATCGCAAATACGTAGGGTCTATCAAATAATGAACCCCAAGATTGGTGCCTATTTCCTTTTGAGCTGCGTGAAGATATCCAGATCTTTCCCAAAAGCTCTTTCGCCACCAATGGGGACGCAATACCGAGCGCCTTGCTCACCCATGTAAGCTCGCCGAGGATGAATTCCTTGGACTCGTCATCGCTAGCTTCGACATGAATGCCACCAATTACAAGGGGCCAGAATACCAGTTTTCGTAGTTGGCTTTTCGGATTCGACGCGATGTCTTTCAGGTTACGAAGAAGGACATCAAGGTAGGTTGACCGTAGAGTGGCGATATGAAAATCGAGTTCTTCGTCACCACTGACGTCCCCTTGTGGTTTTCTTGACTGCTTATCCACATCAAGAAGAGATGAAATGCAGTAAAGTGCAACGGTCGCTTGGAATATCTGGGCGATACTTTGCCAGTCCCAGGCTCCTATCTGCTCTTGCAGAGCTTTGTCATCGCAGACTTGACGTTGCTCATGTTGATTGATGTCCCTTATCCATTTCTCTGCAGAAAAGGACTCTACTCGTTTCAAGATGTTTAGAGCAGCAGTTTTGACATCAATTCCTCGGGACAGTGTTGCACCTGGCTCGGAGCGCAAGTAATTAATCGAGATGATGTCTGACAGCAGGTCTGGAGGACAAGGTAGGGACGTGGATAGCCCATTTCCGTACACACTGGGTAGTAAACTAATCAACCCAATTTGACGAAGAGCTCGTTCTGATTCGACTCGGGGCGCAGTGGTGCTACCCATTATTTCTACTCTACGAAAATGTAAGGTTTTCTGATGTCTGAGGACGGAATGGCACATACAGGATAAAATACCGCAGGAGATGTTGGAACAGAGGTTGAGAAAGAACGGTATTCGACATTCCCCCCAGCATCTCTATAACGGCGTAGACAGCATCGCAGTGATAGCGCCAGTTCGGAGAGAGTGTGTGCTGAATCTAGAGGATCGATGTCAGTTAATTGGGACACAGTCCTTCCTCAACTAGCATACTTCAGCAAATAAGAAGACAAGAACGGAAGCCAGTGTGACTTCACGGGCCTGCGATGCAGTCTTCAACTGGATTGCCAGATGCCTAATTGCCGAGCCTCGATGGGTTTGCAACTTCACTGATAGCGCCGCCCGGTCAGGTTCGAATGATTCCTCAGACTGGATGATACGGTGAGCAAGGGCAATGGAGATAACAGTATGTCTGATGTTGGCGGGAAGATTTGGCGCATTGGCGATGGGTATGTAGAAAGGGCTCTTTGGGTGGCCTCCGCAGCCCGTCGCGACCTGGTCGGGGCAGATGCGAATGTTATCTGCGAAAGAAGACTGTCAGAATTTTCGACCAGAATGGATAGTTTATCCAGGTCTTTGCAATATTCCCCCCTCATATGGACGACAACGCAGAGAACCAGGGCGGTGACGGGGGTGATGGGGTGGAAACCTACAATACTCGATGGCCTCAAACAAGGTGCTGGCTTCACTCGAGTCTTTAAGGCATAGGCGGATGACATTGGACTCGTCTCTTGCACGTCTTCCCTTGGACCGGGTCTGTCCAGGCGCAAGCCATTTCAGCGGTTTCTTGCCGTACCCCGGACACTCGGCGTTCCTTGCTGCACATTTCCGGCATCCCGGGCGGCCAAAGTCACAGACAAGGCGCTTCTTGAGGCACGCCCAGCAGGGCTTCGAGTCGCTCATAAGGGAATTTCCGGCATCGAAACTTGCCAGCTGGTCGCCTTGCTGGTAGGTGTCAGGTGTCCTCTTGTATGATCAATTACGAGTTCGGGTTCCGTGGCGCCGTGAGAGTGTGATGGGGCTGAGCCGATTGACGCAGGGTTCTCCATCCTGATAGTGACGCACTGCTTACCCCGGCCGCGTGTGCTCTGTGCAGCGGAGAGAGTGCGGCTGTTCTTTGGGAGGCATGGATCATCGCCTCATGTTCCTATTTGGGTATAATCTATGGCCAAGACACAGGCACAGGCACAGGCGCCACGGGGTAGGGCGAGACGGCTTGGTTCCGATGGTCATGCAGGGCAATAAACACGATTCCCAGGGGACAAAGCACCGGTTGAAAGCGTCCTCAACACTCTACTACGCCATCCCCTCTAGGCAGCTGGGTTCGAACTGGTCACGTCTCCCCGGCTGTGCCTCGCAAGGCAGCCTCGGTGGCGAAATCGGGCGTGGTGCCAGCGGGTGAGGCTGTGTAGCCATCGCGACTAACGGCGAGCGCGACACGATAAGGGTTCTAGAAGCGCTATAAGCGTCACGCTATCCGACCCAACCGTCAGTCAATGCCCACAGTTCTGAGCTTAACTTGGTGGATGACGCACGAGGGGTGTCCTCGTGAACTGCCCACGCTGTCCCAGCCCCCCAGGCTACGCTGTGAGGCTAAAGCTACCGCACCACAAGCGAGGTCAAAGCAGCTCGACAAGGGTTTCTCTCAGGGTGCCTCGCCAGTTAAGCTCGTATATAAACACATGTCCCCCCCGCGTTGATCGTCAATCCACTCTCCGTTCCCAAACCGTACAGACCTCCGCGGGAAGCCATCACAAATCCCTCCTTTGTCCAGGAACTTAAGCGCATACGCCTCTGAAGTAATCCCCCGATCCTCCAGCTCAGCTGAGCGCACAACTCCACAGAGACTCCACCATGTGTCTCCCAAACCTCTTCCGCAAACAAAAAGCCCCTGTCGCCATGAGCGAAAACGGGTCCGGCCCCCGCCCGATCCAATCCGTTCGGCGCCGCAAGTACGCCGGCAATGCCTCAGCCGCGGCTCAGTTCCGAGAAGTCCAGATCCGAGAGAGCGAACAACGGCCGAATGTTCTGCGCAAGCCTGCTGGCGACACGACAGCTGTCCAAAGCAAAGCGTCTCAGCGCCGGAAAAACTACACCCAAGTGAATAACGACGCGGCCGCTGGCGCAGCATGGGCCTACGGAGGGGCTTACAGCGGCGATGATAACAACCACTCTGGGTCTCATGGACACCATCATGGAAACCACTATGGAGGCTGGGGAGGTCACGATGGCCACACTGGCCACACTGGCCACGGCGACCACGGCTATTCAGGAGGAGACAGCCATGGCGGTGGGGGAGGTGGCTATGACGGCGGCGGTGGAGGAGGTGGTTATGACGGCGGCGGCGGAGGAGGAGGCGACGGCGGCGGAGGTGGTGGTGGCGGAGAATGAGGCGACCAGGTCGCTCTCAATTCAGTGTCGTTTCACGCTTTATACGATCAATGAGCATGGCAGTTTGGGGGGCATTCAATCAGTTTTAAATAGATACCAATACCGCGTTTCCTACCACTTCTTGCAGATCGCCAGCTTCGTATGCTCCGCGGGTCAATGCACTCAACAGATGTGACGAGCTGCCATTGCCATCAACCCAACTAACGGACAGCCTGAATTCCATGCCCTCCAGGAATTCGATGAGTGTTTGATATATCATGATTCAAGTTTCCCGATCAAGCTTGAAAGTCCGGGAATCGCTGCGAGTGTTCACTCATCAACATAAGAGGGACAAGGTGATTTGTTCCAGAACAGCCAAACTTTGGGCTATAAATTCGCATCCTTCTCAGCCCGTCATTACTTCTTCCTTTGTCAACCTTCACAAAATCATCCGAAAGGAAAACCAACCACACTTGAGAAATCTTTGAACTCTACGAACCCCTTGGCACACCGCAACCATGTGTCTTCCAAAGATCTTCCAGAAGAAGACTGCCACTGGAAATTCGGGTCCGAAGCCTGCAGCTTCCCGCCCTGCAATCCCCCGTGGTCCTACTCCTGCACCTCCTGCTCTTGGCCAAAATGCTGGCTCGGATCCTGGCGGCGGTTACGCTCAAGGATTCTCCGAAGCCTTGGGCGAGGCTTTTTCCGCGAACAAATAGGGGGAGGCTATGCTATGGTGGAGGTGGAGCTTAGATCCAGCTCAGACGAATCGCAGAATCAAGATGTCTGTTTATTAATGCAGATGTAGGCACTTTAGTATAAATGCCAAGACTTAATTCTTCCCAATTTTCACATTCCAATTGCAGCCTTTTTCGCGATGTTGTATTCCGTAGAGGTTTGTTTCAATCAATCCCAGCCGAAGTCCGGGTATCGCAGCAGGGACACGGTCGAGTATCGGCGGATGTAGCTTAAAGAAGCCATCAACGTGATTCCGCACTTAAACAACGCAATCCCCACAGTTTCGCAGATCCTGCCTCTAAACCGGAAACCTGCGCGGCTCTAGGCATACACGGCACGGAGCTGAAGTTGAGCTGAGGTTTTGTGGAGCTCGTCCAGCATGTCGAATGACGTACCACACGTCACTCGGGCGAGACTGCAAAGACCCAGCAGCCTTGTCAGGCATTTTTGAGGCTTGCAGCTCCACACTCGGGTTGTTTACCTCTCCGAGACTGTGTGTTGATTGTGTCGCGAAATCCAACGCATGAGCAATTGCATCACGAAGTGGCTATGGTTGGTGTCTATACCTAGATGGGCAGAGTTGCCCCACGGTCAATGAATTATATAAACAGGCTGAATCTCAGTACATGAAAGATGCTGCCACAAACACACTTGGGCTCATCACCACATTCAACAACCCAACCTCATCACACAGCGCAATTCTACATCAAACTCTCTAATTCCCGACTGCCAGGCAAAAGCGCTCACCATGTGCATCTATCTCCCCACACGATGGTGGACGAAACGCCACAACAAGAAAGATGCTGCACCTGATGCCGAGGCTACTCTAAAAGCTGAGCCAAAGTTCACGCCACAGCAGATTCCTCCTATCCAGCCCACGATTACAGTCTCCACGGCAGAATCTAGCTCTCAATCTTCTCAAACGGATTTCAAGCCTTCTGGAAAGCGTGCGGAATCAGGTGGGAGTCAGACTAAGAAGGTCCATATCAAACTTGCCTCAACCCAGGAAGAGCCCGCCCAGGCCGGAAACGCCAAACCTACCCCTTCATCTGAAGAGTCAGCCGAAGAGATTAGGAGGAAGATCAATAAGAGGAAGAAGAAGAATGCCCGGTCCAAATCTTCTACTTCTGGTTCTACACACAGCAACCATGCCAGCAACAATAATTGGGGAAACAACAATGCCAACAACAATATGCTATACGCCAGTCTCTACTCCGGAGGCGACGACAGTTCTGGATGCCGCGATCATAAGAGCGAGGGCCACAGTGCGGGCCACAGCAGCTACAGCGGTCACAGCGGCGGCTATACCAGCCATAGCAGCTCTGGTGGGGGACATAGCAGCAGTAGCTACGGTGGTGGTTATAGCAGCTCTGGTGGAGGTGGTAGCAGTAGCTGCGACAGTGGAGGTGGAGGAGGTGGAGGAGACGGTGGTGGTGGCGGCGGCGGCGGCGGCGACTAGGTCGTACTCGACAAGTGATAACATCCTAAATTTAGTGTTTTTGATAAGATGTGAATTCGTATAAACCAGTTATTGGGCTTAAATGGCGCTTGCCAATCATTAATCGTCACCCAATGCCACCTGGTGGTGCTGACATTCAAGATCTGTGATGGCATCCAACTACCTCCGCAGATTGACCACGTACGGAATCAGCATTGTTGCTGTTGTTCAATCACTGGACTGGCATGTTTAAGTGCGTCTCATTGTGTGGCTTCCGACGCCAAGCCAATCACCCTCCGTGTTGCACGTTCAATTTGGAAGACACCCATCACGATCAGATACGTAGCTTAATTCCCGTTATGGTATCTCCTAGGCTGCCACTAGGTTGAGGCTGGACTACCAGTGCATTTATTAGCCGCTTCAACATTGATCTGGGGTCGGCTAAAGTTAAGCAAGCAAGACAAACTACGCCACACAATAATGGCCCGTATGGTGTGATTTTACAATTGCTGGACCACCTACATAGCAAGCCATCCCTCGACCCAAATTGCCAAATGTTGGTGATCATCTTGTCCACTTTTGCAGCATTTTTCAATTCTCTAATAGGTTAAAGATGTGCTACAAAGTGGAAGCGGGAACACTTGTATGAGCACTGATATGGAACGACCTCAGCTGCCACAAATGCGACGAGTGCGCACCGGGCACAGCCATTTATCAGACAGTCGAACTGCCAGCAAAAAGAGCATCTTCGTAAGTAGACTAGGCAAAAGATGAGGCCTGTTAATTTAATATCTTCAATTAAAGGCAATGTGGAATCAGTCTACAATTCTCCAGGCAAATCCCCGTGATCCTTCCTAAGTTCTGTCCACTCCTCCAGCCACGCCTTGACAAACGCAATTTCCTGCTCCTGCGCCTTTGCTACACTCGGCGGAGGCAATCCTATCGCGGTATCATTTGGTTTCAGGCCATTCTCATCCCAATGGTGGACACCATGCTCGATAAGGATGAAGGGCTCACTCACAGTCGACGCCCTCTCTGGGAGACCAATGCGATGGGGTGTAGCTGCCCGCCACGGGTCCACAGCTCCATCGACAAAGGCCACTCTGGGATAGCTGAAGTTGAGGCCGCCGAGCTTATTGATTGACTCAACGTTCGGCGGCGTCGTGATGTTGAACCCCTCGCGGCAGTGAATGGTGGTATACTCGAGGTCAATCAGGCGAGAGACGAGAGGGAGTTGACCTTTCGGAACTCCAGATCCGGTTTGGAAGTATCCCCACCTACAGAAATAGTTAGCATTGAACGGGAGTTGGTTGGGGTGTGCTTACTGAGTGCATGTCTGATAGCCCCAACTCCGCTCCATTCCCTGATCAAGATCGATGCGATTGTTCTTTCCTCGGCTGGAATAGCATTCCTCGACGCTCTTCCCCTTACAATATGTACTGAGGTCAGTTCTAAGGTGCGACCTGATATATCCAATGTAGTTCAACACGCGATTCGTGAACGACTCGGCCTGCTCCTTGTATCCTCCCGCGGAGAGAAGATCGTGCACAGTCGGAGCGAGGGAGCGGGTGCTGGCAAAGAGTACATCGTCAGAAGAAACGCTACCGCAGTAGAATCCAAAGTCGGAGCTGTCCTCCTCGGGATCCCAGTTCGTGGATTGCAGCCCCGTGATACCCCGGCTGATGGCGTTCGCAAAGTCATCGTCCCGCAGCTCTCCAAGGCCAAAGACATCCTTGAGCAGCTGTTTCGCATCGCCATCGTCGCCCAAAAGAATATTGTCGACGAAGTGGGTGAGTTTCTGTGTTGTGGCAGCACAGTCGCCAGGGGCAAATAGCCGGGCCGCCTCATAGTACTCCCAGTAGTCGATGATGGCCTCGGTTACGCCGGAAGATGAGATGGCACCCCAGAAAATATCAGGGTATACCTTTCTCGCGAATGCAGCAAACGCTCCTGCGTAGGATCCGCCGTATATGATGTACGGCGCATTCGACGACGTGAGGTCAAGGTGCTCGAGGCCTGGGAACTGGACGTGCTGGGCAAAGTAGGCAGTGTCGGCGAGCGCTTGCTCGGTCGACAAGAAGCGCATGTTCTCGGCCCGCAGATCAGGCACCGGGAAACTGGTGCCATAGTATCGATGTTCAAGTACAACGCCAACGCCGCCCGTCGCCTCGGCCAGCATGGCGAGGATGCCGTGGTCTAGAAACGGGAGCCGGTCCTCGCCACTGGTCTCGCCAGAGGCGAGGATGATGACCGGGCCACCTTCCCGATAGTGCTGAGAATCGAACCAGTATCTCAAATGAAAAGAATCAGCTGAATGGGGCGCGTAGATGGATTCATTGTGGAAGTGATCAATCGGCACAGAGATGATGGCAGGCGGGGAGCTTTCGGAACGGAGCGGACGCGTCGCCCCACTGTGGAATGCCCGGAATTCGGTGTTCGCGCCGTGAACCTGGCCAGCGGTGAGGGAAGCCGCGAGACCAATAATTGAAGCTGTCAAGAGCCTAGACAGCGCCATTGTGCGAATAGTCGACCTAGGTTGAATTGTAGAGGACGAAGGCTAGATGCGGGAGGTTGCCTAGCGTCCGATTGTCAAGGTGGTTGGGTGTTTCGGCGTTCCGGCGCAGTCTCCACAGTGTCTAACCACTTGCGCGAAGCTGCCCGAGACCCATCGCAACACAATAAAATGGCTCGGAAGCTCGTCGACAACCACCGATCCACCTACACAGGCGCCAAACGCCTGACATCTTCCGTAGTATAGTGGTCAGTATGCAAGCTTGTCACGCTTGAGACCCGGGTTCAATTCCCGGCGGGAGAGATCCGGCCATATGTGTTACACATGTCATTGAATATTTTTTTTGGCACTTTTTGCTAACAGGATGGAGGGTTTGACAGGCAGAACACATACCTTCAATATAGCATGAAGTTAACAAGAAGATAATGATCAAGCGTGAATTAATTCAATCGGGATCCATACTGCTGTCCACCAATTTACTGCAGGTTGGCTAATGTTTATGTCGATGAAGACAACTTACGTTTGCGGCGCATGAAGGGTGCAATAGGAAGCAAGAAACTTCGCGCATGACCACAACACGTTTCCCACCATTTAGATTCTCTAGATTCAATTTAATTTACACAGGCTAAACGTAAATTGTATTTATAAGCTTCAATTTTGCGGAGGGAGTTAATTCAGCACGGCTACCCTGCACCATCAATTAACAGTTCTTGAGATCTGGATTGAGACGGCTTTTACAAAGTGAAAATAAGTCATTACTAACCAAGTAAATAGCAGTCGTTGAAAATTCAAATCGTTCCTATTGGATTTGCGCCTAAAAATAACGTAGGAAGTCTATTTAAAGGAGTGTCTGATCTCCTCTCTAGTTCATTCCACGACATCCGCACATATCCCAGTCCACTCATTGAACAGCAGTTTAACAGAGGCCAAATTTCAGGACCAGGTATGTATAATTAGATTCAGCTGATCATCATGACTGCCAGGTTTCTTCCCACACACTATGCAAACTTGGAGTTCACGCTCGGTCCATGGATTGACTGTATACATGGACAACAGGGAAGAGAAAGTCACGGCCGACCTAGCCTGCATCAATTACACACTATTATTCTATTACTATTAATATTCGTCGCACTGCCTTGGCTTTCCTTCCCAAGCTCTCCGGAAGATTAGCCGTACGAACAGAAAAGTAAACCCATCAATGAATGGACTAAAACGGGGTTTCACAACCGTTGGACGGCGGCGTCTTGAAGTTTATATTAGGCCTTGGAACAAATCACAAACACATGGAGTAAGATCTCCATCGTGACATGCAAGCGATTCGTTCGATTGTCGGGAATTTATCCGAAGGGTTATCTTTCGCCCAGTGGATTTCCCGACGCTCAATCACATGGGTGTTTTTGCCGCCAAGGAAAGTTAATATATCTTTGGCGATGACCCATGCCATTCTGACACTGCGTGGCATCCCGCACTTGAAACGAAACTCCCCATCGGAGAGCGTCGTAAGCCAAAGGCGTATGCACGGATAAGATGGTCAGAATGTATCATGTGGTAGTAAGAGGATCCAAATCGGGACGGCTTCGTGGAAACCGAACGTGGTATGTGCCTGGCATCTCATGATTCTGACATGTCGTCCGATTTCGCTTCCCACCCGGCCTTGATGAGCCAGAATGCTGCCATCAAGGGCGTGGTCAGCAAGCCAAGCAAGCCGCCGAGAAGAAACTTGAAGACCTCTGGTGTCCACCGATCGGCATACGTGTAGTCGCCACCGGAGCGTTTGCCAAATGCGGTCAAGATCCCAACGCCCGCGGGCCACAGCAGGACAAAGCCGACGACGGCGAGGAGAAACCCTCTGAGCGCCTGCTGAAGCAACGATGTCAAGGCCGAGGGCTGGGCGGGCGCGATGACCGCGGCCTCGCCCTTTGTCTCAACTTCAGCTGCAGCTTCGCTGACGGAGGGTAGAAAAAACAGCCACCTTTGCCAGCGCCGGGAGGGCTCAGGGATAAAGCCAATGGGCTGGACGGAGCGCTTGGAGAGGTCATAGGCGACTAGGCCCTTCTCGACAAACCAAGTGAGAATGCACTGGACGATGATGGTGACAGCCGCATCGCCGGCCAGGGTGTTGGGCAGCTGGAAGAGACGAACAGGGTTGTTGACGGTGTCCTGGGTGGTGTACATGGCTAGAGGATTGATTCCCGTGTTAGTGTTAGTTCCAGTGAGATACAGGGACCCAACGCACCGTAAGCCAGCGCAAAATTGACGCCGCCTGAGAGCAGCATGCCGCCAAAGCCGTCCAGCACCAAGACGTAGAACAGCTGGTGACGGGTCAGCCTGTCGCTGGGCTCTAGGCGCCCTTCCACGGCTGCAGGAGGAGTGGCCTCGGAGACAGGGTTGTTGGGCTGCGGACCCCTGCGTGAAGGTGTCTGGGCAGCCCCTTGTTCCAGGTCTGCAGGCGAGGACCCCGCTCGCGTCTCACGTTGAGCCCGTGGCCAGAACATGGCGATGGCCTCAGTGCGCGCGTTTCTGTTTCGAGCCAACGGCTGCGAGGAGGGGAGAGAGAATTAGGGATGGCTTTGCTTGTCGCAGGCCGAGAGATTCGTAAACGACTTTTGTTTTTTCGCTTGGCCATGGGGGAAATTTGGCCCGCAAATAGGGGAACGCGGGAAATTGCGCTGGGAGGGCCATGACATGGCGAAGACTCGATGCTGCGAGTTGGGAAAAGAGAGCATTGAGCCCTGGCCTAAACGCGTAATTAATCTCGCGCGGGTGGCGGATGCACGTTTAGCGATACCTAGCAGATAGACGGAGAGTATTGCGACTACTACTACGAAGCCCAAAGCCCGGCACCTGAGTTGAGGTTGCGGAGACTCTCAGCTGTTTTCCACGTCACAACATGCGATTCCTGGCAGTTGTTTGCAACAGCTGCCGGAATCGACAGAAATTGTGTCGTTTGGCATGTCTCAAGCCGCAGAAGATTCGCGAGCGCCCGTCGATCTGTGTGGTACCATTGATTGCAGGTCATCCGTCCCTCCATTATCGGCGATTCTATGATTCACGCCTGTTTCATCCGAATGGGCCAGGGATGAAGGGTTCGGCTGACACCCACCACGACGTTTTGTTGGAACACATTAAGGTAAATGATCATCCCGAGAGCTATGCGGTGCGTCATCGGTGAAGTTTTCATGTTGAATGAAGATAGAGGAGTAATCCTTCCGGTTGTTGAGTTCCATCAATGACTGCCCTATTGCTCTGTGGTGGATAGGTAGATAAGGCTGATGTGGCTGTGGGGATAGGCCTAACAATCAAGATGGTGAAAAAAGCTCGAGATGATGGAGGGAGAGCTTGCAGCCACACTCGTCATCTTGGCAGCTCCTCCCGCCCACATGGGCTCAAGGGAGCGCCCTACTGCATAACCGTATGTAATATGCATGTAGTATAACGCCGCCGTCCACGAGTCAGTCTCATCGAAATTGAGCAGCTCCCCTCCGGCAGGGGCTTCAAACAGGGCGCGGCGGCGGGGTGGGACTCTTGCGGCAGGTCGGCCGAGGCAGTGACCAGCGGAAAAATAGCCCCGGACGCCGCATCGGCAACGCCCAGCCGCGGAAACCCACTGGAACGTCCGCCGACAGTGGTCGGGTTGAAGGGAGGAGGGGTCTTGAAGGTGCGGTCTGGGCTTCTAGACTATAGCACATCACTGTATCGACAGGGCCAGAATAGATAGATCCATGGATGGATCATGTCGGCTCCCAGCGGTGGCAGCACAGGCCACTGAAGCCAGGGCATCTCACCCGGAGAGTTGGTGGATTAGCGACGGAAGCGACCCCGCTGTACCGCTCTGCAAAGCCCGCTTCGCCCACTGAGGACAAGCCCTATCGAACCTGACAACTGACAGCCACAGCGAGGCCCCTGCCTAGCCGAGGGCGCCTACGCACTTGGCTGCAAGGTACGGATGGTAGCCGCGACAGGGGATAGAGGCCTGGAAGTCTGGAAGCGAAAAACCGCCTGGGATCTCGCCGTCCATCTGCATTTTCCATCTTCCTCTCCATCACCCACATCGTCTCCATCCAGCCCACCCGCCCGCAGCCCCCCGGCCGTTGCAAGTCGCTGGGGTTTCAGGTGCAGCGGTAGTCGCCAAACGACAGACCGCACGCCAGATGCGCATCCCTGGCTGGCGCCGTCCAACCAGCGGTTCCGTTTGCCAACATGGGATGAACTCGCCTGCTGAAGCAAGTGCCAAGCGGGGGCGTCTTTTCCCCATGCAGTGGCTTTCTCTCAGTTGCGCCTTGATCTTGGATCCTGTAGAGAGATCGGGGTTCAATAATGCCCTCCACCGGTAGCGAGATGCTGCTTTAGATGGTCTACCTGAGCTTCGGAAATCAATGCTACCTTGGGAGATGCACCGCGCTACGTACCGAGGGCTTGGCTTCGTTGGAAGGAATCGAGACGTGCATGGACAGGATACAGGAAGATCCTGGGAGTATAGGAAGATCCTGGAAATATAGGAAGATCCTGGAAGCACAGCAAAATCCTGGAATCATCTGGACCTCCAATACTAGCAACTTGGTTGGATGCCTTCCCCTGGCGCGGCCCATCACCACCGACCCTGAAACGGGGTGGCACATCGGCCCCTATCCCCTCACGGTAACTCCTCCCGACAACCCACAACCCTGGGATCGAGCAAAGACCCGTTTCCCAAGTGAGAGTTGACCCGTAGCTAGATGCGGCTCTTGTCGTCTGTGCAATCACGGCTAACGGCAACGGGGAGCGTCAGACGAAGAGAGATGGAGGTGGAGAGTTGGGATAAAAGACCACACCACCCGCCCATTCTCCCAGACTTCCTTTCTCTCTCAGGCTCATCCCATCATTAGCTTTCAGTTCCACTCCCTTTCAACCCTTGAGGTTTTTGCTTTCTTTCCATTCACTTCATAGACTTCATTGATTGAGGTCGTTTCATTCACTCTACCGCTAGCCGGATCACCACTCATTCAACTACCACTCCAACAGTTTTCTTCAGCTTCACCCGATTCACATCACCAAACACATCGCAACAATGCCTTCTTCCAAGACCCTCCTCTCCATGCTGGCCGGTGCCGCCACCGTTGCCGCCCACGGTCACGTCAACAACATCGTCATCAACGGTGCCTCGTACGCCGGTTACGATGTCTTCACCCTGCCCTACGAGAGCAACCCTCCCGTCGTCGTTGGCTGGGCCCAGGATGCCACTGACAACGGCTTCATCGCCCCCTCCGCCTACGGTACTTCCGACATCATCTGCCACAAGAACGCCGAGAACGCCAAGGGCCACGCCACCGTCGCCGCCGGTGACAGCATCTACCTCCAGTGGGACACCTGGCCCGATTCCCACAAGGGTCCCGTCCTGGACTACCTCGCCGCCTGCGGTGACTCCGGCTGCGAGTCCGTCGAGAAGACCACCCTCGAGTTCTTCAAGATTGGCGAGAAGGGCCTGATTGACGGCTCCGCCAGCCCCGGTACCTACGCCGCCGACGAGCTCATCGACAACGGCATCGGTTGGTTGGTCCAGATCCCCGAGAGCATCAAGCCCGGCTTCTACGTTCTCCGCCACGAGATCATCGCCCTCCACTCCGCTGGCAACGCCGACGGTGCCCAGAACTACCCCCAGTGCTTCAACCTCGAGATCACCGGTTCCGGTACCGAGGTGCCCACCGGTACCTTGGGTACTGAGCTCTACAAGGCCGATGACGCCGGTATCCTGTTCAACATCTACACCTCCCTCAGTACCTACCCCATCCCCGGTCCTACCATGATCGCTGGTGCCACCGAGGTTGAGCAGGCCAGCTCTGCCATCGCTAGCAGCGCCGATCCCACCACCGGCACTGCTCTGGCCACTGGTGCCGGCTCCGCCGTTGCCACTTCCGCCGCCGCCGTTGCAACCTCCGCTGCTGTTACCAGCGCCGCTGAGGCCGCCGTCACCTCTGCCGCTGCTACCTCCGCCGCTGCCGCCGTCACCTCTGCTGCCCCCGTTGAGGCCACCACCGAGGCCGCCGTCCCTGCTGCCACCTCCACCGAGGCTGCTGCCCCTGCTGCCACCACCACCAAGGCCAGCTCTGGCTGCAGCAGCCGCCGCCGCAAGTCCAAGCGCAGCAAGAAGGCCCGCGCTGCCCGCGACATTGCTCCCCTCGGCGTCTAAGCATCGACGAGAATCCGCGAGACTCACCCCAATGAGTGCTGAAGAAACACGTAGAGCGTGTAGCTATTTCAGAAAGCCTTACCTTTTAGGCGGGAGTGGATATTGAATCTTCTGCTGTACATATGACCTCGCATTCTTTAAATATATTAAAAAAGCTACGCAAGTACCTTTTGGAATTGCAAATAATTTGTTTTCAACTTGTGATGAACTAAACTTTTGACACACTATGTATGTGATGTATACCTTTGAAAGTGTAGTGTACGAGCTCGGCCAAATGCTTGAGTAATATCGGTATCAGGTCATTGTTTCTCTTCATGTTCCAAGGTGAGATAACAGTGCAACTCCTCGCCGTCAATGTCTTAGCTTCACGCCCGCCGCCCAAGTTTTCTTGTTACCTAGGTATATACTCCATTACAGAGAAGTTACCAAGTACTAAAAACTCTAAATTTACACGACTATTAAATCCTCTATATTACTTCTGGTTCGACTCTCTTCAAGTAATTATCCTGCAGTATTAGGACGGGATAGCCCGTAATAACTATAACATAAGGTGTGAATCCAACAAGGGGCTATCAATCTGGAACGGAAACCCATACCTGAAGGCAACTCAGCTCGTCAGCTAAGCTTCGCCGGAGGAGTTGTAGATATTAACTACTTCTTCAGGATAAGAGATAGAGTGATAAATAAGGTAACTTATGCTGTTTTTGGATATCCATAATATAGCACAGTATAACCTACATAAGCCTGGGACATGGGCCATCCTCCGCATTTCACGGCCACCGGCGGTCAGAACTACAACAAGAAGAAGAGGGCCCTGGCTAAAGGGGGCAGCTATAGCGGATATGGCTCCAACTTCGTCGACTGGATTTCGGCGCTATATCCTTTAAGAAGGGCGCCAAGAAGGGCGTCGTCTTCAGTGTTATCAGCCACCCAAGTATGATCTCCTTCAGCCCCTATCTGTATCTATCCACTGTAACGGAAGGAGTGCACTTACTATCACTAAAATTAAGTTTATTTATCTTCTAAAAGTTTACACCCTAAACTGCTTTATTAGGGTTATATATAATTATCGTACGGTTGGGGCGTTATCCTTGTGGCCTGTAGGCAGGTCCGCTGGACACTCACCCGTTTATCATTTCGCAGCTCACTAGCGAGAAGCTGATTCTTCTCATTCTTGTAACCTCGTCAAATACCATTCGCCGCGATGGACACTCCCTCTACAACTAACCCCCTACTGTCCTGATAACGTCAAGTCACTCCTTTGTGTGGAGTATCATCCTGTCCCAAAATCGCCGTTCCGTTTGATCTTCGGGATAACCAGACTTCCCACGACAAGTCTGAGACCCTAGAGATGCTGGAACAAATATTCCCAAGCACGATTGGCGCTGGCCACGACGGCTTCTTTCTCTACATCATCGTGTCCGAGATGCCCCCCAAGCCGTGGCCAAAGACGATCGCCGGCCTTCCACTATATTTGGGTCCCCGCCTTGGCCCTGAGTATTGTCCCATGCCCCAGGGGTGGTCCGTCCACAGAAGAAACGGCACCATTGCTGATCAGATGAACGGACGCGACATGCAGTCCTGGACTCCTCTTTTTTAAGCTGTTCGTGACCATTTCCTTGCCCTGGAGATCTCCATCACGCAGGCCATTTCCTGGGGCAACTTCCTTAACATCGTCTTAGAGCATCGCGACATTGATATAGCTAGACTGCCCTGGAAAGCAGCTCGGATCCCGTGCCTGTACCTATACGACGATGAGACGGGAAGCCCACGCTTGCCTCAACCTCGACAGCAGACTGACCCCACTCCTGCAAATCCTGATCAGACTCAGTACACCACCTTGCGGCCAGGAATGAGGGTCACATCAGCGTACATGCCGGGACGGCCCGATATGTTCCGGGCCACGACAACCGGAGTCCTCGTCAAAGACGGTGTTGGGAACGAGTTTATGACTGTTGCTGCACCTGGGTTTCCTGGCGAATGTGGCACTGACGTCAACCTCGCTCTCCCTACAGGTGGAAGAAAGATCGGCGAGGTCAACTACGAAGTCTCACACAGGTTTAGGGGTGGTCAAGTTGGAGCCGGACGAGAAGTTCGTGAATGTCATGTTTGAAAGCAGCCAGATCACTGAATCAATTCCACTGAAGCAACTCGTCCAGGCCGACAAGCTCACGAGTGGAAACCTCGTTGTTTTGGACTCACCAGACACAGGTTGCATCCAGGGCACCTCCCAAGCGCAGGCTTATGAACGGGTCCTGACGGATGATCCTAACGTGCCAGAGCAACATCAATGGGTTAGTACGACCTGGTACTACATGGGACAAGATTTCGGAACCAATCTTCGGGCGGGAATGTGTGCGGGCGCAATCTGGACTGAGGAGGGCGATGTCGGTTTCTTTCGATATGCCCCTGAAGGTGGGATGATGAGAGACTGGTGTGTCGCCACTGCAGCCGATGAGCTTATCAACAGAGGCTTTACTCTTGTTGATACATCGGGCTGAGAGACGCTGCTATACTGAGTTCTCTATGTGTTAAAACGGGGATAAAATTATTATAAAAGTTATATCTAAACTGCAGAAAAGTCAACAAAGCATCCAATAAGTGCTTAAGCCTAAAACCCTTTTCTTAGTGATTTAGGGTCTGTATGGAAACCTTTACTATGACCCCTAAGATAGCAAAATTTTACATCATTTCATCTCTAAGTATCATGGTATCTTGACGTAATATATTACACAAATGTGAGACCTGTCCGCCAACCTTGCACGCTGCTTTGACCATGTCGACTGCCCCTTCAACCCATCAGAGCCACATTCTCCCATTCCATACTCGGTACAACTCGAACTACAAAGGCAGCCGTCTTACATCCGCTTGGGATCCAGGTACGCCATCACCTCCTGGAACGCGCGTTGTATCGACCGTCCGACGGCCGCGAGGCATTGCCACAGTTTTCGGGGAACAAAAGTGATGAGCCACAAGATTCCGGCTCCGATGTACCACGCGAGCTGCCCAAAGAAGCCAAACAGGCCCTTGAGCACGTCGTAGGTCATATCACCAACCGATATGATGAAGCGGAAAATGGCGTGGGGCGTGTCGATGAAGATGGCCCGGAGCAGTGAGCAGAAGCCGTCCCAGATGTCCTTCAGGGTGATGCTGCGGAAGAAGGAGAATACAGCAGATATAGCCGTATGTAGCAAGGAGACGAACCGAGCCACCACGTTAAAGACAGCCTCGCCGATGTTCTTTAAGCCACGGCCAATCCACAGAAAGATCACCTTGATGACTCCGGGGATGGCTTTGATGTGTTTCCAAGTTCCCTTGGCGATCTCCTTCAACAAGGGAGGAATTTCCTTCATCACCTTCCAAGTCCCCTGCGCGAATTCCTTCACTGCGCGAGAAATCTCCTTGATCATCTTCTTCAGGAAGGCAGGAATCCCCTTGATGCCCTCCCAGGCCCACTTCGCTCCGTTCTTCACATGGCCGGGCAGGTTCGCGGCGAACCGCTTGGTGCGCCCGGGTAGCTTGACAATTGTGTCCTTGCATCGCCTGCACCACGCGGCAACTTTATGGCGACCCTTCCACACCGATTTTCCGATTTCCTTGGGGATTACGTAGACGAAGAACCTTGGGATCTCCCAGAAAATCACCTTGAAGAACGCGGCGATGTGCCCCAATGCCCGTCGCACCCGCTTCATCTCGGCCTCGTGCGCCGTCTTCCACCGGAGCCATGCGCCGACACGCCGGGCGGGCAGGTACTGGACGATGTCGCGATGGCCGTTCATGGCGGCGAGTCGTAGCGCGATGGCGCCGTCGGGGGCAACTAGGCTATCGTCGCCGCCGTAGTCCTCCATCAGGACCTTGACCAAGGCTAGGTGTCCATTCTCGGCGGCCAGTTGCAACGACGTGCGCTTCGGGTATGAAGGGGTGCCGCCATTGTTGGCAGCAATCGTAGAGACGCCGAAGGCATTCACAGTTGCGCCCAGGGCTACGAGCCTGCTGACCATGGGGATTTTACCCACGCGCACAGCAGCCAGGAGCGGCGTCTCGCCGTTCCGCCTTGTGACGTCCGGAGACACGAGGCCGCGGGACACGAATTCGGCGACGAGATCATCCCGGCCGGCCTCGATGGAGCCGAAGAAGGACTCGACAATATCGGTCTCGAGGAAGTATGTTTCGTTTCCGGGGTTGAGTATCTGCCCGTCGTGGAAGCGCCGGGAGAACTCGGCTTCCCAATTCTGGGCGGGGGCGTGCAGGATTGGGATGTTCACGGCGGTGGACTGCTCGATTCGGGCGAAGAGGGAATCATCGTCGGTCGCCGAGTATGTGGGGACTGGTTCCGACGAGTAGTCCGGAGGAGGAGGGCTGGTGGGAGGTGTTGGGAGGGTTTGGGCGCTCATTGGCGATGACGTAGTTGTGGTGTGCCGCGAGAATCGCAAGGTCGTACGTTTGCGAAGGGAGATGGGTATTATGCTGATAGAAGCTCAAGTAAATCCGTGGGGAGCAGATTTGAATGCTTCTGGTCGAAGGGAAGGCGAAGCCATATTTGAGGCTCGTCGACTTGTGTGCGGCTGAAGCTGGCTGCTGTTGGTTCCGTCATGGCAGTCGTGGTGGAGGGTTTGGTTGGGAGACGGAGATAGACTGAGCTCGTGAAAGCCTCAGCTGCGAGCTGAGCCCCGCTCCAGAGTGCTGGGGCTCCGCTAGTGGACGGGGTTCAGGCTGCAGGCTGCTGTCATCCCGTTTTCCAGGGGTTGCTTAGTGCAAGACGCCCGCTGGGAAGCCTGAGCCAACGGCGCAACGGGCCAACACTACGCTGGCCTTGGCGCGCTAGACGGCAGCAGAGCCACAGCGCCAGCACTTTCAGGATGCCTACCAGCCACTGGAGAGCTCCGCTAGCGATTTGGGTACGCCGAGGTTGGCGGTGGCTGAGCCAGGCTTCCCAACAACTTTCGTCTCATGCTTCATCCTCCTCGGCCGCGGATTGACTGCATCAGTAAAGGCACATGCTGAATGTTTCGGGATGACGAATGGGAAGCTTAACTACAATGCCTCGGCGTTTTATGTTTAGTTCTCGTCTTTTACATATTCCCCTGGCTCGTTCCATGTGATTGCCAACTGTCCATCCAGCCAACGCTTTCCAGGTATCGTCGATTGCCCCTCTCTAAACTTGGTGCTGGTCATGCACTCACCCCGCGCTGTCAATGCCGACGAAATGGTCAGGGCCAAGAGACTGGGTTATGCCCAGTACACGGATGTATGCAAGGCATAAGGATGTTCCCGTACGAAAACCGAGACGAAAACTAAAGTGCGACGACCTGAACTGTAACAACCAGATGTAGCGCTCCACCAATGACGTTTCGTCGACTCAATCGGGACGACTTTCAAGGTCAAGATCGGAACCACAGCTTCGTTATCGACTGTAGCGGCTGGTGTGTATGAGTATCGGGATGAACTGCTGCTTTGCTCAGGCCGTTCGTCAATGAAGAAGAGGAGGGAATAAAGAGACTGCAACACACTACCAGAATGTAACTTTGTAAGACGGCTAAGAATCCGTCATTATCCCACATCCCACTCACACAATGACAACATCTGCCCCAAACTGAGAGAAACCACTCCAATCCCGCTGCATCCATCCAGTTGTGATGCGAAACCAGCAAGGCGTCACACTGCCCCACATTGACGCCAAATCGCGGCCAGGTCGTGATACGGATTTGTCATCTTGATAAGCTCTCCTCTCAACCTCGCATTCCGGTAGTGTGAAGTCTTAAATCCCATACATCCCAGCATCATCCATCAGAAACATCCCGAATCAATAGACAATCATGACGTTAATCAGGATAAACGAAAACAAGACCCTCAAGGGGCACAATGCCATCATCCTCACCACCATCCCCGCGCCACCGGAAGCCATTGAGGCGATTCGTAATCAGTTCCCCGACCTCAAGCTCAAGCTCTACATCGTTCCCTGGGGCAAATCAGAGATCGGGGGCGACTTCAAAGAGGAGGATTGGAAGGAGACCACCTTGTTTCTCACGTCGACTGTGCTCCCAACAGTCGAGCAGGCCCCTCACATCCAATATGTTCAGCTCACGAGTGCTGGCGTCAATCATCTCGTCTCCAACCCGTTTTTCTCAGACACCAACGTCCCATTCTGCACGGCCAACGGTGTTCACGGGTTAGATCCCATTATGCTTGGCATCTAAGGTGCTGACATGCTGATGTAACCTCTATTAGGCCTCAAATTTCTGAATGGGTGATTACGACATTCCTGTCCTTCCAACATCACTGTACGCTCAAACCACCCCGATGGCTGAGTGGATTTCGCAATAACTAACAACATACAGTGCAGAAATACTACGAGCATCAGAAAGAGGGAAAATGGAAGAGGCTGGCAGATAACCCTGAGAGCTCAGAGGACGCAGTTGGAAAACGAGTGTAAGCGAGACCTACACATCTGTGCAAGAAACCCTTCTCACGCTTTCATAGCGGAATCCTTGGATACGGCAGCATAGGTCGCCAGACCGCCCGCGTTGCCAAGGCCATGGGCATGGACGTCCATGCCTACACTCTGAGCCCCCGCACGACACCTGCATCCCGGGAGGATCACTCGTACTCGCCAGTCGGACTCGGAGATCCCAAGGGAATTTTCCCTAGCAAGTGGTTTTCGGGGAGCTCTAAAGAAGAAATCCATGAGTTTCTTGATTCTGGGCTTGACCTCCTCGTCATTGCCGTGCCTCTTACCGACAAAACCCAGGGTCTGATTTCGAAGCCCGAATTCGAGATTCTTTCCAAGAAGAGGACCTATGTGTCAAACATCGCCCGTGGACCAATCGTCAACACAGACGACCTCATCGAAGCTCTTGACCAGGGTTTGATTCGCGGAGCGGCCCTCGATGTTACGGATCCAGAGCCTCTGCCCGAAGGCCACCCGCTGTGGAAGGCAAAGAACGTCACCATTACGCCGCATATTAGTGGTGCATCAGGTGCCTATTACACGCGTTTGTTGGATATCTTTAGGCTGAACCTTGAGAGGTTGAGTGAGGGAAGGGAGCTCATTAACAAGGTCAACCGCAAGAAGGGATACTAAAGACTCGTTTATTGGGTAGTGACAGACACTGAGTTTTGAACATGACATACGTATGAATGATAAACACGGCCCAGCCCATAATGCTACTAAAGATGTGCATGAATAACACCTTAAACCTTCTGCTGTTTCTCTACTATGAGCGTCCTGATTCTTTGTACTTCCATCGATCCATACGTCTCCTCCAACAACTCGAAAACCCCCATTGCTGTAATCTCCGGGTCCCAGGCATTTGCCGCCACCACAGCATTCACATCGGCCTCCCCTGTTTCAACAAAAAGTCGTGCAATATGCGCCCAGCGTTGCGTACCCTCTGCACTGATGTCATAATGCTCGATCCAGTCCCTTCGACGGGCATCACGTAGATGGCAGAGTAGCGCCAGCCAAGGAGTTGTGGATGCGCGAGTGTTGAAGTCAGTATATAGGTGATTCGGGCCTGGATTGACCTTAGAAGGGTGCCTGAGGAGGTACTCCACGAGTTGAGGGTCCGAAAGCGGGAATATCGTCTTGTTTCGAGAGCAGAGGAACTCTGTTGCGTACGACAAGAGTGGCGTCGGTTCCCTTTCATCATCGGTATCATCCTCCAGGACACCGTTATCCAAGTCGCTGTTCTCCTCCAACTCCTCCAAAATATACGTCGTCAGACCAAACTTGGCTGCTAGGAAAAGAAAGGGATGCCGGATCGGAGGAGCCTTCATGCGCACTTCGTAAGCGCCGAACGTGTTCCTAGCCCAGTGGTCGAAGGAATCTGAAGGCTTCGCTAACCAGTGCCAGGAGAGCGCCTTTTCCATAGCGTTCAAAAACGGTCGTTGCAGATTCTTCGGGTCGTTGACGATGTATCTCGCATGAGACATGGTTAGGGCAATATCCGGATACCACTCGTCAAGTCTGCGATGATGCTCGACCTCTTCAAGCGGATGTTTGAGACGCAAGACATAGGATCGCAACAAGCGAAGATGAGGATCAAATAAAGAGTCGCGTATGCTGTGGAGACGGTCGTATGCACCGCTGGGATCCATCAGCCAGTCTCGCACAGTGCGGTGAATGTACGTGACCTTATGTTCTGCGAGGCTTCGTGCATTGTCGACGCGATGATTTTCATCCGCAAATTTAGTGGCGCGAAGATTACCTAGCCTCCGGCGCCGGTGAAGAGACAAAAGCCCAGAAAAACGGGCGTGGACATGAATTGCAGTTGTTTCGCATCGAGTCACAATTTCCTGATCCGTGGCTTCCGTGACGCTGCGCTCGAGTGCTAGTGCATCATCCTCTTGGTCAAGCGCGAAAGCAAGTTCCCAAACTGTAAGGGAAGTTGAAGATTCGTCTTTGATGAAATCGGCAACTACCTCTCGTGAACACAGAAGCTGAAACAGGGCTGCCGTTCCCATGATTTCAATTTCTGTCTGGTCCTCGAAGACTAGTTTGTTGAAGAACCCATCAAGATCTCTGGGGAAACTCTCCAGTGTGGCCTTGAGATCGTCAATGGTATCGCTTTTCTGGAAGAGCCTCAACATCCGTTCGACCGCAAGTCTCACCCAAAGGAAGACCCCATCCGCTCGTTGCACTGTAGCCTCGACCAAGTCGTGCCCCGAAGCGGCGTTGTGTTTGAACAACCTTCGAACGGGTGCCTCGTGCCGTAACTGATCTCTGGCGTATCGGTGCATGTCTTCGTAGGTGAGATCCTGGAGACGAGCATTGGGGACGCTGGTTTGGAACGCGCCTTCAAAGACTGACCATGGGCGTGAAGAGAGACACATTTTGATTGCGTGGCCATTTTCCCCTGCAGAAATAGCCTTGAAGAATTCGACTATGCTGTAGTGGTCGCCGTCAAACTCATCAAGCCCATCAATGAAGAGGCAAATATTCATCCGCGGCAGAGCAGTATCCAGAAGTGAATGAAACGCAGCCATCAAGTCGGGCACAGTCCATTCAAGAGAAAGATTGATCCTCTCCTTGGTGGTCATGTGCCGCAACTTGTCCCACAATGCTGGAAAGGTCGAAGGCATGAGATCTGGGTTGGCAGATAGCAACTGGTGCAGAAGATAGCGCAACAGACCTGTCTGTGATCGTTGCTCTTGCGAACCGCTGGTCCAAAAGAAGAAACCTGCTGTGCAGACAGGACGGCCCATTGCCCAATGCCGTAGGTGGTGCATGGCGACGGGATGCTGGGAAAGAAATCTCACCAGGGTCGACTTGCCTGAGCCTGGTTTACCGGTGATCCAGTAGATTGATCCGAGGTCTGGTGTTTTCAGCCACGAGGTGAACTGGCTGCTGAAATCCTTGCGATGGGTGTCGTCCAAGACAGTCTGGTCGAAAATCCACTCGAGCGTCTGGGCGTGCGCTTCCGTGACTTCTTCTTCACGATCGTGCATACTTTTGTACGCGAGAGCGTCGAGAAGAAAGTCATTGATAATACCGGCGGGAGCTAATCGAGTTGCTCTGGCTCGAGTGGTATTCGAACTGCCGTTATCCATGTCTGAGTTGGTCTGTACTCTACCCAGGCTGTCTGTCGCAAGCGGCACTGAAGTTTTGGCTTCCACAGAGGCATCCGGCTTTGTCGCATTGGACCCGGCGGTCTTGTTCAGAGTTGGGCCATGAAGAGACAGTGAAGATAGAGACAACGCTTGGGTGAGGCCTTCGGTAGGACTGTCAAGGGTGCTAGTGTTAGCCGTGCTTGGGTCTCATGGAGGAATTCATTGCGCTAATGCCTACCTGCCAGGTGCTTGTAATTCTTTCCAACGTTGTATGAAGTCCGCGATGCGGCAACCAAGAGCATCAACATTCTCACGAGGCCAGAGGACATGAAATTTCGCTGCATCGACCTGGTCGGCATCAAGGTTTGAAAATGATGCCTGGACACGGTCTAGATGCACAGAAACATCATGTCCAATCTTGATACACGCACAAATCAGATGTTCCGTGGATATCTCGGCCGAGTGCACTAGATTCTGCATCTGTTGGATGGAATGCGATATGGCATCGGAAAGTTTTGTCCAGTCACGGCCTGAAACCATTGACTTGGACGAGGGATCGACATCATGCAGAGCGACCGCGGCTTGGTAAACATCAATGGCGGTCTTCAAGAAGCCTGCGATTGTGTCCAGGACGGACTGATCGCAAGCGACGGGACGAGCAGCTGATTCCATTTTATAGCATGTAATGGGCACAGCGCTTGATCAATTATCTACGTTTGGCGCTATCGAGCACGAAAAGGTTCTATCCGGGCTTGTGGATGCAAGCTTCTGAAATTGTTTCACCCACAGCTCTGGAGAATCTGGTGATAAGGAGGGAAAAGGGAGCCTGGGTGGTGAGGGGTTGGCAGCGGTTTATAAAAGCGCTGGAATTCACGTGGTTAGTTGGGGCTGTGTCTGGAACTCGGCTTCATCCCTGCTTCGACCTGACAACCATTATCGCCAATTGCAACGACCTTCCGAATACGGCGAAGTCGTATGCGTATGCATGCGAACCAAGGCACAACCAATCTTTCCTTGATGTTTTCAATGCGTCGCGCTTTCATTTGACGAGTAGAATCTGAGCGCCCGAGATTGGCGGTGCTTCGCCGTAATGGCTCGCCTGTCGCTTCTTCTGCCCTTCCTCTCCATGGGATCACTTGGTCTTGGAAGCCCCTCACCGGGATTTCCCATGGTCATCAACACGTGGGGAGGAGCCTTTACCGCGGCGACAGATGCCGCCTTTTCCGCCCTGCACCGCGACGGCGCCTCAGCGCTCGACGCGGTCGAGATTGGATGCCTCACCTGCGAACGCAACCAGTGCGACGGCAGCGTTGGGTTTGGAGGTTCCCCGGACGAGAATTGCGAGACGACGCTCGACGCCATGATAATGGATGGAGCGACGATGAAGTCTGGCGCTGTCGCTGCTCTTCGCAGAGTTCGAGATGCCATTTCCGTTGCGCGGCATGTCCTGGAGTACACTACGCACAGTATGCTGGCAGGGGATTTAGCCACCGAATTTGCGATCCAGAATGGCTTCAAGGCCGAGAGCCTGTCAACGGAAGCATCAACCAGGCAGTGCTTGGAGTGGAGAGAAGCACAGTGTCAACCCAACTATCGGCTGAACGTCAGTCCAGACGCATCGTCGTCCTGCGGTCCATATGTGCCGCAAACTAAGGCCAGTCTTGGTGGTGATGCCGCCCAAGCATCCCACGATACTCTTTCCATTATAACACTACATGCCGATGGAACCATGGCTGCAGGCACGACTACAAATGGCGCTTCGCATAAAATCCCCGGCCGAGTAGGTGACGGGCCGATCACCGGAAGCGGCTCCTACGTCGATGGAGATGTTGGCGGTTGTGGTGCTACGGGAGATGGAGACATAATGATGAGATTTCTGCCTTGCTACCAAGCAATCGAGAACTTGAGGCGTGGCATGTCACCAACTGAGGCTGCAGAAGACGTCGTCCTCCGAATGGTGAGGAAGTATCCGCAGGTTTCGAGTGGCATCGTCGTCGTCAACAACAAGGGCGAGCACGGGGCAGCTGGTAGTGGTTGGACGTTTACCTACGCATATAGAGGCGGTGCGATGGGAAGCACGCAGGTCGTGACGATACCACCGGTTGAAGCGGGTGTAGGATTTGAGTTGTGATGATTCGTGCTCTGATCTCTGTGATGGCTAAATATACAAACAAATTCTAGACTTAGCATCTACCTATCGTTTCAGTATACGGCAGATTGAACCCTCCGCAGGCTGCCCAGCCCATGCAAAAACAGTTGTTCTCATGTTGGTCTCATTGTTTAGATCATTTTGAACCAGACATGCTAGTTATGTCCCACGAGATAGGCTTGATTTCATCCGTTTCATGTATCTATACGAGTTCATTAACAAGGAAAGTCGGTTATAATAGGTTCGATTAAGAGTAATGGTTAGCTAACGTTGGACTCTTGAAAGCAAACTAAGAGCATCCTCATATTCCAAAGTGGATATAGGGAGCCCAGGGGGCCAGGCCCGCATCAAGTTCCTCTATGATGATCATGTCTCTCCCTGATGGAGTCCCCGTCGTCCCCTCGTTCCCTGCGCTGTCTTGAACAGTCGCCTCGGTTTCAGGCGGCACCTCAAGGCACTGATCTCGAAGCGTGCGAGATGCGTTGTGGAGGCCACGACAAACCGACTCATCTGTCATGTTACCGTCCCTTATCCCTTCATACGCGATCCTCGCCATGTCGACACAGAGTTCGTCATTTACCTCCCATAGCGTGCCTATAACATGGGGAAACCCGGCCAGTTGGAACGCGCTCATCAAGTGAATGCTCTCATCGACAGATTTATCATCTTTGATACGGCCTGTCCCGCAGGCCGCGAGGTAGGCGAGAAGCGGCGATTGCCTTTGGAGGCTCATCTCCAGGAGTTCGGCGACTTTGAGCGTGCCGTCTTCCAGAATCAGACGGCTATTGGATGCATCATACTGGTCTGTGGTGCCATGGCCGGCGAAGTGGAATATCCTACAGTCTCGCAAGTGCGATTCGACGTCTTGCTTACGGCGTCCTGGTCGGACGGGCTGAAGCAGCATCGATCCGCACAGATTCCACACCATATCCACCTCTTTGGTGGAAAATGGGAGCGTGCGGTTCCCTGGAGTGTTCTCCATGGCAACAAGGAGTGCTTTGGAAGACGTAGCGATGTTGGACCGTCGCCGGCGGCTGTGTATGACAGTCTTGATTGAGGAGGCGTAGGAGGACATGACCCTGTCCAGCACAGTTTCGGCAGAGCCAGTGCGATGATAGCCCGTGGCATGAAGGGGAAACTTGCTCAACGGTCCAGTGGGAATCCACCATACATGGGGCCAGCTACTGTCAGAAGAGGGAAGGTCGGTGAAGCCAAGAGCGTCGAGAACCGGGCGTGTCACCCGGTCCCAGAGCCATTCGAGAACTTCGTAGCTTCCTAGATCGCCCCGTTGTGCCTTGGCCTCGATCTCCTCAAAAGACAACTGGGTCAGAGGAAGGGCTCGTATTTGGTGCGGCTCAACTAGCAACGCATCGCAGCGATACTTGCTGACGTTGATGACGATGATCGGGCCCCGTTGAGCCGCATCCTTCGGGTCCCTCTCACGAGGCGGGAGCAGGAAATCTTCAAACCCAGGCAACGTTTGAATCTTGGCAACCAACTTGTCAAACTCCTTCCCTGCCTCGTAGCGCCGGCTCGCTTGGGCCTTCCAGGGCGACTCGAGGTTTTCGCCCACCAGTTGCGGGTTCTGAGAGACGGCCGTCTCTAGCTCATCCCGGAGACGTACAAACTGGTCCGCCAACTCAGAGTCCCTGTCCCGAAGGCTTAGAATGTCCGTCCGCACCTCTTCTAAGGATGTCCCCAGCACACCGCGGCCCTGTTCGAGCAGACCTAGCGCGACCAGTGGCGTCTGGCCCGCCTGCAGAGCTACCGCGGCCGCATCGGAAGCAAGGCCGACCACCTGGCTAAGCGCGTGTTGTCTGTCCGAGTTCTGGAGCGAGCGTGATGATAGTCTAGGAACAAGGCCGACTGCGAGGCTTGCGGCCTCGTAGGCCTGCTGCCAGTCTGAAGCGCAGCGGAGGATGCCCCGTCCAGCCCATATGCGACTGAGGGTATACGAGTTGGCCTGGTTCAATGCCCCCTGGTAGCTCTCGATGGCATCTTCGCGGTCCTTTATCGCTCCTGTCCTTTCGTACAGACTGTCGAGTTGGTCTCCGAGGTTGCCTAGCAGCGCTGACCGATCTGGGTAGTCCTGTGGCATTATCTCAACTGCTTGGCGGAGATATGATATTGCTTCTTCCAGGTCCGCCGTGTTTTGTGTCCTCAGATACAAATTGCCGAGATCATCTCCGAGATTGTTGAGTACCCTGGGCCGGTATGGATCGCCTTGTGGCGCCGCCCGGACTGCTTGGCGTGAAACTCTGATAGCTTCCTCAAGATCCGATGTAACTCGTGTTTCTGAATATCTCTGCCCGAGTAATATCGCCAGCATGTCTAGCTGTGCTACTCGGCTTGAATCGTTCTCTGCCGTAATTTCGAGCGCTTTTCTTGTCATTTGAATGCCGACATCGAGATCCGATTCATCTTTGCTTATTGAATATCGAAAGCTGAGTTGAAGTCCAAGGTGTGTCAATAGTGGTCCCGAGTTTAGATACCCTTCCGGCGCGACATCAATTGCCCGGCCTAGGATTCGGATGGCTTCTTCTAGGTCTGCTCTGGCTCCTATCCTTACATATCGGTCACCGAGCTGAGCTCCAAGGTTGTTGACATAGGCCAGCCAGTTTGGATTTTGTTCTGGAGTCATGTCGATTGCCTGTTGTACGTCTTGGATGGCTTCGTCAAGGTCAGCCACGGCGCCTGTTCTCAAGTATCGTTGGCCAAGCTGCATCCCCAGGGTATTTAAGTATATCGCTCGGTCTGCATCGCCATCTGGAGTCAAATCGACTGCTTGCTTCGAAACTTGAACAGCTTCTTCGAGGTTGGGCAAAGAATCTGTTTTCAAGTATCGTTTGCCTAGATAGTTCCCAAGACTGTTCAGGACCATGGCTTGTCCCGGGTGATCATACGGCATTATATCCACTGATTTTCGGATATATTGAATGACTTCTTCGAGTTCCCCCAAGCCGGCTGCCACTCCTCTCCTCGTATATTGATCGCCAAGGCGGGCTCCAAGGTTGGACAACAGCCCCGGATAATCGGGGTGTTCTTCTGGTGCTGCTTCGAGTGCTCGTTTTGCGAGCCGAGTGGATTCTTCAAGGTCGTGAACGGCTCCTATGGCCAAATACCGATCGCTCAGGTGCGATCCAAGACTGTTCGCAAGCGCTACCCATTCTGGATGGTCTTCTGGGGTTGCATCGACTGCTTTCCTGGTGACGAGGATTGCTTCTTCAAGATCGGCCAGTTCCCCTGTTCTTGAGTACTTATATTTGAGCAACCTTCCAAGATTGTGTAAGACACCAGCGGGCTCCAGATCGCCGCTTCGTCGTAGATCGACTGCTTCTCTCATAGTTTGCACCGCCTCATCGATATCCGCTGCGCATCCGCTCCTTGAGTATCGCTCACCGAGTCGAATCCCAAGGTCGTTCAAATACCCTGGTCGTTCCGGATGATCGACTTGCATTCTGTTGATGACTTGCCTGCCTATTTGAATGGCCTCGTCAAGGTCGGCTATGGCTCTCGTGGTGTAATATCGATCAAAGAGCGCTTGTCCAAGCAGAACTAGCAACTGAAATTGCTCAGGACCGCCCTCTAGTTCTGTTTCGAGTGCTTGCTTTATCAATTCAACAATATCTTCCTGGTCTGACATATCTTCCCATGAACCATCAGATCCGCTATCGCCGTCGTCGTTATCTCTCATAGGCTACAATCAAATTAGCACAAAGCTATTGCATATTCGTTAATTCTTCATACTGTATCGTCATCACATCCGGCCGAAGAACCATCCTGAACACCTCTAGACTCTCCAAGTTTGATCTCCTCGTCGTCAGATGATTCGGACAACTTGGCAATCCCGTCGACATCAGATTGAGCCATTGCGGTCATAGAAGGTATCCTTGGACTAGATTAGACGATAAAAGCAAAGCAAAGGGTCAACCGAAGTCCAGCGCTTGCAGCTGCACTGGGATTTGACGTGGTGGGTAGAGGCTGAGAAAGATGAGGAGATCTGTTAAAACCATTTCGCATGCGGCTGAAGGCCAGTTTACCCCGCCATCATCCCAGATAGGCAGAATGGACTTCTATTGGTGCATGGCGCGAGCCTGATATCTTGAAGTCACTCGATCTGCGACAGCCAATGACGGGGATCCGAGTGTCTCATTTATCTTACCCCAAAGCAGTCGGCGTTTCCGTAGGCGCCGGACTTGGAATTCGCGCCGATGAGTGCCAAACTCATCTGAAGCACTTGGTGTCTTGAATTTGGGAGCATCTACGCTGTGCAGGAGCGTACTCACGAGGCCGAAGCGGCCATCGTGGGAATGGAAAACCACTGCAGGGTCTTCGAGCTTCGACGACCTCGCCTACTGCCTGGCCCCAAGGTCTAAACTCCAGTTTCCCACTTTCAGTCTTGTAGACTAGATGGGAGGATTATTTGTCGCATCGACAACGTTTTTCACGCCGGCGTGAAGACTACTTGGATGCGTCTCCATACCCAGGATTCACGCCGATGTTAAAGATCGGGTAGTTTATTATATATTAAGCACGGCTTTTTCTCGCTCGCGGGGTCTCCTCTGTACAGCGTTACATTGTCGACTTTTGGCGGATAATTATGATACACGAATTGTCCGATGATACTTGGCGCTCTGTCGGTCAGATTTAAGCGTGCCCCCGAAACGTTGCAGCTTATGTCGCCGGCCTTCGAATCTTGTACCTGCAGCAGGATTCATTGGCGCCGAGACACTGGAAAGTGCTTGGTCACTCCTAAATGGGCTGGCTAAGCGCTAATGTTGATTCAGCGCTAATGTTGAGGATTGAGGCACGCAGCCTTATTTCGTACGCCGAGTAGTTGACATGAAGGAGAAAAGGTGCCTCTCCAGGTATAAGAGCTGTGGAGTATCTTGAGTCAAACCCCACAAAGAAGAGAGAGCACTGCGCCTTACACACCTGAAGCCTATCTCTCGGCCAGATTTTGCTACTCGTAGCGGAAGAACACCGCTTGCCATGGAGAGAAGACGGAGTACGCAAGATGACATTGACAGGAAGAGCCAGCTGGATCCATCGCTACTCCACGACTGGCCTAGCAGCCCGACAACATTACGAGACTCCTCTCTTTCGACATGGCAGCGGTTCTCCCTGTCCGCCAGCTTGGTTTTTATTCCAGCAGCCTTCATTGGTGAGAGCACTCGGCCCTCTGTAGGTGTCTATGCTAAAGTTTGCATTTCAATAGTTCTCGGGATCTCTCTCGTTTATTTGCACCAGCAGCCTGAATCAGAGCTCGGAAGTCGTGTCCTTGAGGCCGCTAATGTTGCTGCAACCATATGGCCCATCGCCTTTGCCGCGGTTCTTGGCACATCGCTGAGGAGTGTTGCTCTATATAGCTGCGAGAGAGGGACGACGCTGGGCGTAAGTATAGATACCAACTGAGCCACTGAGCATTCCCACAAGTCTGAAGAGCGTGAACGCTAATCATGGGGGTACCGCAGACACTGGAGATCCTCCTTGGCAGCGTCACAATGACCAATACCCTGAAGTTGCTGTTCTGGGTCCGACTTGTCAGCTTCTGGACACCAATACTGGTATTCACTTGGGTTTTGAGTCCCCTCGGCGGTCAGAGCGTCCTACGTGCCGTCGCCCTGAGCGCAGATACTATCTCCTCAGACTTCTCCATCATCTCATATCCAGCTAGCAATTTCACGGCAAAGTTCGACATGCTGCCGACCTTGTACGCTCTGCCATTCGGTATGCGCACTGTTTCTTCGGCTGCATTTTCGTCCTCGGCGAGTCGTCTTATGCTTGCGAATGGGTCGAGCCCGAACTTCAACGATAGCTTGGAGCAGGTCGGGGGGCCTGATGAGGCGCTGAGATTAGCCCAACAGGATATATGGGGCAATGTCCGGATTCCGTTTCTGCACATGCTGGATGGATACAACTCCAGTGACCCGCACACTTGGGTCAACGTTCCAAGTGACGTTATCCCACCATACGAATCCATTGTCGGGGTGCCGGTCCGCGGTATACCAGGAACACGAGCTGGTAACGGTAGCATGATGGTCCAGTCGTCATACATCTCGGTATCGGTAAGTCCACTTGACCACCACTATCTTTTTGTCACTGGCGCCTCTTATTCTTCGTTGTCGTCCTGTATGCTGACAAGAGTTTTTCAGTGCGGTCCGTGGATCAATGGCACTTCCTGGCTTCAGAAGAACATATCCCAGCTGATTCTAGCCGGGCCCCTGGAAGCCCAGGAGATGATAAAAGTCGACTGGGGTAATGATTCGTTCTTCTCTGCCGTTCGGGAAGGCAGAGAGAACACATTTGGCCCCACCTATATCGCACCACCGATACAATTTGACTTCCTCAAAGACGAATTCCTCAACGCTACTTTGCAAATGGGAGGAAACTTTAGCCTTTCGAACGGTGACGATAGGCCATCAAAGCAGACTCTTGTCTTTGTCGCCAACAGCATAGGCAAAACCTTCGACGATTTCTTGTGGAATATGACCATGTGCGCTCCCAGCACCTCGTACGTTGACACCATGGTACGGTGCTCTCGATCTTCCGACTTTGGGTACCTCTCTTGTTCTGCCGAGAGAATTCGACATAGCAAAGGGCGACCAATCCAAGCAAACGCGACGGTCTTTTCCTTTCCTAAAAACCTCCCTGTACTCTCTATGATTCCTCGGCTCCTCCCAGATCCTGAAGGGGGGCAGAACAATATGCTGAACCTCTTCCTTCGGGACCCAACTCTCGCCCGCCCGATCAGCGCTTTTTACAACTACATGGCATATTTTTCGCCGCCATCACTCGAGAATGTGTCGATGCCTATTTTCGAAGCGCGACTAGCAGCTATACTCAATACAGTAATCAGGGCGTCATTCGAGCAGTCTATCATTGTGGGTGCCGACGGTCTATCGCCATCGACGCAGATGATCGTCGACAATGCCACGGGTTCGATCATAACACCTCTTGCGGATTGGGACAATAGCACTGGGACGTGGCTAGAGTTCTCTGACCAGGTGTATAAAGTGAACTGGATGTGGATGGGTGTTTATGTGGTATCCACCCTAGTTATGACGGTTTTTGCTCTTGGGCATGTTGCCCTACAGTGTAAGACCAAGAGCCCGGACCTGCTGAGTAGTGTCTCGACCCTCATGCGGGACTCGCCATATATGGTAGTTCCCGATGGAGGAAGCGCGCTGAGCGGTATCGAAAGAGTGAGGCTGCTAAAGGACAAGTGGGTGAGGATACAGGATGTACAACCGAAGAGTGACGTCGGCAGGATTGCCTTCAGCGACATGGCTCGCAGTGAAGCCCTTAGTTGGGATCGACGGTACCACTAGATGTAGAGGCAATTACTTAAAAAAAAACAGCATCCTGTATATTAAGAATTTCGACTCTCGGTCAGGACATGAGCATACCGGTGCGGACATAATTGCAGAAGGTAAGATTTTACAGATCACTCATCAGCATCCTCTCGCTAACACATTTACTTAGGTGGATATTCCGCGGTATGAGATTCTGGGGACAAATGATAGTAGCTTGGATAGCAAACCAAAGCTACCGAAGAAGATAGTAAATAAAAACATATCTTAAAGGTTTCTACTTGTGACGTCGACATTGCAAAGATCATTCTGAGTTTGCTTCACCACCGGGAGAGGAGAGCTCCAAAGAAAGAAATTTGAGTGCAGTGAACAAAATACAACGAAGATTCGGAATAATTTCTCAATATGTACAGATGAAATTTACTTGAGATGACGAATAAGACTAAAACCCCCTAAATTTGCGATGCCTGGCCTGTCGGTAACCAGATGTTGCTCCCCCACGCCTCATGTCACAGACTAACCACCAAGAAGCTCACCTAGCCGCTATTGAGCAATTTCAACACATCCATCGCTTATAAAGCAGTAGAAATCGGGCCATGAAAGGCCTCGCGCAAGATTCAGCACTTGATTCTTCAACCATCAGTGATCTACAAACACTGCGAGTAGAAGTCGTTCTGCTTAATACAAGTGTAAGGGCTCTCGCAAACCGTGGGGCCGGTCCAGCTCGAACCGCCACATTGCTGGTAGTGGGCAGCTGTCGAGGTGGTCGCAGGAGCTGCGCTTGATGTTGTTGACGACCTTGTCGTTGTCGTTGTGGAAGAGGACTGGGTAGCTCTTGAAGTAGTAGTCGTACTTGTAATCAAAGTCGTCGAAGTCCTAGAAGAAGTCGAAGTCGTAGTCGAAGAACCACCACTGCTCCCACCTGAGACCGTAACCTTGCCGTACAGAACACCACGCCCATTCGTACCAACATATACATAGTCGGCGACGTTTCCACTACCTGCTACGCGGCCACTGTCAATGGCACCAAAGGTTTGGCTGTCGCCCTGAACATCAGTCCAGGAAGAGCCGCCATCGGCACTGCCATACAGCCTCTCGCCCTTGGCACCATTACCAAACGCATAAAGATTCCAGGACGAGGTTGAGCCCTTTCCGAGCGAGATTCGGTGCGTGTCTGTCAGAGTTGTAGAGACCTTCGTAAAACTGGACCCATAGTTGGTGCTGTGGAAAATGCCGACGTCGGTGGAAACATATAGCTCGCCTGCCGTCGTAGGATGAGCCTCGATATCGCGAATAGAGCCGGCTCCACTCAGTGAACCACCTGAGGAGAAGCTTGAGGCAGTGTTGGAGGAGACATAGAAAGTGGCACTGGATCCAGCGTAGAAGTACTTGTTGTCGCGTTTGTCGGACGCAATAACAGCGTTCGATGGTAGGCTGGAGACGGCGGAGAACGTTGCGCTGTTAGCGGACCGAACAACTCCAGAAGTTGAACTCGACCACAGGATCGTGTCAGCGTCGGCAGAGTAGGCAACCTGGCCGCCGTACTTGGCAGTGTCGGTGGCATAGTTGATGTACCAAGAAGAACCGCCGTTGCTTGACATGGCGACATTATAAGACCCCGCCGCATTACCGACACGGACGACGTTGCTGACCTTGTTGCCAGCATAGTCGACGCTGCTTGAAGTGGTCCAAAGTGGCGTATCCCAGGCTTTGTTGGGCGAAGTTCCCAAGTCAGACTGAGATGCGAATGTGAAACCGCATTCATCTCCGACAGCAGCTAGGAGCTCAGTGCCCCCTGGAGCAGACTTGACTTCCTGAACCGAGTACTCCTCGATTCCATCGGCGAGAGACTTCGTGGTGACTTTTGCGGAAGTGCCCCAGTTGGTCAGGTCATGGCCACCGTAGATAGTCAACCCTGTACCATACAGCCAGTGATCACTATCATGGGGATCAATCTCCAGACTTTCAATCATCCAGCCCAGCCACTTCGAGTCGTTGTCGAGGAATTCGGTCTTGATCCAGGGAGCAAGGCTCACATCCATCGTATGCTTGCGTTCTGGCGTCCCGCTTGATCCAAACTCCCATATCGGGTTCCATGTAGCGCCGGAGTCGGTGGACCGGAATAGCTGAGCATCAGGCCACCACGAGTTTAGACTTGCAACAACGAGAGTCCCGGGCTTTTTCATGTCGACACCAATACCTCCAAATCCAAAGTAAAGTGAACTTCCGGACACAGGAGTGATGTTTTTCCAGACACTAGTGGCAAGATCATAGCGATAGACAGCGCCCTGGGTGCCATCATAAGGACCCGTGCCGTCTGAGTATGTCAGGTACAGAGCCTTCTCGTCGGGTTGAAGACGGCACTTGTGTGGGAAGAACTTGGCCGGCTGATTGGCTACAGCAGTCCAAGTAGACCCGGCATTTTCAGAAACATAGACGGAGGCGGTGATGTTGTCGGCGGTTCCAACAAAGATACGAGAGGTTGCGCCCCCAGTCGTGCCCGAAGTCGAATCAAATGTGATAAAGGTAAGGCCCTGGATGTCGCTGTTGTAGCCGTTAGTGTCGCTGGGATCAGGCTTGAAGGTTCCAACTCCTGTGAACGAGGTGACCTTTGAGAAACTCTGGCCTCCGTTTGTGCTCTTCCAAAGACCGTTTCCACTTCTGGCTCCAAAATAAACAATGTTGGAGTTCTTGGGGTCCACTGCCAGACGTTCACCAGTACCTCGTCCAGGCATGTTGCCACCAACTTTGAATGACAAGCTCGTGAAAGTCCACGTGGCGCCTTTGTCGGTGCTTTTCATGATGGATCCGTTGTTAGGGTCCCAGCTATTGGTGTACATGCCTACGGCAGCGTAGATGATGTTGGCATTTTGAGGATCGAGAGCAATTGCATCAATGCCCCAGTTGTGCCTAGTGTCTGATGAGTGAAACCAATTTGTGAAAAGTAATCATAAAATCTTACCAATTACTGCTAGAAGCAATCCCATCCGTAATCGGGGTCCACGAGTCGTCACTGTTGAGCTTGTAGATGCCACCAATATCTGTTCTAGCATATGCTAGCCCGGCTTCTGTTGGGTGGAAGACGATGCCAGACACAAAACCACCACCACCTCCGATATGCACATTATCCCAGCTAGTAGCGGCCAGGACAGGCGCTACCAGTGCTGCAAGGAGCTTGAGGTACTTCATCGTGAGATCAATAGAGATGATGAGTGTGATCGAGGCACAATATTGCTGATAGGCAGCGTCGCATTCTTGCCTTTTATACTGGTCTCTAACCAACTCGATACTCTAGCTCCCAGCAACCATTTCGTAGAACAATTATTTTAGGCCGGGTAATTTCAACATGACCTCAATTTCTCTGATTTCCCGCGAATCATTTATGATTCGTATTGACCTTTTGGGACTAAGAGCACGGGGTCCACTGAGGAGTGTGCCGTTCTGATCCAGATGGAACCTCAACCTCCGATGAAAGCTACTTGGCGATTTATTAATGAGGGAGCCTACGGCACTGGCGGACGGTAAACCTAAAGGGGGAATTGATGCCGATCCCCTTTCAGTCATTGACGTCGGAACATAGGCCCGCAGGAACCGTTCCCGGTCAGTGCAGCTATCCACTGCATGTAGATGAAGCACCCGTCTCAAAAGATTTTATCTACATAGACTTGTAGAGCAGATATATTGCAGTATATGCCTCGAGGAACTAGACTATGGAAAACTGTGATGTGGTCGCATTGATGTAAAATTACTGTTTTACAGGGGACCGTGTTAGAATGCAGAATGCAACTGCATAAAGCGTGGGGTCTTGGCACAAGCAAATTCATCCTGGAGACGGTTCAGATGTTCGCCTGCTCATGAGGATGCAAAGTTTACGAGACGGAATCTCGGACACCTGAGCCGAGTTAGACCCATTATTTCTTACCGAAGATGGGCATTGTAAAGGCCATTTACAATGACTTCTCCGAAGGGATGACCCCATGTTTACATTGGCACATGACAGGAAAGTTCCAGTAGAAATCAAGGATTATGCAGCAAGTGAGCAAAATCTGGCCATTTTAGATTGAAGGCCAAATCCGTACTTATATCATGCGGAGGCGGGTCGCTATCCCGGCTAATATCAGTTATGGCTAAACACACTTCCCAATTATTATTGCCTAGTCGCAGCAGACCCCTCATTTGGAGGCCCACCCTAGACCCCAGTGTTGATTCCTATGGATGAGTGACTGAAAGCATTCAGATTCTCAGCTCGAACCTTGTATCCTCGAGACTTAGACCAGCCCGAGTCGGCCGTGTAAGTAAAGTTTGTCCCAAAATTATTTGTGTATCGGGTCCGCGGAGTAAATAGAAACACAGATGCGGGTTGCACAGTCGAGAAGCACTGATGCTATGATCCAAGGCTCACATGCTCTCCCTCGTAGCAACGATGCCTTTACTTTAATCCATGTCGGAAAATCACAGGTGCGGAAATCGTTGTCACAGTTCTGTACCGCCTCATGCAGGTCACTCTAAAATGAGCTCTTGTCGAACGAGTCTAAACACATCGAGTCCACCAGTTAATGCCGATGAGGCCTCATTTAGACGGCCTTGTGGATGTCCGGTTACTTCGCTGAGCCAGTAGATCCATTATCACGGCACAACATGCCTGTATTTTACCTTGCCGCTTCTAACGGCAATTTTGAAGCCCTCTCGGGCACGCGATCTTCTTTAAACCGCAGATAGCCTGGTGCTATCAGGGTATCGAGGGGCTGATTTAATTTGGATTACACAACGTCGCGGTAAGCCTTTCGGGTAGATTTATCTAGACCCGTCTTGTATACGTACAGTGCTTGACAGGTGGAATCCTTTTTTAGCATTATTCCATACTATTAAATGGGTCAAGAATATGCAGTTTTTACGCGCAATAGAGACGCACATTCAGTACTAGAGCCAGCGCCAGAAGAGACAATAGCTTAAAATAAGGTTGCTGTATACAGACATTTGCCTTGGGCTCCAATTCAACCGTTCTATCCTCAACTTTGTTTACCATAGACAATGACCTTGCTGTCTGTAGCGCGTGGCACGTGGATTCAGATTTAAAAAATCGACTTCGATGGTCATAAAGGTCGCCATCTTAACCTTCGATCCGGCAGGCAAAAATACTATTCAGAGAGGCACCGTCTTTCCTGACTGCTATATAAGCAACCCTCAGCCCCTTCTGATGCCACTGTTTATATTTGCCCCCCGCTGTTTCTCTTCTAAACTCCGCACAATGAAAACCCGCAGCCAAACAAGGGCACAAGCCATCAAATGGATATCTCTTCCCGCAGAGATTCGCTTGATGATCTTGGAGGCAATCGCATACCAAAAGAATTCTGGCTGGGCTTCTCTTGCGTCTGTATGCAGAGAATGGCAGCACGTTTTGGAGAAGGCCAATTACTACAAGATGAAGCTGGGAGTATCTTGCCTCGACAATTTCGAAAGTATAGCTTCGACGCAGAAGAGAGCGCTCATTCACCACATCTGTTTGGATTTCGAATTACCACGATATACACCCAAGTGTTGCTCGAAACGACGTATACCACCAGTGAGGATTGACTCTATCGTCAGTAATGGGATATCGAGGCTACTTTCCATTCTCAGTTCTTGGAGCCCATCGAATAAGTTAGCGCTAGAGATCAACGTGTTCTCTCCTAGCGACTGCGAACACTGGTTCAAGAACTTGTACTTGTCCTCCGACGATGTTGAGTATGGAGAGGACACAATGTCGGATACGTGGAGGACTGGAACTGGATATCATGACCCACGGCATGGCTGGATCCACGGTCAACAAGTCAAAGCTCCTCCATACCCAGTCATGGAACGACTTTTCAGACGTATCCACTTAGTGTTACCTGAAATGCTGCCTCGAGTTGAAGCAGTCAATTGCCTCATTATCCGTCGACAACTCCGGCGTCGCCTTTCTCCGAAATCAATAGGCATGTTACTCAGCAAGTTTGATCGTCTAGAGTACATGTCCTACGAACCGTGGGCGCCATATAAAACTCAGGGGAGAGAATTTGATGATCGAGGTACGCACCCACGCGGCCACGCCTTAGCAGGAATCGCGATTTCATTTTCCCACCATGTCAATACGCGCTGATGGTCAACTGCTAATGTTTGAGGATAGACCTTTCTATTGCGATGCGAACCAATTTTCCGGATACTCTCAAAGAATTGGTAGTGTTTGAAGATTCCTATGAATTCTACGATCCATTTCCAAAGCGGGAAGCACTCACACAACCCGCTTTCCTCTTGTTCAATTTTATTGATTGGAATGATCCTCGCAAAAGGCTTGGTCCGGTTTTCGCATCAAAAAGTCTCGACTTACAACACCTGGCCATCTCCTTCATGATCAATGCCGAAGAACTGTTTCAACATTGTCAGTCGACGTGGGGCTGGTCACATCTACAATCTCTAGCGCTCACATCGCAGCTCCTGCAGGACGATGGGGAAAAGCGGGAGGAGATTGGAGCTTTGCTCTGCCGAGCCGGGGTCCTTGTTCAGAAGATGCCCAAGTTACACACGTTTGTGCTTTGGAATGGCGGGAAGGCACATGCCTGTGCCTTCATATACCGCATGGACAGAGACGGTGCCTCAGTCACTTGGCGCGGAACGTGGCATCTTGAGTTACGTCCTCGTGTGGTCAAGTCGTGGCAACTCGCGGCCTCGAAGCTGTCTCTTTCTGAACTTCAAGTAAAACAGGAGCATATTCAAAGGGTAATAAGGTCTCACGGAGACGCAATATATCATCTGAAACTGCCCTGCAGAGTTATTGAACCTGCGTCACTTTGGCAGATTCGGAGGGAAGGATGCGGCTCGGCGCATTAATACATCACATCGCAACCTTCTACTAAATCTCCTTCATAGCGTAGTACCCATTGTCAAGAAGGTGTTTGGTCGATGCCCTTCAAACGTGCTTCAGTTGTACCGCCCCGTCCCCTTGAGCATGATGGCGGCATACCCGCAGAAAGAGCTTTTTCCCACGCGCTCCTTCTTCTCTTGATATTGTCTATGATCTAGGTAGGTGTGACATCAACATGTAGAAAGAGTCTATACCCAGACAATCTCCGAACACTATAACTGTAATTTTCTTACAAGACAGACCAAAGGGAAGACTGCACAACAAAGGGGAGCAGACAGGAGACAAACATAAGCATGGTTAATTAGTAATGCTCCATGGAGTGTGCCAAGACGATACAGACGCGATAGTGTAGAATTAGGGTATTCAAATTCCAGTTCCAAAGGTCTGTAAGAGACATGGCAGTTTTAGAGACCAGCTGTTCCTTGCCCAGCGACCATTTCCGATGGGTCCTCTCTATTCAAAGTGACCAAATTAGGTAATAAATAAATACTACAATTATAAGATAAGACTAAGCTTTCACTAAAATAATATTTATTATTCGATGGTAACGTAAAGATAGGTATTATTAGGAATAAACTTGGTGTATTAGGTATCTAGTTCCTAAGGAATATCAGGCTCAAGAATCCCTTCGGACAATACAGCGGCAAGAGAAAACAGACACTTGTGGGGCCGTGTGTCCGTTTACACGGAGGGCCTAGGCGTCGAATCACGCGCACGCCACACCATCATTGGGCCGCCAAACCAGCATCATACGTCCCTTTTCATCGCTCATTTTACTCGTTTCTATTTTGAACATTTCTGAAGTTGAACCAGTACCATGGGTGGCTATCTGCATGCTTGTATACATACACTGATCTATCCTCTTCTAATTGCATCTTCTCTTAGCCAGCATCTGGACGAAGCGGACTGAATGGGTATGCTAGATTATGGCTTCCGAAGCTGCCCTTTCTATCTTTTGTCATACCTTCAGTGTACCCTCTTTCCTCTCCTACTAACCCAAAGCCTTCACTTCGAGGCCATTCTTGTACCATGTCGCTGACGTTCAACTTTGGAGACGCTCAGCCCGACCTGACTAGATACCGCAATACTCACAATGGACATGCCTCTACATCTTCCAGTGCCGGGTTTGCTACCCCCGAGACCTTCACAACGACCGCCGTCCAGCAAGTTCATGAGTCATGTGGTCCCAAGCGATCTCGATCCATTGAGCATGCATTCCCCATGGTGTAGCTGAATGGCATGCCCGCTGGCACCCTCCGATAAGTAAGCTAACTCAATGCATATATAATGGTTACATCCAGGATAGAATGGTTATAGAAAGGACCATCACCGTCAATCCTAGCAAACTAAGCGCATAAATCAAAACACCCAGCCAACTCAGCACGGCCGCCGCAACCCCCATCTTCACCTCAACGCCATCGTACCTCATGCCCTCAACCACAGCGGCCACTGATGCTACAGCAATATTTTGCCACGCAACGGAGATGAACAACCCTATGCTGCCAAGGCCGTTGGTGATCAAGGCTATATTCGTTAGTTTACGGGACGGGAAAGGCCTGACGTCGATCATGCTGCCTCCCGGGTCTTCTTCCTCGTGCCAGCCGGGGAATCTGGCCAGAAGGACAAACGTGACGACGGCAAGGATGAGGTAGATGATTCTGTGCAATTAGCAGATGGGTAAATATGAAAGGGGGTGTTCAGAGAACTTACATTTGACCGCATGTCACCATCTGCGTGCGAAAATGATGGCCAATTTGAATAAGTTGCAATGGATCAAAGACCTCCACGTTTGGTACTGTCGAACCCTTGATTCCGCAGTGCCAGCCTATTTGTTCGAGTTTCACGCAGATGCGCAAGTATCCCGCCCGCACCGCTTCCACACGCACGGCGTCTGTTGACCTGACTGTCCAATTAAGCATGACATCTTGGATACTTTCGTTCATGAACGATCCATCGGTCTCATAGGCTGGGGGATGTTGGCGGTAGGAAAAGGATGCCAGGTGTACACTTCGGATGCCACCTATCTCTGCGCAACCTGCTATAACTATGCCTGTATAACATTAGCAGCGTACCGAAGAGACATTGTGGATACCTACACATGAAGAGAATGGGCAGCAACAAAAGGAACATGAGCACATGGTGGTATCCGATAAACGGGATGAATCTATAAAAGCCGGTCCGGAACCGAGAGACCGATGCTGCAGCTGTTGGTCAACAGGGCATACAGACCAACCCTCTAGATAACATAACTTACGGCTAGTAGAAGCTGTTGATTCGTTTGTCGTCTGCGCGTGGCCACTCGGTTGAGGGCGTTCTCCGCTCTGCCTCTGAGCTCCAATATTCGGCAAGGTAGATCTATGACTGGCTGGACGAGAGCCCGAGTGGCTTCCCGTGCCACGTCCAGACATTCTGCAGATGAGTGTGCAGACACAGAATGAAGGAAGATTCCTCCGCCCTGTCCGTATGTCCCTCGTCTGATCTGTGTGGAATCGAAAAATGGTCCAGAGACCCTGGAAATGACCAGGGTTGGGCGGTTAAGGAGCCAATAGTCAGAGCCAACAAGATAAACACCTCGCGCAACCAGCCTCCTTGTCTGACATAATCAAGCATCACGTGCGTCTAGACCCGCTTGCTTCGTTCAGCTCAGTTGAGCTTCGGTGTTTGGTTGCGAATCTCTCGACGCAAATAATCGTGACGAGACACCAGGCAAAGACAAAGCATGCTGCGCGGCACCAGCTATCCAGCGATGACCTTATTGTTCAAATAAATCGCCTTCAGTCATTCACTGCAAGAGGGATTAAACATGGCCGCAACGTCTGGAAATCCGTCCGATTCTTCAAGTTCAGGTGAATGCGTCGCAGCGTCCGCTTCATAACGTTCTTACTGACCATCATGCGAAAGAGTCACGTCACTATCCACATCGAGTAGGCATTCTACAGGTTTTAACGTCAAAAATTAACCTTTTGCAAGAATTCTCGTTTGTCGTTGCTCTTGTACCGCTCAGTAAGCACTCCCTCAACACAATTATCAATCGTCTCAACTTCATATTCACCCGTGCTCGAAGGTACTCTCCTCGCTGGCTGCGCGATATCAGCGCCCTCTCTCCGCGACATATACATCCTATCATTATCCTACAATACCAATAGTCGCACGCTGCAGACTTCCTCAGTCAACGAGACCCTGTATGGCGCATTCACCAACCCACTCAACGACACGTCAAAAATTGTCGAAGTCAGAGTTGCCTACTTCGCTCTCTGCGTATTGACAAGTGCAAGAAACTGGATATGCGACTCTAACGCCTCGAATTTGGCCCAGTCTCTTCGGGCGGACAACCAGACGGATCCTCTTAATTTGCTATGGATCGGAGAAAAGTTTCAGTCCGAGGCCATCACCTCTGCCTTTATGTAAGCCTTAAGTACCAATCACTAAATCATGGTCTAACTGCTCAGGTTTGTCACTATTATACTTGTCCTAGCAGCCGTCATCATGGGCATCTTGTATCCTCCTAACCAGGAGCAGTGGGCCGAAGGTGGCAGCTGGGCCACAAGATTCTTGAACCACTCGCAGAGACACTCCCATGCGGTGGGGGTATTGTCTGTGAGCCGTCTACTAGTCGGCAGCTTTGCAGCCCTCACCGCCGCAATATGGCAGCATCTCGCGGGTGCTTCCGCTTCGTTGGCAACGGACCTCACCTTTGGAGCCGTCAAGTACCAAACTGGCACGGCTGCCCTGGCTTTAGGCTGGCTTAGTTTCCTGCTCGTCGCCTGTGGTTTCTTGCTGACTCTCATGGGAGCCCTTTTTCACTCCGATAGTCCCGTGGGCTGGGAATTGCCCAGCGAGCTCACGTCGACCGATAGTGATGCATCTGAAGTCGACAGCAGCCCCGGTGACAATGTCGAAGGCCAACAGAGACACCAGACGATGCCTCTTTATAATACGCAGAATATACCGCCTATGGCGCAGCATGTGAACCAGGCAGCTCTCAACAGGATGTTTTACTTTGCCGGACAACAGCGGAGCACGGCGTATCCTCCTAGATATTACGACACTGCTGTGCGGGTAGACCGATGGAGGCAGCAAACGAACGTGCCTCGGGGTTATGCAGAAACGATATCTGATGAGAGTTATGACGCATAGTCACAGTTACAGAGGTATCCCTTAAACTCTATTGGAGGAAATGTATAAGCTCCCGTCATATCTACATATCTAGTCAAACATGCCAGCTCAGAGCCAATGTCGCCCCTTCTTCCAGATGAGTATAGCAATCAGAACCACACTGATCAGTAGTCCTAGAGCAGCGCCTATGCTGCCCTTAATCGGCGCAGCAAGTGGCTGTGAGAGAACGACGGCAAGAGAGATGAAAATAACCAAACAGACTATTGTCATGAAAGTCGTGACTTCGTATCCATCCTTGATGGCGTCGTAAAATTTTCGAGGCCACGCCGACACCTTATCAAGGTTGAATGCAATCAGGATAAACGGTATGGACACGCCGGCTGATACGGACACTGCGATCGTTAGTATAAGCCAACTGCAAGAGATGCACCAAAGCACGTACAAATGATGGGTAAAACATAGGACAGGGCCATCTTGCCGCTTTCGTCGACGGGAAATGAGGCTATCTCAATGGTAAAGAACGACGTCATGAAGGATAAAGGAAGCTAGCGGCGTCAGTATACGGGCAACCAGGCAAAATCGCAGGTGGACATACAAAGACTGCAGTGACGACGGTGAATAGGAGAATCACGTTGGCCTGCTTAGCCGTTTGTTCCGCTTGCTTTCCCGCCATTGTGAGTTGATCGGCAACTAGCTTGTTGTAGGAAGTAGCAAGACGAGCTTGCTCGGAGTTATACTCGGCCAGTCTGCGAGCAGAATGTGCTTCAGAGAGGCTGGCATGTTGTTGCTTCAGCTTGAGAAGTGAGCGAAGCTGGCAACGTTAGCAAACCATAGAAGATGTGAGTGTGACGGGTGTGGGACAGAATGCGGGTGGGACGGCCTGAAAGGATAAATTGCCAGTGTCTTACAGATTGAATAGCCCTTGCTGTCAGGCCCTCCATCCTCTTGATTCGAGCAAAATGGCTCTCCAGAACACGATTGTCTTTGAGAATGTGATCCTTCCGAACATGTGCCGGATGGAATGCCTCATCTGCGTCTGGGGAGAGAATCTTCTCTAGGTCGTCAACGACAAATTTCTGGTCTTCAATGACTAATCTTAGGATGCCCAGTTCATCTCTAATGTCCTCAATCTCGACTAAAAGGTTAGTCTCCGCCTCGATCCGAATGTTCATGGCGGAGAGGAGCTCATTTGTTGCCGCGGCGGTGTCCAACATTACTTGGAATTCTTCGAATCGTTCAGTCGTTTGCTCAATCTCAAGAGGGAATTAGTAGAGCCCCAACTTCGTGAACCTCGTACTGACTACATCACCTATAGACCTCTCCATGAAATCGAAGAAATGAAACTCTTCTGGCACCCTGTGAGGGTCAAACGCATTGAGACACGCCGATGTGATGATGCGACATAGATCCTCGACATTCTGGATGGAGTCTCGTCTTATCTTGCTCATGTATTCGGCAATGGCTTGATAAATGTTGAGAGGATCGTTCTCACGGACCGCAAAGTCCTCCCCTATCCTTGGCCTGTTACCTGGAGGATCACCAGGACGGGTATTCGACTCTGGTTTGGCTTGGGGGTCTGTTTCCCAAGAATCCCATCTCATTGGACAGCAACTGATAACTGTATCTGGAAATTGCAGCATTAATGCAGGCACAAGAGTTTCATCACGGGCACATACCATTATCCAGGATCCAAAGCCAGAGTTGATCCACCATGAACATCTTGGGCTCCATGTCCATGATTTTGGATGTGTATCGCTGCACCACTTGATCACTGTCCCTCTTCGAAGTGTTGTCCAGATGGCTGTAGAAGTAATGGTCCAAAGTGCGTCGAATTTGCAGTGGCGGTACTTCACCGCCTGCTCCAGATTTTAAGTAGCCCTGGATCAGCATTTTGTGCAGAATGCCCGGAGGAATGCCCTTATACGATGTGTCAATGCTGGCATTGTCGCTCGTTGGGCGTCCATTTTTGTTGTCCTTTGTCTTCTTCTTCTTTTGTTGAGTGCCAGGCGGATCCGGCTTGTATCGTGCCGAGGCTGCGAAGTTGATGTCAGTATAGCTTACAAGTATATTTCCAATTTTTCGGTGAGCCACCCACCAGTCTTTTCAGTATGCTTCGAGGGACGTTTCTTCTTGGAGCTCACTAATCCCTCGCGATCTTTAATCATGCCTGTGGTCCCATCGCTCATGTCAGGCCAAGCATCAATGGCTTCGGCGACTGTGTCGGCCATGGCTTGGAAATCGCGATGCGTTTCATAGTGTAAGTAGGGGACCTGTTCGCACTTAGCACTCAAGGTCCAACTGGAAAGTCGAAGTCATACAAATGCTGCAATGTACCGCTCATTCACTGAGTCACGCTCAGTCTTCAGTGCCAAAGTAGATTGTTGTTAGTCTCGTTCAATTTCAGGCATGGCTCTCAAACTTGGCATACCTTGACTTCTCGACAGAATGGTCGGACAAATGATCCTTTCGAGGTAAACATTAAATGATGCTCATCACGTGTTCGACCTATGCCGAGGTCTCTGGCAAACTCGTTGGTGTACTGTGCCGTCCTGGGGCTTCGTTCAGCGAAATGCCTGCGCATCAGAGCCTGTTGGCGGTGAGAAGGTGTTAGTAATGCAGAATAACTTCAACATTTAAGCACTTTCATTATTGATCTTGCTGGATCCTCTCGATAAGAACAGGCAAGATTCGGATACTGAAAGGAACAATCAGGAATACCCATACCTCAATCCATTCCATCTGCAACTCGGTCAGCGTTCAACACACACTCTCTCAAGTCAATATTACTCACATTATTAGCAGGGAGATGATACCACCGAAATGATGGCTCAGTCTGAATCTGCCCCTGCCTGGCTGTCTTCATAATGGAGTTTGCCCCCTCTCCGTAAATGACCTGGTAAAGAGGAACAGTTTTCTGTATGCGCTGCTCCAACTCACCAAGATGAAAGTCGACCACCGTAGCCTTGAAGGCGTAACAAGCCCTCATCTTGGCATGATCATCGAAAGGTGGAGGAATCTTGGCAATCAGTGTCTGCGCCTTTCCTGTCCTGGGCGTCCGTCCCTGGTCTGATATTCTCGGTCCATGAAGAAGCTGAGGAGTCCGGAGAAGTCTCAAGATGTCTTCATTCTCAGCTGCAAGAACCTCTGGCGAAACACCTTGGTCATTTTGGATATCCTTTATCGCTCCGTATTCCAGTAACAGTTTGATCATGTCCAGCTTTCCCGCAGCAACAGCCTTGAATAGCGGTGTCTGAGAATGCGAGTCCCTGATGTCCACTTGCGCTCCGTGATCCAGCAGAATCCGAGCCAACTCGCAAAAACCCGTCTCAGCGCAGAGGTGAAGAGCAGATTGTCTGAGGCGGCCATTCTTCGACTCAACGTTGGCTCCATACTCGAGTAGAAGCTGAGCAATCGGTAGAAACGAGGGGCCATTCCTCGCCGCGACGGCCAAAGGCTTCCAGCCTTCCTTGTTGGCTGCTTCCGGGTTGGCTCCCCTTTCGAGCAGTAGGAGCACTAGCCCCTCGTAGTTGTGGCCAGCAGCCAGATGGAGTGGTGTGTTGCCCGTGTTTGGAGCCTTTGTCCAGACGAGGCCGTCATTCTTCTCCAACAATGTCCGCACTGTTTCCTCGTCTCCGTTCTCCGCCGAGTCTAGGATGAGAGACTCGTCTGGGTTGGAGAATTGAGCGGTAAGAGACATGCCAGGGGGGCCGTCATCATTCTCCAACGATGTCCGCAGTGCTTCCTCGTCCCCGTTCTCAGCCGAGTTTAGGTTGAGATACTCGTCCGGGTTGGAGGATTGAGCGCTGAGAGACATGGCAAGGGGGCCGTTCGCCCTGATCTAACGAGTGCGAGAATATGAGGAACCGTTGAGATTGAGGATGGAGATATGAGAAGGAATAAGATGAACATGGAGTGCCATCAACGGTAAATGATCTGATTGGCTCGTCAGTTGTTTTAGCCGCCGTCCTGGGTGACTAAGCAGTCGCACAGCTATCTTGGACTAACCAAATTTGTGCAGAGGAGCCTCAAGACGACCTTCCTCTCTATAACCTTGCTGGTCAAGTCGGTTCATATCTCTCATTCCCAGAACCTCATCAGGCCGAAATCAAGGGGCAATGTGGCGATGCAAATAAGGGCCGCACCGCCCCTGGTGCAAATAAGATCCATTATGTCAGCATATATGCATAAGCCACAGCGCCTCAAGCAAGACATATCAGACGAAAGAGGTATTGGTCGCGAACCACCACTGCCTTTTGTCAGATCACCGCCTCTTCTCCGATTCCCAGTCAAAAATCCCTCATTTCTCGATATGATGCTTGCTAGTTTTCCTGCTGATTTCCTTTTGGTGGAGATCGGCGTTATTCTCGAGTAACCATCCCTGGCCTCTTTAGAAAGCCCTCCGATAACTGCACCCACACAGAGCCTTGCTCGTCCGACCGTCAAGCTCTCCGCCTTGTGATCAGCCAGGGGCATAGTGACGTCAAGCATAGGCGAGTACCCTACACTGTACTTAATTGGTGTGTCGAGTGCGCATATATGGCACCTCGAACTATAATCCTGTCGATAGAATGACTCAGCATTCTGGCTAATAGAGCATCACGACCTAAAATTGGCCCTTACCCTCAACATGGCTTATCCCAGTTATTCTACCCCTCCCTCAACAAACCCCTTGCATCAAGAGTTTTCTATCCCAAGGGACGATATCGATTATGATGTTACCGAAGTCCACCGTGATAGGCAATTAGATCCGTTCGGCCGCAGCATCAAGATCTACAAGATCACAGCCTACAGCAGCCTAACGAACGAGCACATCGACAGGTTGAAGGCCGATTCAGCTCGATGGAAACCAGAGAAACGGAGAAAAGCAGTCCGCCCATCACAGTCGCGTAGTCATACTCACCGACCTAACCGTACTAGACATACGGTCGCCGATCCTGAGGATATGTATGTTGGTGTTGATGAAGCTCCCGACGAAATAACACATTCATACGGTAGCTGGCCAGACGAAGACACCGACGCCTTTTATTCAGAACCTTCATCCTCTGCCGGGCATGACTCGTCAAATAACTGGTAACTTACTTTCTATGCCATGGCTACGTAATACACAGGGTGTCTAGCTAATTCTTTCAAGCTTTCTTTCAACGTCACAATCTGGGAAAAATCACGAAACTTACCGCGGGCACGAGGCTGAGGCCGAGAACGAAGCCGGCGATAACTACCAAGTCTACCCAGATGTCACCCCTGATTATGGCCATGCCAACTCGACTCGACCTGTCGATTCAACTCTGCACGGGTATCAACATATCCACGGTAGCTCAGCTCCACCTAGCAACCCAAATATTCTTGGATATCCTTATGGTTATGCCAACTCGACTCAACCTGCCGATCCAAATACCCACAGGCATCAAGATTACTATAGTAGCTCAGCTCCACCTACCAACCAAAATATCCCTGGATATCCCTATGGCTATGTCAACTCGACTCAAATTACTGATCCAAATACCCACGAGTATCAATACCACTACGCCAACGCAATTCAACCTACCAGTGCAAATCCCTAAGCATATCAACCTAGCTATTACCAAGCAGAAGAAATTTCCACCGACCAAGTATCTAATGATCTCCCTTCCATCCAAGACGAAAACGCGTTTTACACGGTAGTGAATCGGTAACAGTGCCCTTCTCGTATTGAATTGCTCCCATGAACTTATTTCGTGCAGCCCGATTGAAGTCGAGCAGGATGATGAAGATTATCGGCGGCGATTAGCTAGGAATCGACGCCGGCTTAATCACAATCAAGACCGATTCAACCGCCCAGCGTATGCTTAGAGAAATACTGCATATATGGTGGTCTCGGGAGTTGGCGTGGTGATGCTGAGGTACGACTCAAGAGAAACTATTCTAGGTGAGTGCCTTGGCTCGTCATAATTTCAACAAATAATAGGCTGATAAGGGTCAAAATTTCAGGGAAGGAATCGAGGCGCTGAGTTATGGGGAATCTAAGGCTATTCATTGTAAATTATTGGGAATGCGGTAAAAAAGGGACTGCATCTTGAAGGAAGTTTGCGCGATCGGTCAACGACAAATAATGAGGAATCAAGAACAATTTTATATCAGATACCCAAAATTATATTTCGCCTTTACCCTTTTATGTTCTCGATCATGATTCACAAGGTTTTCATCTAGCCCCAAACTCGATTCATTCTAATCGCCTCGCAGCTTTAGGAGACCTTGCCATATTGACTTGACGACATCCACAATGCAACTGAAGAAGGTGCGCAGAAAAGTCCATGTGCGGCGAATGATAAAGTAGACAACCAAAATGTCGTCATCTGGACCACCCAAACGATCCTCCCCTATGTCATCACCTGCTTCTTGTTGTCCTGGTTGGTTCTCTGATGCCAGATGGGGTCGCTCTTCATCTTCAGTCCAAGGATTGTTCTCAACCTCTGAGTTTCTCTCTTCGTCTTGTTGTCCATTCTCACGCTGTCCTGAATAGAGATCCTTCATAAAGGCCCAAGCCCAATTCCGTCTGTCCCGGATATCTCGTACTTCCTGACTGAGAATCCAGAGCAAGGGGGACAGCAGCGAAAGGATGACAAGCCAAAGAACGTCGATGTTCTCATACCCAACGGTCTTAAACTTGAAAAGGCCGCACAAATCCCCCGCTTCATCTGGAGTTTCGTCGACGAAGCCTTCCTCTCTTCTGTCTTCCCCGCTGGCAATGCTCCAAGCGTCAAATTGGATTCGGGCCAAGGACGTCGCGAAGAGTCGAGCAGCCTCGAGCTTCCAATGGTCATAGCCAAGACCAGCCGAGGTAGACTGGGAGACTCTCTCTTGAGCAATGAGAGCGGAGCCAAGACGTCCCAAAATGGAGTCATAGATGCTCGAGGCTGTCTCCATTGAAAGTCTCATAAGCCAATATCCAGGAGGAAGGTTCTCACGACGCTCTTTGACGGACCAACAGCTTTTGCCATCGGGGCTGCAAAGCTGGTGGTAATCGATGCAGGCAAGGACTCCAGATCGTGGATCAGACTTATACCACCAGGGCCTTGGCTCTCCCTCAAAGACATACTTTTCGTCAGCGCCAAAGATGGGATCGGAGCTCGAGTCGAGATATAAGATATGAAGGGCGGAGATGAACAACAAAGTGAGAGTACTGTTCTCAGGTGGAGTGAGTTCCGGCCTTGGCTTCCAATAGTCGTATTCGGGATACCATGAAGTCGCGTACGCGCTGAAGTGTTCCCATTAGAACAAATTCGCAGTGAGTAATAATCGGTCTTCTCCAGTTGGCTTACCTGACGTTGTACGCGGGTGCCAACATGTCGAAAGGATCTCCAGCACTGGAAAAAGTATAATTTGTGCTACCATCATCATCGACAATCTCTCCGTAGTGATAGGTAAAAGTTGGAGTACCATTTATATCCTCTCTCTGTACGTACGGGTAGTCATTGTTCAGAGGAACACACGTTGTAGATCGACTGAACTTGTAGGTGATCGGGTCGTTGACACCTATGCGACTGGCGTCCACAAGTCCAGTGTCGAAGGTGATGGCTTGAGCGTCTGGTGCGCAAATCTTGGGGTCCCGGAATGGGCATTCGTAGGTAGTCTTGTTAGTGAATGGAATAAAAGGCTGATAGAAGAAGCCGCAGTCTTTGGTTTGAAGTATTGAATCCTCCGGGAGCTGGTAGCAGCTCTTGGCGTACTCCCCAGCTCGCGATTCCTTGTTCCGGCCCCGAACGTCGGCGCGAGTAGCAGCTCCTTCGCCGGCGTGGTCTGCATCAAACAAGAAGATGCCGCAGTGGTCAGAAGCCCACAAAGCTGCATTGTCGGTTTTGATCATGGCGGAGTAGATGCCCAAGATGACCCAGCCGAGAAACATTGCGAAGAAGACTAGGCCGAATACGATCGATACCGTTTTGTGGCGGCTTCGTCTTTGGCTGACGTACTTTTCGATATTTTTTATCAACTTGGCACCTCCATCAGATCTTTCAAGAACCTCGGTGACATTCTGAGGCGTTGTTGTTCCAGTTTCGCTATCACGGGTTGAGAGGAGAGGTCGTCCCTCTTGATTCTCTCGAACGTCCAAGTTGGCGGGAATCTGCCGTAGCGAGATGACGATAAAGTATTTAGCAATGCGAAAAACGCTTTTCCACGCGAACGAGAGCCAGACGGCAATGAGAGATGTCAATAAAGCCGCATGGTAGTCATCCATCAACCATCGCGTTCCTGAAGAGAACATAGCATAACGTTAGTGTTGAACTATAGCATCAATGAGACTAGCAAAATAGGCACCCACTGTGTGCATTATGGTCTGTCCATCGGCCCGTCTGGACGCTTTGGTAGATGGTCTTGTCTAGTGTCATTTTCTCTGACAAATCTGAGTGAGGTTCATAGAGTGGGAGAGAGTAACTGATATTTATTTTTAAGAAGTCGGATACAGAGGGATCTGACTCAAAGGAGTGTATTAGGCAGAGACTCAAAGCATGATCTTACAAGCACAGCCTTACTGACATTACCTCAGCGAGCTTAGGCTGTTGATTTGTCCAAGTAAACTTGACTATACACTCCCCAATTGGCTGGAAGTGTGACGCAGATCGATGACTAATGCATAAAAAGATTCTAAGGAGACAATTAGGATGGAGAGTATACATCGATCCTTTTATTAACAACACCTCCGCTGATATCCGTGAGTAGTGGTGTTTCTAGTTGGCCTTCCCCTTGGTAAATTCGTCAATTGGAAGCAATCTAGCGTTCCCCGTGAGGTCGTCCGTAGTGACGGCATGAAATCATTCGCCCTATTTTTGACGCCCTAAGTTAGGGCGGGTCTTGGTATGCCACCTACGTCGCTGACATAGATGCTTTGGGAGGAAATCTAAAATCACTGAAGAATGGAAAGCCGAGGCCTGGAAAAGCTTGCCAAACACGACTTGCACCCTGAAGGCAAGAGTAGATATAATATTGCAAGGGGTTACATGCAAGCCGTATCGGTGAGAAAAAGCATCACGTCGAATACGTAGGCAAGAAAGGTGGATTTCTAACCTAACTTGCGGCTTTATTCATCCTAACCTCCTTTATCACAGCTATTTTCTACTGGCGAACATCTCTTCATAGAGGCGCTAGTCTTGCTATTTTTCATCCTTGAATTCATTGACATAATTTGTGAGGTAGGGTTTCTCATGAATACCCGAGCGCTTGTCGTCGAGGCTATAGGGTAAGGAGAGGGCTAGGTGACGTCGAGGGTGTGACCCGCCCAACGCAGCCGGCTTGCGCTGATTACCAAGTTGGAGAGACGAACTTATTGTCAGTGTCAGAAGGAAGGTCTCGGGGAATTTTGATGGCGTTTAGTCCCTAACGTAGTGTGGTCAACAAGATGTGACCCAGGAGGGTGAAATGCCAAACACCGATTAGCCATAACCGGAAGCTCGCAAACACGGTTTTTTTTAAAAAAAAAACCCCCCCAGATCCTGCGACCAAGGAGCATATAAATTATTAGCTTAAATTGACAATGAACATATTTGTTTCATTCTTGATTGCCTATTAGATGAATAAATAACGTAATATTTTCTGAGCATTGCTACTCGCACACAAGTACCAGTCACTTCGGCTACGCGGCAGGCAATTTAATACACTAAATCTTAGATATCGGTTTATTAAAGATGTAAAATAGTGAAGGGGTGCTTAGGCTAGGGCTGGGCTTCGGCGTTGTGATCCTTTTCCAGCTGGGGCTTTCTGTGTATTTGTTCTAATTCGACATGGTCTTTCGCGCTAGCTGGGCCTGCTTGAACCACTTCTGCTTGATACCGTCGATGGGTCGGTTGGGAAAATAGCGCTGGAGAGGAGTGCGTGGTTAGTGATTGAAATTTCGAAAACCCGTCACTGGGGATTAAAACTTACCTGTATACACACCCATCCAAAATTTTGATGCTTGAGATTGACCAGAAGGGCAACTTCTTGGTCTGTCCAGGGAGAGCCCTTGGAGCCGTTCGTAGCAAGTCTTTGAGCAGGCTGGTCATGGAGATTAGATATGTCAGGCACAGGATGCAGGGGAGAGCTCTAGAGTAGACGTACCGCGGCTACGGCCTTGGCCAAAGATGCCTCGGGGGGATGACATGGTGTGTCCTCGGGTTTCTCTGGTATCCATGGACGCTGACCTGGTTCCTCTGGTAGTGGCCGTCGGCCGTTTTTAATCGCCTTTACTTGCCAGGTTTTCATTGATTTGGGCATGATCGCTGCTGGGAAGCCTGGGTAGTGGATAGATCTGAGTTGGTTGGTGGTCTGGAGGGAATGGATGACATGATTAAATCCTCATCTCGGCTCAACCAGAGACCAGGACAACGGCGAGTCACAGACCTGAACTTTGAAGTTTGCGAAGCAGTGATTGAAGGAAATTGTGACAGAGTGCGTATTGTTTGCGCATTGTTGTTTTAGACGTTGCAATAGCTCCCCGTTTTCCCACCAGCATTGTGGCCATGATTCAATGTCATTTTGCTATTGTGCGTATTTGTGAATTGACTTATGTTGTCAGCTGATTGGAGCACACGGCGGTGACAGAGGTAAATAGATACAGCAAACAATAGTCAGCTGGTTGGAGTGCATGTTTACAATATCACGGGATCAAAAGGCACAGTTGAGATACATCAAAAAGACCACGGGCCAAGAGACTGCCTAACAAGTGCAAGCTGAGTGGAAATGGATAAAGCCAATGATTTAGTAAGAGGCTGACTAGAAATGGGAAAGATGACTGTCTGATGCGGCATGACCGAATCACTACCATACTTGGCTTTTTGTTGGTATGCTTGGCCAATTAGGATGTTAGTGGCTTGGCTGGCTAAATGTGCCTCGTGTGAGAAGGCAGACTTCAGGCTTTCAGCTCGGAGACCTCTGACAGCAGCTTCGCTCTCGCACCATAAAAGAACAGCATTGTGTGCCTTTTCATTCAAACAGCGCAAACAAAACAAAAATCACCAAACGAAAATTCAATCAATGGCGTCCCAAGCGCAAGTTATCAGAGCCCCTGCGCGGCCGCAGCAGACGCATCGCCTGTCCATCTTCCTCGGAGGGACCGCCAGCGACACGGGGGAACCCGATTGGCGGGAGGCGCTGAACAAAGGACTCGCCGACCAGGCCGTCACCATCTTCGACCCGAAACGCGACGACTGGGACGCGACATGGCGAGAGGACTTCTCCGACACGCGCTGGGCGGACCAGATCCAGTGGGAGCTCGACATGCAGGACACGGCCGACATCATCGTGGTGCTGTTCCATGGCGTCACGGCCGCGCCCGTCAGCTTGGCCGAGATGGGCATGGCTTCGCGGACGGGGAAGCTGATTGCGTGCGCGCTGGACGGGTACTGTAAGAAGGGCTACGTGGAGGCGGTCTGTAGGAAGTTCAAGGCGCCGTTTGTGCGGAGCGAGGATGAGCTGAGGAGGGTGGTGATGGAGAGACTGAGTGAGCTGCGGGTGGGCAGAGGAGAAGAGTGATTAAGATGGGGGGAGTCGGTCGGGACTTGATGGGACGATAGATTCTCTCTGAGCGATACTTGCCCTTTCAACCCCCCAAATAGTTCAATACCCTAATGAAACATATTGGACCAACTCCTTGACGAGCAAGTTATCCAGTGTCAAGTTGTGCTAGGCTGAATTGTGGGATGCTCACCGAGACTCACCGACGATCAACCTAGCGTAGATGTACGAGGCGCAACTCACACTGTGGCAGCAGCAGGCCAACTCGCCCGAGTATTAGCCGCGGGCTCCAGCCACCACCCGCCACCGCCACCGCCCCAGGCTCTGTACCTCTCCCCCACTTCCAGGTACGCGCTGCCCCATGACCGCAAATGACTGTGGCGGGGTATCGGTGTAGGTACCTTGCAAGAAGCACCTTGCAAGAAGCACCTTGCAAGAAGCTCCATCGACGAGCATTGCCACCGGCTCTTCGGCGTCAACCTCTCTGCCTGCGGCCCTCTGAATACGATATTGCTGCATGATATACCTTGGCTCGCTTGCTGGCGATTAATTGCTATATATTATCGGCTTGAACCTGCTCCCAGAACCTGCTGCCCGCCATGGATGACCAGTTTGGAGGCCGCACCGACGATGACCTCTTCTACGACGACTTCGAGCCCGTCGAGAGCGAGACCGTCGTCACTCCCGCTGTCGCCACCCTGGTGCCAGCACCTCAGCCGGCGCTTGAACCAGAGTTGCCAGCCCCCGTACAGGAGCCTGTAGCTGTGGAAAAGCCCGCGCCGACCAAGAGCTCATTACCGCCGCCTAAGACGCTCTCGTCGTCCCGATTCGCCGATAAACCCGCCGAGAAGCCCGTCGACAAGCCCGCCGTCAAGCCCGCCCCGAGCCCGAAGCCTCCCCGCCAACCGCAGCAACAACCCTCCAACGCGCCGCCCAATGCTCCCACGGCGCCCCGCGAGAAGACCAGCCATGCGGCCCAGAACACGGCCGCCAACCCAAACTCGCGCCTCGGGTCCGGCGCCAACCCGCGCCAGAAGCTGACGGACACGGAGCTGGCCGCCAAGATGGAGCAGATGAAGCTGCTGTCGGCGGAGAAGGCGCGTAAGTTCGAGAAGGCCGAGCAGGACGAGAAGGACCACGCCGAAGCGTATGCCCGCGGCATGCAGGAGGCGCGCAAGCGACGCGCCGAGGAGGCTGAGCGGCGGCGACGAGGCGACGAGGACCGCAAGAAGATGGAGGATGAGCGAGCCAAAAACAGGGAGAGGAAGCTGAAGGCGATGGGCAACAAGGAGGGCGGCTGGGACGAGGGCAAGGAGGCCCAGGAAGAGGAGGAGGCCAGACGAGGATTCAGAGGCGCCAATGGCGGCATCAGGGGCTCTAAGAGCGGCGGTGGGCTTGGTGCCAGTCGCTACGCCTCTAAGGAAGGAGAAGAGCACGACGTGGATCGATTCCTGGACGAGCGGCACCGAGGACGGGGGCGAGGCGGCCGAGGTCGCGGCGGCAGGGGAGGTCGCGGAGGACGAGGCGGCCACGAGGGCGGCCCCAACAGCCAGGTCCCGGCCAAGCAGGCGATCCCCGCCGCCGACGACTTCCCCGCGCTGCCGACCGAGGGCGTGAAGAAGCCCGACGTCAACGTGCCGCCGAAGCCCGAGGTTGTCGTGGCGCTCCCACCGCCGCCGCCGTTGTCGCCGCCCAACGTCGGCAAGTGGGACGACGAGATGGAGGCCTTTGACGAGATCCAGAAGAACAAGGCGTGATACCAGACCTGCTGAGGACGCAGAGGAACAAGGCGAGGATCGAACTTCGGTGCCCGGCTCAGTATACACAAGAGAAGGATGTAATGCGAAGCACGCTCTAGGGGTTAAATATATTCATCGCACGGGACGAGCCTACGGTTGGGAAATTGTATTAGGCCAGCATAGCATAGACAGTAAACCCAAAGCGAGATTGACGAGTCCTCTTTCTTTTAATTGCTACCCGACCTCTCGGGCCTGTCTAGTTTTTTTTAAGAAAAAAAAGGGTATTTCCCCCAAAGTTTGGCCATCCATCCCGATCACCACGCTGAATTGCCAGAGTTTGCGTGTTACAAAAAGCGCCCTAACGCCGTCCAAAATGCCGATGCGGAACCAGACAAGAGTTTCTTTCCATGCCCTCGCGCGGGAAATCGCAATTACCACCCGCCGCGATATCCCCTGCCGCCTCTGCCGCCCCTGTACCCCCCGGGCCCTCTAGGTCCGCGGTGGCCTCCCATGCCAGAGCCGTCGTCGTCCATGGCCGGGCGCGGGCGGCCCTTCATCTCCTTGGGGAAGGCCTCGTATGTCTTGCGCATCTGCGCGTAGCCCAGGTGCATCTTGCCGTAGAAGTGGTCGGCGAGGCGGCGGTCGTTGTCGAGCCGGCTGAGGTAGGCGCCGCAGACGTCGCAGACCTGCAGCTTCTGGTGGCCCGAGGGACCGGACGTGTCGGAGAGGGCCTTGAGCTCCTTCTCGCGGTCGAGCTTGGCCTGCGAGGCCTGGCGCACGCGGAAGAGCTCGTCCTGGGCGCGCGAGACTTCGGACATGGAGCCGAGGATCTCGACTTCGAGGAGGCCGTTGCTGATGGACGAGGAGAGTTCGGAGATGCCCTTGAGCTGTGCGTATTGTTAGTAACGGGGCGAAACAAGAGTAGGCAAGGAGCGGTTCCATACCAGAACATTGGTTTGACGAATCTCGTCAGGCGTCTTCTCCAACCTCCGCTGCGCAGCGTCGATGCGGCGGTTGCACTCGTCAATGTACTTTTGCAGGTCGCGCATGTAGTCGTACTCGAAGCCGTACTTTTGCTTCTCGCGGTCGCCCAGCGCCTCGTACTCGGCCTTGATGCCCTCGGAGTGCACCTTGGGACACGGGCCGATGTCCTGCTTGGTGTTGGTGAAGAGGTCGTGCGGACAGGTGCCGGCGAGGTACGACCGGCAGACTTTCGGGTCCGTCATGGAGAGCTGGGCGGCGCGCGACGACGACGACGCGCCCATGAGCTGCTCGAGCAGCTTCCTCTGTTCGGCGGCCATGGTGGAGTGCGTGTGTGTCGAGTTGCGGAGGGAAAGGAATCGAGACTGGCGGGGCTTGAATTCGAGGCTCGGCCGCCATGTGAAGGAGTATTGTCGCCCGCAGTCGCGAAGCATGGATATATTTCTGCCGCCGCCCACCGCCCGAAGCTGGACCCGGCGCGCCGCGATGCTCCTCTATGCAGGGTACGTATCCAGTAGCCAGATCGTGCTAGTACAGCTTCCCCAAACGATCTCCGGCACGGCCTTGGTGAGATGTGAAATCCAGCCGGATCTCACACCCATCTCGCAGCCTCTTTTTTTCCTTCCGCCGCCATGATGCGCCAGTTTCTGGCGTTCCTCTTCCTGGCCATTGCCCACGGGCTTGGCCTCGCCGCCGCTTCCGACTCCGACTACCACGAGCAGCTGACGCTGCGTCCGCTGCCCCTATCCGCGCTCCTCGCCAGCTTCAACTTCCGCGCCAGCACCTCCATCGAGGACTTCGAGGCGCACAACTTCCGCCTGTTCCCGCGCTCGCTCGGCCAGATCCTGCAGTACGCCGGCACCCGCGAGCTGCACCTGCGCTTCACCCTCGGTCGCTGGGACGCCGAGCGCTGGGGCGCCCGTCCGTGGGATGGCACGCGCGAGGGCGGCACCGGCGTCGAGCTGTGGGCGTGGCTGGATGCTGAGACTGACGAAGAGGCCGATGAGAAGTGGTTGACGCTGACGAATGCGCTTTCTGGTCTGTTCTGCGCCAGTCTCAACTTCATCGACGAGACGAGGACCATTCGACCTGTCATGTCCTTCCAGCCCGAAGGCGACCACCCGAACACAACGCTCGCCAATACGCGATTGCTCCACGGAGTTCTACCCCATGAGGTTGTCTGCACAGAGAACCTGACGCCGTTCTTGAAATTGCTACCGTGCAAGGGCAAGGCCGGCATTGCTAGTTTGCTGGATGGACACAAGCTGTTCGATGCTTCGTACCAGAGCATGGCCATCGACGTGCGTCCCAAGTGTGATGTCGAAGGCCACTGCGTTCTCGAGATGGAGGAAACTGTTGATATGGTTCTTGATGTGAACCGCTCCAAGCGACCCCGAGGTATGATCTGAATCCGGCTCTAGATGAAGCTGAAGCCACTCACACATGTTTCATAGACAACCCTATCCCGCGACCCCCGCCAGGCCAGGACCTTCTTTGCGATACCTCCAAGCCATACCACTCCCACGACACCTGTTTCCCCGCCGACCATCTCGACGGCCAAGACTGGACACTATCCCAAATCTTCGGCCGACCCATGAAGGGAGCCTGTCCCCTAACTGGCCCTGATGTGCCGCCTGTCTGCGTACAGGTCCCTGGTTCACGCGATATCTTCTCTAGCCAGGGCGCCCACGAGATCAAGGCTCCCGACGGCAACTCACGATGCTACCGTATTGATCCCAACACCGAATTCAACCTGGTCCTCACCAAGCCTGAGGTAAATGAGGAGTCTCAGTTGCTCGTCGCGCCCGAGACCCCGCTGCTCTACGCTGAGCGTAGTTTCACGGGCCATGGCCAGGAACACGGCGGTGTCCAGGCCATTCTCAGCAACCCCAGCGACACCGACGTCGAGTTTGTCTACATGGATTCTCTACCGTGGTTCATGCGCATCTACCTCCACACCCTCTCCGCCCGCATCTCCAGCTCGACCTCGGCCGACAACTCCACCGACCTCATCAAGGAGATCTACTACCGCCCCGCCCTCGACCGCTCCCGCGGAACCCAGCTCGAGCTCCTCATGCGCATCCCCCCGCACTGCACCGTCTTCCTCACCTACGACTTCGAGAAGGCCATCCTGCGGTACACTGAGTACCCGCCCGACGCCAACCGCGGCTTCGACGTGGCGGCCGCCGTCATCACGACGCTGGAGCCCAAGAAGATGAACCTTCGCACCACGAGCTTGCTGCTGTACCTGCCCACGCCCGATTTCAGCATGCCCTACAACGTCATCATCTTCACGTCGACGGCGATTGCGCTGGCGTTTGGAGGCCTATACAATATTCTGGTGAGGAGATTCGTGGGCGCGAATGAGGGAGCGAGTTCAGGTCTCAAGGGCAAGATTGCAGGCTTGGTCGGCAAGTTGAAGGGCAACGCGGCTCAAAAGTCATAGACATGATAGTATGAAAATAATAGAACATTTTATGGTAACCTTGCAGCTCAGAACTACGCTTCATTCATCTTACCTACGGGCAGTCACCATGTTGTATCTGCGCTTGGGTTCCTGAGTTACCGTAATGCTTAGCCTGGCTTACGTGCACACGACCATTATCTCGTCCCTTTTCAATCCGGCCGCGAGTACTTAGACGCCGCTCACAATAAACTTAGGATGGTGGCTCAAGGCAGTGAGGCTTTAGGTACGACGATCTGCTCAATTTGCTGGAGTTTAGTTATTGAGTTTTTATGCTTTCTCTCACGACCTGATAGTGCAGCCTAGATGCATTTCGGCTCACTCATCACTGATAACGACATTGGCTTGACATGTTAGCTTCCTAGAAGAAGAGCCTCCAGCGGATAACCGACATGCATCTGGGCAATTAATTACGCGAATGTTGAAACTATGACAAAATGAATTCGATTGGTTCAACTGCTCTCTCTACCGCAACCCGATTACTTCAACGACTTTCCCCCTTAGTCCACATGCTATTTCCCGTCGTCTCTTCGCATACTCCAGCAAACACTCCTGTCGACCTTTCTGCCATTGCCACTTTAGAACCACTTCCCCAGTACGTACCCCTGTCCAATTCTTGATATCTGCCGTCCCTCGATCAAAAGCCTCATACGCGAGCTTTGGCTGTTCCAGGTAGCGCACCACAGAGAGCCAATACAGAATCGACTCGCACGTTTTAGGGACCTGGCGTTTCTGCTTGGATAGTCTGTCAAGTAGTCCACCAACCGTGGAGGGAATCCTGGCGCCAGCACGGACGAGGACTTTGATCGCTTCAAGCCGTCCATTCAACATGGCAGCGTCCAGTGCAGTGCCGTGATCATGACATCGTTGTTCAATATCGGCTCCAATCGCAAGGAAGTTCTGGATCGCTTCGACCAACCCTCGGCAGGCAGCCTGGCATAGTAAGTTGTGTTTCCATGGCGTTCGGAGATCGCCAAGATGCATTAACTCTTCCGTGCTGAGGTAGCGACTAAGAAGTCTCAAACTCTTTGTTATTGCGATGAGGCGGGCAGGTGGCGATTGGGATGCAACGATCCAACAGGAGTCGGGCCATTGAACCCGCATGGGCTGTAATAAGTTGACATCTCGGTTGAGCAATGACCGAAGGTAAAGTTGAGACTCATTTGAGAGTAAGTAGTTCGTAGTAGACAACCCGGATGTGTCTACCCGGTGTATATCCACCCCCGCATCAAGAAGTAGATCGAAGACTTGCAAGCTGGCAAGATTTCCTTTGTAAATGGTAATTTGAGACAAGCTATCTTGTCCAATTACATCGCGGGTCGTGACTGATGCACCATTGTTAATGAGCACTTGAGCAACTTCCCAGCGTCTTCCAACACAAGCAAACATGAGAGGGGTGTAGCCGAACATATCCACAATGTTGGAAGAAGCGCCCGCACGTAGGAGTGATTTGGTCATTTCAACCGACCCTGCGGAAGCTGCAGCGTGAAGGGCTGTACGATTGTGTAGATCTGCTTGGTCCATGTCCACCAGGTTCTCGATTAGAACATTGACTCCATTGATGTATCCAGTGCCGAGAAGAGACCTCTTCTTGGGGAAGTTTTACAATGATCTCCAAGAGACCAGGGCAGTTCCTGGAAATTGCCATCAGCGGTGCGTTGGCTCCAAACGACGTTGCAAGCCATGGGTCAGCGCCAGCGTCGAGAAGCATCCTCGCCGTATCGACGGACTGACAGGCAATATGATACACGAGTGGACTACCCCAAGTATCATCTATCGGTAGATTGCAATCGGCATTGAATTGGAGCAATCGGTTCAATTTCGATACGGAGCCTTTGACACGCAGACTGCCTGCAGTGAAGTGAAGAGGGCCATGGCCACCGAGAGCTTCATTGCCCCGAGAAATGTGATCCGCTGTGGAGTTTGTTACGAGAAAGTCGAAATTCTCATCACTCAGCTCTATGCAAGCAAAGCAGGCAAGTTCAAAAGGTGATACATGGTCAACCTTTGAGTGAATGTCGACACCATTTCTCACCAAGAATTCTATCATTTCACCATCATCATGAATGATAGATAGACTTAGCAGTTGATTCATGTTGGGCTCACTCAATGCTTCTTCATTAAGTTTTGACTTCTTTGCAATTTGCATCAAAATCCCAGAGATCAATTCCCAGGAGTCAAGGCGGTCCAAGGCGATCGCGTCTTTTTGTGTGGACCCATCTTCTCGTGCGAACCCATTTTGTTGCCGCAATGCTTCAACCAACGAACCCCTTTTAAAACCATGGTCAACGAGATTGGAAGCGAATGGAGCCATTGCTGTCGTATTTGTGCCCTCCTCCCATGAGTTAATAATACCCTGTTCGATGAGAGCTGAAAACAGGTGACTGAGCCAGGTTGGTACGGTATTGGCATCTAGAGTGCTTGAAATGGCATCGCAACATAAAAATTTCCAGATTGTGCTTGCGTATGCCGGCGTAAGGGTTTCGGGTAACAGCGCGGTCAGTGCATCAGGGGATGGCACAGCTTCTGTCTCAATTGCCCGAAGTGTGGTCAACTCGAATGGGGTTCTCGAATCATCTCGACGTCGCTGGTCGATGGAGAAGACTTCTTTGAGAAGCCTGACAAATTCAGAACTTGACTCAGCTGCAAGAAAATGCAAAGGATTTCCCATCTTGTCATCAAATCTGTCCAAATCGATACCGATGTCCAGTAGTTTCTTCAGGACAGTTGTAGAGCCTAGCTCTGCTGCTTGCCGATATATTGGCTTTTTGCTTTTCCAAAATTCCTTCGTGTTACAATGTGGCAGAAGAAGAAGAGCAGCCTCTTCTTGTTCGTGAGCAATTGCAGTGCAGATTGGGGTTCCATGTTCGTCTGACTCCATTTGTAACCCTTGATCTCTTTCGTCCTGTTCAACAAGAACTTTGATTATCCGGCATGAGTTATTTGCCGATGCTGTATGCCATATTGTTTCATTATTCTTGTCTGGCAATACAGTGGAGCCGCCATGTTTCAAGAGAACTCGCAGGACGTCCTCATCCTTATTGCTGCAGCAAAGCTGTACGGGTGTTTGACCTCCATAACCGACATCGTTCGGATCGCATCCTACTTCCATCAAGGTGGTTAGGACATCCAGAGATCCGCGAAAGATGGCTAAGTGAATTGGTGCCCATATGGAATCGAGCTTGAGTCGTTTCAATAGCTCTGATCTACCATCTTGGACGAATTGTTCTAGTTTCAGCACATCGTTACTTCTGATTACCGTATCCAGGAATGCGCGAACTTCGTTATCTGTGGCATCATTACTGGGAACATCCAAGCATCTTGGGTCTAGTCCCATGGACTTGCTGAAATCCAGAGTCATATCGTATAATCGTGACCGAGAAGTATTCATTCCCTGGTGGTTTCCAAGACCCTGGAGAAGGTGTGCGATTGCTTGACCATCATTGAACTTGGGCTTGCCATCCCCCATGAGTCTATTTTTCGAATAAGTGTAGTATAGGGAAAAATGCTCTAAGTCTTCTTCCTCAACGCCAATTTCGGCACTGATGAGATCAGCAACAACCTCAGGGTCCTCTCCATACGTAGACGAGAGGACCGATAGGGACAGAGTGGTTAAGCTCTGGAAACGCGCCGGTAGTTGCAAGTTGACATTTGCCCCAGCACTCAAGAGTACCTGGACTGTTCGTCGTCGCGATGGGTTTGGATCCCCATGGTATAGAAATGCGATCCCCAATATATCGCAATCACCATACTTCTTATCATACGTCTTCTCATTAGAGAACATGAAAGCATAGCTAATGGCGCAGTGCAGTGGGGTGCCAAATTCACCTCTCAAATTCATCTTGGCGCCTCGTTCCAATAAGTGAGTGCAGAGATCGGGAAGTCCCAAAGCGGCTGCCATATGAAGAGGAGTAAAGTCTGGCCTTAGAACAGAAGAAATAACCCAAATCGCTATTTTGGGATTACGTCCAAAATCTCGACTGCGCCAAAAGGTAGTGTGGCGTATGAACTCTATCGCCCACAAACAAAACTTCTTTGTCTTATGTGTCTGGAATAAGTCGAAGAGGTATTGAAGCGTAGCCCCCTCACATTCGGTGGATTGTCGGCGAACATAACGTGGCCAGAACTTTGCGGCATGCCTGTAGAATGGGCGCGATTTCTCCCTTGCCAGGATGTTTCGGATTTCGTTCTCAGTTGCCTCAGGTAGGTGGTCATAATCCTCAAGAGTCATGTAACGTAAACAAATAGAGCTGAGGAGTTTGTAAATCTTCTCGTCGGAGACAGCATAGAAACTCAGTGTGAGGTCTTTGGAACAACTGTCTTGAAGGAACTCCTTCACAGTGAAATGCGCGAATTCGATCCTGTGGCCACCGCTAGACTTTCGCACAAGACTGCCGCACCATCGCAAGATCTCATTTTCGTCTATGATGTCATCGTCGTCGAGAGTGTCACAATCATGTGAAATAGACACTGCTTCGCATATCGCTCGGGTGCTCAGGTTCTGTGAAGAAGCTAGGAGCAGGAGACACCTCTGCACCAGCACTCTTACTTCCTCGGCACATGCCTCCACCCTCAAGAGAATACGCTCGTATGTGGCGGGAAGCGTTGGTGGTAGTCTGTCTAGTGCATTACGTCGTGCTTTGTCGGTTGGGAGTTCACAAATATGGTCTAGCTGACACGCAACCCATCGGAACCTTGGTTACGGCGTTAGTAAAGAAATGTTAAAGAAGCAAGGTCAGGTGTGTCATCAGAACTTACATTCCCTTGGCTCCACTAACGAGCTGTGCCATTATTCGATCTTTGAGCGTTATGTCGCGGAGTCTCAGTCTCTTTGAGCTGATCCGTTCTTCAAGTTCGGCGGCGACATATAGCTGAAGATCCTCGGTATGAGCCTCAATTTCAACATAATCAAATGTAAATTCCAGCTTCTCTCGGATTGGAAGCTCGTCTCGGCTCAGGAATGCTGTGTTGATTATCTGACTGTCATTTTGGTTGACAAGAGACAACAACTTCCGGATTGTATTTTCGACTTGAACTCCACACTCATCGAGTCCATCAACAACCAAGTAAACTTGGTTAAACAATGCGCACATTTTGTCCAATGTCTCCACTAACATATCCTCTGTCGGTTCTCTAGAGAGGAAATGGCTCGACTCTAGGTCGTCGTAGGCCTGTTCCAGAACTTGATACGCGGTTTCATCTTGGCGAGCCAGTTGCACAGCTATAGATGACAGGATGTTGGAAGGCTTGTGTGTGTTTTTGTCTCTGTAAGTGCAAAAGAAGTATGCCACAGCGACACCTGGAGTTGCCTGGGTTCGAGTCAGGCATTCGGTAATGATTGCACCTGCAAGCACTGACTTTCCACCTCCAGGAATACCAGTCAACCAAATCCTGGATTTCTGGGTAGAAAACCATTCCTGAAAATCAGCACCCTCAGTGAGCCAAAGGCCTGTCAGAGGATGACGCAGCTTCTTGCTCATCTCAAACTCTGATTGGGGATTGCATTTGGTAAAGAAATCCAAAACGCGGCGTTTCTTGTCATCCAATACTATTCGTGTCTGGATCTCCAGGATTCTTTTTGTGGTTGTTTGTAAATCCTTGACTCGAGTACTGGTATCCTCTTGGATAGATAGGCTGACTTTGAGCTGAGTGACGGAGTCTGCTGTCAGAGCGACGTTGATCGCCTGCTTATGGCGTTGGATCGACTGGACAATCTGGCTCATCTCGCCTGAAGAAAATGGCCACTTTAAGCGACTTTGAAGCCGGTTAAGGCTGGATGGCGAGTTGAATTTTTTCTTCGCATCGTTGAGACTCTGTTCAAGCTGCCGCAGCAATTTCTGGCATTCATGCAAATGATGCAACTTCAGGTGAGATGAGCGCTCAGAGCGACCTCCATCCTGAGAAGGGTCAATTTCAAGGCTGAATGCAACGAGGCTCAAGTCGTGCAAAAGGATGGATACACCTTTCACCTCGCTCAGCAACTCGTCGACGTCTTTGCGCGAGTCTTTGACCTCCTTCCAGTACTTTGTGGCTGTTCGAAACACAAGGTCGGCGAGGGAGACTAATCCTGCAACACTAGCAGCAAGAGAGAGAGGATCCATGTCGATTGGATAGGTCTTGGTAAGGCAAAGTGATTAATGTGTGAGAAGAGATGTGCGAATCCATCGGCATCCAGCAGTCTCATCAAAATAAATACCCCTCGAGTGAGATGGGTATGTGCATGCTATACGAGAACAGAGGCGGAATCAAGGCGGAATGATTGAAACAATTGCACATTGTAGAACCTGTTGTCTGCCTAATATGCAAGGAGCTATGCGGGTGGACAGCCTGACCAAAATGAGTGGATGGAAGGCTATGGATTTGGCGAGGTGGCGTCTTTGATGCGGAGTTGGGCTGAATGACAGCGCATCAACCGCTCAGCAAGGCGACAAGGCAGAGAGGGGGCGGTATACGATAACAATAGTATGCATTTGGTCCGCGTTTACAATGCAGAGGCGAAAATACAATCACTGCCCGACGGTTCAAGCACACTTGGTTATCATTCGTCCATCGTGTGAGCTAGCTAAATTGATATAAGACGTCGATACTCAGTTCCCAAGCTTCTGCAGTCACGGCAAGTGCCATACGAGGCCGGTTGATCAATAACAGGATGTAGTGGGTAGAGTATGACGCCCCAAGGCTTTCCGCGCACCGCGCAGGATGCCGGGCTGGTGCTGACGGCTTTTGCAGATTTCTGTGTCAGGAACAGGGAATTAGTTTAAGGCAGCCAATGATGGTGAAGATAAATAGACGTCTTGACGCGCGGCCTTCGTGTATGCATGCGTATGTGGTGTCCCTCAGCATGAGACAAGACACTTTTGTCACTTCCTCCTACCGCCTTGTTGCACCGCTAGACACTGCGAGAACTAGGGCGGAATCCTGATTCTTTCCTCGGTGGGATTGATTGATTGGGCGAAGATAATGTGTGAGTGGGACGGACTGGAGAGACTGAAACGCACCTAGAGGCAGATTGATGGAGACTCTTGCGGCAATCGTCTGTAATAGTAAGGAAGGCTAAGGCTTAGCTAGAGACACTAGAAACAAGCAAATAGACAAGATATCACGAATACCACTACCGGCATCATCTGACCAAGTGGCTTCCAAAGTGTTACGGCAAAAATGGATCAAAAGTACTGTAAATTGGGTATGCTGATGCATGCGCCCGCTGGTGAAGGTAGACGGCCTATATCTGGGTCCCAAAATACTCCCCTGTGATCTTTGAGGCTGGCAAATTGGGTTGAACCAATAGCCCAGACGCTAGGCGGAACTTCCTTTTCAAGACAGTCCGCTGTGGGATCCTTCTTGTAGAAGCAGAGATTCTAATATCCCTTGTATCCCGAAAGACCAAACATTTCCAACGCACAGTCTTCGCTCTTGCTATCTCAATTGGTTTCTCTTAGCTGCAGAGGTGCCAATGCCATCCTCAAGTAATATTTTGACAATAACCACGTACCCAGGCCCGCCAGACAGATGCAGGAAGTCTGTCGCCTCATAACCTCGAACAGCATGAGTCACTAGACTCCTGTAAGCTGACGCTGAAGCCCTGGTACAGTAGAATGGGTACGGCCACTGCATGGAATTGACAACGGCACATTGAATGAGGTCTCCACAATCTAGTACCTCTCGTTCTGTGAATTAACACCTCAACGCCAAAGAACTCCGTGAAGAACTGTCCAGAACGCCACGGGGCGTGTTTGCAGACCACATACAGCATGCTTTAAATTTCAGGGAGACGATGGAGCTTTCGCATTAAGGGACATGTGCAACGGTCTTTTTAGTCTCATCAAGCCATTGAAGGGGGCCTACAAAGACATCTATCATATCAAATACAAAGTACCCTATTGGAATCAGGATAAGATCATGTTTCCAATTTTCCAAAATAGTTTTCATTGAACCATTTTCCATCATAAGTGGTTAGTTCTTCCATCGTCTCAGAAAAATGGCTTCCGTCGCCTTGAAATCTTGACTCTAGATCTGAGATATCAATTGAGATAAAACCGATCGGGTTGTTCGATGCAATTCTTTACACAGGTGCGAGCGCTGAGTTGCAACTGCTCGACCTATTTATCTTACTGCCAGGCGTTGACCGGGCTCATCCCTTGCTTCTCCACCCTTGCACAGCAAAATAGCCAACAACTTGCCTCGTGTATATTAAATGGCCTGCAGGCGCTTGGGGGTCAGCTGAGCCCCCTTCTTACGATTAAACTTAGTAAGGGCAACTGACCAAGGATGTGAGGAGCCTGCAAAGGTTCGTTTGCGGGTTCAAGGTATGCTGCGTCCCGCGCTCGAGGTCAAAGTTGATCAAGTTTAGCCACCATAATCCGCCTATGTCGGACGCTGAATACCGCTAGCTATAAGGAATGTGTTGACATGGACTTTATAAAGAACTGAACGGGTCTTGCGGTGGGTCCGTATGGCTAGAATACTCAATTCGGAGCTAGTCAATATTCTACCTGCATGCCGTGATTGTTGCATCTGATCCATGAGAATAGTTGGGCTCTAAATTGTTCCTAGGACCCAGGCCTTTGGAAATTGCACGCACGGCGGTCCTAGCTCCAGTGCTAGGGGAGGATTCACCAGGTGAAACTCCAATGCGTAGTAGGGGCAGAGGAGGTTGTAGCGATCGCCCGTCGCACTGATGTCAAGATGACATTCAGAGCACATCACACACTTTTTGTAAACAGCACCACTCCTTCTGCAGTCAAATTTGTGCAAATAATTCGAGGTCTCGATAAAATAGGCTCTAGAGGCGAGACTATAAATACTTAAGAATGCGTCCATCAGCCACCGAAAATGGAGATCAATTCCCTGTGACTCTGTCAGCACCAATCTTAAGGTCATCCTCTGGGCATATACAAGATGTTCCACGTGGAGCTAGTCGAGGTCTGTAGATCTCTCCAGGTCACGACTTGTCAAGTGACGCCATCGGACAAATGGATACGAGAACGGTTGCTGCAGCAAAGGGGCAAGAGCCAAGAGCCCGACAGTTTGGTAATACCTTGCAAGAATACGGACTTGGCCGTCTGAGTCCCTGCTCTTGGTTTGCACTAAGTCCCAAAAATCGCGCAGCATCGGCTGTAGAAGTGGCACACGATGGGGACGTGTGGCATGTGATGGAATGTGATCGGTATGAATCTCCTGCGTCTCCTAACTTGGCAATTAACAAGGCCGGTAACTTAGGGAGGTCTAATAGCTACGTATTGGGCAGAATGAGCACAGAAGAAGTCCTACGGTGTCACAGTGTGTACCTACTCCAGACCGAACGCGCTCATTAGATTACGACTAGCGTCTAAACGGCCTCTGAGTACTGCTACGTAGTAGCTTCCGATCCTCCGACGACAGATCTTATCCGAACGGTCAAGGGGCTATTGCGCTACTGCAGCGGGGCAGGTAATTGCACGAGCCGTAGACGCGATGTCTCGTTAAATTCTTAGCTCTGCGATGGTGACATTTCTCTTCCAAAAACAACCGAAGGTTATCGGCACCAGTCTTCAAGTTCCGCGGGGCTAGGCTTTCTTCAGTCCACCGGCTTGCGCGGAAGCGAGGAGCCGGGGCTAATGCCTCTCTTTGCCCCGTCAGCTAACCGAAAGCGAACTTGGTTGAGTGGAGATGACAGGGTTCATGCCACGAGGGCGACATGGTGAGAGCGACATGCTGGTGAAGGAATTGATGTTATCGACTTGGGCCTGGTGTCAAAGTGCAGGGTGTGCTTTATGTTGACCATGACTGTGGCGGGATGCAGGAGCAAGTATAGCAGTCTTTGGCAAGGCGCCAATCGACGTCCCGCTGAAGATGATTTGGAAAGTTCTTTGGACGCGGGAGTGTTCCTCAGTTTGTTATCCTGTTGTTTTTACACATTTTAGCCGATGCTACCTAAAGTCATTCCTGTCAACGGGGCAGTCATCACTGCCATCACCGTCAACAGCCCTTAAGCGACGGCATGCACTGTTATGAAAAGTCATGAAATGACAGGGAGAAACGTATGACACGAAGATTTTCTTCCGCCAATGAAGGTGAATTGGCACGAGCATTGGTTTTTTCTATATAGTACGCACGGGCGATAATCAAGCATACCTACCTAGGTAGTGTCTAATCCAACGATCGATCTGTCGGGGTCTTATTTAGAGGGCGAGATCCTAGCCCCACAAGTCAACAACCCCACGCCGTTCGCTGCGTTGCGATGAGATGAGAGAGAGGCGAAGATCCCTGACTGAACGGTGAGGAGCTCACAGCCACAGCCACCATTCACTGGTCGCCTTGGCTGTAATCAGTACGTATTGTGGCATGATATCACGGTGTGATTGGGAGTATTAGCGCCCCTGATTGGGCATGTGACATAAATGGGAAGCGAGTTGGCGTCTAGCCTAAGCATCCATGTCGAGACAAGCCAATAAACCAGGCTGTTTACTTGATGGATGGGAGGGGCAAATTGGGTCAACCACGCTGTCGGGACACAACCAACAACTGAAAAACTGTCTTCCAGTTCCCCCAATAGTTGCTGCCCCCCGGATTCTTGTTGTCTCCTGTCTCCCGTCTCTTCTCTCTTGATCCTCTGGTCACCTGAATGGCGTGAAACCCCGCGTCCGCGCCACGTCCGCCCGCCGCCCGAACTTGGTCCTTTACCTGCAAGTCGCCCACAACAACAAACCTGGGAATCCCAATTCCACCCTGGTGTATCTGAAAAAAAAAAAAAAAGCATGGAAGACCCTGGCGCTCCCGCTCTCCGCTTCATTGACGCCATGGAGGAGCGTATGGTGCAATGGATGCGCGATCGCGAGACCATCAAGTCGCCCCTTGTGACGTACCGAGCGCAAACGACAGCCCTGGAGGACATGATTCGAAATGAGTTCGCGCGCATACCGCCAAACCCGAGCCCCCAAGACTACTCTGCGGCTACAAAGAACACAATAAACTTCGGTGCCCAATTGAGGGACCTGCAACTCAAGCATGATGCTACTATCGACGACGCCGAAAGTAATTACGTTCTGGCATTGTACGCACACATCAAAACCTTCTATACACACATGTTCAATGTAATGGAGCTGGGCGCCTTGGAAGAGCTATTCGAGGAATACAAACAGAATGTGTCAAAGGAATCGAAACCTCCCCCCAAAAACCTCCCTGTCGCAGGAGAGTCCACAGAAGAGGAGAGCACCCAGCTGCAAGAGAATGCGCTCCCGGAAGAGAGCGTGCAGCTAGATGAGGCTACTGAACCTCAAGAACCTCCCCAGCCGCAGGAGACCACACAGCGAGACGAGAGTACGCAGTTGGCAATTGATCACACCCCCACACACCCAGATGTTCAAGTTCCTGACACCAGCGAACAAGAACCTGATGTCAACATGCAAGAAACAGATCCCCAAGAGCTTGATGAAGTGCAACCCCGACCCACGCCTGCCAGTCCCGTAAGTTCTACATGTCCGACCAGACCCACACGGAACTAAGTATTTTGCTAACAAGTCCAGGCCAAAAGAAGACGATCCGCAGTGGCAGACTCTCATGAGCCATCGAAGCGTGCGAGGACAGGCCGAACACGACCTTCGGACTCGGAGAGAGTCATTGATTTTGATGATGTATTCCAAAATGGCAAAGCCGCCACGAAGCACATCATCGTGAATAACAATGGCGAGTGGTATATTCTTGTGTGCGAGGAGCACGACATGGTCTTCACCACAAACAGACCTACCAGGGGTGCTGGCGTACACCTCGACAGCGAAGCCCACGGTCGAATGGGACGGAGCGAGCAGCAGGCTATTGACCGCCTCGGTATTCGCGTTCGAGACTGCAACACATCTCGCGCAAATCGGAACAACGAGGTCACCCGCGAGGCGTTCAAACATGGCCACCAAAATCCGAAGAAGGCCAGGGTGTTCCAGCGAGAATTGTCCCAGCACTCAGACGACTCAGACGCATTCCGGCCCACGAGATCCTCGAGGAATGAAGAATCGTCAAACGCGAATTCCACAAGCCGAAGAACTCGAGGAGAGTTTGTGGGCGTTGTTGATCCAATACCCGGCGAGATCTATCTCGGATACTACAACCAGTGGTACGCCGTTCTCGTTCTTCCAAGTGTGGCCGTTGAGGGAGCGGTTTATACCGGTCTACCGGGGACCATCCAGGACAAGGACATGGACTTCATGGATGATGTACCGCAGTGTTTCGTTGTCGACCCGGATACCGGCGCTCTGAAATGGCAGAAAGGCTATGAAGACGGCGGGAAGTCCGTCACTGAACGGCAGTTTCCAGCCGTTTTCTTCGACGTCGCAGACTTTTCGAATAAAAACTCCATCGCTTGGCTCCCAGCGAAAGATCTTAGAGCCATGGATGTCCATGGCCCTGAGCTCAAGCTCGTACCGAATTCGAAATCAGTTCTGAAGTATTTGGAGACTCGTTCCAACAACAAGACCGACGAGGCAAGAGCTGAAATTCCGGAGCCCATGGATCTTGAGGATCGTCCGAGAGACACGAGCGCCGTGAATATGGGGAACTGCGAGGATATCACCAACGAGGCGAACCAGCCCACGCAAGAACAGGACGGGAAATCGGGCTGTGTTCCGCCCGACATGGATCAAAATGACTCCAGAGAAGACGATCAAGGGGAGCATGAAGATCTCAGCTCCTCTCCGCTTCCTCCTCTCATGGAGATGAGCCCGCCGGAATCCCCTCCAAGAAGCGACTGGGCACCCGAGTTGACCGATGACCGATCGGATCCACTGCCAAATGACGTCCCGCTCTCTTACAAAAACGTCGAGTCTCTTCCAGAGGCTCGTGAGGTTTCCGAAGGCACGTCGATTGGTGGATTGTTCAGATCGTTCACGAATGAAGATGACTTTGGCTACGAGCCCAAGCTGGATCAACCGAAGTTCCAGGGGTATCAGGCTCCGAGCGTTGTGTCCATAAGCAGCGGATCTTCGAGCCGATCAAGTTCTGCGCCTCCGGCAGAAGCTCCTCCACCTCCAATCTCAGCAGTGCCCGAGATGGCTACAGTCCCCTCGGCTCCTCCAGTTCCAGTCAAAGGTAACCAAGAGAAGGGCCAGCCTGCACTGACCAACCATACCCACTTGATACAAGCGGCGAGAGAAACGCTGAAAATGGGAGGGCTGTCTTCGGAGGACAACTTCCAGAGCTCAAGACCAGGGGACAGAGTCTACTCAGCTGCTGCCACCTCACCACCAGGCGCCCCGGAGACGAGAAAAGAACCAGTTAACCAACAACCAATCCAAAGAACTCTATTGAAAGCACCGCCCCGAGCAGCTCAAGAACAGGTGGTTGTAACGCAGGTCACCGTGCAGCCTCCAAAGACTTACGACGAGTTTTTCGCCAATACTGCGGGGGGTAGGAAAGGTGATGCGACCACTGCTGCACCTATTCCCAGACACCAGACCTCCGTCCATCGAAAGAAAAGCATTTCAATACATACGGCGGCAACAGTACACCAGAACATCCAACTGGGCCCACATCCGCCGCCTGGTTTCTTGCCTGCTCGAAGACCAGGCTTTTTCCTCCCTTCCCCGAAGGAGCTCAACGCAAGCTTGATGAGCCCAACCACAAACCGCCTACCTCCCCTAAATCCCGGACCACCTGATCATTCTATGCCGGTGTCCTTTTCCCAGCCGCCTTTACCAGGTTTCACGCCCGTTATGAACTATGCGGCACCCCTGTTGCGTCCTGACGTTGGATCGAGGCCAACTCCTCAGTTGCCATTCCCAAACATGCAAGCGGGACCAGGTCAACATCCACGGTCTTTTCACAACCAACCTCTCAACGGGCAGCAGCTCAAGGCATCCGGGATGGCCCCAATCCTGCCTTCGCCGACTTTGTCACCACAGCAGTCTCAGCATGGACAAGCGCGCCAAGATTTCCCACAACGTCATGCACCGCCGAGTATTGAGGCCAAGTTCCCATGTCCACATTGTCCCCGTCGAGCTCATACACGACAATGGCTGAATAAGCATATAAAAGATGAGCATCCCAATTGCTAGTGCTTGGAATTTGTCGATGGCCTTACTTAATAGTGGTATACGTTTGTTGGATATTTTGAATTTCTCAGCGTTTGGTCATGTTCATGAAGATATAGGCTTTAATAAACTTGAGATGAGGTTAGATCTAACTCAATTAACCATCGCCCTCTGTCGCATTCGGTCACTAACTGATGAGACCAAAAGTAGAATGGACACTCAAACAGGAGGCGCTGATAATTTTATAATCAAGACATGCATATTATGTAACATTCTCAGAAGATCCCTTCGCACCGGCTGCTATGGTTTAATCCAGTCTGACTTACGAGGCTGTGCTGTTTTCTTTTTTCCAAAGCATATGGCCACTTTGGCATCTATCAGATAGTTCCCGCGATCTCAGTGCTAGGGTATATTCCGAAAATGCCGTTGGTAAAGACTTCGTATTGATAGGTGGTACATGTAATTAATCCAAGTTGCCTCGAATATCTTGCTGCAAACTGTATTAAAGGACCCTGGCACTATTCCGGATAACACATTGAAACGCCAAGTGACTTAGAGGTGGATACTTCATTCCCCGGCTCAGAGTTTCCATTCCCACTACATACGTCGCAAGGTCAGTTATGTGGCTGTACAGGTAGAAAATAAATGTAGTTAACATTTAGTAAGTGTGCATCCATAGCGATACTAAAGGAGAACTGAAGGGACAGTACTATAAATTCGCTATCAAGGAGCTTCACGAAAACGATTTCAAACGTGAAGCTGAGAGCTTTGAGATCTTCGAGGATAACACTGACGGAATAGTCAAGTATTTCTGCAAGTACACACAGGAGCAACAGGACATGATGGCTAGCCGCAGCAAATCATGCAATATTGTCCTTGAATGGTGCGACGGAGACCTGGCCAACTGGATGGATACAATGAGGTCGCCGGTCTTCCAGCAGGACGTCCTGGGATTTTGGTCTGGTCTTTTTGAAGTTGCCAAAGGCCTGGAAAAACTTCACAACTTTCATGCACATGACAACTCTCAATGGGATGGGTTAGTATCCTTGCCAACGCTCTAAAGTGGTATAAGTAAAGGGACTAATCGAGGTATATGAAGGTGGCACTTCGACATCAAGCCTGATAACATTCTCAGAGCTGACGGCAAATGGAAGCTTGGAGATCTCGGTTTTGCCAAGTTTCAACAAAGTGGGAGTGGTGAGTCCCCAACAGCTGTTGATCAAGCTACGATATCCTGGCAACAAGGGACGAGGACGTGCGGTACAAAACTATTGATTCTTCACACACCGCAACTGGCGGGCTAACGTCTCCTAGGGGCGCCTGAAACCCATTTGAATCGAGATCAGACGGCAGTTCCCCAGAGCGTGGATATTTGGTCGCTCGGATGTGTCTTCTCTATCGCGGCGACCTGGATAGTTCTCGGCAGTGAGTGTTTTAGAAGATTCGAAGCCCTGCGGACAACAGCTGTCGACGAACTAATAGAGGAGTTCACGAAACGGCGCCCCGGAGAAAAGATTTTGGAGAAAGGCGATCAGTTTCACGACTCAAACAAGTTGTTGGCTGTAGTCACGCAGTGGCATGGCTTCGTGAAAACGGCGGCGCGAAAAGTCGATACCATCACCGAACAGGTGCTCGAATTGGTTGACAGCCACATGTTGGTTGAAACTGGCGGGGTTAGAATCTCGGCGACTAAGCTTCGCGAACAACTTGGCCGAATCATTCCTCAAGATCGGCCGCATCCAAGGATCGGAATCATGTCGATAATGGCCTTTTGCAGCAAATTGAAGTGACTTACCGTGTTTCCATGGCACATGACACTCAGAAACTACCCGCAGAGATATCTCGAGAACACCATGTGACTACAGACCACCCAGAAAAGGCACCGGACCAAGTGGACACAACGAAACCCAAAGATGACATCATACCAGTGCCTGGAATCGAGAGAGCTGATACCTTGGAACTTTCTTCCATCGACAGAAATCACATGATGGACACATCGATCGACTCCATCATGAAAAACCACCCCGCTGGTTTCGCGAAGCTCAAAAGGACATTCAGTCTTTTTGGCAGAGAACCTGGAACTGACTCGCTCCTAAATAAATACCTCAAAAACCGAGACTTCGTAAGTCGTCACGATTCCTTCCGTTTACGAGTTCATTTGTGTTCCGACCACCCTTGTTTTCACAAGGCTAGTGATACTGACAGCAAGCTTGCTTAGAAGCTATTGGTCGATGATAGCGCCACTATGAAAGACCACTGGGAAGGTGCCACCGTCCTCGTCAAGTGTGTTGCAGTCAAACTGCTTGAATTCAACTCAGGAGGACTAACATTGCGCTTCTTGAATGGACGGAGGTCCGTTCCAAGGGGAACGGATGCCAAATCGTTTCAGAAGTGCATGAAAAAGGAGCATCCAGACAACAATAAACCTTCTATCGCTGTCGACGTGTCAAAACAACTTGGGGAATGTTTTGACGAATACCGCAATTCGGTAGACAAGAGGATGAAGGACTTTAAGAGTATGCCCAATCCCATGACGGTTATCATGCTTACCAATGGGCTTTGGACCCAGAATAGGGATCAGGCCAGGAAGGTCAGAGAGACCATTGTCAACTGTATCAAGAAATTGCGGGAGCCAAGGCGACTTGAACATAGTCTTGGAGACCGCCCGTTCAGCGTTGAGTTCGTCTTGTTCGGCGAGGATGAGATTTCCAAGACAAACTTTACAGAATATGATGATGAGATAAAGAATGCCGATGGGTGCGACGGCCAGTGAGTATTCCGTCCAACTCACACGCCCAGTAACTAACTATCTCGCCTTAGGGATATTGTTGACTGGGAGCCTTGGAATGGGAATTTCTATAAGATTATTCTGGGCAGCAATAGCCCCGTATTTGATGATTTGGAGACTAGCTTGGTCCCAAAGGGTCGGTCCGCAACAAGTTTTGGGCTTAACCAGGAGAGGACATTGGGAATTAATGCAGCACAAACATGGGACAGATAGGTGTCAAATTGGGAGAATCTCGTGGTACTAGAACATACGCGAACAAAAAGATAAAACATTCAAGGGACATTCATCTCTAGATTGGCATTACTATACGTTTCAGCCTCGGAAGGTAAGAATTTATAGAATAGCCCCAATTTTACGTAACGTACTTGATATGCGAGTGAGACAGACAAGCAAGTAAGACAAAAATCCCAACCTTCCTACTAGAAATCGCAATAAAAATACTACAAACTATTTAATCAATTAAAACTACTCACTATACTCTTCTCCAGATATCTCAATTACTACCTGACAGGTCCTTGCATTATGGCCGGGCTTGCCGCAGACACTACAGCGCCGAACTCTCAGTCCGACTAATCTTCCTCGACCACTACTCCTCGACGATTCGGCCACTACCTGCATATCTACATCTATTTGATTAATTACTTATCTTCCCTCTTCTACTATTATAACCCCTCTTTTCTGCAGTCTGGTTCTTTTTACCCTCCGGCGCTGGCTTAGTATCTTATTTGCCTCTTAAAGGTTTTTATTTTTAGTAGTTAATAAGGCAACCCGATATATAACTGCCTTTATCCCCTTTATAAGAGACTGTAGAGCCTCTAAAATTAATTCTGGAGAGCTGCTTTAATATCTTCTAATTTGCCTTTTAAGGTATTGTGACAGGCGGTTAGGGACACTTGGGCTAGCTGGTCGCTAGCGGGGATGTCTCTAGGGTGACCCGGATGGGGTTAAAAGGGGAGGTCAGTGCCGTCACTGGGGGAAATGATCATTTTTTTTTCCTTTCATCAGAGATTCTTCCTAGAAGTCAGAGAGGCCGGAAGGGCTCGAGGCTGCTAGGGAGTCTATTAATTGATTGCCTTTATTTTTAAGAGATTTATTTGAGCCTTCTTGCCGTTACTACGCTCCCTGTCCAACCTCCGTCTTCAACCTCCCTCAGATATCGGGCTGCCGCAGGCCCTATTGATGCCTTGCCAGCAAACTTTCCTGCGACCGACCCGATATTCTATCTCATGAGATGCTTCCCTATCAGGAGACATAAGCCTCAGATTGATCCGACCTCATACGCGTAATCTGGTGCAGCTTCGGGCTGACTGGCCAAGACGCCTATGCGACAACTCTCTATGCATTTCCCCTAGGGTAAGTTAATGAGTTGGGTGTTGTTTTCCGTCCCTTCCTGCTGCTAAAATATATCTTTAGATTTAGATACTACTTAATAAAATTATAAGCTTAATATATACTAACTAGTAGTATATTATAATTAATAAGTAATTAATTAGCTATATTTTTTATACTATATAGCTAGAGGGGGAATTCTTATAAATTTAAATTAAAAATAAAATAAATAAAAATCTCTTTTTCTAGATTAAATAGCTTATATAAATTTGGAATAGTATTATATTAAGACTAAATACCCTTTTACCAGCAACCTAGAGTATAATAATTAACTATATAGATCTCTGCAGCACATCGGATATATAGATTTAGGTTATTTTAAAGGGCCTAAAGGGTAAGGAGCATTCTAGCCTCATAATTAGACTGTAATATGCTGGGTGGTTGAGAATCGATTGATTAAATGGAGAGGATGTAGGTTGAGGGATTTTTGTCTCACTCGCTTGTCTGTCTCACTCGCATATCAAGTACGTTACTTGTTGACTATGACATTAATTTTTTATCGGGTTGACGGAGAGATCAAAATATTCACCTTATTCTTAAGGATAGTCCTTTCAAGTCACACGGACACCGATATCTCTACATCAACACGACGCCCCTTTAAATGAAACAACTCGCGGGGCTCTTTGTATCCGCCAGCGAAGACACTTGCCCCTCAATCCTAATTATTTCCGCCTGATCATTTGATTGCCGTAGCTGGTGAAGGAAATGCTTCATCTTCGCCGCATCACGACCGATCACGTACATCTTGATAGGCGTGTTCTTCCAGATAAGAAAAGATAAGGTTGCTTTTCCTATACCAGCTGTTCCGCAGACCACTACTGCGACATGAGGGACAGTGTTCGCAGTAATCAGCGCTTTAGAAGCACAAATTCGCGATATCGAGAACATTTTGGTTTGCTGAGGGTCGTAAATGTGCACAATGGGTTTGATCTAGAACAAAAAGTCAATTGACCTACCAAAGCAGGGTATTTATCTTAATAATCTTCTAGAATTCACATTGCTGTACTTCACTTGAGCGTAGCAACCGGTCGTTATTTTGCAGATACGACTAAGGCGAGGTGGGCACTGACCGTTGACGCGTCATTCATTGGCCGGAGCCGGTGTAACTCAGCCGACCCGTTCTACTTTCTCAGCTCCGGTGCCGTTCGGCTTAACACGCAAGATTCCGTAGGGACTTGTTCTTCAAAGCACCCTTGAAAAGGGCTGCAGCCCATCAGCTGCTTATGTGTTGGCAACATCTAAGCTTCTATATAACTTTAAATATGTTCCTGGAGGGCATTCTATGGATCCGCAACAAGCTTAATTGCCGAGGTATGAGGTACCCAAAGAGTTAAATGGAGTTGCATCTCATAATTCAAAACGATATTTCAGGATTTCTCTCGCTTTCCTAGTTGTGATACTGTGCCTTGGTTGTAGTTTTGTGAGTCGGTCAATCACAAGGAATGTTGCTGTGAGGGCATCACGTGATGGTGCTCATAATATCAGCATCTCACATCATTCACTGTACAACTTGGTCGTATTGGCTAATGAGCATCATAACTTATTGGAATCGTGGCATTTCCGAAGAATCCCTAGCTCATTTCCATTGTCTACAGTTCACTACACTGTTCCGGGTAAAAAGAATGTACGGAATTGAGCGATATTTTCTAGGGCTAAACCCGTGTGGCCCCAACCCCATAAGAACGAGGATGAAGCCGCCCAAACACCAATCCACAAGCGGGTCTTCGAGATCCCTGGTGAGATGGCCGAGTTGGTTATGGCGCCAGGTTAAGGTCAACCTTAACACCTCAATTTCCTGGTGGAGCAATCCTCCTGGGTTCGAATCCCAGTCTCATCATTACTTTTTGGTGGTTTGGACAGGTAGTGTAGGGTAGCATCTATCCTGAGTCGCTCTCCCACCTTACCGCTAACGGGTATTCATGACAAGGTGCTGGGCGAAAAGCTTTCTGGCTTCATATCGAGTGAAAATTTAACCCGTGATTCAATGATCTTTTTGTATTTTTCTTGTTTTGTTCTTATAATGAGTAGTGATGAGCACGCAAGATGTCAGTACAGCTCATCAGTCCTATTGGCTGAAACGGGACTTAAGCGCGAGTGTCTATCTCAGATGACCTGTCTCACCTTGGTGCAACATTGTCGCTACCAGCCCCTTCAAATCCCAACCTTTGCTCTTTGACTTACCCAGAAGAAACTGCCAAAATGCGTCTCGCTATGCCAGAACCCGTCACCAGCAAGCCCCATCGCCCTCGGGTTATTTACTACCACCAGACCCAGTACTCCAAGGGCGAATACGTCTCCATCCTCCCCGCTCTCAGGCCCTCGGCTGGTGTTACCCACGTTATCGTCGCCGCGATCCACCTCAATGCGCCCGACAAAATCAACCTGAACGACCATCTCTATGACTCCGAAAGGTTCGACACCTTGTGGGCAGAGGTCCGACAGCTCCAGGCCGCGGGAATCAAAGTCCTCGGCATGCTCGGCGGGGCTGCGCAAGGCTCGTATTCCAGGCTTGACGGCACGCTCGAGGGCTTTCATAAATACTACCAACCGCTTCGAAAGATGATCGCCTGGGCGGGACTTGATGGACTGGACTTGGATATCGAGGAAGCCATGTCCCTTGGAGGAGTGGTTCGCCTTATCGATCATCTGAAGACCGACTTTGGACAGTCCTTCCTCGTCACGCTTGCACCCGTCGCGCCGGCCTTGCTAAATCGACAAAACCTGGGTGGTTTCAACATCGAAGAGCTGGAAAAGGGCCTGGGATCACGAATAGCATGGTATAATACCCAGTTCTACTGTGGCTGGGGCGATATGAGCAAGCCACATGGCTACGACTCCATCATTGCGCGAGGGTGGCCACAGGAAAAGATCGTCGTAGGCCTGGTGACAAACCCTGCCAATGGCGCAGGGTGGGTCAAAGACGACGAGCTCAGGGCGTGCATACAAGAGCTACTGACAAGATATCCCAGAATTGGAGGTGTGATGGGGTGGGAGTACTACAACGCGGTGACGGAAAGCCATCCTGACGAGGGAAGCCCCTGGAAATGGGCAGAGATGATGAATGAAATCCTGAATTTGGATTCAAAGGAGTAGCTTAGTCAAATGTCGCATTTACATAGTGTCGCACCGCTCGCAGCGCACTATCTCGTTGGATTGAAGAAGCATGGATAGTCGTGAAATTAATTATTGGGGAGATTAGATGACGAAACGTTGGGCAGACTCCGGATGTAGCCAGCCAAGAAAGTATTGACTGACGGAAATTTTGCAAGTCAACCGAATAGCGGCGACGTGTTTCTCATTCCGGACAGTATTCTTGTCTCTCGCTTGAGGTATGGGCCTATGCAACCATCTACAACGACTGCAGTTCAGGGGATCATGGACGTATTCTTCGGATAAAGGGGCACCCTAGAGTAAATTTAGGATCCAATTTCCCTAATCTGGCAGAGAATTTCCTGGGGATTCTATCGCTTTCCATGGCTATCTTGGTGTGTAGTGTTGGTTGTTCGGATGGCCCCAGCTTCACGAGGCAACTAGTCACGGTCCAAGTATTTTGCCAGTTCGCGAACCATATGCGGCTCTGTGTCTCATGATCAGCATGAAAAGTGACTCAATGGCTGTGTTTTACTAACGCATCTAATCAAAAACCCTGCATTTTCTCGTGTCGCTGCCTCCGGGGAGATTGCGCGGACTGCTCCGGGGCACAAATGTGTATCTTGTGCCTTCGTCAGTTGTTGTCTCGAGACAACAAGAGCGAAAGAGGATCACACCGCATTCCCATCATTGAGCTAGGCAGTGGACCCGGGGATGCTTCCGAATCCATGACAGCGTGGCAGTTGCGATACCCTCCTGATGGCCGCATAATGGGCCTTGCTGACGACCGGAGGTTGAGACGGAACGAGGCTGTCTCAACGGAAAAACTCTGCTTACAAGCCCTAGTAGTTCGTTCAATGAAATAAAAAGCAATACGCTCTCGCAGTAGTCGAGCGTCAGGGTCCACTGTGGGCGATGTCACTGCCGGATGTACTCCGCGGTGGCTCACCGGCCAGCGGCCCGGAGCCGTAGGCCAAGACATTACTGCGTTGCACATCCCCCAAACACCTCAGCCTCCTCCAGCAGGTAAGAGAGGGTGTACCGGGGAATGTGTGGCTGCCCAATCTAGACCGCCTTGTTCTGGTAGCGAGATCTCCGCATGCTTCTCTGACAGATTGCACTAAACTGCGGCTACTTGAGCACGCGTGGCTACCGTCTGGCAGTTTGCGACGATTCTGAGTCCCGAGGTGATCTTGACGTATCTAAATTAGCGGCTGATTTAAGTTGTGACAGTGAGGGGTGCCATCCGTTCTTGAGACCTTCCCAATTCATAGCGCTTGGTCGCTTGTGTCGTCCGTCCACACTGTCTCATCCCCTTATTCTGTGTATAGGATTCGAAAGCTTTCAATGACCATCACATCGCCTTAAAGCGTAAGATTCAGTTAATTATTCACCAAATCCTCCTGGAAATCCCCCTCTCCGACTCGGTATGGTCCAGTTTGTCGCACCCGCTGGGGCCTGGGGCCTCTGGCTAGCGCCCGGAACTCGCCCCCCCTGAACGCTCGGCTAGCCCTGGCAGTCAACACTGAAGGGGGACGATGGGAAAGGGAGTAGGTAGATGGAATCGAGGGTTCCGGCTTTGAGTCCTTCCCCAACTTGCCTGGGGCTTACCATGTTCCCGCGGAGGCTGGCTATTTTCAGGGGGCGAGTCCCCCGGCTTCCGCGTAAGAATCTAAAACGCGTGCGCCTTGGGCATGACGCGAAGAGCACCCTCTAGAGTCTAGCCGCCTTCGATTGTGAGTGTGGCAGACTGTACGACATTGCCCACTACCTTAGCGCATCTTGGCCGAATGGTGGTGGAGCGAGATGTTTGCTCGCTTCCAATGAAGGCAGAGCGGAACTGGGTCATGGTTGCGCAATGCAGGCACACTCCCTCCATTGAGGCTGGAGGGAAAGTCTAATAATGGCGGTGGGCGATTGAGGGATCCACATGGGCTAGAAGTGAGGCGCTTGAGCGACGACTTCGCGAACGGAGCGGGCTCTCTCGGGCTCATGGACAGCATCATCGCAACGGCTTTTTGCCCAGATGAAACACCAAACGATCTTCCTTAGCCGCGGCTTCTATTTTGATAACTATGGTTTGATTTAGTAGACAATAGCACTGGATATCTCATCGTACGTTTATAGGAGTGGGTGGGTTGCGATCATGACCCCCTTGGGAACGAACCATGACTCGGGTCTACTGGTTGGTGCCCCGGAAATGAACTACTTGCCGAGCAAACTTCTCAGAGCCTTGTTACCTCAGTGTGTACCCCGACTAACGGCCCGTACAGATCCTAGAAAATATTTCCAGGATTTGGTACTTTCAGTTTGCGTGCGGCAGGGAAGGATATGCATTGACGGGGTCGGCCTCGTTCCGCTTTACTTGCTCTTGTTTGGCGGAGGAAGCACCGCCAGGTGCAATTGCATACAAAATCTGACATTCTATGGGAACGAGACGCGGACGTGGCTTGCGCAAAGCTGTTCGGATGGCCGTTTCCGTCGTCTCCTGCATGGCCACGCCGCATACGTCCTAGATCGCGCTGTCCACGCGCTGTCCATGCGCTGTCCACGCGCAGCAAACTGCAAATCTCTAGGTCACGGTGACCGGCAGGTGACCTTGGGTATCTCTTGGCGGGTGTGCTGGAACATTGGGCGTCTTGAGTCAGTGCAAGACAGTCTACGGCTCTCGTCAGCCCTGAATCTCCCCTGAGAAACGCCTGTTCTCCACCACACGCCCCCAGATAGGACGCGCGGGACGGGACAGGGCGCCAGCTGTGCTGGTTCACCTGCTAGTATACAATTCATTGTCACTCGTGCGTGTGGCTACAGATAACCTGCGCCTGTGGTCATCTTTCTTTTCTTCTTTGGAGGCAGGAGGATGTATACCGGGCCATCCGGGGAGGTACCCGAGCGGTGAGCCCGGAATCGTTACGGCTCCATTTAGTGTACGTGAAGGAGTCAAGCCACCGCAGCTGGACAAGGTTATTGGAGTAGAGAAGGGAAGAGGGCAGAAGGCTGCCTCGGAATCCTGCTGAGAAGCCGGATCTGTCCCTCCGCATCGGTCCAGTAGCATCCTGACAGATCGCAAGCGCGTGGTGGCCAAGAGCTTCTCAGTTGCGGGCCCAGAAAGATCGGGCGACGGCAGCTTACGTAGCCGTAAATAGAACGATGGCCTTGATGGCCAAAAAGTGTGCGCGTTTCGTGCGCGGGCTCTGGAATGTGTCGCGGTCAGACCTTGCCAAAACCATCTAGACTCAACAACCCCCACACATTGGCTCGTCCCTCAAGCGCAGCTCAATGGGGCCTCATACATTCGGATACTGCATCCGGCTGCTTAATCCAACAGTTTCCTCTTTCCTCGGTCGCCTCACTTTGACTCTTGACGGGGGCGTGGACCGGCGATAGTGACGAAGCCTAGTGGATCTGGCGCGAGGCGTCAAGCTTTGCCCCCATCAGGACAGGAGGGGCTTTGCCTTCCCGTCAAGAATCACAGGTATGATGAGATGGTGGGCGTGCCAAGACGAAGAAGGTCTCAGCTGGGCTGATTGACCCAACCCAAGTGACCGAGTCTATCACACGCTCTGAAGGACCCTTCCATAACACTCCGGACACACCCCTGAGCCACCAGCCGGTGCGTATCACACTCTCTCCCTACCTATCAGCTGTATTCTCAGCGTCAGGCTCTCACGAGTGCTGCAGCCATTTTGTCCTTCATCCTCAAGATTGGTCTTCCCATCATCCCTGGTCCTTGCTCTACTCTTGTTTCCTCTTCCCTCTGGTCCTTCTTCACCGACTCCTCCCAATTCCATCCCGCAAGTCAACAACGCATACTCTCAGCCGCCACTCGAACTCGCCTGGACGCCATCATTCTGATGACCATGTCGACGCGCCTTCTTGGCCCTGTGGCCAGCCTTGGACTTGATGTCTATTGTCAAACCGTACATGCGACCACTTCTCCGACAGCCTCCCGAAGGACTCGAAAAAGCAATGAAAACGACGGGCTCTACCTGCCGGCCAAGGGCTAGATTCTTCGGCTCAGCATAAATACCCTTCCGTTTGACCTCCTGGCTCCAACCCAGACCGGCCTCCCCGTCGACCTTCAGAATTGCTTGAACATGCCGCACTCAACGCCGTTCTCGCAAGGCGATGACTTCCCATCAACGTATGTTTGAGTACTCCCCCCAGAACACCCAACTCTCCCAACATGACGAACTCCTTGACTAACAGTGGGTCAGACTCAGTACCGGAAGTCATCAATGCGACGTAATCCTGTCATCGAAGGCCTATCCCTCGTTTATCCCCATAAACTGCTACATTTACGACTTTAGGGGACCCATCAACGCCCGGCTGCAGGATCCTCTCCGATCGCCCTCTTTTGCTACCTTCGTCTGGCGACAATTTGGGTCGCCAGGGTTCCGACGGGTCGACGTGGAAATATCCCCGATTGCATACCAAGATTCTTCGAACGATTGCTCGGGCTTCCTCATCGGAATAGGGTCTCAGTTCAACTCCCCTAACATGAGAAATACGACGTGGCTGGGCTTGTAAAGGCGCTGCCGACACGGCTGTCATTCGTGGAGTCGGTCCATGTAAGCAGAGATGTAGCCTTGCAACCCGAAGCAACACTCTAATGTGACCCAGGCCGAGACCAATCCTCCGAGACTTCCATACTCTTTCCTTCATTTGTGCGACACCCGAAACCTTCGATCTGTCCTATCTACCTTGGACGCCTACGCCACTCCTACGCCTACGTCAATCCTCCGGTCTTGTCTTCAAGTACGCGGTATCCCCAGTGGCTTGGCAAAGCCTTGCTGAGCTTCTGTCTTGGACGGGGATGGCTGAGGGCTCATCTATGGGGAGGAGTCCAAGGCTACGGTGACTGTGTTCATGTCATGCTCTTGCATAAAGTGGCACAGGCAGGGAATACAAACTCAAACGACTTGACTTGGAAGAGTTCCCAAGTCGGATGATTAAGGGACTAAAATTGCATCAGGGGCTCAAGCTACCCGATGCTCTTGATCGTTGGGGAAATATTCGATTCGGTGTATCAAGTGCTATAATTTCCTCCATAATATCTTGTAATTGGGGCAGTGCTATTTTCAGACCAGTCCTTAACCATGATCCAAGCTCCTTGCGACGCTTGGTCACAAAAATTTCGACATGCTTTTGTGATAATCATTCCTGGGATTTGTCCTAGCCGTGTTAGGCATGGGAGGTTTCATCAAGCTCGGGTCGAGGATCTCACTTTTGGTAGGCCTCGAGTAGCTTGCATGGCACGCATATCTTCCGGTATTTGGCATCAAACTGGAGTTGACGGTTGAAGTACTCCCTATTGCAGGTTGCACAACGCCCCAGGGGGTCATATTTCGTGGCTGATTGCACAGTGCTCATGTCCGCGTCCATGACTCGACGAAAACATTCGCTGCAGCGTTGGCCATATGCCAGGGTCTCTTCGGCTTTGCCACAGTAAAGGCAGGTTTGAAGTGATTCGTTCGACATTTTGAAGTTGCTGGTCGTGGTCAGGTATTTGATGTAGTGGTGTGGGTTGAAGAGAAATGGATTGATAGGAGAATATGGTACTGATGATTTCTTCACAAGTCTTTTAATTTATTTATACCTGTCAATCCGACTCTGGGTCTGTTTTTCAAACGGCACTTAAAATCTGTTCATGATGTGATGTCAATGCAATGATTCAGTGTTCCACGATCAGATTTGCCCCTTTGTTCGCAACCATCGGCTCTTTGTTTAGACGCTAGGGACTAGTTGTAAACAGCGATGCTTGAACAAATGACTTGTTTTGAAAGACAAACAAACTTTCTAAATTTGAGACAAGGAAATTACTTGACACAAAGGAAATGTTAGTCCAGAGCTCCTTTGCTCTCGCTGTTTTTCAACACAGAGGCTAAACAACAATGACAATGAAAATGCCTAGATCCACGCCGAAGCACGGCGAAGATTATGTCATTTTCCCCTTAATACTTGTTGTCGAGGTGTCCGCTATTCAACCTGCTCTCTAAACAATGTCGACGCCGAGGCAGTTCTCCATTAACCTTCTTTTCCACGGCAATCGTACCCTGAGACGCGCATCTGAATTTCAGCTTGGGTACCAAATGCCCGGCTCTGACGGTATTTGAAAGGTCGAAACCGCCCACTCTATTTTTGGTGATCGGTTTCTCCAAGATGTTGGGCCATGCCAATGGGATCTTTCCCCGGTTGGCCAGCCCGCTTAGGCTCCGCTCAGTATCGAAATTTGGAGGGGATCGTGGTATTACACAGCTAATCTTCCGTTCATCAACCTATCAGCGCACTCATGTGGCCTAGAAAGGTGTCAGATTTACACCGTCAGGCCAAAAAACGTAGTGCGCTACTATAATTGGTACATGCTTGTGTATCTGGGTCTATAACGCCCTCTGACAAAGGGTCAGGGGTCGTGAGAAGACTAAATGGGCTACTTGTTATCCCCAATTTTCTGTTTAATCTTGTCACGGTCTTAATCCCGAGTGTTTCTACAGCTATCACCCCTTCCTATCCAACCGCTTCTCAATTTCCTCCGCGATGCCATTTTGCATTAAGCACATCAGCTTACTACCATCACATACGTCTCAAGTGATCATGAGTTTGAGATCAGAGATGCTATGGCAAATGGGGGCCATAGGAAACTCTGATGTTCAACTGGCCGCTTTCTACACTCTTCATTCCTCGCTTGGGGACACGGTCAACAGATGGTGTAATGCCGTAAACGCCATTAATAAAGGCCGCAGGTGCGCGGATGGATCCTCCCATGTCAGTAGACGGAGCATTGGACTTCCCTTCAGAGCTACCAATGCGGCGTCATCGCCAGAACTCCCTCCAGCACTAAAGGCTGGATTGAACAGATTGAGTATAAACAAAGTGCCTCTATGCATCATCTCCTTGCATAAATTACTACCCGCTGAGGATATGTGCTGCAACCACGACCAGCAAAAAATGGAGATTGAGGGAATTGAACCCCCGACCTTTTGTAGGCTTTCATGTCGATGAGACAATGCAAAACAAACGTCATTCCCCTAGACCAAATCCCCTAGTGATTGATGTGGATTGCCTCACGGTATACTCTACTAAGTTGTGAATCAGCAGTTTCATGATCGCGGCTCGTGCGAAACACCTGTCCGCTCGTTGATCTTTTTCAAGAAAGGGCTGAATAGAGGTGGATTCAATCACTCTATTTATTTACATAGTGTTTTTCCCGTCTTAATTGTCTACAGCGGAGGACATGTGGACTTTCGTGGCTCAGTGCTACAAGGGTTGGCTTTACGTACTGCGAGTGTCCATTGGCCTCGATTCAACCTTTTCATGCAAACAGAGTTCATACAAACAGAGTCCGATTATCGGGGGCAGAGTTCTATGGTATAACTTGCATGCCGCCATTTTATTTTTCAATTATCTTGTCTTGGGTCTTGCGATTTGCACACAGCCCATATGCATTTTAGTCCTGGCATGTACAAATTATCAGTGATGCAACTGACAATGTAGGCTTTCAGTACTCCGTATAATGTTTATCAATTTTCGGTATCTGCACCTCCCTATGATATTTATTCATTTGCTTAATTAACTATTCTAGAATAATGCCCAACATTATCCTAGCTGCCACTAAACAAAATTCCGTTCATATATTTCAGCCCCGTGTCGCATGCGACAGTGACCACTGTCTTCCCAGGTCCACACTGTTTTGCAAGCGCAAGAGCAGCGACAACATTCATGCCAGTAGAAGTGCCCACCAAAAGTCCTTCCTCTGCTGCAAGCCTCCGGCACATGTCACGAGCTTCGTCTTCTGGGATCGCTCGGGCTTCATCGTATAGTTCCTTGTCAAGGAGCGGCGGCACAAATCCTATCCCGATTCCCTCGACGCCATGCGTCCCACCTCGACCCTCTGTAATGACTGGAGCAGACGCCGGTTCGAGAATGACCACCTTGGTTTGCGGCCATTTAGTCTTCAAGACTCTTGACACACCCATCATCATGCCGGCTCCACCCACTGCACCGCAGAAGGCGTCGATTCCGTTCGGGAATTGATGAACCAATTCGCGACCAAGGCCCTCGTAGCCAACAAGAACGTCCCGGTTGTTGAACTGGTCCGTTAGATAGCAAGATCCATTATTCGATACCGCCTTGGCACGGTCTCTCATTGAAGGAATCAGATCTGCTGTGATCTTTCCTGAAGGGCTGTGGACCAATTCGACACTTGAACCGAACACTGACATTGTTCGCAGTTTTTCAGGTGCAAAGGCGTTAGAAGAGATCACTTGAAACTTGTAGCCCTTGACCGCGCAGACAAACGCCAGTGACGAGCCGGTACTCCCTCCGGTTGCCTCCACAACAGTCATTCCCGGGCGCAGATCTCCTCTACTTTCCGCCTCTTCGATCATGGACCTCGCCATACGGTCTTTGTAAGACCCTGTTGGGTTGAGAGATTCGAGCTTCAAAAACACTTGGGCGTGTCCCTCTGGAACGACACGCCGCAAACGGACACACGGCGTGTTTCCGATTGCGTCGAGGACATTGTCGACAGGTTGCGGTGTTGCCATAACGCTTGTGATGGTAGGCGATCGGTGATGGAAGGTACGGTATTGAATATGGAAGAGTTCTACTCAATACCCAGAGGCGAGTTGAGCTTTCAACAAGGGTCAGGTTTATGTATGGCGTTCAGAGGAGTGGGGCCGAGGAATTGCACCAGCTTGCTGTGGATCATCGGGATGGATTCCGATATTTCTCCCAATAGCACGTTGAGCCACATGCGCGTGATGGACTACTTTTGGAAGATACCCGAGCTAAGTTTAGTCCCTCCAGGATTTGTCAACTTTGCTTAGTATAATAAACCCCTAGCAGATGGGCCACCGACTTCTCTTCCGAGTTCTCCTGTAGAACTCCAGTTCTAGAAGGAACTGTCCCCACGACGTCATTTATATAGGTAGTTTATTGTTTCCTTCTGTAGGAATCTTGAAAAATATCAAGGCACCCAATTTTCTCACTATAACGACGTTATAAGTTGTCGTTAGAGAATAATGGCACGATCTGCTATTCGGGCCTTAAATTTCAAGGCCTGCAGCCCAGCAGCTGCAATATTCATTGACATACTTCTTCTCACCAAGTAATGGGTGTGTGTGTGTGGAGAAATAAAAATACTCTCGATTCATCACTAAGCTAATCCACTTACTATACATCCAAACTTCCATCTCCTTGTCCACTTACATTCTGAGGACGAAAAGGTTGCAGCGTACTTATTTAAGCCTCCATCAATCCCGCCCTTGGGAAACTCTACCAAATCAATGATCGATCTCGGCCTTGATTCTTTCAATCTTCGCCTTGCTCTCCTTGACAGCTTCATCCACGCGGCGACGGAACGCAGGATCTTGCTCGCTCTCCAACGCCACGTTCTCACTGAGAATAATCTTCAAAGTTCCATGTATAGAAGCGAGGTAGGTCGACACTGCAGTATCGATCTTCTTCTGGGCAACTTTGGCAAGTTGAGAGAAGCTTTTTCTGAAACTTCTCATCAGATCACTGAACAGGTCGTCGCGGGCAAGTGCGTCATTGATTATACCCTTCCGTCGTGCATCACTACCTCTTCCTAAAATTCCCAAATTTCGTCAGCAATGTTTTCAACGAAGCAGAAACATATAGGAAACCATCTCGGTTGAGATGAGAGCCTCCAATTTCAGTAATGATTACTCACCGCTTTCTCGATTGCATGATCTGTAGGGTCCATCCATGCTTTGTCCAATGAGTGAGGTCTGAATGCCTGACATAGCATCCGTACGTAGTGTCCTAGTGTATTAACCCTTAGTATGCATAATTTCAAGCGTTTGCTGAGACGTAATCGTGACTCACCTCAGACTAGCACCAAACTCCTCGTAAACTTCTTCAATGTTACCAAGCAGAACTTGCTGTTGGGAGACAATTGCATTAGCCAGAGGGGATGCTATCTCTGGCATGTCGCTCAGGCCACAGTCTGAAACTCAATTAGTACCTGAACGCAAATAATCTGGGACTCTTATGGTTTCTGTTGACAAATGAAACAGTATTTGATGTTTCCAGCCAGGTGGCTGCGTGTTGCAAGGGGTTCGTAGGTTGAATAAGGCAGAGCGAGGCTGCTGCCCAGAACTTGGCTTACCTAGATGCTGAATCGACCAGTCTGTCAACTCCTCCACAAGTCTCCCGGTTTCAATCTCTCGATCTTCTATGCGAGCGCAAAGGGCTTTCCAGGGTCTCTTCAGGTCCTTGACCATTCCGTCAATAGCTTCTTCATTCCAGTTGTGTTTCCCAGCTGCCGGTGTGCAATAGTTGCCAAATTGTCGACAAAATGCAGCATACGAAGCTATATTACTATCAGTCACATAGCTTTCGCGAGGAAGCAAGGTCCCCATCAGAGGATCATTAGTAACTCACAGTGATGCCACTAATGGCCATAAGTTAGTAAGATGTATACTGAGCCGGGACGCTTAGGTTTGTATACATACCCCACTCCACTCATCCCCAGCTTCTATTGCCGACTCGCTCCAGTCAGAGATACGTCGTTCTTGTGGAAACTGTTAGTTAAGTGTCATGGCGATTGGCAGTCAAAAGCACCAGGCATCGGGATATGAATATATGAGAAAATACGTACTCTCGTATATTTGCTCCAAAAAGTCTTGCTTGATCGATGCGGCGATATTATTGACACTAGACGAGTTGGAACTCAAATCCTGCCCAGCCTCGTCAGCTTGATCGCCCTCACTGGGCCACTATCACAACTAGCTCCATCTTGATATCTACCTACTTTTTTCAGTCGACTTTCAAGCTCATTCAAAGTGCGGCGGACAACTTCTTTCCTCTCCGCATCGGCGCTGCCCGCGCCAGATTGAACCCAGAGCTCTATTTGAGCAAGAAGATCGGGGATTTCGTCTCTCATATAGCGGGTAGCAATGCGGCGTTGGCTGTTTGCTACAATAGAGATGCAATATTTCCGCACTTCGAGGATGCAGCTTAGTTGAAGGTAAGGAAGGGCAGCGTCCCGTGGACGCATCCTGTGGTCCCAGTAGTTCTTGTTGCTCACGCAGAACACCCTGAGGTCCCCACTCGGCACCTTGCTACTGTATTGATCTCGCAGTTTCTGATAGATCGTTGAGTTGCGCGTTGTGACAAGGTAAGCATGTAATCTAGAATAGCGATCCCTATATTAGCATCTAGTATTGTGGTGTGCGCGATGGTGGGAATGAGCAACATACTCAAACGTGTGATCATTCTTTCGGTTTCTGGAAGTGAAATTCGTTAGCATTTGGCCTAGGGGAGCTCGGTTTCCACAGAATTCGACGAAGGAGGAACTATCTACTAACCGGATAAGGCGTTTCTTTTTGTGAAGTCCCAGAACATGGTCTCTCTCTCCATCAGAAAGATCATCATCCTCACCATATTCAGTAATCTCAGACTCAATCTTGTCATAGTCTCTCTTATCCGCGGCAACTGCATCAATCAGGCGTTGGATATTCTTCGACTTCTGCCCTTTCCAGTCTTTCTTGGCTTCGTTGGCATTAATGTCCTATTTTCCACCAATTAGTCCTCGACGTTAAACACAATGACTAGATCATCGAGGGATATGTTGTCACTCACATCGGATCTAGTACATATGACTCCCACATTGGACAAGTTAGCCTGGCGCGCCAACTCGAACACAGACTCGACTCCTGCGTCGGTCACGGCACGTCCAATGTTGCAAACGACGAATATCTCATCGCATTCGAGCAGAAACCTCTCAGTAATCGTTCTTCGGGCCAAATTCATATCATGAAGACCTGCCAGTGTAAATTTCGCATCTCATTTTTGGGTGGACGATACACGTTCAACATACCAGGGAGGTCAACAAGGACGAGGCCTTTACTGAGGATGTGGGCGTTCAGGAACAACCTTGCAAAGTGTCAGTTTGTATCGGTGAGCACACCAAAGAAATCACGCTTCAACTCACTTGATCTTCCTGATAAATGGCCACTTTGCTGGATTTTGATTCGAAGCCGGCTCTGAGGACAGTTGCATCAATTTGGCAGAACATCTCTGCAGCGAGAGCCCAGATTCCCGAGAGGCGATGCCCGAAGGCCTGGCATCTGCCGCCCAAGAAGTAAGACTCTTTAGAACAGCACGTTCCGAATTCTCAATAAGGAAATCCTCATCGTCCATGCGATCACAGAACATGGCACGGAAAGTATATCGTGCTCGCTTTGCGATTTCTTCCATATCCTGTTTCTCTGCAGGTTCCATCTCATGCTGATGAAAGTGGAAGTGCCGATAAGACTGCAGGAGATCTAAGAGCTGGTCTTTGATCTCATCCATTGAGAACAACTCTACCTCGATATCGAAGGCATTGCGCTCATGGTAGTGGTATTCTGTGGCGACACATGTGCATGCCTCGCCACTGTTGCTCTATCCATTGTCAATACTCTACAGGCAGGCATGCAGTCATTAGATCATGGAACTTACCGTCCTAGCAAGATCTTGAAAATCAAGGAGAGAGTTTAAGAGGCTGCTTTTTCCTGTATCAGAGAGAATTAGATATTTCCTATGGTTATTTTCCAAGAGGGACAAAATAACTTACCAACACCAGAGTCACCGACGAACCCAACGGTCCGCGTGGATGGATATTTGAAGCAAGCCAAGTCACCAGCCTCCTTGTGAAGCCGTTGCATTGTAGAGTCAGGGTCGCTGTGAAGTGAAGTGCTTCCTAATACGTCCCGTATATTTGACATGAGCATCTTCGCGTCTCCGAATGCCTGTTGGAAGGATGGGTTATGGAAAGCATCATGTGGAAGCTCTTCATCCTTGACATCATGCGGCAAAGCGTTGACTTTAGAACTTGAGCGTCTCCTGTGAGTCGATGGCTGAGATGATCTCGACTTGTCTTTACCGATTTGGTCATCTGGGGCGAGCGACACGGAACGACTGTCTGATCCTCGAGCCACAGCATCGATTGCAGCAGCTACATGGGACAAGTTACCGATCCCATCTGGGCTTGAGAGGGTCATGCGATTTAGAGCAGAGTCAATGCCATGACTTTCGGATTGTGCCCGACCAACTGTCCCGCTACCTCCCCGACTGACAGTGGATCGAGCACTCGAGGAGGAGACCGGAGGGGTGACAGATACAGAAGGCGTACGAAGGCGCGAAGAACGACTAGAAGTCGTAGATGTGTCATCAGACACTGAATTGGATGATGCGCGATCTTCAATTGAAGGGATGGGCACGTCTGCGTCGTCACGCGGGGTGCCGGAGATGCTGGGAGTGGCGGCAGAACCTGCTCCGCTGGCTCGACGCTACAATAGCCATCAGATGATCTGGGTTCGCGACGGATAGTTGATGGATTAAAAAGACGTACCTTTGATTTCATGGCTTGGAATGTCAGTTGCGTCATGGAACGAGGCGATGAAGGAAAACCACACGTTTGGTAGATCAGAATGATGCGATTTGAACCGAATGAGATAAACTGCGGGGTGATGCGGCATAATAAGCCCCGGAGGATGTGCTGAATGGGGTTATCACTTATCCGTAGGAGCCAACAGCTCGACCAAATATGTGTGTTGGTTGTCCTGACCTTCCGTTTCGTGAATATGCAGTTGGTTCTTAGCGGAGACATGGTCGGCGGCTATCAACCCAAACGCCGATGGTGTGAGCTTGCGGTGCCCAATCAACGAACCCTGAAGATACGATTGATGCGGCCAGGCTACACTTGAGATTTGGGTTGTAGGCGTCTTGTCTCAGGGTATGCATGGCTGCGGCGGTCGTTCCGGATGTCCTCTCAGCCGTACAGAGCCCAAAAGATACCAACATACGAAACAAATATCCCTGCCGAGCCAGTTCATTCAGCCGGCCACCTACATGCGTGTACGCTCCAGCCACTAGTCACAATGCACTCCTGGGTCTATGTTCCGGCCACAGCCAACACACCTGCTCGTTAGCAAAGGCCGCACCCAGCCACACACAATACCCCATTGGTAGGTTCTACGTGAGCTAAGCAAGTAATCTATTTTGGTAAAAAGGACATGGAGATTAACAAATTCTAAAAATAAATTCTCACGCGCATATTCCATAGGGCCGGAGTCGTGCGGTTCGGTTATGACAGGAGGCCTGAAAACGTGGGGTTGGTCTTACTTTGACTGTGAACACCAAGCCGCCTCTGCGTATATACAGTATAAAGGCAGCTTCCAATACATCCAAGTTCGCAAACTTGAACACTGTGTAGTTGATTTGAATAGGAATATATCTAGCATATCATAGTGGCCCTAGTTTGTTTACAGGTTGGATGATGACCATAAATTGCCGATAAATCCGCCTCCATACACCTACCATTCCCGTTCCTAATCTTTCATGTCTCAAACACCGTTCCTTGCTCCGGCAACCTCCCGCTGATCAAGAATTCATCAATCGCCTTTCTAGTCTCCCCTTGGAATGGGTAACTTGTATGGCCAGATCCGTTTCGCCAGATATTCACAGCACTTGGGATCTGCTGCCCCACACTTTGCGCCCACGCAGCACTTGTCTCGGGGTCCAAGAATGCGTTCACGAGCATAAGCGGCGGCACTCTGCCCATTTGAGTTGCGTTTGGTACCTGGGGCGGATAGCGTACCGAGGTTGGCCAACTTGCACAGTAGGCTTCAGCGGCAAAAGCCTCGGATGCACCACGTGTCAAGGGGAGAAGCGCTGAGGTGACCCCCAGAATGTTCTTGATATCTGCTGATGAGGTGAAAGAGCTGCCGTAGTCTTGGCAAATAATGGCACGGGCGGCGTAGTCCGAGCCGATATTTGTTTCCGTATTGTCGGTCTTCAACTTCGTGGATAAGCCTTTGGCATTCCCGTTGAAGGCTAAAATGATGGCATCTGCAAGGTCTGTCCAATTTTGAAATGGTGACTGGGCAAACAACAGTTGGCCTTGGGCATTGAAGAGCACATCTTCGCCCGTGATCTGAGGCTTGCATTTGCCCTCGCCTTCCTCGCAGTGTGCAGGCAACGAAGTGGCAGATGCAAGGGTCTTGAAGATAGTCGGAAGATCCTGGCCATTGAGAGAGCACTCGACCGTCTCGTTGCACCACACAAAGAACTGCTCGAGGGTGGCCTGGTAGGTCTGGGACTCTGTCATGATAGAGGTTATGGCCCCCGCGGTCGAATGGTCGACCACGGCATCAAGAACCATCCGGCCGACATGCTGCGGGTAGAGCTCTGCATAGGCTTGACCAGGTACAGTGCCATAGGAGAATCCAATGTAGTTCAGCACTTCATCACCAAGAGTTTTGCGTAGCAGTTCGAAGTCTTTAGCAGTTGATACAGAGTCCATGAAGCCAGCAAGAGGGCCTGTTAGCTTCAAGCAACTCTCCCCCAGGTCTTTGTTAAATGCAACGAGTTTCGAGGAACCGGCGTCGTCTGTTGCGAATACTTTAGGGGCACTATTCCAAATATCCTTGTCGCAAGATATTGCATTGCTGTAACCAATACCCCGAGTATCAACAGCAATAACGTCGTAGTTCTCCAAGATATCCTGGCTAAAGGAAGGAAAGGCAGGCAACCCAATTGAAAGGGCTTGGAATACAACGGAGGATCCCGACCCAGGACCGCCGTTATTGAAAACGAGGCTACCAAGAGATCTCGATGTTCCAGTTGCCTTCCGACGAGAAACGAATAGGTCAATGCTACCGTCGCCTGCGTTGTCGTGATCGATGGGCACTGTCAGAGAGCCGCACTCAAACTCTTCCGACATGCTATACTCCGGTGCACAAGTGGTGAAGCTAATAGTTGGGTTTGGCGGATATGTTGAGTTGTGTGCCTTCAAAGGGGAGGCAAACACTGGAGAATGGAGGGCAACGAGGGCCCAGGCTACCCAGCAGAAAGTCGTTTTTGTAACCATGGCTGTCTTCGTGTTCAACAACTTAGGTATTCGTTTTAAATCCGGATAGAGTTGACGATGTGTAGCTGTAGCGGCAGTAGAATATATCATTTGGTGTAAATATCGATTTATATAATTACTTGCAAGCCGTGGTATATTAACCTCCCGTTATAGTGGGCTTCATTACCTCGAGGCGAAGTACCGGCCATTGCCTAATTGGAGAGTATCAGCAGATCCTACTGAACTTGGACCAATGAGCCAAACTGCACACGTCAACCGGCAAGAATGGAAAGGGTTTTCAGGTGTAAGCCCAGACATAAGCAGCCATGAGCTAGGACATGCTCGCCAAACGACTTGAATGGGTAGAATTGAGCGTCAGCCGAGCCAAGCCACAATAAGCCAATATCCCACATACGTCAACAAGCATGGCTTTGTAGAATTCTTCGTTATGGCAATCGTGCGTACCTTTCAGTAAGTTCCCGGACTGTGCCGTCTTAGCTGGCGACAAAATTATTCGAAAAGGCCACTGGGCCCCGCGCAAATCTACCTCGCCCCTCTCACACCGCATCTACTGAGGCCTGTCAGTGACAATTTTTAACGCCAAGCTTACTCGGTGCACTATAGAACTAAGTGTCTCAGGATTCGATACTTGGTGGTTGGCTCAAGAGTACTTGGTGGGGCATCTGCAATAACTGTCAGATCCTGTGATCCCACATTGCATCATTATACCGCATCTTTATGGACTGAGGTGAACGCAACAAGGCACGATGGAATAGGTTTGGAGGGAACAATAGACGTGGAGAGGGATACGTGCACCAAAGAGGATATGTTTAGTGAAGTAACAAATGTTATTGATTAATCCGCCAGTATATGCCTGGGGAGGTTGTTTTTAGAGAAGCGAAAAGGCGAACTATATGTACCGCCGATGTATCCCAGTATTTCGCTGGGTCGCCGCCTTTCTGCTAATAGTAACCATTCAGGTCGTTGCTCATGATGAGGTCAGATCTACTGCCTCTGCTCCGCGTCGGTCACGAAGGTCTTGAACTCGCGAGCGGGGACCTTCTTCATGAAGAGCTCATCCAACTCCTCGTAGGAGCGACCAGCAGTCTCGGGCTGGCAGAACCAGAGGTAGATAGTGGACAACACCGCCAGGGCGCCGAAGATGAAGGCAACCTTGGCTCCGAGGTTGGCCTGATCGGGGTTGAACAGGAAGGGGATGACGAAAGCCCACATGGTCTAGATGGATGTTAGTGACTGTTCGGGGAAGCTTTTGTTACCGAAAAACTTACGAAGAGGGAGTTCTGGAGAGCAAGCGAGATGGAAGCAGTCTTGGCGCGAAGTCGGGAGGTGGCGACCTCGGTAAGAAGGGTGTAGGCGGTGGCACCGATGGTGACGTTGTAGAAGTAGCAGTAAACCAGGAGCAGAGCAACGGTGCCCTTGGTAGCAGCAACGGAGCCGACAACAGCGAGTCCACCGGTGACACACAGGATAACAGTAAGGACAACCATTCCCCAGATGGTGAGGGGTCGGCGACCAACTCGGTCGATCAGGAACCACGAAGTAATGTTGCCAAGCATGGACAGAACCTGCTGGATGACACCGAGGTTGAAGCTCATGTCGGTGGAGTATCCGGCAAGCTGCTGGTAGTAGGTAGAGTAGGCGGCAACGAAGAAGACACCGCAGAGGGCCTGGATGCTCATGGGGGCAACGGAGATCATGGTGCGGCGAAGGTTAGACTTGCGGAAGCACTCCAAGAAGCTGGCTCCATCGGTCTCCTTGCGGACCTCCTCCAAGGTCTGGGTGATGACAGCGATGCGCTTCTCATTCTCCTGTCCAGTGTAGCCAAGTCGCTCGAGGGCGCGGACGGCTTTGTCGCCCTTGCCGTGGTCGAGGAGCCACCAGGGAGACTCGGGCATGAAGGGAAGGACGATGACTCCGAGACCGCTGACAGCGTACTGGGAAACGAAAATGGAGCGGTAGGCCCAGCGGGTGGTTCCAGCGCCGGTTCCCTTGACGACGAGGGAGACGATGAAGGGTCCGATGGTGAAGGCGATGGCAGCGGCGGCGGTGAGTGTTCCTCGGAGAGCCAGAGGAGCAACCTCGCCGATATAGGTCATGCTGACAGTGATGAAGCCACCGACGGCGAAACCGGCGATGAACTTGCCGACGAAGAAGACGGCGTTGGTAGTGCTGATGACTTCGACGGTGATGGCAACGAAGACGAGAACGTAGCAGAGCAGAAGAGTCCACTTGCGGCCGACCTTGTCCGTGATAAATCCAGAGCCTAGGGAACCGATGACAGCTCTGTTGGGAGATTTGTTAGCTGAGCTGAAGCAACCGCGGCAGTCAGAGCATTATAGACCACTTACGAGGCAACGGGGCCACCGCTATAGGCGGACTGCCACTTCGCGGGAAGGACATAGTCGCCGGCAAAGGCAGTTCCAAAGTCCTTGCGGAACTGAGGAATACCCAGGACGATACCGCTCGCCTGGTTGTCGAAGCTGGACAGGATGAGGATGTAGATGGCGTAGACACACCAGATGAAAGCGAGAGGGTGCTTGCGGATGGCCTGGATAGGGCCCTCCTGGTGGTCTTCGGCGGCGGCGGTGGCAGCGACCTGCTCGAAGTGCTCGGGCTTGCCGACGTCGACGACACCGGTCTCCGAGTCTTTCTTGACGTCGCTCATGGCGATCAAGGGGGTTGATTTGACGCGGGGAGGTTGTGGACTGTGGATCTGTGTCGACAAGGCGGTCTGAGGCGATTGAAGACTTGTCAACCCTGTGAGATGGAGCGGGATGAAGATGGAGATGGAGATGGAGATGAGATGAACGGAAGCTCTTGAGATGGACGTTGCAAGCTATTTAACTTAATTGCCCACACGGCCTGCCACGTCCACATTCCGCTAGCTCTCTCCAACCCTTCCCCACGGGGTCGGCTGGACCGAAGCATTGGAGAGAGCGTCCGGGCGTGGGCACACCCATGGCGCTGGGAGGACTTGGGTTTAGCGGTTATTAGCGAGGTCGTGTGGTCGTCCAGGCCATAAACCCCAAAAATTTTCTCGACTATTTCCCTCGGGAGTCTAGACCGGCTCTTGGAGCGGGCTGAAGCTAGCCTAGGGTCATGCGGAATTGGGGAAGAACCGGCAGACCTCAGCGCGTAGTTTGGCCTGTTCAGGCGCAGGCAGGGCCAGCCACGGCGTGGTTTGGGGAGCTAGGACGGTTCCTGTCATGGGGAATTGACTCGTGGAACGGGGAATTGACGTAATTGCGGTTTGTTTTTGTGGAGGGAGGCTCTGAAGTTCTTCTGAGGGCATCACCGCCCACAGATTGCAGACCGCAGACCGCAGACCGTCGTCCCCTTTGCCGAGGATCAACGTACCATGGCCCCATATTGCAGTCCCCGGAATCCCCTCATCTCCCCGCAAAGAGGATCATGTGTCTGCTCCAGTGTATTGCCTCTGTCAGCGACGATCAACCTGGGGGTTTGCCGACGTCGTAATTGGGGTACATGGCTAGCCCGAAGCCAACTTCCCCGCCGCCACGAGGAGGCAAGGTCGCTAATACGAATGGAGTCTGGCTCGCCGATTCGTATCCCAGTCTCGGGAGAACTATCCGTGGTTCTCCCAGAGTTGTGCCTAGACTTGCCGTTCCAGGACCATGTTGGTGGAGTTGACACCTTCGCTTGGCGCCCAGACTGTCCCAAAGACTGTGGGAAGAGTCATGACTTTGAGGGGTTGCATGATCACCCGATTCAGGTCTCCAATTATTCGGTGTAGTTGAGAGCGTTTCGGTCGATTGGCTCCCGGTTTTGCATGCATCAACGGGAGCCATTGACGCCAAGCACTCGGATTCGGGCAAGTATCAACCGCGGCTCGTGTCATCTCATCGCGTCCATCGCCACTTTGCTGCTTCTCGCGGCTTTCTTTGGTCGTCTCAAGTTGAAATCGAAGCATCACATCACCAAACTTCGTTAAAACCCCGGAGATTGCCCGTTGTTCGCTCGTCTCTTTCAGCTCCCAACCCAATATCTCCAGCCCAACCGCCATGGCTGACGCCGCTAATCCCCCGATCGAGGAAGTCGTACCGACAGTTTGGAACCGCGACTTTGAAAAAATCTCAGAAGGCTTGTGCCCCAGTCTCGCCAGATGGGATCGCGCGCCCCAGAGATTCGTCACCTTCAGTCCAGACCAGCAGAGTTACTTTGGCATCAGTCCTACCCCAGGCAAGGATGCCATCGACACGCTCCCCGCGCTTGCCTGGGGCAAAGGAGACGAGTTCGTTCTGGACTTTGGGGTCCACATGGTTGGCTTCCTCTCGTTTAAGCTGGCTTGCGTGGGAACCAACATGGATGCCCCATGCAGGCTGCGTCTGACCTTTGGAGAATCTCCACTGGACGTTACCATGCCCATGGACGATGTCAAGACGTGGATCAGCACGGCTTGGCTTCCGGACGAAGTGATCAACATCGACATGTGTCCCGAGACTGTGGTTCTGCCAAGACGGTACTCATTCCGCTTCCTACGCGTCCAAGTCATCGACACATCTCCCAAATTCAAAGTCTCCTTTTCCAACGTTAATTGCGAGTGCGTCAGCGCCATTGGCCAAGACCACGAGCTGGACGCTATCGAGTTCGAGAACCCACTGCTGCGGGACATCGATCACTGCAGCATCTCCACTCTCAGGGACTGCATGCAGACCGTCTTCGAGGACGGACCTCGCCGAGACCGTCGCCTGTGGAGCGGCGATCTGAGGCTCCAGGCCCTCGCTAACTATAGCACGCTTCGAGACTTTGGTCTCGTCAAACGCTGCATCTTCCAGTTCGCCGCCGTGATTCGTTCCGACGGCTCGCTGCCGGCTTGCATTTTCGAAAAGCCGAAGCTGGCGCCCTCGACTGATTACATTGTCGACTACGATGCCCTGTTTGGGGCCATTGTTCTGGACTACGTTGTTGAGTCAGGAGATGTTGCCGCCGGGCAAGCTCTGTGGCCCACAATGTTGACTTGTACGAAGCGTTCGTTGTTACACATCAATCCTGAGACGCACGTCTTCGAGACAGAACGTACGGAGCTTTGGAAGTTTTTAGACTGGGCTCCCACTTTGGATCGTAATGCCGGGTCCCACGGTGTCCTGTTGTACTGCTTAAAAGCAATCAACAAGTTAGCTGCAGCGTTGGACAAGGAGCCTCCACACTTGGAGATGGTAGACAAGATGACAGCTGCAGCTACGTACTTTATCACCAAGGATAACCTCTTTACTTCTGGGCCTGATTCTCAGATCAGCTATGCCTCTGCAGCCTGGCTCGTCTTGGCAGAGGCTTTCCCAGAAGAGACTGCCCGAACAGCAATGCTCAACACAATCGCCCACCCAGACGCGGTGAAGCCCCTGACTCCATACCTATGGCACCACGTTTGCGACGCCTTGGTAACGGTGGGATGCTTCGAAAAGTGCTTAGAGATTATCAACAACTACTGGGGCGGCATGATCCGGGCTGGAGCAGACACGTTCTGGGAGTGCTACGACCCGGAGGATCCTCGCGCGAGCCCGTACGGCGATGTCAGGAACAACAGCTTTTGCCACGCCTGGAGCTGCACGCCGACGTATCTGCTCCGCGGCAAGCTCCTCGATGCTGTAAATGGCAAGGTGGCAGGCAAAATCACAATGGGCCAGCTGGACGACAAATGGATTCAGCGGAGTGTCAACTAGAAAGAATTGATAGATCATGAGCCAGACTACTTGGGTCTATGCGTGGCCTATGCGTGGTGTGACTCTCAGCCCCAGGACAACTAATTCCGGCGTGATGGAAGAACCATTCCCGTTTGGCATATATTAGCCACCGGCAAGCGTACTCGGCGCCATGCAACTCCCAGCCGCCTCGGCGCAGATTATTGCCGGCCTAGGCGAAAACAGGAAAGGCTTTGCCGAACGATCTGGCATTCAAGGATGGGCGGGTACGTACTCAACGTCCAAACGGGCAGTTATAAGCCCTTGACTCAATCCAACCCCTTCGGTCTGTCCTGCTGATCTTGAACCATCTCGGAGACGGCCCTTTTACCCCACCGGGATGCTACCCAACGAGCGTCTGACAGGGACAAGGACCTTGTGATGGTCAGTTCCTTCATGCATCCCCAGACTTCTCTCTGGGGTAGTCGTTCAGGTGAATTACTTTGTGGGAGGAATACCAATCAAGAAACCAGAGGCTCAATCTGAAATGAAACAATACTGTAGCATGGATTTCAATCATCACTTTCTTAGAGAATCGAGCCATGCATCTATTACACCCACGAAAGCACGAACATCCAAGCTATGGCATGCTGGCCACCAAATTCTTCAATGCTGGCAGAGCTCATCCCTATCTACGGCACTCAGCAGCTGGTTTTTAAGGCATTACCCCGGATGAGACATTGGCTCGTTCTCGTTGGCGTGGTCCCTGAGACATTGGGGCTGGTGCAAACCCCTACATTCCTCGCTTGGACTGTGACCAACAAACCTCCCTCGCGACACCGAGACACTCCCCAAGCTGCTGCCCATTAACGAAGCTTTGTTCAAATCCTAGCGCGTATCTCTATCCCTCATCCACGCGCCGCGAACCAGCCGCGTCGACGCATGAGATCGGCCGCGACGCGACGGCACGTGGTGAGGACACCCATCTATGGGCTAAGGGGGCATACCAGCTGAGCTCCGGTGTCTTGGCACCCGTCCAGCCACGCTCTAGACGCACACCTCACCTGAGAGGTATGCAAAGCTCTCGAGGGAGTCTTTGTTAGGGAGGCACATGGTCGATGTGTGGCCATCCTTCAGCTGGTTATGGCCCCAGCCACACTTGGTGGATGCACTTTCAACCGAGAAACAATGCAGTAAAAAGCGATCGTGTCTCATGGAACGCTCCCGATGTGCTCGCGTCGTAGAAGTGCGTGCCAGAGATGGCCTCGAGATCTTCACGGGCAAGTATTTGAAGGTAGGAGTCGGCAGCCCAAGTTCCCGGAACAGCCATTTTACCTCCAAACCATCGGTCCAAGACGCCCACGACAAGAGAGTAACACTTCGTCACTACTTGTGTCATCTGTGTACGCCTCTTCCTACATTCGCTCTCCAGCATCAAATTTGCCACATTTAATTCATCATGAAGACTTCATTGTGTCTGCTAGCTCTCGCAGCCTCCGCCTTCGCCGTTCCCCAGGCAGTGACGGAAGACATCAGTCCCAAGGGTTCTGCGCCAGAAGGATGCGATGCCACATATGATGGCACTTTCGAAGTGACTGTGGTAAAGGCATCAGAATCCAAGCGTGACCTCGAGGTAAGCAGGTTCCCAGTTTATGTTTAGTCAACAATCTCACCATCAGTAGAAGCGATCGTGCAATGGAGACGGTGTCTTGGTCATGACATTAAAGGATGGTATCCTGAAGGATGCCAAGGATCGCACCGGTTACATTGCCTCCAACTACCAATTCCAATTCGACGGTCCGCCTCAAGCAGGCGCCAAGTTCACCAGCGGGTTCTCGGCCTGCTCGAACCAGTCCCTAGCACTTGGCTCGTCAACCGTCTTCTACAAGTGTCTCTCGGGAGATTTTTACAACCTCTACGACCGCAACTGGGCAGCCCAGTGTGAGCCAGTTCAGATTGTCATGATGCCCTGTGGTGGCTCCAGCAACAGCGCAGCCGCGAGAAAGGTGGTTGGGAGCATCATCGCCACCACTGTTGTAACCGTGGTTTCTGACGGAACAACAAAGGAGGTCGCCACCACGATTGAAGTCCCCATGTGCCAGATCGGCGACGGCCAAGTTCAAGTCCGCACGACGCCCTGCGACGATATGAAGCTACCAATCATCACGGCCCCGCCTGTGAGCCAGATCGAGGATGGCCAGATCCAAGTCCCCACGGGCGCTCCCGAGACTGTCGTCGTGCCTAAGAAGAAGATTGCCCAGCCCGATGAGCCTGCAGCTGAAACTGCTAAAACTGCTGAAGGGCAGACCAAGGTGGACAAGCTTATGACCGAAACGTCAATTCTCAAGGCTACAGCGTCCCTTAAATACTTCACGTCGAGCACTTCCACCGCGAAAACAACGAAGTCTACGGAGGCTAGTTCGACGACCGAGGCGGCTCCCGATAACACTGATACCCCCAACGAGTCCAGCACGGCCCCGGGAGCATCGGCTACTGCTTCAAGCGGGATGAAGGTCATTCCCAATATGGTTGTTGCGCTTTTGATTGGCGCGTTCGGCGCGTTTTGCTTCCTGTAGTGTTAGACTGGTGAGGAGAATATATGGGTCATGGGTCATGCATACACGACGTGATAGAACAGTATTTACATAGGCTAGTATACGGTTAGTTGTTTTTTGGTGTTTTAGACGGGATTTAGCTCATGACTCGTGGAGGAGCATTCAAGGAAGTCGCGGGTCGTTGTCCATAGGATACATCAAATACGAAAATGTTTATCGACGTCATGTTGTAGTTCGCTAGCTATTTGATGTTGAGACGCATATTTTTATAGAAGTAACATTTGACAAACCAGTAGTAATTACACTCTTGCGCTACGATGCTGTGTGAAGGATTCAGCGGGAAGTGAGCGTTTTGGCTATGTTGAGCTCCTGAAATCGACGGTCTCTCCGTGCGTCTCTCAGAACGTCTCATAGTATTAAACTGAAAATTTGCCGATTAACCCGATTAGATTCTTTACGTCGTTATTATTTCAGCGGCATCAAAAATCGGGACGGTACTTGCTGTAAAAAGAAAAGATACCACCTCGTAGATGTTACCTTATGTCATAAACAGAAAACTATTCTTATGAGCATCATTAGATCTCATCTGGTCTTAACTTTGTACTCGGATGGTGTTTTCTATGACAAGTTTTGTTCTGGACTGGCCCTAGTGTTGAGGAATAGACCACATCGGAGGAGGAGGCAGACAATGGGTCGGCGTCAAAATACAAAGTTTGTAGACGTTGAATTGCTAACAATACAAACAAAATAAAACGGACGAAATCTAGCCATTTTCAAAAGCTAACATCAATTTCTTACTCCCCTGGCTGCCTTCTATGAAAGTTAGCAACCTCCTCAGCTCACTGAATTGATAAAGCTCGAGGATGAATCCTGCATTCATCACAGCCCCCTGTTGAAGACTCGTCGTCGATTGTCCGCCCTTGTCTAGGGTAGGTTCTCTTGAAAAGCTCACACGGGATCAATGGTCCGTGCGATGGTGCCTGGAAGGGTGACATAAGCACCTTGTCATCGCGGTAGGTTTCTCGAAGTTGAAGTCTCCATCATCATCAACACCATTGCGCCGTCGCAAAATGTCAGAATACTGGAAGTCGACACCGAAATACTGGTGCAAGCACTGCTCCACCTACGTACGCGATACCAAGCTTGAGCGACAGAACCATGAGGCTACCGGAAAGCACCAGGGCGCTCTGAAACGCTTCCTGCGCGACCTGCACCGCGGCCACGAGCGAGAAGAACGAGAGAAGGAATTTGCACGTCGAGAAGTCGCGAGAGTCAATGGCGTCGTCGCGGGATCTTCAGAACCGGGGTCCTCGGGGCCCTCTGCACCCCCCTCCGGCGGCATGCAGCGCGACAGGCCAAGTGCACCCTCCGAGTCGCAACTGAAGCGACAGCGAGAGCAGCTGGCCGAGATGGGCGTGGCGATGCCGACCGAATTTCAACCCGAGATGGCGATGCCGGGCCAATGGACTGTTACGAAAACGCGAGTCATCGAGACTACGAAAGAAGAGAATGGGGATGGGAAGCTGGAGTCTAGGGCAAACGGTGTTAGAAAACGCGAGGCTACTGAGGATGAGAAGGAGGAGGAGGACGCTGTCCAGGCGCTGTTCAAGAAACCACGGCGATGGGGCAGGGACTCGAAGGCGATGCCTCAAGAAGAAGACAAGGAGCTGGATGCGTTGCTGAGCGGGTCGACATTCCAACCCGCGCAGGTCGACAAGCGGGAGGACGTCAAAGAAGAGGCCACACCGGACGACAAGACCAACGTTAAAGTGGAAGATGACGGCGCAACCGAGGAAGCGCGGGATAGCACTGCTGTCAAGGGTGAGGCGTCCGAGCAAGCGCCTCCGATCAAGCCCGAGGCGGATGCTGGCGAGTCGGGAATCGCTCCCGTGGTCTTTAAGAAGCGAAAGCCAAAGGGCATCCGCCAGAAGTGAGCATGGAGGCTTGACGCCACTGCATGATACGAGATGCAGCTGCACTTATCAATGGCACTCTGACACGATTCCACCTACACGATGCCAAGAGGGAAGACCCCGACGTTTCATCACCGAGCCGATACATTATCACACCGCATCCTGAGACTGGATCTACGACTATTAACAGTTGCGCTTTGCCGTCTTGTCAGCAAAGCGCAAGGCTATCGTCATCCTCGACCAAAACGACATTCGTTTATCAGATTCTGACTCTCCTGCACCGCTTCTCACGCCTACCCACTTTACATGCCACGCAACTGACGATTTCCTTGCCGCACGACGCGTTGCGGGCGATAGAACTCGAAGCAATGTTTGTTTGCTGACATGCATAAAGCACCACTGCTCGAGATAATGCACGACGCCGCTGCTCGATGGGCTCAGCCTCCCAGCGGGCCTAGACATGCTAATGCCGGCAAAGCGAGCGTCATCTGCTATCCGTTATTGATGTCATAGGGAGCATCCTAAAGCCGGAATGCCGGCGCCAAAGTGCCAGGATTAACCCGGATTTTTGCAGCCGTGATTTCGTGGAGAATCGATGTCAATAGGACAAGCGCCGGTGATAACGGCCTCAACGCAGATTTGCATGGTTATCAACACATAGTTATCCACCCCGTCAAGGACGGCGGCCCGAATCTAACAAGGAGGGCCACAATTTGGAATTATTCCCAATGATTTCTAACCCGATGTGAAAGCTCCGACTACTGTTGGACCCCTCCAACACTGGCGGGGCAAGGGCGGGAGCATCCCCGCTTCGGAATGGTTGAACTATCATAGAGGGATAATTGTTCCGAAGCAGTGCTTTCCTGTGTACGATTCCATCTCGTCCGATCTCTCTCGGGATTCGATCTGAGATTTAGGGCGGTTGCGTCACTCGGCGGAGCTCGGGTTCGGAACCCGGCACTTTATAAGGTCGGCCGAGGCACCCCGACGGCGGAAGGCCTTCTCTTGCTCTTAATTCCCCTCTTCTCACTCCCTTGTCCGTGGTGTTTTTGAATTGTGCCAAATCGCGACTCTGTAGAGATCCAAGACACGCAAAATGACGTCAAACCAACCTGGACAGTGCTGCGCTGTTGGAGTGCGCCACGAGTATGAGCTCCCCACTCTTTTCTTTCTTGCGCGAACTCGGCATGTCCAGATTGAGATGAAGATGCAATCGCAAACGGTTGAACGGACAGTTGGTTGACCTGGCTGCTAGGGGCGAACCCACAGGAAAGTTCATCAAGATCAATGGAACCATCGACGCCTACCTCGCGACGCCCCCGGCCGACAAGGCGCACAAGGGCGTCGGCATCGTCTACGTCCCCGACATCTTGGGGATCTGGGTCAACAGTCAATTGATGGCTGACCAGTTCGCCGCCAACGGCTACACTTGCATCCTTCCCGACTTCTTCAACGGCGACAAGTTCCCGGACCCTCGGCCGGCCGACATCATGGCGTGGTTGAGCAAGGGCACCGACGGCAACAACCCGCACACGGCCGAGCAGCTCGACCCCATCGCTGTGGCGGGCATCAAGGCGCTCAAGGAGGATTTTGGCTGTACCAAGATTGGCGCTGTTGGATACTGCCTGGGCGCCAAGGTAAGCGCCAACCAAGTCTTGCTCGACACATATTGATGGCTGACGACGATAATCTAGTACGCGGTCCGAAACTTCAAGTACGGCGTCGACGTCGGCTTCATCGCGCACCCGTCATTCGTCACCGAGGAGGAGCTCGTGTCCATCACCGGCCCCCTCTCCATCGCCGCCGCGCAGACCGACCACATCTTCCCGCTCGACAAGCGCATCGAGTCGGAGAAGATCCTGGGCAGGAGCAGCCGGCCGTGGCAGATCAACGTCTTCTCGGGCGTGGAGCACGGGTTCGCGGTGCGCGGCGACATTTCCAACGCCGTGGAGCGGTTTGCCAAGGAGCAGGCCTTCTTCCAGGCGATTGCTTGGTTTGACCAGCATCTGCTGTAAAGGAATGGCGAGGTGAACTTTCCGGAGGGGGGCGAGGGCTTGTTGAAGTCCGGCGGGAAAGCTTAGATATGATTAGGTGCAATTGAATAACGACTCTGATGGCCCTTTGCTTCTCAGTGTTGCGCGGACCGCCCACTATTGCAGGATTAGCTAAGAGACTCGCTGAGTTCCATTCGGTGGTCCGAGGATGAGGTCATGAATCCCTTGCATGCTAACAAAAGTTGCGAAATTATTATTTTGCGAGAACCAAACGTTCAACGGTTCATAGGCAGCTTGTAAGTCGTCAACGACACCATTCACAGCCATGCCTAAAGACATCCAGTCAGGACAAATGCGCCACAGCTCCTATAGAAGATATGTACACGCAATATTCAACAAGCCTAGTAGATCAAGACATGGCCATCCGGAAGTAAAGGCTGGGCTGGGCGTTGTGGATATCGGAATCACATACGACGGACCCCAGAATGCGGGCGGGAGGGACGGGAACTTCCCGGCGCCAATAATAGTACTTGCAAGCGTGGAATACGAAAAGGATTCCGGCGGAATTCTTGTCATTCGGTTCGGCTTGGAGGGCGAAGGAGGTCCTCATACGGAGCCCCGAACAAGGAGAGGGATGGGAAATTTTTGATAGCTAAGTTACGAGTGTGAATCTCAGACAGCTGAAGGATCTGGACAAATTCGATCCCGACATCTTCAACATGACAAGTTGCTGATTCTCGATATCTGTTCCGTCACGTGCCGTCCAGGCATCGAATGTTATCGATGCCTTGGGTGTGAATGTCTGTGCTACCTCTGTCCTTGATTCACAGATGACCGTATCACAATCACAACCATGTCTCGCACAAGTACGACCACCAAAACAGGTATTCAAACACAGCGACGTCACTATGATGACAAGAGGGATACTGTTCCAGATGGCCAAGCAAAGCGCCAAACCGTGGATGAATCCTACCAAGATGTCATCACTGGCTGTGCCATATTTAGCGATACGATGCTGACGGCGAAGACATCTCGTATCGCAGTTGAGGCTATTGCCACGGCGTCACCTCCAAAGTGAAAACGGCGGTGGGCAGTTTCGGGGCCCTGGAACACACCCCCACCCACTCCCAACGGCAGCCCCCTCGTGTTTCTCCTGTTTCAGCGACCTCAGGGCTTCTGACCACCTGGACACTTTTCCCTCAGGGGGATGATGCAGCGGGTCACGGGCCCCCGGGTGGCTTGCGCGAACTCCCCTCCACTGGAACCACTGCAGCGGAGCGAGGCCCCCCCGCTGAAGCCCCACCGTGTCTAGCCTGTAGCGAGGAGCCAGCCAACCACGGGCGGGTGAATCTCTCGCCAGTGCCATCTGCCGTCTTGCTTTTCCAGTTGCTTTTCCAGGACTACACGCCCCAACCTATCACCTCTCATCAATCATCACCACCACACATTCAAACCGCTCCAACCGTCGAACCCACCCGCACCCATTGGCCACCACCATTGGAGCGTCCCCTTGCAGCGAGCACAATACTGCCGACATACTGCAAGAACGGCAGACCGCAGGAACTGCCTCGGGAACTGCATCTAACCCCGAGACAGCATGACCTTGACCTCCTCCTCCAGTTGGTGAATGGATACTCGACTCGGACTTGGCCATGGCCGCCTCCGTGGACTCGATCAAGGCCCGCCACCCTCATAAACACCCTCACCAGCACCTCCCGCCACCGGCTCTACCGCTCTCTCCGCCTCTCGAGCCTCTATCTCACCGCCATCACCAGCTCGCCTCCGCCGCTTCAACTGCCGTGTCGACGTCAGTCAGCCCCCTCAACGGCGTCGCTCCACCGCTTCGTCCCACCGCCCAGTCGACTACAGTCGCCTCGAACTCAGCGACGACGACCGACGACACGCCGTCCCTACCCCCGATCTCGTCCGACGAGGACCGCTCCTCGGAAGATGGCTCTCGCCGCAGCGCCAGCCCTCAGCGGCCCGTGTCCAACTCGTCGTCCATCTCCGATCCCGCAGTAGAAGATGACCACGAGCATGATGCCGACACGGAGGACGATCACCAGCGGCAACACACCGTAGGGGAAGGGTCATGGAACTGGGGAACAGACAAGGACAGTGTCAGCAGGGACAAAAGCGATGGGTTCCACGGACGAGGCAGTCGCAGCAGCACAATTACCAATGCCTCCATGTACAGCGGTGGCCACGTCCGCCGCCTTTCCAGCCACGAGATCCAACGCCTCACCAACGCTCCTGAATCTCTCCCTGTTGCCCCAGCGCTTCAGCGCCGCTCCATAGACCAAGAGACCGTCGCCCGCTTTGCTGAACAGCGCGAGGCTATCCGCCAGTCTATGCTCCATCACCCAGATCTCGGACGCCAACCCGACTACCTCCAACTACAACCCAACGGACTTGCAATCGAAGCCCGCACATCCAGCGCTGCCAGCTCTCGTGATGCTCAGCGTCGCCCGTCTCCGGCGCCGCGAACCGTTTCGACGCCGCCCACAAGTCGTGTGCAGCCCAGCGACGCCCTCGGATTGTCGGTGCCCTCGGCCCGTCGATATTCCTCCTTCAACTCCGTTAACCGGCCTCCCTTGCTTCACCTGAACCTCGAGGGCGTGGCAACGTCTCCAAGTCGTCCAAGCCGCTCGAACCCGGCCACGGCGATTCCGATTCAGCAACCCGACGCAGTCCCTACCCACCGGCCGCCGAAATCGCCGCTGCCGCCCATTATTCCTCTTCCGCCCATGTCTCTCCCCACACATCTCCAGCTCGAGCTTGCTGCGCAGCGACCGAGCCCCCTCTATATCCACCAATCACACGCCTACGACATTCCCTACGAATCCAACGTGGTCAAGTTTGAGCGGCTCAAGAACGTCCTGCTCATCCCTTGGTATCTCGAGCGCACATTGAACTTTGGCGCCCTCGCATGCCTCGATGCCTGGCTTTACAACTTCACCATCCTCCCTGTTCGGTTCTTCCTGGCTCTGGCCGTCCTCTTTCGGTGGTGGGGTTACGTTGTTGTCAAGGAGGTCAAATTTGTCGTCGACTTCGTGTGGTATGGCTTGGGGAGACTTTGGCGGCGTCGACGGGTAAGCCGATCACAGCAGGCTGGCGACCAGTCGGAAGATGAGAGATCTCGTAGCCAAAGCCGGCATCGCAGTGAAAGTCGGCCCCGCGGACTCTCCAGCGCCTCGAATGCGTCGCAGAACGGGAGTGCCGAGCACCGGACGAATGGTAACGGCAACGGCCGATTCAAGATCCCAGCGCAGACTCGCGGTCCTAGATCGGGCACGTTCCGGCACAGGAGAACCAAGTCGATACCGTCCAACCTGTCCGCCTTCCACAAGGCCGATCTGCTTCAAGGCCTGGTCATTGTATGCAGCTCCATGGCCCTCATGACGCTCGACGCCAGCCGCATGTACCACTTCATCCGCGCTCAGTCTGCTATCAAGCTCTACGTCATCTACAATATCCTCGAGGTCGGTGACCGCCTCCTCTCGGCGCTCGGCCAGGACATCCTCGAGTGCCTCTTCAGCACCGAGACGCTCTCCCGCAATGCCTCGGGACGCTCCAAGGTCCTGCTTCCAATGGGCATGTTCCTGCTGGCTCTCGCCTACTGCTGTCTGCACTCCATTGCCCTTTACTACCAGGTTATCACGCTCAACGTGGCTGTCAATTCGTACTCCAACGCGCTCCTGACTCTTCTGCTGTCCAACCAGTTCGTCGAGATCAAGAGCACCGTCTTCAAGCGCTTTGAAAAGGACAACCTGTTCCAACTGACGTGTGCCGACATCGTCGAGCGGTTCCAGCTCTGGATCATGCTCCTCATCATCGGCATGCGCAACGTCGTCGAGGTCGGTGGCCTCTCCATCCCTGGAGCTGGCTCTGAGCCTAGCTTCGACGAAGCCTCCGGCGCACTCCCTCTGCATCACCCGTCTATCCTCCCGCACGCCTTCACCGTGCTGCCTTCGTGGCTCATGTCGGGAGAGGTTCTTTCGCCGTTCCTCATCGTCATTGGTAGTGAGATGTTGGTCGACACTATCAAGCACGCCTACGTGACCAAGTTCAACAACATCAAACCTGCATTTTACAGTCGTATCCTTGATATCCTCTGCAAGGATTACTACACCAACGTTCGTCACTTGTCCCCATCAACTCCATCTCATACTGACATATCCTTAGGCATTCATGACCCCATCTCTAACTCGGCGCCTGGGCCTCGCCGTCATCCCCCTTTCGTGCCTCTTTATCCGCGCCTCCGTTCAGACTTACCACATGCTCCTCTCTACCCACTTGCCCATGCCCATGCCGGAGTCTACGCAGACGTCTCTCACGCAAGAATCCGCCGTGCCGTCCTCGCCCGCCGTCATCGCCGCCCTCAATCGCTTCGACTCGCTCATCCGCGACTCGCTCGGCCGCGCCACGTACGGCTACCCCTACGGCTCGCCGCTCAACTCGCGCCCCTGGTACCAGTGGACATCTGACGACGCCATCGCCGCCATCACCATGATCGTCGTCTTCTTCATCGCCTTCCTCGTCCTCCTCATCCTCAAGCTGCTCCTCGGCATGGTCCTGCTCAAGTACTCCCGCAACCGCTACGCCCGCATGAAGCAGGCCGAGCACCTCGTCGCCCAGGGCCAGGCCGAACGCGAAACCTACGAAACACCCGGCAGCAAGCGCGTCGGCGGCTTCGGACACGTCGAGGTCGGTGACGACCGCCAGCGCTGGATCCACGCCGACAAGAATGAAGGGTTGAAGGGAGGCAAGGGACCGTCGGGTTCCTCCGTCAAGATTAAGAAGCCCGAGAGCGACATGGAGGGCGTGTCGCGGTACGAGATGGTCGCGAAGCGCATTTGGTAGAGCGTCTGCATTCTTACCTCACTTTACTTTTTCACCTTGGTTGTTGCGGGTTGCATATTTTTGTCCTTTCAACTTGAAAGCTGGAAACTAGAACGGAACTTCAAGGCTGCGCCGGAGGGACGCGACGGGACCGGACCGGACTGGTTGCATGCATATATATACAAAGGTGCGATGGCGCTTCGGACTACCAGGTAATTCTGGGAATGGGAATTGATTTCATCTTTTGTTTTTCAAGTACTTTTGTTTCAAGTACTTTGCACGCCTCGGAGGAGTTTTGTCACTTTGGGCATCAATTGTTTTCAATGACTGTTCCAGACAGTTAAAAGTCAAGCCTAGTTAGTCGTGGGAAGTTTCTCGCCAACAACAGAATATTTTACATAGCAAGGTTGACCAAGGCAATCGCGGCATAAGTCAAACCAACCCTTGCTTGTAACCAATACAACAGTCATCAAAACAAACATTCACAGCATCATGGTGACAAATATGTTTGAATGGTACTCCAATAAGTCTATTCCATTCGTTCCCAGTACTCTCATCATGTGAGAAAATTCCACAACGCTAACAGTCCCGTTCCGTCCCAGACCGTCCCAGACTCTTTGGTCTCCCGGTCTCAGGTCTTTGGTATCTAAACAAGACCTCCCAAGCGTTATATACTCTATCATGCACCCGTCATGTGTGCGTAAACATCTTCGTCATCATTCATGGCCTCGCGTTCCGTCTTCATCACGGTCGACGCGCGTCGTATATCCTTTTTAATTCTCATCACCGCGCCCGTCTTTTACTGGACGCCAGCCAGCTTCAGCAGGCCGGGGTTGTTGGCCAGGAGTTCAGGCTTGGCCTTGTACAAGACCTGCACCGTGCGCTGCAGGATCTCGCGGGTATCTTGCTCGAGCTGCTCCTCAGGGGGGCTGAGGACCTTTTCGAAAACGCTCATCAGCTGGGGAGTCAGCTGCTCAACGGTAGGGTTGGAGATCTCGTAGAGCTTGTAGATGCACTGGTAGATGGGTGCATTCTCCTCAAAGTCCTCGGACAGAGGCAGGACGTTGACAACAGCAGGCAGGGCCTGGGCAACGAAGCCGTTGTCGGGGTTCTTGGTCATCATGCGGCACAGAGATCCGGCAACGTTGTCGGTCATGCGCATCTCGTTGACAGTCAGGAGAGGCTCGAGCTTCTCCCAGAGCACAGGGTACATGGGGAAGGTCTTGGCCGTGTCGGCTGAGTTCAGGACGACAAGACCAATGGCGTAGGCAGCGTTGGACTTAGCGAGAGGGTCGGGGTCGCCAAGACGGCGAACAAGAGCCTGGCCAAGTGACTCGGTGAAGGGAGTGACAGCCTCGCCGGTGTACTTGGTGATCTCGGCAATGGTGCCGACGGCAGTGGAGCGGTGGAGGTCCTCGGTAGAGCTGGCCAGTCTAAGGATGGGCTTCTCGAAGATCTTCCAGAGCTCGCCGAAAGCGGTGCCGAGAGCGGCGGCAAGGCCAACGACAACGTCGAGAGCGGTGTCGATGACGAGCCAGTCGTACTCGGACGACCCAGCATCGACCTCTTGCTCCTCCTCCTCATCTCCAAGGTCCTGCTGACAGGGGTGCGATCGGGTAATGATAAGACTCACGACCGACACAACCTCTTGCAGCATACCGTCCTTGGCAACCAGAACAGCGGGACCACAGGCCTTAAGGGTGGCAGCGACGTTGCGGTTGATGTCAGTGATGACGGAGCTATTGAATAGTTAGCATCAAGCTTCGACAGAATGCAAGACAATTGAAGATGAAGATGCCAATGGAATCAGAAGTAGATCAAACGTGTTCTCAGCAACCGCAAAGTGCGTCTGAGTGAGCTGGGTGTAACGCGAAGTGTTCATCATTTTGGCAGGAGGAAGGAAAAGAAAAGGGGTGAACTGACCGTTCGCTGTCATCGGCCCAGATGCCCATTGTAGCAGCCTGGAGAGCCTGACCCATAGTGATGAGAGAGGCAGGGGGAGTGTGCTTGGGAGGCATGCCAGGCTCCCACTTGACGCCAGCGCCCTCCTCCCAGACCTGGAAGACACGGGCGTAGGTGCGCCAGAGAGTGGAGATGGCAGTCTTTCGGCAGCCCTCGTAGGTGTGCTCCGCAAAGGGAGAAACCTTGGCGATGGTCTGCTCGACGTAGGTCTCCAGGTTGGCGCTGTTGCACGAGTTGGAGATGACATCACCGAGGACATCGAGAGCAATCTCCTGCTCGAGAGCGACAGCAGTAACGGCACCGAGGTCATCGAGATCGTCAATGTCCTCCATGTCATCCCACTCATCATCACCACCAGTGGCAATGGCCAGGTCGGTATCATTGTCAGGGACCTTGACAGTGACACGCTTTCCACCGACAACAATGGCGCCATCGCCGAGCTGGCTGGCATCAATACCAGGGATTTCAATCTCCTCCTCCTCGAGCTCAAGGGAATCAAAGAGACCCTTGAAGACTCCAGAAAGGAAGTGATCGAACTGCTCGTGGTAGACCTTAGACAGGTTGGACCACAGGATGAAGCTGGTCTCCTTGAGACGGGGGTTGTCCAGGTGGAGAGCCTCCTCGCTGGCGGCCATGAGGTCCATGACGTAGGGCTGGAAAGCCTCAGGGCCAACAGCGGTGGCGATGCGGCCAAGACTGTCGCAGGTGGAGCTTCGGAGGTCCATGGCCTCGTCATTCTCCTTGAGGCTGACGAACTTGCCAAGAGAGGTCATGACGTCCTTGAAGTAAGGCTCGAAGCTCTTCTCCATAGAGGAGGCAATGGCACCAATGGCAGAAGCGGCAGCAGCCTTGACACCAAAGTCCTCGTGTTCAAGGAGGCGGACCATGGGGCCAATCAGGCTAGGGCCGTACTGGGCCATGATCTTGGTGTCGATGCCATCACCGAAAGTGTCGAGGGCACCACAAGCACAGCGGATGATGCTGACGTTCTTCTTGTCGGAGCCGGCAGTGGAGGCAGCCTCGAGGTTCTTGAGGACAGCAGAGATGATCTCCTCGTGGTGAGAGGCCATCTCATCAGCCATCTCCTCGGCAAGGTGGATCAGACCGACAAGGGAAGCGTGTCGGACCTGAGTCTCGCTGTCGCAGAGCAGGTTGATGATGGTGGGAAGGATGGGCTGGAGCTGGGTGGAGATGAAGTCGGGAGCACCCTCGGCGGCGTTACCAAGAGCAAGCATGGCGGCCATACGGAACTGGGGGTTCTGGTGGGCAGCAAAGCTGGGGAACTGCTCGAGAAGAGGGATGATGACTTGGCGGGGGGGAAGCTCGTTGGCAAGAGTGTCAATGAGGCTGATGGCAGTGCGGGCGGGAGACATATCCTCCTCGTCCTCAGAGTCAAGCTCGGTGACGATCTGCATGGCCTTGACCATGAGCTGGGCAGCCATATCCTTCATGGCCTGGATCTTCATGCGGCGGTAGCGGACGCACTGGATGAGGAAGGCGAGGGCCTGGGTTCGGGCATCATCCTCGGCGTTGGTGTTGGCGGCCAGATCAATCATGAACTGGAGGAGGTCGCGCAGGTGGAGGGCGAGGAGGGAAGAGTCGTAGGCGATGAAGGAGTGGAAGACCTCGAAGACGATCTTGTAGCTCTCCTCATCCTCCGCCTCGACGGTAGCCTTGAGGATGTTGACCAGGCTGGGCACGAAGCTCTGCATGGCCTTGAGGGCCTGGGGGTCCTCCTCGGGCTCGACGATCATGAGGATGGCACCAATAGCGCGAACGATGTTGATGCGGACCTCCTTGCTCTGGGGATCCTCAATGCGAGCCTGGAACAGCTCGAGGAGCTGGTGGGTGTGGTCGCTGAAGTGAGTGGGATCCTCCTCGAGCATGGCGTACAGCAGGAAGGAGCCGACCTCGCGGGCAACAACATTGTCGCTGTTGTTGAGGGGCAGCAGCTGCTTGAGGAAGTCCTCGCCCTCGCCCTGCTCCATGTCGGAGCTGACGATACCAGCGACCAGACGAGCCAGCGAGTGGCGGACGGCGCCGGACGACTCCTTCAGGGCGCCATCGAGCAGGTGTGTTCGGGCGAGCTGGCGCTGGTCCGCAGGGGTCTTCTCCCAGTACTTGGGGACGAGGCGCAGGGCCTGAACCGAGGCGAGCTGTCGGACGCCTTGGTCGCCGTGTGTCAGGGAGATCTCGACGAGCGCCAGGAGCGACTCCGGCTGCGAGTAGAAGTTCTTCTGGAGCTCGGCGGTGACGGCCTTCACCTGCTCCGTGTTGGCTGCAGCAGGAGATGGTTAGCAGAGGCTCGTCATGAACAAAATCAGAGCTTTTCTCCTCCTCGAGTCCCAAGCTGAGAGGTACCCAACGACGCGAATCTGACGCTGACGTGCAGCGGAGAGGAAGCAGCAGGAATGACAAAACACTTACGGACTTGACTCCCCTGGAGCAGCTGGGCAAGCTTTTCCTTGTCCATGATTAATGCCGGGTGTTGTTTGCAACGACACGACAAAAAAAGATGATGAAGGAGAAGGAAGGGTTTCGCGTAGGAGACCCGCGCCCGAAAATAAATGAGAGGGAGAAAAAAAAAAAAAAAAAAAGACGGAGCTGCCCCGCTTCCCACTTCGGGCGGTCGCCTAGGACAGAGAGCAGACACCACGACGACGGCCTTACGTAGGTACCTGGGCGCTGAGCTTTCAGGCAGCGAGCGGCCAAATCTCCAGCGTCTGATTGCCCCTCGTTTCCCGATTTTCTCCTACCCCTCTTAGCGCGGGGGTTGTTATTAGGTCGCGTCTTTTGCGTCCATTATCGGCGGGTCAACGTGAGGCCGATGCATCCTGACTGGTGAGGATGCACGCCAGCTGTCTTCACCGCCCAATCGAGATGGACTGGATGGAAGCAGGCGTCCAAGAGCTGTGGTTGGGTGTGTTTCAGTCGAATCAGGGGCGGGACGAAGGGACGAAGGCGTATTCTCGTGATGGCTTCAACGCCCGGATCTGACCCGGTGAATCCATCCACGTCCTCCACCACGTCCCAAAGAAAACCTGGTATCAGAATGCAACACCATCACCCAGTCGACTCCACGGCTGCTGATTCCATCACACGTCAATGGCCGCTGCAACAGCTAACGGGGGAATGCGCCGAAAGAAGTTACCAGTCAGACCGGGGCCATCTTAGTGCCCCTTGACCAAACCTAGTCAGTTCTCTGGCGAGGTATCATGGGGCTAAAGACGGTGGGCCGTAGACAAAGTCCCCGTCTTCTTTTTGCCATCCTGCCATGTTCCATTATCGTCGTTGCCATTGTGCCCAGTTCAGTGGCTGATCTGCTCCGCATTGCCGACTTGACTCCTTTCCGTTCTCTGCCACCTCCGCTCCATCCGGCCTCGGCTCGGCATGTCGCGATTCGTCGACTCGGTACCTTCACCAGAAAGCCCGCTTCCAAAACAGGTCATCGTCCTTAGTCTCGGTCGGTGCGTATCAGACAGACTGCAGTCAGGTCAGATCATGCCCACGACTAACCGCAGCCATATAGCAATGGCACTGTCGGCTTATGGAAGGCACTCAAAGTGCTGGGATACAAGGCGTATCACATGACCGATACCATCGGTAGCATTGCCCACATGAAGATGTTTCGTGAAGCTCTCGAGCCCAGGGCGTTTGGCCGGGGCGAGCCTTGGGAACGGCACGATTTTGATAAATGGCTCGGTGACTATAATGTCCGTCCGCCCTTGTAAATCACCCAAGCCCGCATCTCCCATCAAGGGATGACAGAGGCAGCTATGAGGTATTCAACCAGCTGACTGCTTCCTCCAATCTGCCCAGGCTCTCACCGATATCCCCGGCTACCTCATGGAGGAGCTCGTCGCCGCCTACCCAGAGGCCCTCTTCATCCTCACGGCCCGAGACGAGGACGCCTGGTGCCGATCGGTCAAGAACACCTTCCAACCCGTCGGCGTCGCTCTCAAGCGCTTTCCTCTCGTCCAGCTGAGACACATCAGCGCCTGGACAGCTGCCTTTTCAGACATGGCAGACGCCCTCTGTGCTCAGCTTTGGGGTCCATGGGCACCGGAAGACAGTGAGGGTCTAGAACATGCCAGGCAGTTGTATCGAGAACAGTGAGTAACGCCAGCTTTCCTCCCAACTTTGTCCCACGCAAACTAAACCGCACCAGTAACGCCAAGGCAGTCGAGCTGGTTCCGTCCGACCGGTTGTTGGTTGTTCGGCTCGAAGACGGTCTATCGTGGGACACAATCTGTCCCTTCCTCGGGAAACCCGTGCCGGACGTTCCGTATCCGCGCGAAAATGATCCAAAGCAGTTCATGAAGACGACGTATGATCACATCTACCAGGCCGTTGCATCCAGCGCCATGACGACGCTGGTAGTCCTAGTCCCAGTGTTGAGTGTTTCGATATGGTATTTGAAAGCATAGAGTGCTGCGTGAGCTACTTATCGAGGTCGCGTGCCCGCACAAGTGTGTAGTTGAGATGGATTGATAGAGCTTAGGCGGCAGGCTCCAGGGCGGCGTCGTCGTTCGAGGGAGGGGTCGGCAGGCAAATAATAGACTTGACATCGAGGGCTTTGCAGTCCAGCCCGATGTTGGTCTTGAGGAGGTCATCAACACTCAGGCCATGCTTGTTGGCGATGTCCCAGCACGTGTCACCATCTTGGATGGTGTAGCTCGTAGCGCCGTCCGTACACGTCGGCGCGGGCTCGCCGGACGCGGACCTGGCGCTCCAATGCAAGAACCAGAATATGAAGATCAGGAAGAGGCCGATCAGAACGCCAAAGTTGAGCAGCGGCCGCATCTCGGTTCTCCAGGACAGCTTGCTGGTGGAGTGCTGGACGGGTGCGAGGAACGGGGCGGTGTCCTCGTCGTCATGATCGCCGTCCCCGTCGCTCACCTTGGTCAGCTGGCCGTACTGGCATCCGGGAGCACTCTCCCAGTAGCTGCCATCGGCGTCACGGAACGTGTAGACCTGTGTGTCGGCGTCGTAGCCGACACGAGACATGCCCTCGGGCAGACGCTCCTCGTCGGTGTCGTATCGCGAGAATCGAGACATGGTAGGTTGTGCTAGTCAAAGGATGACTTTTCCGTATGTTTATAGATAAGAAGAACTCTCGTATGATGATGTTTGATGAACCATGGATGGATGAAGGGAGAAGGGAGTGAGGTCACGTCGAGCTGAAACCGCTCCCTCTTGAAGGAACCGCGTCAGAGGATTAGGTAAGCACCGCCAATCTGGTGATACTGCGCCACCGCCGTATCCTTTCAGCCCCTGTGCGTACAACACGAATGAGAGATCACTCTGCTGACCGCTTGGTGCCCAGGCATCCGTTTACAGTACCTTTGGAATCACTGCAGAGTACCTTTTTATTCGGCTGCCTGGACGGAGTACCTGAGACCTCGGGCTGCGGATGGCCCGGCCCTGTTCCACTCGTCGTCAAACTACCAGAATAGGCAATTCACAAACCATCACCAAAGCAGGTATATCGTACCGTATCGACTCAATAAATTGGCCCTGTTTTATGGACTAAAGCTAAGCTTTATAAGGCTTATGATTTATTATCATTAGGTATAAAGAATCCCGAAGGCAATAAGGATTCAGGGCCGATTTTACTGAGTCGATACGGAATTTATGTAGACACTACACATTAATGCAAGCAATGGAAGCTAGGGTCACATAATTCTCATAAAGGATTGTCATGGCTATCAAAGAAATAATGAAAAGCTCCCGCTCGCAGCAATTACAGAATAAAAGACAGTGGTATCTCATCTCGTATCAAGTGGCTCAATCCCACACCCACCCATCTTCATCATCCTCCACCTCCGTACATAACCCACTCATTGGCGTCTTCATCATCCTCCACATCCGTATAGAACCCACCATGCTTCATCGCCATGTGCGTGTAGATGACGTTCCGGTCGACCTTCTTCCCGCAGGCATAGCACCAATGCACTCCGCAGGGGCAAGTGATGTGGTCACATCCGCTAACCTTCTGCGTTGTGGCAGTACAGCCAGGGCACGACTTGGTGACAATCGTATGAGCCGTCTCGCACTGCTCGCACGTCCAGCCTACCAGCTCGGGAGGCGCCCCTGCGGCACATGCTCGCTCGACATACCGTCTGGCAAAGCCGCACTTGTCACACCAGGCGTACACCCATGATCCAGCCTCCTGGACAGCCCTCCGCAAATTTCCCAGGTTCGCGAGGCCGAAGGGCGCGACTGTCTTGGGCGCGGGAAGTCGGCGGCAGAACGCACACGAAAGAGCTGCGACGTTGATGATGCGCCCGCGGGCGTTGAGTCCGTACCAGTCCTTCACACACCCGTTGCAGATCAGCTGGTGACAGCCAGAGCGGCCACAAGCCTGACGGAGGTCTGCCTTGCGCACGTTGGAGAAGCAGAGGCTGCACACGCCGACCTCGGTCCGTCGGGCTACGACCCATTGCTGCAGAGACTCTCTGACTTCCGACTGGTTCCGGACCAGCTTACCGGCAATAGTGAGGGTAGAGTTGTCATCAGCGGGGAGAATCTCCACCTTGTCCGGGAGGTTGGCCAGGTCGCAATGCGAGGCTGTGTAGAACAGAGAACGCCCATTGAAAACTGCGGCAATCGCCCTATCACTATTCTTCAGGACCCAGTTCGACCCATTCTCCTTGGTCAGGGCCTCGGCGGTTGTCTCATGCGTAATGACGGTGACGACGTCGGTTGCACACGCGTAACACTCAAATGCAGCAAGGTCCATGTACTTGGGACGATACTCCGTAGGCCAGAGTACTCTGTTCAGACACTTGGAGCACTCGACGACTGGAGCCGGCCCCATTGCCCCGTTTCCATTGCCGTGTCGACAGTAGAAGCACTTGGCTCGAACTCGCAGGGCGTCTGGGTTGTAAACAACGTACTGCGCTCGGCACTGCGCCCGGGTACACTCTACCCAATAGCCCATGGACTTTTCGGTCTGTTCAGCAGAGACGTTCTTCTTCAGACGTTCTTCATGGTTCTCCGACTTTTTACACGCATTGCAGTGGCAGCCTCGCTGAGCCTTGCAGAAACCACAGACTCTACCGGCGCTCATGATGGTAACCGATCGGGGGAACTTGCACTCCCGGCAGACTACAACCGGGCCAAGAGCCACCTTGGTCTTGTCAGGGCTCCAGCCGATCTTGGCCTGCAGAGTTGTCTTCATGTTCGCCTCGAGCATCTTGTAGTCCACTAGCGTCTTGAACAACCTGCGATCCTCAGTCTTCAAGATGCTAGACTCTCGCCTACTAGACTCGGGAGTCTGACGCTTGGTGATGGACTGGTTAGCCCGCTTCTCAAAGTCACTGTCCGCGTCAAGAAGCAGCCCCAGGCATCCAATGTTCCATGTTTCAGGAATATCGATGGTGTTCCAGCGGTCGCGGAACGACAGGAGCTCCTGGTCAGCCACATGCCGCAAGGGAACGATTCCCATTCTCAGAGCAAGGGCCGCAAGCACGGCGGCCGGGCGAGCTGTGATCATTGTACCCGGTAGGACGGCGTGGAGGAGGATCTTCCAGAACTGGCGCTTGTGCTTTGGGTCTGCCAGCGCCATTGGTATCTGTGGGACCTGGTCTGCGCTGGCGGCCTTCATGTGCGCCGGCAGGTCTTCTGGCTTCTCAATGTAGGTGAGACGGGTCAAGACCTTGCCCAACCTTCGCAGGATCCGATAGTCGCACGACCTGCCAATCTCCAGAAGCTCGCCTCGTGTGAACTTGTTCAGGGGGCGGTTTTCAGCGTCCTCTTCCTCCCCATCCTGGCCCGGTGCAGCCTTGAAATCCGCAGTTGGGTCCAGGTACACGACGGGGAATCGCTCCTCCGCAGGGACTTTCTCAATGGCCGCCTGGATCTCTGCCGTGTAGTTGTAAGACTCCTCAAGCCAGGCCTTCATTCGGGCCTTCTCGGCAGTGTCAGAGATCCGGTCGACCTCGAGGCCAAAGGCAGTGATCAGACCATCGCGTGCCTCGTTGTTGCGGTCGTTGCAGACGGTCCTCCATAGAGTGCCGAAAATAGGGTTGACAGAGACGGTCGAGATGTTGGAGTTAATGATGCGCCGAAGCTGGTCAACGGCAAGCTTCTTGTAGCCTTCATCCTCAACATATCGCTTGGCAAAGTTCTTAACACTAGGACCTCGAGCCTTGAGGACGCTGGGCATATCCTTGAGAGCCACGGAGCGATGTTCGACGTTCCCCGACGTTTCCGTGAGGGAGGGGCCGCAGTTTCCCATGACGAAATACCGGTTGAGGAGACGGTCGGTCTCCGCCCGGCCCTGTTCGATGTCGGTCTGGATGCGGTACCACCTATGTTCGCCAACCTGCAAGTTGTCATCTGCAACTGCCTTGCCAGCTCCCATCCAGGTGAGAAGAATTCCCAGAGTCAACTGGGAGATGAGGTTGGAGGTCACCCGCTCGATGGTGAAGTGCACTCCTCCCGTCACAGTGGACAGATACAGGTAGGGGCTGAAGGAGGTCATGCTTGGGTGACTGACAACACTGAAGACGACGCCCTTCTTGGCGCCATTCTTGAAGGACATGGCAGCCGAAACCCAGTCGACGAAGTTGGAGCCATATCCGCCGTAGCTGTCCTCCTTGGCCAGGGCCCTCTTCTCTTTGTTGTAGTTCTTGCCGCCGGTGGCCGTGAAATGCGGAGGAGCGTCCGTGTAGAGAAGCATGATTGTAGTGGCATCCTCTCGCATCTTCTCATACGCGAGAGCGAGGCCCGTCTTGGTGGCCTCGGGCCAGTCGCCTCCACAGTCGGGCAGGATACCGCGGGCCATGTCGAGAACTATCTCCTGGCTGACAATATCTGGGCCGGAGACGGCTCCGGAGGGAGAGCACCATCCTGACCACTCGGTGAGGCGGCCGCCACAGTAGTCGCGGTATGTGACGACGCCGATACGCTCGAAGCAGCCTGTCAGGGCGGACAGGCTGATGATTTCAGGAAGGGACTTGTTGAGGGCGAGGATGAATTCGCCCATAGAGGCCGTGGCATCGAGGACGATCAAAAGATCGTGCGGGCCCTTTGTGCGAACCATGATGTGCTGTGTTGTCGAGTTCTTTCGAAGTATGAGCAAAGCATGGGAGAAGTGCCATCTTTATAGCCGTGGACGAAGCCATTGCTCCTGCCGCACACTCTCATTTCCAATAATACGGGACGGCTTTGTGCCTCCTTCGATGGTGACTCAGGCCGTTGATGCTGGCCGAGTGAGTCTATGTGCTTACCTGGTAGATGTGGAATGGGCTGTTGTACGTACAGTTATGAGCAAAAGTTCCGACAATTATATTACTCGATTTAAGATATAAAAATATATAAAAATATCCTTAAACTTCTAGTCTTATAAATAATAAGATTCTTATTTAGTTTAATTATTTTTATTTATAATCTATAAATCCTCTTATTAGGTAAGCTTTTATTGCTTTTTAAAAGCCAACCTTTTTGGTATAAATCAGGCATATTGTCGGAACATTTTCACCAAACTTGACTGCCCTGAGATTCAAGACACCGCCGCCGAGCCACGGAGAGCGACCCAGCCCACAGGAGCTTACTGTATCGGCTTAGGCACCCGTGTCGTCCCCTGTAACTCAATACGCCACAGCGAGTTCCAGTGCTTGTGCCCTGTAATTACCATCCCCGCTGAGGCCGCCGGAAGTTGGGCTGAGCACCCACTAAAAGCAAGTTCCCCGCCATTATTTTCCCCTAGCGCACCGCCACCGATCCGCCAGGGCAGATTATGGGCAGATCTGGATGCTACGCATTCCACGACCGAGGCAAGTAAACAAGTCAAGTCAAGGAGCAGCAGAAGCTACGTTCAAGCTGCATTTATCTTTCTCTTTGGTCCATGTCCCAGGCTTGCGTGGATTAAGGTACACTGTGCTCCATTCTGGATATCCAGAAACGACAAAAGTCACCTCATTATCACCACATCTCTTACCCTGAAGAAGTGGTCAACATCCATGACTCCTCCGGCGAAGCTTGGCTGACGAGCTAAGTCGCCTTCAGGTATGGGTTTCCGTTCCAGATTGGCAGCCTCTTGTTGGATTCACACCTTACTTTATGGCCATCTCGGGCAATCCCGTCCTCTAAAACAATTCTCTTAATCGGATCCCAGCCTATCTATGAGATGCAATCAAAACTCAAGTTTAAATAGGAAATATTGGGTGTGAGCCCCCGCGTTGAGTATGACTCTGACACAGGATAGGAGGCTTATCTTGTAATACTCATATATACGACCAAATACCAACACTCATCTCATCAGTATCAAGACCTTCCTGAATATTAAGTAGTCAATCTACCGGTGGGCTGCGAATTCCAACTATCATGGCTCCGATCCACCCAAACAACTTACACCAACTTCGTCGATCCTACATACCTGAGGTACTTGTCTGCTTCACCCATACCTAAATTTTAGCAGAGAAATGCTACCAGAGACACATCCCCGTATTCAGATCTCCTCTTAATTACTACAATTCCACCTCCTCTTCTCCGATTGTTCGTATCCCCGATTAATAAGCTGTGTTGCACCAAGTTTAAGACAACATTCCCCATTTGGTCAAGTGAGTGGCTCGACCCGTCAAGATCCCTTCCGCACATCCCCTCGGTCCTCCCTTGAGACCATTCTTCTACCACGCCCATCGCGCATTTCTCACTCTTTCGTGTTTCTTATTCTTACTCTCGTTTTTCTCACGCTCACAAAGAGGCCGCAAAACAGCTCGCGAGATGGCACCCCGGCCCAGGTATCGCCGCTCCCAGCTCGAGCCGTACTTTGCCCGCATTCGGGTGCCCGTCACAGAGCGTCCCGGCAATGTCGAGGGCCTCTCACCCGCGAAGCAGCTCGAGATTCTCACGCTTCTTCACAAATGCCACCTGTGCAACATTCCTTTTGAGAATCTGAGCCTGCACTACTCGTGGCATCGCATCATCGATGTCGACCCTCAACACCTCTTCACCAAGATCATTCTCGAGCCGGGCCGCGGAGGCTACTGCATGGAGAACAACACGCTCCTCTACACGTTGCTTGTGACCTTGGGTTTCGATGTCTACATGGCCGGCTCCAGGGTGTACCAGCAGGAGCTCGGCAAGTACAATGGCTTCAATCACTGCGTCATCGTCGTCAACATTGGCGACCAGCCGTACATGGTTGACGTGGGCTTCGGCGCCAACGGACCTCTAGCTCCTCTCGAGATGGATGCCGAGGCGAACCAAGTCATCAAACATATTGGACCCATGAGCATCCGCCTCAGATACGACTCCATTGCCCAGAGCTTCAACCGGAAGGACAAGTTCTGGCTCTACGAGCACCGACTTCAGCCCGATGCCGATTGGGCACCCCTGTATTGTTTCACCGACATGGAGTTCCTACCCGAGGACATCAAACACATCAACATGGCACCCGCCACTACGCCGACCAGCCTGTTCGTCCAAAAGGTTCTATGCACGCGCTTCACCACGGACAACGACTTCAAGGTGGTCAATGGCAAAATCGAGGTGCAGACCCGATGGGACACGGATGACGCGGCCATGAACGGCTCGCTGATACTGCTGGGAAGCACACTCAAGCTGCGCACCGACGGCGTCACCGTCTGGCAGATGGAACTGGAGAGCGAGACCGAAAGGCTCAAGGCGCTGCAGAAATACTTTCTCATCAAGCTTCCGGAGCAGGACAGGAATGCGATTCGGGGGTGCGCGACTGAAATAGTCAGCAAGGTGCCTGCTTGAGAGGAGAGTGTCCCGGGCAATTATATTACTCCTGCCTGGTTTAGAAAGTGTTGGATCTTTATAAGCTAGTGAGCTTACTCTTGCTAGCATTTCTTGGCCTGTTATTATTGTTGAAACGACTTTAAATTAATGATACACTTTTTTTCTTATACTACATTTATTTGGTTTTTTGTAGTCTTACTCAATATCATCAGATAGATCAAAGCCATACAGTAATCTCAAACAGTAGGAATAAACAATAAGGGCTACACCCAGCACCAGAAGAAACAGTAGCTGAACAATAAGATTGTTGCCCACCGGTCTCTACCTAAAGCTTCCATTCAACCCCTCTAACTTCAACCCTATTATCTGCAGTTAATAACCTTACTATCTGTAGTTAATAACCTTGAGATAGTAATCTTATTCTGAGTAAAGGGATATAAGGAAGATATCTCCTATTATTAAAAGGCTAACTTCCCTTTTAATACTCATTTCTTATCCTATAATAACTAACTTTAAATATAGCAAATTTTATTTAAAAAGCCCTTACTATTAGTAACCTATTATATCTATATTATATAAATAATATCTAATATAATCTTAGATTCTCTTAAAATCTAAAAGATAAATTAAAAAAATAAAAGCTAAATTTCCTCTTAAGCTTTCTTAAAAAAGAAAATCTATTTAAGCTATTACTATACTATCTATAATACCTAAATAAAAAATAATAAATTATATTAGCTATTTTTAGATATTATTTACTTTTTTATAATAGAAATAGAATTAATAAATAAGGAAATTAAATTCTTAGCGGCAATCTTATTCTATATATTTAAATAGAAATAGCTGCATTTTACAACTTAGCGAAAAATATCAACAATACCAATCCGAGGAGTCGAGTCTTCCTCCAGGATATCGCCGGGGCCCAATACGACCCCTGGTTCCAGGAGCTGTTGTGTTGCGTTGGGTTGGTACGGATGCTAGCCACATAGGGTGCTGGCTAGAGGGGGGATTCGAATGACTTAAACGGGTCATCATGGGCGTTGGGGATCTCGGGGCGTTAGGTCGGGTCGTGGGAGTTTTCAGTGCATTCATCAAGGTTAGAGTCGAAAAAGTTAGACAGGATTCCGGCAGAGAAGAAAAAAGCAGCTTGAAACCCAAAACTTGGGCCTTGGCAACTGTGACGTGCGCGCAACGAAAATGCAGTAAATTCAAACACTAGGTTCCCTCATCGAGGGATTATACTACATTTATGTCGTTAGTCTTTATTCTAGAACCCCCCAAAGAAGCCATGGTCGATCAGATCTGGGTCATGCTACACACCCTTGCTCGCAGATGCATCGTTGGCGATATCACGGGCTGTTCCCGTTGAGGGGTTACCTCGGCTGAAATACGGAGGACTCTGGGGATCTATACCCCGACAACCAGACGACATCCCCATCTCCTACCTTAGATTTAGGGTTTTGTTCAATCTCATTGCACAAGTCAGCACGAGTCAGATTTTGAGGTGCATTGGACGCCTCTTTGCTGACCTGCAGGATGAAGGAAGCTCCCTCATTCGACAAGGACTCCCAAGTCTCAAAACTTGATGATACGACATTCGCTGCCAATCTGACCAAGGCATTCTGCGTTGGAACAGGTACCCAAGCCCGGTCCCCATTCGTATTCCCAGCTGACCTTGGCGGATAGTCCCCAATGGCGGCTACGTCGCATCCATTTTCCTCCGAGTCGCAAGCGCATACCTAAGCCCACGCAACCAACCCGACCCCATCGCGGCCCACTGGCAGTTCCTCAATGCGACGCATGAAGGGCCCGCGATCCTCGTGGTAGAGAACACCAAGCCGGGACGAGGAGTATCTGTCATCCACATCACACTGTACCAAGGCGGGCTTCTGCCACAGGCCCCGTGGGTGTCACCACAGTCCAAGAAGCGAGCGGTGGCTTACATTACGAACTCGCTGCTTGCGGGCGAGAATGGCATCACGTTCGCAACAGGATTCGATGTCAAGGATCCGCCTCCGCCGGTCAATTTGAAGCAGCTGGACAAGGGCAGTGACGCCAATTGGGAGCGGCTGCACATGGCGATTATGGATTACGTCCCAATTCTCAACAATCTTGAATTCTACTCTCCCAAAGGCTGCACATTTCGCCCAGCCACTTACGACTTCTGGGTTCGGATGGCCAACGTCGAGGGCTTCACAAATGCCGCGCTAGGGTATTTATCAGATGCCGGGCCGCCTCTACTCGTGGAAACGTTTCGACCATCGGGTCCAGAATCAGCCATCCCCGAGGGGGGCTTTGCGTTTGACAAGAGGTTTTGGTACCCGACGGTGACGATGAGTCTCGACGTCAAGAAGGCGCTCCCGGTGGAAGGGGAGGAATGGCTGCGGATGCGGGTGGCGGCCAAGGTGTTGAAGAATGGACGGTACGATGCCGAGGTGATTTTGTTTGATTGCAATGGGGAGGTTGTGGCGTTGAGTAACCATGTTGCGCTGGCTGTTGATGTCGAGAGGAATTACTCGAGGAAAGACAAGTTGTAGATTGGGCGAGGGCGTAAGACAGGCTTTAGATGATTGCGACGGATGGGCCTTGCGACATGTCACAAGAGACGTTACAGGAGAAACGACCAAGTTATATCGTAGCTGGAGTACGTAGACTAATCGCATAAAATGTGTACAACCAGTGGGCAGAGAGAACATTTATCACTTGACCTTGGGATACCTATGTTCCAGGGTAGGCTCACTCGACGAGTAGCCTTGTTGGATCACTCAGCGCAAGTCCATTGGTTCGTCACAACTTAAGTATGTTTCAGAATGGACGTGAGGTATCTATTATTTTAACTTTATTTTAATGTCCTCTCCTCTCTTCTCTCTTCTCTCGCGAAGCTGGGAATACCTCCTTGTCGACCTCTCGAACGGAGGGTAATAGCGCCGTGGCTTGGGCTGCTCGGATCCGTCTTAGCGGCAGCGCTAAAATGAGGCATCGGTGCATCTTCACTACTGAGCCATTGGAATGGACAACTGGACCAACCCCGCGTCGTTTGAGCCGCGTGAGGAGCGGAGGAGCGCAGCAGCGTAGCAGCGACGTCATCCCGACAATACTCTAAATGCTTCGCATCTGATGGCCTCCTCAGCTGTAGCTTGTAACTCAGGCCTTGGGCTTCAATGAGCGACGCATACCCCTAATTTCCGTGGAATCATGTGCCACTGGAGAAATCAACCTGCCTTATCCCAGAGCACTACCCACAAACCGCCACTTTACTGCAACAGGGTCTCACAAACCGCCCCCAATTTCCCGCTCCGCACAGCGCTGATTGGGCCCCTACCGCTACATCCACAGCGGGTGGCCCACTGTACGCTCTCAACGGGCCCCTGCTCGGCCAGTCGCGCAACCCGTCCCGAGCCTTGTCGCTCTGCGTGAAACTACGAGGCGTCCAGCTTCTGCGTCGTCAACTTGCCCCCTTCGACATACATGTATTTGTCTTTCTGATGGATGGCGCACTGTTCAATATGTCTGACCCCCCTCCTTTGTCATGAAGCCTGATTTGTAGCCTGTTTGCCGATTCCCTCGCTCTTCTTCAGCCTTGATCGCATTGCTCTTCGTTCTTCGTTCTTCGTCGTTCTTCGTCGCTCCTCGTCGCTCCTCGTCACTCCTCGTCGCTCGTTGCCAGGGCCTAATCGTGCCATTTCGAACCATCCGCGACCCAATTCCACGCCTCCGCTCTCGACCAATCTCTCTCTTCAGTTCCATACTCTCTACCGACCTCGCTGCCGTCTCCCTAACCGACCCTGTACATAATACCCCCCGAACCACGATACCTATCACATCCGCTGCGCACCCGCTGCGCATCCGACATCATGGCCAACACAGAGGTCGTCGTGGCCCTCGTGGCCCTCGTCATCTCTCTCGTCGCTCTAGCCGCAACTTTCATGCAAGTGATGCAGCAATACTATGCTTCTGCTGCCGGCTACTCCCAGTGCAATCCCAAAGTAATGGGTCGCTGGGCGGACACCAAAACTCGTCGCTTCTCTTGGGACGAGCTCCGATTCGAGGTCGAGTTCCACGTCCCCGTCATCTTCGTCTCGCCCCCGACAAACAAGCGCGGTCCCGTCCGTGACCAGCCTATATACTTCCTCGACGGAACCAAGGACAGCCTCGAAAACACCTGGTCCGAACTCAGCGTCGATCAGGTTGGGCCGCAGGACGTTTCTAAGCGATCACACAAGGAGCAGGTACATACTACCGACAATGAGCGTGCCTCGTGGACTATGCTCCTCTCCGCCGTCCAGCGCATGGAGAAGGATTCTTGGGACTGGCAAAAGCACCAATACCAGCGCCTGGGTCCGCCAGGCAGCCGGTCCCAGGAGCATGGCCTCCCCTCGGAGCCTCCGTCTCTTATTGATAATCACACTCTCACCGTCGCTCTCCAGCGCATGCGCAAGAGCTGGGACACTATGCCGTCGACCATCAGCCGACCCTTTGCTACCACCACAATATGCCATCTGATCGAGATGATGGCTGCGCTGGGTGTCTACTGGAAGGAGTTCAACCGCACACATGACCGCTACCGTGCCGAGGGCAACGGCTTCATGCTGCTCGGCGAGAGGGTCACCGACCTAGGCCTGATGTTTTCTTTCCGCGTCTATGGAAAGTGTGTCTTTGAACGCAAGCGTGTCATCCCCGTTGACGAGGTTAAGGAGCTTTGCTTCGGCCACGTCCCCACCATCTACCGAGAGACGTTCGATTATCGGCGTCTTGGGTTCCTGGAAGACTATGAACAGAACATTGGCACACTGCAAATGGCCAGTAACAGTGACATTTCCGAGTCTCTTGTTCTGATTGGATGCAACAAGAATGCAGTCCGCTGCTTTACTGACCCGGACAAACAAACTTCCCACTTATTCCCAGGTAACCCACATCTCTCAAGTCAACCACACATCAAATCCATGACTAACTAGTAGCAGTGTCATTTGAAGTTCTCGGCATGCTTAGCCAAAGTTTCCACATTGAAGACAGCATCTTCACATACATTCCGAACCCGACGCCTGACCGCTGGGACAAACGCTCGCTCTCCCTCGTCAAGATGTTGGAGTCGTACGAACAGCTTGTCCAGACAACTCTCCCGGGGGTGACGCGAAACGTCCCTATCCTGAGAAAGATCAACTACCACATTCGCGAGATCCTAACACACCAGATGATTCAGGACATTGCCGAGCAACTGCGGTTCCTCAAGGCCCTTCATGCAGCCATTAATGATTGCGACGAGATTCTAACGGGCAAGACTCGAGGATCGCAGAGCGTTCCCATTCCCCCGACCACGTCAGGCCCCAGACGCAGCTTTGGAAACGCGGAAGGCGACAGACAGGGGTTCCGGCGGCAGATGGTACTGGACGTCCTACGATCTCACTTGCAGGAAGTCTTGCGGCTGCTCAATGACCGTGATGACCGAAACACCGACAACCAGTCTCTTTCTGCAGACTGGGCGCCCTCATCACCAGTGGCCTCCCGTTTTCCTGACGGAGTACCACGACCACCGCCACCCAAGTTTGAAGATATGGATGCGGCTAGTCCTGACGACCGGCAGCACAAGTTCATGGAGGTTTACTTTGAAGTGGTCCGGCGAAAGGTGGTCCCTTATGCAACAAGCTCGACGGACCGGCGTGCGAGCATCGTCGGGGCGCCACCCGGCTACGGCTTCCGGAGGGCGGGGACCGGCCGGACACAGGCGAGCAGCATCCGGGAAGGCGCTCATACCACGACCACACCAATGCCGCCACTTCCGTCAACTGGCCCGGAAAACGGAACACTCGCAGCACCATCTGTCCGGTCTGGTATGAACGGATCTCTAAACGAGGACGCCGACTCGGGCATTGACCCCAAGGATGAACCAGAGCCGCCGGTGGAGGAGTCTCTTAGCAGAGAGGAGGTCTCGCATGATGACGTGTGGTGCACGTTGGTGTTCCGGATGATATGCTGGCTGATGTTGCACGACTTTCACAAACTAGATGTACAGGTGAGCAAGAGTGACTTGTTGGGGAGTCGGATGCCGGTCTACATTGCCTGAGGCGAATACCCTGGTGGCTTATAGATGGTGTACATGGAAGATATACGGATCTTATAAAATGGAGAGAGCACAAGACTTGGAGTCTGTGCGCTATGATTTAGGATATGGGAATAGGGCATTTAGATACCATGCACGATATGATTGATTTGGTGTAGGATTGGGTAGGATGACGCATATCCTTAATTGACATGATGTCTTGATGATGCTGTCATCACCGCTTCTCGTATCCTGCCTTGCTCAGCCCCGCGAAATTGGCTGCGGGCTGACCCAGGCATCTGGGACAAGGCTTTGGACAGGCATACCGAATGTGTGAAAATGCGTGTCGATCGCTCCAGAACAGGTGAAGGAACCCGAGCGACTGGAATCATGACAAAGGTTCACATTTAAAATGAAACCTAGGCGAGTCAGGTACCGTCGATGGCCCGGCCAAGGTTGAATCCTGAATAGAGGCCTGGAACCCACGGATGGCGCGGGCCGGTGAGACGTTCTCCTATCTTCTGCAGCGCTGACTGATGACCTGCGGCTGACCTAGGTCTTAGATTCCTCACGTGTCGGATGGCGTTTTGGGTGGAATGGGCGCCGCATGCACGCCACGAGCCTGAAGGTGACGGCCCCCAATCCAATCCCATGTGGCGAGTGCCGTTGGTTAGAGTTGGGTCTCGTCGGGCGAGGCCCTGATTCGATCGGCCGCAGCCGAGGCGTGGCCTTAAGACCGGGGGCAGTCTAGAACCGCCCTGGGTCTGCAGTGTCTCCGTGAAGCCATGCTTTTTGCAGTCGCGGCATGGCCTATCTTTGCCTTCAGCCGAGCCGGGCCGGGAACGTGCCCCGCGGCTTTGGGGGAGGGACTGGCCGGAGTTGGATCGCTTGCACCGGGGATTTGGACCTGGCGATTGTGGATCGGATGGTTGGAGTAGGACTCGACTGCTCAATTGTTGACTGACTATCCGCTATTTACGGAGTATGAACCTGTTGGATACTCCGCGTAAAGTACTCATGACAGCGGATCACGGTACATGTCACTGCGGGAGGTGGGGGCCAATCGGCAACCCGTTATTCGCAACACGGCAAACCACCAACCGGAGGCCGGGTCGGGCGAAGGTGGGGGGAACAGGAAGAGGAGTTGCAAAGCCAGAAGACAGAAAGAACATGCGGAGGGAACAAAAGAGGCGACACGCCGACGGTCTCTAGGATTGCACCAGCTCTTACAGGGGACAGAATGACAAAAGACCGTCGGAAGTGGGGAGATGTGCAGATGCAACGCAACGTCTCATGGGAGGGCTCCAAGGCGGGTGGGGTTTTCAAGGCTGGCTTCCAAGCCGGGCTCTGGAGGTGGGCGACGGGAATAATCGATGGATGCACCAAACGTGGTTGATTGATAGAGGGCGTGCACGCCTGGAGCTAGACTTCTGTCACCTGGATTGAGGAGTGGCAATGGCATGGGTTGATCATGAGCTTCAAAGAGCATCCGACGGGCATCATGATCATGGGCTGTTTGGTTATCACCACCGGATCTCGTCGCCTGCGATGCCGAGCGGTCAACCACGTCAACGCCGCAATCATGTCTTGTCATGAAATCACCTTCATCATGGCTTCTTTCCACACGCACCACCGCTATCAGCATCTCCCTCAAACCTACCCATCACGTGCCGTGAAGCCGACTTCATAGGTACTCATGCACGCACTGTAAGCCGCTGAACGAGTCAGGAGAAAGAATGGGAAAGAGTGGAGTGGAGGGAGAGGCCTGGTCGGGACGAGGCACTTGCTCCTGAAGCACTACCAAAGAGACTTTTTCGAGTTTTTCCTTCTTACAGGTGTTGGTACGTAATCAGGCCCTAGTAGATGGTGAAGAGGGTGACGGACCAGACGGCCATTATGCTAGGTGCATTCCAAGGATCACCATGAGAAAAGACGTACGGTCCTCTGCGGATAAGTCCGGAGGCAACTGCCAAACGTCGAGACGAAGGGAGGGAAAGAAAAAGGAAAAAGGAAAAACAACATGCGGCAATGCAAGGAGACAAACAAGCAACAGTTGTCCCCGGGGTTTGGTAACTTTCAACCCGGGTCCGCCAACCGCTCTCGTGCTTCTCCCCGCTCGTGACTTGTGGCGAGAGGCAGCAGACCCAGAGACGGCCGTGCGGTGCAGGACAAGGCAGCCAAGGCAGGAAAAAAGGGCATTACCATTGTCAAGGTGCATACGTACCTACCCGCCTTCCCCAGGTCGGCGTCCGCGTCAGCGTGAGACTTCCAAGTCCTTTCCCCAACAGAGACCTCAAAGTGCCGAGTTGACAGTGACAATGTGCGGCGCAACGCACGGCAGGGCCGAGAGAAAGGAAGCAAAGGAAGGGCAGGTACCTTGGACGCCACATTGTCTGGGGCGCCAATGAACGCCGGGGAATAGGGCGCCCCTGGCCAATCAGCGCCGACCCGCCCGGTGCCTGGGTACCTCCTTCCCTTGCCCCCAAGGCCCAGCCCACTCCCCCAGCCATGTTCCAGCGCAAGTGCAAGCGCCACCAACCAACAGCTATCAAGGAGGAAGGCGTGCCCACCGCGCCGCCCAAAGCCAAAAGGCAGTTGGCAGGAGCGGTACCAACGTACCTGGTAGGTGGCCTAGAGGTACCTACGTAGAGTGCCACAACCCACAACCCACAGAAGCCTAGCAGGAAGGTACAGCCCACAGCCCACGAGCCGCCGCCCGTCGTCGTCTCTCGTCACATCCCATCCCATCCCATCCCATCATCCACTTCCGCATCCCGCCCTCCGCCTCCACACCCGCTCCTCACGCACCCCGTCCGAAAATCGAGACAGCGCGAGTTCGGACTCGGCGGTCCACCAGCCTTCCTCGACACCTTCATCATCGCATCTTCAAACCATCGGGTCCCTCCTTCCTGCTTTGACCGCGCATTCTCGATATCTGCCTGGCCCCCTGCCTTCCTTTTTTTCCCTTTGCCTTCTCCTCGGCCCGGCCGCCGTCTCAGCGTCACGCTTGCATCCAACAACGCCTTGCCTCTCTCGATCGGTTCCGGTAACCCCATCCTCGCGTGGTCCCTGTCCGCCTCGGGACGCCCTTTGTGGTTGCTCCTCTCCTCTCTCCATCTCCAACCTTTTCTCTCCTTCATCACAGGCGCGTCTCCACTCGATCGTCTCGCATCTCACTCCCGAGATCGAGAGCCTTCCTCGTCCCCGTCAGCCTCGTCTCCTTGGCCGTGACTTTGAGCCGCCCTCCACCCACGTCGACTCGACCCTCGCCTGAGACGACCGCGTTGGTTCAACGACGCCTTTTACACCCCGACGTCATCAGGTACAGGCACATAGCCCTCGACGGGACTACATTACCTGCCTTAGCAAACAATAGGGTCGCCTCTAACCGACACCAACCCCCGTTACCACTCCTCCCTTCTCGACAGTATTAGCGGCATTCAACAACCATCTCGCATAAGACGAGTCTGCTCCTCGTGTCAGCCACGAGTACGAGAGCCATGACCCCTTCGCCGACTAGCCAGGCTCTCGAGCCTCGACATCCCAAAGCCTCCCAGACTGTCTCCGTCAACATCTCAGAGGGCTCCCAGAGCCGAGCACGCCGCTTCCAACTAGAGGTCAGCGAGTGTGTCGAGACCAAGACTGTTACTACAACCACCCGCCTCACTCGCAAGTTCCCACACGTCTTCGTTCGCGATCCCATCCCCCTCGAGAACCTCGACACCAAGGAATACCCCCTCGCCATGAAGCCCACACCCCCCGAGCTGATTCAGTTCTCATACAACCTCCCGGACTCCCGGAATATGGACGAAGAGGAACAAGACCAAGATGTTCCTTCAACAAACGAGCTAGTAAGTTATCTCCCCATATCCGGTCACTCCTGGTGCCTATGACATTCAGCAACTGGGACACTAACAATACACAGAGCAAACGGCCAGCCAGGGACAGTTGCACCCCCGGCGTCAAGAGCGAGTCTCCCCAAGATACCCCCACCCTTAACAGGATACCCCGACAGCCATCCCGATCCCCATCCGAGGCCTACTCTCGCCGTACCCGGCAAACTCGAACAAGCCCGGCCGAGTCTCCTGACTCTGCCGCACTCACATCAAACCCTTCCCGGCGGCCAGTCCGAACCGCCCAACTAAATGCAGTATCGGATAAGCTCCGTCGATCTCTTGCACATGGAAGCAGCAGTCGCCGCGATCCTGGCGAGAGATCAACGAGAGCATCGTCTGGCTTTCTTGCTACGCCAGACACATCTGAAGTTGTCATCGTACCCGCTGAACGCTCCTCTCGCCGTCTGCACCTCGACCGCTTGAACCAATCCCCCGAGCCCTCTTCCTCCATGCAGACTGCTGCTCACTATGAAACGAGCAGCCCCGTCGACAGCGACTCCCATACTGTCTTTAGCAGCAACGTTGCCACGCCGCCCATCACCGATGCCGACGCTGAGCCGTTTGCTGACCCTGAGGGCTCCCTAACACAGGCTCTGCGGTCCTTCCACCCCAGGCCCACCGTTGACGTTGTCACTGCCCAGGATGCCAGTCTTCCTAGTCCGAGATTATCTCCAACCTTGGCTGCTGCCCAGCTACACTCTGCCGACAACGAGGAAGAAGAAGGCCATTCCAGCTTCCAGACCTCCACCACGGATCCGGCTATCTGGGCCGACGAGTCACAGCTTACCGAGGATGGCGAGTCAAAGGCTCTGGTTCTTGCTTCTCGAGGGCATGACGATTCCCGTGCACTTGTCCGCGCCGACTCAACTGATCCCCAGACCTCTGTTGTGGACACCCAGACACTGCTCGAGGCGTTTGATTCCATGAAGACCGAGATGAAAACCTTCATGATGTATCAGTTCCTTCGACGTTGCCCCCGTCCCACTCTCAGGGTGGTAGCTGATGCCGTGAACCCGGCCCTCAAGTGCGATTTTCTACGACAGCTCCCTCTCGAACTCGGCTACCACGTTCTTTCGTATCTGAACCACCACGATCTTTGCCGAGCAGCCCGAGTTTCGAAGCACTGGCGCAACATCGTTGACCGAAACGAGACGGGCTGGAAGGAGCTGTTTGACCGTGACGGCTACAATCTCCCTCCTGGCGAGCTGAACAAGGCTATCGTGCAGGGATGGGGCTGGCAGGATCCTGTTGGGGCTACTGGATATGAGAAAGACTTGAGCATGCGGAGCCGCCTGACTTCCACCGACCAAGAGCTCACCCGAACCCTCCGAAACGAGCCGGGCCCGAAATCCAGGACTTCGAAGCGCAAGAGGGCCCTCAACACGTACTCGGCATCGGAGAGATCCAAGCGCCGAGCGAGCGCCCAAGAAGCGGCTTCCCGGGATGAAAAGACCCAGGTCGAAGTCAAGCAGCACAAGTCGGAAGGCCCCTTGTCGGCTGCTAATGCCGCCGCCGCCGCTGTTCCTGACCCCCACCTGGGGCTGCCCAGTCTGCGCCAGCTGCATCTCTACAAGTCACTGTACCGCCGCCACCACATGATCCGCCAGAGCTGGACCAGCGGCGAGGTCAAGCCTGGGCATGTGGCCTTTGCGGCGCATCCTCGTCACGTCATCACGTGCCTCCAATTCGATGAGGACAAGATCATTACGGGCAGCGACGACACCCTGATTCACATCTATGATACCAAGACGGGCAAGCTCCGGAAGAAGCTTGAGGGACACGAAGGCGGCGTCTGGGCTCTCCAGTACGAGGGCAACATGCTAGTGTCTGGTTCGACTGACCGATCCGTCCGCGTCTGGGATATTGAGCGAGGGCTCTGCCAACAGGTGTTTTACGGACACACTAGTACTGTCCGTTGCCTGCAGATTCTTATGCCCACCGAGACTGGAAAGGACTCGAGCGGCAGTGCCATTATGCAGCCGGAGAAGCCCCTCATTATTACCGGGTCCCGAGATAGCCAACTGCGAGTTTGGCGTCTTCCCGAGGTGGGCTCCCGGCGCTATATCCAGACTGGCCCCCCAGCTCACGAATCGGACTGTCCATACTTCATTCGAGTTTTGTCCGGCCATACTCACTCTGTCCGAGCCATCTCGGCATATGGCGACACATTGGTCAGCGGATCTTATGACAGCACGGTCCGCGTCTGGCGGATCAGCACTGGCGAGGCCCTCCATGTGCTCCATGGGCACTCGCAGAAGGTGTACTCGGTGGTTCTCGACCACGAGCGCAACCGCTGCATCTCTGGATCCATGGATTCACTCGTCAAGATCTGGGATCTTGCCACTGGAGCTTGCCTCCACACCCTGGAGGGACACAGCCTACTTGTTGGTCTCTTGGATCTTCGGGACGATCGACTGGTATCTGCAGCAGCTGATTCGACGCTCCGCATCTGGGACCCGGAGAATGGCAAGTGTAGGAACACACTCATGGCGCACACCGGAGCCATCACTTGCTTCCAGCATGATGGCCGGAAAGTTATTAGCGGCAGTGAAAAGACGGTCAAGATGTGGGATGTTCGGACGGGAGAATGCGTACAAGATCTGCTGAGCGACCTGAGTGGTGTATGGCAGGTCAAGTTTGACGAGAGGAGATGCGTGGCAGCTGTGCAACGAGACTCGCTGACATATGTCGAGGTACGTTTGATGAGTGAGCCCTGTGACTAATATCAGTTGACTAATGCGTATCATAGATTCTCGATTTTGGAGCAGTCCGCGATGGTACGCCCCCAGAAGAGCTGGGCAAGCGAATCCTGTTGAACGAGCCCGAGGTTCGGGCTATGATTGAAGAAGAGGCATGATGAATCATAAGAGCAAGAAAACAGTTAATTACCCAGCATTGATGCATCGACGACAGTTTGTCGACAAGATTTTGGCGGCATAATGAGACGGCCATTGGCGTTGATGGTCTCGCATACGAGGTGACTAGCATGGATGGGCACGGAACGGCACGGAATCGGCGTTGTGGGAACTCGTTGGAGGGAGGGATATACCTATTGCTTTGATATCGTTTTTATATGTTTTACAGGCAAAAGCCGGTCATGTCATGGACGGGAGCTATTCTAGGGGACCTTGCATGCATGTATGAGAGCCGGAAAAGGAAGATTAAAAAAGACCTGACAGTGAAATTGTGTTGCTTCGAGAGTGAATGTGGAAGAAGTGAAGTGATATTGATGCCAGGGTATGAATGTTCGGAGGTAGTCTGAAGTTTGTTGATGGTAGGTTATGAGATTCTTTGAGATTCCTCGAGACTCTTCTGGCTCCTTTGGTTCCTTTGGTCCCTGTCATGATCCACTCCTGATGGGTCCAATTGCCGAATTAACCTGCTGGATCAACGATACCCGACGTCATGGTCAATGCCAAGGCAGAGCTGAACCGAGCTGAAGACAAGGATTTGTCCCGCTTGTGGTTCTACGCAGCAAGACGGGTGTGAGGAAGTGAATGAAGTGCCAGGGAAAGTCGCCAGCTTATCACTTGTCATTTGACATTCGATGATTCCCCACACTCGGTGGTTCTCGGTTGAGTCTTCCGATCTTGTTAAAATAGCGCCGCCGCCTCGCGCTTCCATCGTCGATGGTGGCTTGTTTTCTGACACTTGACAGGACGCCACCGATTTCGGAGATCGACTTGTCGGATGAGACGGGAATACAACACGACGAAGAGAAATAGAGAGGATTGCCTTTTGGCAGAGGATATATAACCATGGGCCGGTTTAGTAATATGGTTTCTAAGGCGGGGGGGATTGTGCAGCAGGCGAATCAAGAGTATCAGCGGGTGAGGCAGCAGGGACAACAGCCTCAACAGCAGCAGCAGCCGACGCAATATGGACAGTACGGGCATCAGGTTCAGTACGGTCAACAACAAGATCGGACTCAGTATGGACAGCCGCAGCAGTATCACCAGCAGCCGTACCAGCCGCAGCACCAACAACCACCAACACCATCCTCAGCAGCATCGCCATCATCACCATGGCAGCAACAACAGCAGCAACAACCGCAATCCTGGCCTCAACCTCCCTCTCACCCCGCTGTAGGCGCCTACCAACAGCCACAACACCAAATCGACGCCCAGCACGCCCTCGCCCAGGCACAGGCCCAGCAGCAACAGGCCCTGCAGCACGTAGAGCAGGAACTCGCCCGCCTGCGTGAGCAGCAGGCCGCCGCCGTCCAGCAGGCCGAAGCTGATAGGCAGTATGCCGAGCGCTTGGCTGCGCAGTTCCGCGAGGAGCATGAGCGGGAGATGCAGCTTGCGCAGCGGGAGGCGGAGAGGGTGAGGTTGGAGGCGGAGGAGGAGCAGAGGAAGGGGGCTGTTTATATACAGCAGCAACAGCAGCAGTTGCAGCAACAAATACAGCAACAAATGCAGCAACAAATGCAGCAATTGCAGATTATGCCGGAGACGCCGCCGCCGGTACCTCCGAGGCCGCAGAGCAATATATACTTCTCGCCTCCGCCTCCGCCGCCGCGGCCGGCTCAAACCTCCGGCGGCGCAAGTCCGGTTCCGCCGCCTCGTCCGGGGATCATTCACGGCGCCGGACAGGCCAGCGATTCGTCGTTGCCGCAGGCTTTTAGTCCACCGGAGCCGGCCGCGTACTATTCGCCGCCCAAGGGCCAGAGCCAGGTTGGGTTGCAGCGGGGTGTTGGCTCGTCGAATCCGTTCATGGAGGAGGCTGTTACGCAAAGTTATCAGGCTCCTTTTGCGACTTCGCCAATAACTCAGCGGGATTCCCCATATCCCTCTACTGTTGGCTCCTCGAATCCGTTCCAGGAGCCGATCCAGCAGAGTTATCTGTCTCCGCCGACCCAACAGCTGACTCCCCAGTCTGTTTCTCAGGGGACCTCCTTGCCTCCTCTTGGGTCGCCTCAACAGCTTCAGAGCCAACAGAGTTTCTCTCCTTCTGTGACACAGCCGGTTCATTCTCTGCCTGCTCAGTCTCCTCAACAGGGCGTCCCTCCTCCTCCCCCTCCGGTATATCCGGTTCAGGAACAGACTACGCAGCAGGGCTACCGACATCCTCCAACCCAACAGCCAACGGCTCAGTCTACTCCGCGAGAGGACTTCCCTCTCCCTCCTCCTCCCCCTCCGGTAAACCAGTACCAGGAAAAACCTCAGCAGAACTACCCGCCACAACAACCCGACCAGTTTCAGCAACAAGCCGCCCAACAGAGCTATATGCCACATCAAACACAGCCTTCTCCACCCACGAATCCTTTGGTAGTTGAGGCAGCTTGGACTCAACAGCCTACAGTCCAGTCTCCAACTCAACCAAAAATTTCACCTCCCTCAGCGCAGCCATCTTCTGAAGTACATTCGAGGAATCCGAGCATCACAGCCCAACCGTCCCCACCCCCTCGTCCTTCAAGAACGCCGGAACCTCCCCAGCCCCATCCCTCAGGTCTAAAGCCGCTCACTGAATGCCTTGTTGACCCTGCCACATACGACCTGGATTGGCTCTACCACCCAGATGTCCCGTCGTTCGTCATCTGTGCTCGATGCTATATCGATCACATCTACGGCACTCAATTCCGGGATACTTTCGCTAGGACATTTCATAACGATAAGAAGCCTCGGAAATGCATGTTCGGAACGCAACGCGTGAAGGACCAGCTCTGGCCGGACGCCGTACCATCTGGAAATATCGCACCAATGCTCGAATTCATGAAGAAGAGAGTGCTCATTGGCGAGTGCCCACAATCTGTCATGATAGAGGGCGGAAACTGGTATATAACGGACGAGATTCCCGGGATGACCATGTGCCAAGCATGCTACGAAGATGCTTTAATGGGTACATCGTTTGGAGAACACTTCAAACTCAAAACCATCGCCACCCAGTGCTATTGCGACTCATCAACTTGGTACATCAAGCGTCTGTTTGAAGACCACGCCAAGACCAACAACTGGACGGCCTTTTCCGAGGGAGCCAAGACACGGATTCAACTCCCCAGCTGTCCCAAACAAGCAAATGCCAAGGCAAATGAACGTGCATGGTTCAAGTCTCAGCGCGAGCCAACTGCCATTCAGGTGTGCGTTGCGTGTTATTACGACTACTTCTATGGTACGACGGATGAGAATACGTTTGTGCGTGTCCCCGGAGGGGATCATGAGACGCGGTGCGTCTTGGGGCAGCTCAATCTTGTAATTCCAACACAACAATCCCTTGCGAAGAAGGACCCGGGGATTTTCTGGACTGCCACCAAAGGCGTCGACAGACAGCCGTTGTGCGATGGCACAGGGACCACCCGGGCTACTTGGTACACGCTTCCCAGTGACCCTACTGGGTTTGGTGTATGCGGAGGTTGCTATGCTGGAATCATCCAGGTGCTAGGCGGAACGAAAGAGTTTGTGCCCAAGCCGGGAACTTCAAAGGCAGATACACTACTGTGCTGTTTCAACCCGTCCCATCATCGTGGCCTGGCGTATTTAGGTGCATACTCGGAGTCTCTCCTCAGGGGCGACTGGGCACCGCTCCGCGACATGGCCACCAAGTTTGGCAACGTGCCGCCCTGTCAGAGAAGCCAGAAGAAGCAAGGCCGTGGTCGTCGGGTCTGGGGATGGGGCGCCGCAGCCATCTGCGAGGAGTGCTATCTCACCGTCGCGCAGGGCACCAGCCTGGAGAGCCAGTTCGCGGTCCACGGGCAGCGTGATGCCAGCGATAGAGACCGCATGTGCGATCTCTACTCGCCGCGGATGCGGAGCCTATACGCGCAGGCGTGCGAAACGGGCGACCTCGCGGGCTTCCTGGCGTACGGCGAGCATCGCCACCAAGTCTGGTGCGAGACCATTGGCGTGGCCGAGCAGATGCTGATCCAGCAGCGGATTGCATCGATGCGGGCCCAGCAGCTCGCCGCGTCGGGGAGTCTGTATAAGTTCATGGGCGGCTCGATGGACGTAACCATGGGACACCGCTACACGGTGGGCAATGCGTACGCTGGGTACGGGCACGCCAATGATTTTGTGCTTCAGGGGCATGTTTATGATAGACAGGCGAGTGAGTTGCGGGCGAGTGTGATGAACCCGTCGAATGTGGTGCAGATTGGCATTTTGGAGCAGAGATGGAGGGAGGTTGAGTGATACCATCTGTATAGGTACATATTGTATATGCGTATGTGCACGCTATATATCATAGAATACAATGCATGGAATAATCAAATCCTTTTAAGTGCCCTGATAACAGTTTGCTTTTATACTCCCATTCTAGAAAACCAGCTCCCACACATCCAGCGTCGACATGGTGACTCGCACGCCCATCCACGACGCCGCCTTGCCGAGAATCAAATACCGCCCATCCCCGCTGAAGGTAGCTGCCGTGACGTATCCGCTCTGGAACTTGATGGTGTGCAGCACCTTGCCCGAGTACAGATCGCTGATATCCACGCCGTCGTCGGTCCGGCAGCACATGAAGCGGCAGTCCCTGGAGATGGCGATCGGCCAGCCCTCGCGCGTGCGGCGCGAGCCCAGGCTGTACGACTCGAGGTCCGACGTCGTGTGGTTCCAGTGGTAGACGGTGTCGCCGCGGATCGACACGACGACGTCGCCGTTGGGCGTCACGCCCAGGAACAGGGGCTTCTTCCAGGTGTCGGTGTCGAGCTTGGCCAGCGACTTGCCCGTGTCCGAGTCGGTGAGGCGGATCGTGCCGTCGAGGGACTGCGAGACGAGGGCCTTGCTGTTGGGCGTGAAGACGGCGTGCGTGACTGCGTCGAGGTGGCATGATATCACGCGCGTCTTGTCGAGTACGGCTCCGGACTTGACGTCGATGAGGGCGATGCGGTTTCGGGCGCTTCCCACGGCTAGCCATCGGCCGTCCCCTGAAAATCCCAGCGGTTTGGCGCCTGGCCAGCGCATCTGCTGGATCCGGCGGCCGTTGATGTAGTCGCCTAGGTAGACGACGGGCTTCTTAAAGGTGACGCCGTCGTGGCTCAACGCGTTGAGATCCTTGGCGTCCTCCTCGCACAGATACGTCCAGGAGCGGGCGTTGTCGCTAAACATCATGCGGACGCCGTGCTGGTTGGACAGGCAGGAGACCTGGTTGGCCTGGATGTCGAAGAAGCGCGTGGGCGGGTCCATGGTGGACACGGCGATGGTGGGCTTCTCGTTGCGGATGAGGAACGCGATCTCGATGACCTCGCGGCTGGAGAACTCCTTCTTGGCGAGGTGGCGGAGGCTGATGGATAGGGGCGCCGGGTTGGCGATGCCGATGGCGTTGTAGTCGGGGATCTCGGGGTCCATCTCGGAGTGGAGGGAGGAGACGGCGGTTCTATGTCGTGTGAGCTGTGTGTCGAAAAGATGAGATATATGAAGGACCAGGGGAGATCAGGCATACTCAGAAGCAATAGGAGGAGCTCGGCCGCTTGTTTCCGGGACGAAGAGACTTGTGGATGTCTGCTCCATGTACTCCTGCAGGGCCTCGACAAACTCGATGAGAGCAGGCTGATGAGTCTGGACTCGTAGGTCATCGCTCTCAGAGTCCTCGTTCAACCGCACTCGCAGATTGAACGCCTCTTGGAGGATTTGAGAGCTGTTGTAAGGTGGCAGCTCAGTCTGGCCCGAGGGCTGAAAGTTGATGGCGCTGTTGGTGGTTAGGCGGTGTCTGCAGACAGCCATGGTTAAATACTGACAATAGTAAAGCGTCCAATCCCAGGTTCATGGCAATCCTCGAGCTCTCAATCAGTCTGCCGAGAGGTGACAGCCGCTCAGCCGCGTGCTCAAGCCACGCCTGCGATCTCTCGGTCCCATCCGGGCGGAGCAGCGCATCGTTAATCTCCTCGACGAGAAGCCCCGCGCCCTCGACGACGCTCTTCAGTGTCACCAACAGCTTCGCCGGCAGCTCGGCGGTGCCGGTATCCAGAGCGCCGGCGTTGTGGCTCAACAGGCGCGCCACCAGCTGGATCTCCGAGAGCTCCCGGGAGAGCACGCCGAGGTCCGGCCGCGCCGCCGGGTACGAGACGACAAAGTCGCCGAGGGCGTCGCCGGTGCCCGTGACGGCGCTGAGGAGCGCCGCGCAAAGGGGCCCGAGATGTTCGCCGCCCATGACGGACAATCGCGCAACGGCCGGGCGGTGGAGAGACGGGTTGGGTGTATGTAAATGGAGGTGAGAAGTTGCGCGATAATCGGGTGTCTAGTCGTGAATCGCAGCGTCTTGGGGGCCGGGATATGTCGCTCAGCTCAGTGACGTCGGTACAACAAAGGCCACCATGGTGAAAGCTGCAGAATTCCGTCCTCAGCTGTTCCCAGAAGCTGAGGCCGCGAGATTGCGATGGAGATTGGGAGGATTTTTGGCACGGAGCACCTTGCGACGACGTCACGCCCGGGATCGGCGGACAGGACAGGCGACTAGTGTCCAGACGTACGACACGACAACACGACGCCGGGAGCTCTGAGCGGCAAGAGATGGCGACGGCGCTATGCCATGTCAGTGGAGGGATTTGGCCCGGCGTGGGAGGAGGGCATTTGCTATTCGCAGAGGGAGCACAATTAATAATGGCCAGAGTCACAGTAGACGGGGCCGAGGCTTGGCTGCCGGGCTTGGCCTACGGGCATCTTGCGGGAGTTGGATGCTCTCTGTTGGCCTCCCCTTTCGGGACGCGGATGGAGGAACGAGTCGGTGTAATTGGACGTCGGGGAATTCCACCTAGACAGAGCCGTTGGCAGGTCTCGGCGTCTGATAAAGGCCCGGCCGATCTTTACTATCGGCCGGAGAGGCCTGTCCGTTCGCGGCGACGAGCCGAGGGGACGGACGCTTGTTAGTGGGCCACGCTTGAATGTCAACAATAAATAACACGGCCCAGTCCTGTCGATTGGGCATGGTTTAGAACCCAAGAGCGGACAGATGGTCCAGAATTTTTTATTTACGTTGTACAACGACGAGCTCATTCGTCGTACTTGGCGGTAGAAACCTGGGGGAGCAGTAAGGAATTTGGCGATAATATGGGGTTGTGTGGAGGAGGGAGGGGCAATACTGTGGGGGACGAAAAGTAGTGAATTAGTCTAACATGGAATTGATTGCATCCAGTCATTATTTATTGAATCATACAAGGTCTCAGGCGCAAGAATGACCATAACTGGATCATGTAATAAAGCCTAATACCATTACTGGAGAACAGCTGGGGAGAAGAGGGTGAGTGCTCGATTTGCTTCTGCTTTGGCTTCGGCTCACTAGACGCCTATCATGCACAATGGGATGAGAACATTGAGGTAAACACACATAAATTCAGTGGAAACGTTAACTAGAAATTATTGAGAGAAATTAATCGCGACTAGTATTTATTGAACACAGTTCGCAATGAGATCTAAAAAAAAATGAATAAACTAAATAAGAGAGCATACATGGCCAAGCCCCCCATTACCTAGCATTGCACCCTTAGCGACTTGGCCTTATCTGAGGACGAGACGGGTAAGATGTAGAGGATCTTGGCTGCTGGAGTGCGTACGCAGGAAACAGACAACCCCATTCATACCCCGGGGGAGGTGAGACCCTTAGGCAGGTATTCCACAAGAGGGCTGAGCATCTTTGGTTTGGCCATGCCGGGACTCAATTGATCCAAGATATGTCTTTGATACTCGACTGAGCTCTCGGGAAATCCCTTCTCACCCAAGCGCCTCTGAAGCAGGGCCCTCCATTCTTGCCTTTCCTCCATTCTTTGCACAAGTTTCTGGCGTAGGGAACTCCGGAGCTCAGGGGTGTCCGAGGTGCGCACAGCATGCCTTGACTTCCGGATACCCGCATCGCTTTCGCGGGTGCTTTCCAAGTCCGCGTCCAACAACATGGAGAGCTTGGTTCGCGCCCACGCTTTGGGATAAAACCCTGCCATGCCCCAATGAGCCACGCCAATTGGATTGTCCGTGCCGTTGACAATAATGTTCCAGGGTGAGAGATTATTGACGTAGAAATGGAAGGATGAGCAATCCATGTCCCAGGTTTTGGCAAGACGAGTGAGCTCTTCGTTGGTCGCGCTGGGTACCCCCACATCAAGCACTGTGTTCATGTAATGTTCTCTCACTTGGCTCTTGTCGAACGCGCACAGCTCCTCAGATTGAAGCTCGGAAAGTTTCTGGATCATGTTGGCAGTCTGCTCGACGTAGTAGTCCTTTGCGGCAGGCTGCAGGGTATGCCAGACGTCTCCAAGATAAGAACCCGGTAGATTTCCGGTGAGAACATACAGTCGACCATCGATTTCCTCCTTGAAGAGGATTGGGGGGGTGAGAAACCCCAAGTCTCCTTTGCTTTGGACATATTCCAAGTGACGGTGCCCGGTTCCGAAGTGATGCAGCGGGAGGTCCATGATTCTCATCCTAGCGACGCCGATGTCCCATATCATGGATTCAGGACCATAGTGAATTAGCGTGAATGCTGGCCAGTGGCCAGTCTGGCTCCCCACAGGCACCAGACTTATCCCATGCGTTGCCGGACCAATTTGCAGCGCGGGAGATGGGTCTTGGGGGTTTGTGGATGAGACTTGGCAGGTTGTGGATGAGACTTGGGGGGCTGTGGATGAGGCGTGAGAGATTGTAAAAAATTCGCCGTTTCCAGTCTCCCAACATGGGAGGTCAGAGGAGCGCGTGCTTTGTCGGGAGATAAAAATTTCCCGAGGAAAAGCCAAGAGCCATCCGAAACCAGCTCTACCATTCCCTCAACCATCTTAATGCGTTCCTCCCAAGAGGCAGTGCGGAATGAAATCATGGCTGGTGGATAGATGGCTTCTTGATAGTTTGCAGTATTGGTGGTATTTGTTGAATGGCAAAGTGTGTATTGGTGTGTTTGTCCGAGATGCGGCAGTTGGGTGGACGGCATCCTTATTTATACCCATCTAGTCCATGCCGTCTTCGCCTTGGGACTGGAACTACATCCTGTAATCGTATCTATCCGCCCTGTATTCCATCATTGATGAGTTTTCGATTGTTTCACCTTATTGGCGTGCTGACACTTGCTCTTTGTCAAGCACCGCCCTTTAGTCCCAGGACTGTGCCAGTACTCCTTTGTCATCCATCTTACCTTCCGCCAACTGGTCCAAGGCGATTGTATGTGCTGGGTAGGTATGAATCGTGCTCCCTTGTGTTCTGGATGGATGGATTTACTGTATAGCTTACAGTGTCAAAATAATAGCTTTGTTAGTACCACTCAACGTCAATGATTGGATCGAGCTATAGTCAATGACACTACACACTACGGACTTCTAGAAACAAAAGACTTTCACTACTGAAACACACAATGGAATAGGTCTGACAAAGAAGTGTACCTGAACACTGGAACAAGCACCGGTAATGAGAAGCTGGTAGGGCTTCCCATCTACAATGGAGCTTGCATCAAACGAGGAACGTCTCAAACGGTGGCCGACCGTTGGCCAAACTGAGAAGGTGTGAAACGTGCCGTTCTCCGTTTTAGACGTCGTCGGTGGGGGTTTTTAATTCCGACCCGCTCTTGCTCGTTGACAGCGTGTACTGCAGGTTCGGGAACCACTTAGACGGAGCTACGACGTAGTATTCTCTTCGACAATCTGGATGCAGGCAGGGCAAATGTCGGAAATCAAGGGGGGAATGTGACGGCCGTGCAAAAAAGTGATGGCATTGGTGGTGTTTTTTTGCCGCTGTGCGCACAAGGCAACTCCACATGACGGCATCGACGGTGATGAGTGTGATATCTCAATGACTACCTGGAATGGACAATGGCACATCACCGCATCGTAAGACTGAGTGGGCCCGGTCGCGATAGGCTCCCTCGCGGCGTCTTCTAATCGCCGCTCACTGCTGATGTCTTGTGTCGTGTCAATGCATCCGCGGCCGGAACGCCGGGACTAGGAAGCGGGAGAGGAACCGCGCCACAGCGGTTGACGAGGTTTTAATTGCTCGTGGCAATGGAGCAGACCCTGGACGCGTCTCCGCGGATCCGGGACGAACCTGAACTGGAATTACGTGGTACGGAAATGGAGAGGAATTGTCTGGTCGATGCAGATGGAGAATCCCCGTCGTCGCCAACAATAGCAGCTGAAACGGAGCGCCTGAGCCACAGCGCGTGGGGGAAGTGGCTGTGGGCGAACCTTTCTTTCAGGTCTGGTGATGGGGCTTGGGCGAGCGGGTAGTAGAGTAGTTTAGTCGGTCAGTCGGGGAGGTTCGCTCTAGTCGATAGTCCAGTCCAGGGCTTGTTGGGCAGACAGACATTGCGTAAAGGCGCATGTATGATGATGTAGGGAGGGAATTCGCAGCTGCACCTGAGACTGCGAATGAGACTCGGACTGAGACGAGACAGAGAAAAGAGGAAGCCCGGACATCGGGGCTGGCAGGCAGGGAGGATCGACAGCCAAGCAGCGATCTCCGGGCCGCTTCAGTGACTTCCGTCCGTCTCACCGGCGAATCCCAGCCTCTCACGGCTTCTGCTAACGACGATGAGTGTTGACCGTCTTGCCAGCTGAGACTCGTCACACCCTGGCTGGAACCAAAGTCAAGGCCCAACCCAGCCCCGTTGCCGTTTGATAGGGGCCCGGCGGTACCACATGTCGCGCCCTCAGTGATCAAGTCGTCGCCCAGCCCGTTCGGCGATGGGGCCACGGGCGATGGACAGCCTGTAAAGGGACTCTGGGGCGGGCGAGACCCTTGTCGACCGGCGCCAGAACGAGTTGGCGCGCACAAGAGTCTTGCCAAGAGAGACGCCAGCATCGGTCCAGGATAGCGGCCTCCCAAGTTGGCAGTCCCAACTCCAACCATCCTTGCTCCCTGCCTCCCTTGGCTCTCGTGGGATCGCGCTATCACTGCACAGGCGCCTGACGGAGGACATATAGCCAATCGGCAGCGACTCCTTGGGCTTTTGGGAGGGGGGAGAGAAGAGAAGGACTTTGGGGTGCTCAGAGTGTGTGTGACGGGGGCGAGGCGAAAACGGGAGGATGGCACGACGACAAGCGTGGTGAGACCATTTTGACGCTGCATCTGCCCAGAGAGAGCACACAAGACACACACAAGGCTTGTAGGCACAACTGGCAGAGTTTGTTCAGCAGGGAGCGTCCCAGAAGGCCCTGCTAAGATTTCACAGTCGGATTGATTGATGGAACCAAAATCAACTCTTCCTTCTCCGCGATACTTTGTTCACAGCGTAGTATTCGTACATGCAGACAAACACCAGATTCCCGCCGCGTGACACCTCCGCAAGGCCCGGCAGCGGCCACTCAACGCGTGGGTTCTGCAGGAGACATGCATGGCCGCCATCATTGTGCATGTTGCATCTTGGTCTTGTTTTCCCCCTTCTTGCCCGGCCCCCAGTCCAGGCCCTTCGGCCGTCTTCGCTTTGCTTTTCTAGGGCAGCCAGTGAGTGATCGCATCTGCATCTGCATGTGCGGTTGCGTTTGTACCTGACCCTTCCTGAGCCGTGTGGACGGGACGGGCGAATCATCTATACCGTGTAGAGGTACCCAACCATCACCCGTCAGCCATCACCGCCCAAGATGCTCGTGCATACGGGTATGTACGTGGTGGTAGTCCTATATTTTCGCGTTATACGCCCCCTCCCTCGTCTTCCCCGTTTTTGAGGCCCATCGTGATCTCGCCCGCGGTGACTTCACCTCCGTATTACTCTCACTCCGACAGTCCCAGGCACGCAGAGACAGGAGGGAACCCCGGGATCTCCCCTGGACACCAGCCTTCTGACGACTGCTCCTCCTGCTCTGTGCTCTCTCTGCTCTACACCGACACATTCCCACCGCCGCACCCGTTGCGCTCCGTGGTGACTGGTCTCCTCGGCTAAGAGACGCCGACACCGCCAGATACCTCACTACGCACTGAGACCCTCCATTGACCCTCATCGGCCCCAGTGAATCGTCTTTTTTTCAGTGGGGCTCCGCCAGTGGCTGGACCTTTACCCCGATTCCCTGGGCGATTCCCTGGGCGATTCCCTGGGCGATTCCCTGGGCGATCCCCTGGCGATTCCCCCCGGGAGGCCTGGAACTTGGGGCCCGTTTGGCGCTTCGGGTGGCCTCCAGGTGGCCTCCAGGTGGCCTCCAGTGGGTGGTTGGCACTAGACGGTCTAGACGTCAGTGCACTTTGTCACCTCTTCCCAGTTGTTCCCAGCTGCCCTCACCGTTACACATAAATCCGACCTCTCCCATCCCCACTTCCATCAATTCCCTGCTCCACCTGCACCTGCAACTCTCTCCACCAACCTCATCTTATCATCGTCGCACGGTGGGCGTGGGCGTTAGCCATTCACTCTTCCCCGAGCGCCCATATCACGGGTCGTCCGCCTGCATCGCCCGCCTGCGCTTTACATACAACACGCCCCCAGTTCCCACGTCTACTTTTCTTGCGAGAGAGCTGGTCTCCCGTTGACAGACTCCGTTGACAGACTTGACTTATCTTACATTGAACGGCCTCTAGGCGGGATATAATCTCGTCGCCTCTTCACCGCCAAGACTGCCGCCGCGATTCGATAGAGAGGGCTCGAGAGCTCCCTCCACCTCCACCACCCACCATGCCTCTCGAACAGACAATCACCATCGTCAACAACTCCGGCAAGATCATCAAGACCGTATGTCGCTCGCCAGTTCTTGCGCTCCTCGTTCCCCGCTGACAATTCTCTGCAGGGAAAACAATTATTCTCCATCTTCAAAGAGGCCCAGGGCAACTACAAGGAGAAAAAGTCCCAGATCAAGGCCGAGAAGCTCCAGCGCTCCCAGACCTTTGATCACTCGCGCGCCATCCCCGAACCCCCACGATACTACCAAGATGACGAGCAATACTACTACGACCAACACGCTCGCCGACGCTCCTTCGACGCCGGCAGCGAGCGCGGCTCCGAGCGCAGCCACCGCAGCTCTCAATCCCGCCGCCTCGAGTCGAGAGATGCCCGCGACTGGGACACCCGAAGCCGCCTGACCGCCGGCAACCTCAAGACGCTGAGCGAGGTCTCCAGCGTCACCCCTAGCAGAGCGCCCCCGCCGCGCAGCTACGTGATGCCCTACGCCGAGACCATGGCCGTCTCCAAGAGGGACCTCAACCATACCGAGATGCGGAGCATGGCCATGTCCACTCGCGAACCTGGCGGCATGGTCCCCCGAACCCGCTCCGCCGCTGAGCTTTCCGTGGTGAAGCCTCGCAAGGAGATCGACATGGACCTCGCCTACGGCAACATTCCCCCGGATCTAGAGTACCGAACCGACCTGGACCCCCGCGGCGAAGAGAAGGAGGCGACGGACCTCGTGCACCGTGTGGAAAACCTTCTTGACGAGGCCAAGTGTGTCCACCACTCGGCCACTGCCACCATCACTCATCTTCAGAAAGACCCCGACGCTGCTGCTGCTGTTGCCCTTTCTCTGGCAGAGCTCTCCAGCCTGGTCAAGAAGACGTCCCCCGCATTCCTCGCCGTGATGAAGAGCGCATCCCCTGCTGTCTTCTCGCTACTTGCATCGCCTCAGTTTCTGATCGGCTCCACTATCGCCGTTGGTGTTACCGTGGTCTGCTTCGGAGGCTGGAAGATTGTCCAAAGGGTCAACGAGCAACGCGCCGCCCGGGAGGCTTTGGCCTATGAGAATGTGCCCATGGACCGCCCTGCCCCGTTGAGAACCCAGAGCGAGTATGGCGCTGGTGTTGATGAGGCCCTCATCATCGACGACGACCTGAGCTCCATTGAGACCTGGAGGAGAGGCATTGTGCCAGGAGAGGCTGAGAGTGCTGATTTCGAGCTGATCACACCCACGGCCATCGGGATGTACGGAAAAGACGACGATGACATGAAGTCTCTCCGAAGCACTCGAACTAGCAGAACTAGCAAAACCAACAAAACTAGCAAGACTAGCAAGACTCACGAGAGCAGTCGAAGCCACCGCAGCCACAGGAGTAGCCGCGATGACCGAGACAGAGACTCGGACCGGGGAAGTAGACGCGGTGATACTGAGAGCATCGCCGACAGTGAGCGCAGCAGTCGCAGCCACCGCTCCAGCAAGAGGAGGGAAAAGGGTGAGGTAAAGTCCATCGAGGACGGACGAAGCCGCCGTGGCGATGACGAAATCTCGGTGGTGATGCGGCCCAAGTCGCACCGACAGAGCAGCAACATGCTCAAGGCCTTGTTCAAGAGCAAGAAGGAGAGAGACATGGTTCTCGCCTAGAGCAATCTAGGCCATCATATTCGGTGTTTTTTGTTTCCTCAATTGATTGAGTCGATTTAGAAAGACCATTGTTTGGGTCTAGATGGCAGAAGATGAAACGGCATATTTCTCATGGTTGGGCGTCTACAGCGCTTGCTTTATCGCGCTTTTACAGGGGATTGCACCCGTCGGAATATTATATATACAACCAGGATGATGGATGAAATTACGGGACTTTTTTTTTTGGATGGATGGATGGATGAATTAGCGATGTCACTCTCATTCTCGACATGTACACAATGAATCAACTACAGGACACTGGATACGTGTTTCTGAGGCTTTCTTCTCACTCCTCTCTTCTGGCGATCAAATTTGTCGGTGAGTCTCGTAACTGCGAGTCGCCGTCTGCCGTTCCGATGTTGCACACTTCCGGCCCTGCCTAAACTTTCAGTTGCGTTGTCTCTGAGCTCGTCGTATCATTCGTTCTAGACATACATCGTTCCGTTAGCCTTTCTCGTACCGGCCGGTTCCCGTGCCTCGTACCGATATTGTGCTATTTACGCTGACATGTTTTCATCCGTGCGGTGGTAAAAGTGAGTCACGCCCTGAATCGATGATACAATTAAGGGGCAGCAGACGTTGCACGAAGCCGTTATCCGCCATTTCGACCACTGAGACCGTCACACTTCGGGAGTTTTCGTGCCGTTGGTTGCTTTTGACGTCAACGAGTGACTGCCTGTGCCGCGGCCGTCTTGTCTTACTGGCTAAGCTGTGGTTTTGGGTGTGACAAGTGGAGGGCGTAACTGTTACACAGCATAGGTAGTTACTTGTAGCTTCGACGGATGAGAGCCGCACACTAAGGTTCCCCTGATGACCATTTGGTAATTGGATCGGGACTGAGTTCTGACGCGGCGGTTCTGTGCCTGCCAGCCCTTCACGTGTTGTTAGGGAAGAAGCCCTACCAGAAATCTATATATGCCTTGCGTCGCCTCCCATTCCTCCTCTCCCTCTTTTCTCCCCATCATCTCACTTTTATATAACCACCTCTGAACCTGTCGAGGACGTCGTCCGGGCCAGTCCCGGCGTGGCCTCACAGTCCCCGGGCCTATGCCCGGGTCCTTTGCCGCCCGTCCATGACGAGTTGGGAAAGGTAAGTCCCCCGGTCTCTCGCACCCGCACATCATGTTGGCTCGTTTCTAACTCGCACTTTGCAGATGTTCTTAATGCATCCCAACCGTCGGGGGAGGTCAGGGAGACTTTGTAGCTTTCGGGACTCTTCGCGGCTCTCGCAACAATGGCAAACGTTCGGTCGACCGGTCCCCTGCTTTGACCCTGTCGGAGTGCATCCCACCTCGCACGCCTTGCCAAAGGATGGCCAAGTGGTCTTCAGTTCGGGCGGGAATGATGCTCACCACATTCAGGCAGTCGGTCCAGCCCTGGCAATCTCAACGATTCCATCCAGGATCGGGTTGTCTCCGGCCGAGCTGCATGGTACTGGGACTGCGACGTTTGCGGTTTGCATGCGGATACCACTATTTTGCCTTCTTTTTTTCTTTTTGTTATATATACCTGGGCCAGCTCCGCGGCCTTACGACCGTCTCTCGCCATGATTCGTGTCGCATTCTTCCCCCGCTTCGCGAGCCAAAGGAGAGAGAACAAAACGGGCGGCCGATTTTTCAGTCCATCGACGGCGACGAACCAGCATCCAGTTGCTGCAGAGTCCACGGACGGAGAGCAGTATGGGCCGCCGTCCTCCCCTTTTCGAGAGCCCCTGGACGGAGAACGCCAAACTCCCGCCGCTTGCGAAAGTTTACCGAAATGATCCAGGTCCTAGCCGCCGTTCTTTCCTCTCCGATTCCCCATGGATGGAGAACAGATCTTCTCTCCGTGGATTCCTCTTCGAGAGTCCACCGACGAGGAGCAGTACGGGCGCCCTCTGTCACAGGTCCGGTGGTCTATCACTCCAGGGATGGACCGAGGCACAGCGTCGAGAGTTGTCACCACCAAGAACATATACACGATGGAACCAGAGACTCATCACGGTCTGACATCGACACCCTGAAGCTTTGCAGCTGTGGCAGACATAACATCGTCGTCGTCCACCTAAACCCTCCAGCAATAAGGGTTATGTCGAGACAACACCCGGGAGGATGCGCACTAGCCCGGCGGCCTGCCATTCACTGGACATCGCAGTCCCTCGTTTCTCCTCTTCCAAAGAGTGTGCCTTCCGAGGAAAGACGTCCACTGCAGGGAGGACTATCCCTCAACGAATTACCACATACACCTACCATCTGTTTGAGCCCGATCATGTCCCCGACCAGCCGTCGCCCCACACATCGCCTCACACCAAGGACGGTTGATGCCGTGTTGCAAGAGATGCTCGGAACACATGTGCCGTTGGGGATTGTCACGGCCGCGATCGATTACTCTCAATTGGGGAAATTCACGATCGAAGTCCAGAAACCCCGGGAGAGATGAGCGTTCTGACGCAAAACCCAATCAGTGGAAGCCTCCGGTTTAACCGGTTCTCCACCCTTCCTTCAGACCCAGCATCAACTGTCCGTCACCACTCACCTTGATGAATGGAGTCGACTCTCTGGCACCAGAATTGAGCAACATTCCACCCGTACCGAAGGGCCCGCCAGTTGTCGTTTGTTTTGACGGGAGGTGGACCAATCCAAGCTTTCATGGGACCAAGCACAAATTCCAAACTCGCCTTCATGTAAGCTCGTGGACGGTTCACTCCTTCGATGTCAGCACATGTTCCAACCACCAACCATGTGTCATTCATGGACGCTTTCGTCTTGGATTCACAATACGCCGAGATCCGCATCCGTATCATGCACGAGTTCGCCGTCCTCTTGGCCCCCGATTGACGATTGACAATCGCCACAAGTCCCGGTAAATCCGAATGTCATAAGCTTGACTTTTCCGCCGGAGCCAGAAATAAGGCAGCCTTTGGTGTTGAAACCACCAAAGTGCACTCCGAAGCAAGTTCTATAACATTCCTCGTTGCCAGGCCATGTTCAACGGGAAACATAGGCCCCTCAAGTTACGATATTGTCTCAACAACTATGAGGGAAAAACCCTAGCCAAGCACTACGTGTGTTTGTGTGTGTGGGAAGACAAGGCATTATACCCAAAACAATTCACCTAACAACCAAACTGGCGAGAATCAACAACGCCCCGGCTATGGGAGTCCACAACGCACCGTTGGGGATATCACATAGCTCCGGCCGTGGGAGTACACAAACTCTCGGCCAAAGAAATGTGCGGGGGCCGCCGATCGATATGGTCGAACTCGACGGAGCCAGCCACGATAACATAGTCAACCACGGTCCTCTCTGTGGGTGGCGTCGCCACAACATCCGAACCAATACAGCTTCCGTTCGGATGTCTGCGCCGGCGACCAATCACCACGATCGGAAAACATGTGCTCTCACACTGTTTATATATTATCATCGCATTCGGTTCAATGGACGAATGACACCTTAGGGGGAGCTACCACGCTCCCCAAGGATTCCAGGGGGCTTTACAAGAACCTCAACATTGCAGATCCGAACAAGGCTCTTCCATTGGGAGGGTCTGCGGAATCTGAAGAAGACAAGAAGGACAAGGAGTTTGTTGTCGGTTGAGGCGAATCGATGGGCGCCTCGACATGGTCGCTTTGTCGCTCGCGTACCAGGACGGCTTTTACGCCCTCGACTGCGAGAGCCGCACCAGGTGCCCTGCATCTTCTCCTTTGTCGAGAGCTTTGCGAGTACTGCAGATTCCATCGTTGGGCCGACCAATTCGGTGTACCACATACAGATTCATTCACTTGTGTCTACGTCACTCGACCCAGGGACGAGGAGAAGTTTCGCATGATTGGTGACGGGGCGCCTCTACACTACTTCGTCCTCTTCCAGCAACATGTTTTCGAACCTATTGGTGTCTACCATCAACACGGAGAGCCATGGTGTTTTTCAGCACAGCTTCTAGTCTCACGGAATGGCCCGTGGAAGTCAGAGTGGTCCGTGGTGCCAAGGCGATTCATATGAACCTCACGTCATGGAGTTGGGATACTAGGTGAAAACGGACGCGAGAACACCAAGATGTCCACCTCGGGGGAGTTTTGGTGTGGAAATCGAGCCCGTGCTCGGAAAATATGTCGCAACTTCACTATTTTCAAAATGTCCCAACGACGGAAAAATATCACAAGAGGTCACGGAATACCTAGTCTTCCTCCCCAGAATCCAGCTTAAAGTCCGCCCCAAAACGACTTGAAACTGACGCCACGTTTAAGGCTGTTAATCCAATCTGCCCGCCTCGTGTCAGTTTTGTGGTCGAGATCGAGTTGCTGATCGGGGAATTTGTTGGGCAGGACCCCGACTGGCAGATCAATGGAGCCCCATTGCCTCCTCCGTCCAAAAGTAGAGGGGATATTTTTATGAAGGTTTCAACCCTCCTCTAACAGCATGGAATTGACGCCTGTGTTCCAAGCGGCTCGGAGGAACGAGATGTTAGCAAACTGCACATATTCCGAGTGCCTCAGAGGAACTTGACGCAAGTAAACTGCATATATGGGCAGTCACTTCCGATGAGTCAATCGAGGTTTATAATAAGGAAGGGAACGGTTATGCTTGGAAGGGCGTGGGGCTGAAGTCACCAGCTTCATATGCCTTTGACGAGGCATTCAATATGACCAAGGTGGTCATAAGCCTTGTCACTAGCAAGTTCCGTGCATCTACAAGCAGCCAAGAACTATGCCGCGCTTATCTGGGCTGCCGAGCCTAAACTTTCTGTTCTGCATTGTCCCAGCAGAACCATGTGCAACTCGGAAACAGTCCATACCGGATGGACATACAAGCGGCCAGGAACTTTGCCGCGCTTATTTGGGCTGCTGAGCCCAAGCTTTCGGTTCTGCATTGTGTCGGAAATCGGGTCGGTTTACTTAGTCTAGGGGACGCTCAAAAGATCTTGGAGGCAATGGGCCGGGAAGGGATGCTGGATATTAGCGGCGAATGCCCCGGTGGTTCTTAATGAGCGATGGGAGAGGTTCAACCAGGGAGAAAAGTAGAAGTCTAGATGGTAGACTTGGAAAACATCAATAAAAAGAATAGACAACGTCAAGATGACAGATTCCGATCTTCAAAGATGCCCAGTAAGTGGTATAGATGGTACCACCTTCTCACCACCAACCAACCTCCACCAGTATCACCAGTAGCCAAAAAAAAAAAAAAAAAAAAAAGCCAGTGTCGCAAAGATGGCTCAAATGTCGTCTTCTATTGTTGCTTTTTGCGGTTTCAATGGCAAAACCCTCAATTACTTCTGTATCCAACCGCCCAAAATGCTTCGCCTCGGTGTCTCGTGCCGCTCATGTCCCCGAAACCCAACGAAAGGGCTCACCCCCTGCTCCCCAGCCCCGATGCGGTGAATGCGCAGCGGCCAGGGGGATCTGAGGCAGGGAATAAACGTCGGTGTGCCGGGGGTGTGGCCCAGGCCAGCGGCTGCGCAAAACCGCGATGGCGTCTTTTCTCACCTGGAAAGCGACAACGCAGGGAGACGATTTAGTTGGTCGAGGCGGCTGTATTTATTGCGCCGCGTGCTCCCCTTTAGCAAGGTCTGGTCAATTGGATCCGTCTAGAATCCCGTGTCTCAGTTACACATCGCAGTCTACACCTCGTCCATCATTTGCTTGGCTCCGGCAGTCGGCGGACACAGCGCGTGGCAGTCGGGCACGGGAACAAAGCGTGTCCACGTCGAAGTACATGCGGGCTGCAGTCTTTCCACCCGCATCCTTCTTTTCCCTGTTTATTCCTCGTCATTTGCTCTTCTTGCGTATTTGACAATCCCTCGTTGAAGCATCATTTTTGCTCGTCACGTCCCCGTCGCTCGCTCGCTCGCTCGAAATGATGGCCGACGCCGGCGACCCGGCTGGGGGATGTCGGGGATGCGCCAAGATTCGACAGAGTGAGATTGTTCAGCAGGACGGCGTCAAGCCGATAGGTGAGGTTGATTTCCAGTTTTTGATTTATATTTTCCATGGTTCTTGGGCGATGAAGTGAAGTACTCTGTAGCGCTTCCAGAAACGCAATGTGTTCTTGGCTCTGTACCATTCCACGTCCCGGTCTCTTTTTCCCGATCTCGAGGTGGCGTTCTGTGCCGTGTCGCTTTCAGTCAGTGACTCACTTTCGTCAATTGGCACTTCACTTCACGTTCTTGTGTTTTTGCAAGCTGTCGTTTTCCGTGTCGCCAACCCGGAATATTTCGATCATTGATCCGAATTCCTCTCGTGTTTCCCTTCATCGATGCTGGATGCACATGTCCATCGGCTCTTCCCCAACTGCCGCGTGAGCTAGTGCTCTTTTGCCCCAACCAGAAGTGGCTGGTGCCTCAACGAGGCTGAAGCTCCTCTTGGAGCTCTCCCAATGAGGGGCATCCCACCGGAAGAGCTTCCCCTCATTCACACGAGGCTAGGCGCAAGTGTGGCGCACCACCAGTCGACATGGCCAGTTTCCCATCAACTCGGCCGTCTATCGTGCGTGTTCGTTGACGATTGCGCCGTATCTCGCCAAAGTGGCATAATGCGGTTGCAGGGCTGGAACGTCTTGGTCACTGCTTCTTGATCCCTGGAATCCTCACTCCTCCCAAAAGAGAAGGCAACGCACCCCTCGATATCGCGTCATCGTATTGACACCGCCGCTGTCCCCGGCCTCGGCGCATTCGTGACTCGGCTAGGGCCTTCACTTTTGCCTCGACCACCACCGCTGTCGTTGCCGCTGCTGCACCGCGTTTCGTCTCCTACTCTGTAGTAGAGAAGTGTGTATGTCTTTTGGTGCTGTCCGTTTCGGGTGTTCGGTCGTTTCATCCTCGCCTGTCCTCGTCCCTCCTCGTCCCTCCTCGTCTCTGAACCTCCGCAATTCGTGATCGCCACCACAGCATCATCATCCAGGCTGACCAGCACCACCAGCTCTAGTCACCGCCAAGATGCCCTCTCGTGCGGCCTCGCGCGTCGTCTCGCCGACCATGTCGCCCGCTCCCTCGTCACCCATCCTCAGCCCGCTCGAGCTCGCCGACGACTCAGCGACCCTCCCCGATCTCGTCCACAGCCTCAACCATACCAGCACCGTGCTGGCCCTCGCCGTGAGCCCACAGCACGAAACCATCTACGCGGGCACCCAGGACGGCGAGATTGTGGCCTGGTCCCTGGATACATTCCACCAGGTCCACCGCGTCCAAGCCCACAAGCGCAGCGTTCTGTCGCTGTCTCTCTCGCCCGACGCCTCGCTGCTCTTCTCCAGCGCCGGCGACGCCATCGTCAATGTCTGGGACCCGCGAACCCTGACCCGCCTGTACGAGATCTACGGCTCCTACGACGTCGGCGACATCTTCTGCACCGCCTACAGCCCGCAGCACGAGACGCTGTACTTTGGCGCCCAGAACGCAACCATCCAGTGGGCCGGCCTCAAGGACGCCAGCGCCCGCGTCGCGACCGACTCGCAGCAACATCCGGACCGCCGGAACCACCGCTTCTTCGACTCCAAGGCGGCCGGCGGCTCCAGCACGCCCAGGCGCAACGACGACCGCTGGGGCCTCATCCCCAAGGCCCAGACCGTCCTCGAGATGCACCCCGGCTCGGTCCGCAACTTTGCCCACTTCGGATATGTCTACTGCATGCTCGTGGCCAAGGGCCCCACTGTCGAGGTTGAGGCGGACGATGACGTGCTGATATCGGGTGCCGGCGATGGAACCGTCAAAGTGTGGAGTTTGGGCCATGCCAGCGAAGAAGACGACAACGCTGGCGGCATCCAGGAGATCATGACACTAGGAACAGACGACGCCGAATCCGTCCTATCCCTGGCACTCGATGGATCTTTCCTATATGCCGGCAAGCTCGATGGTATCGTCGAGCTATGGGATCTCGATACAGCACAGCGACTGCGGGTCATCAGAGCCCATGACTGCGATATCATGTCGCTCCAAATGAGCTGGGGATATCTCTGGACCGCTGCAAGCAATGGCTGGGCTAGTGTAAGTACTTCACTCCCAGGTCCACTTCCAACTAACATGGCCGTAGAAATACAGCACAGCGCACTACGGCAAGTACCAGCACGTCTCATCAAACAACGTCACGCAAAAGTACCAGTGCCTATCCAGGTGGCAAGCTCACCAGGGCAAGATCCTGTCCTCGGCTGCCACCACTTACAAAAACAAGCAGTTCTACATTACCGGTTCCAACGATGACAACATTTCCATCTGGACTATCAAGGAGGATGCTTGCTCCAAGAAGGAGACGGACCAAAACTCGGAGAATCTGCTGCTCTCGACACTGAGAGATTTCATCTCCTACAAGACCGTCTCCTCGCGGCCCGAGTTTTCCGAGGATTGCCGCAAGGGAGCTACGTTCCTGGGATCTCTATTCAAGCGCCTCGGAGGCCATGTGGAGATGCTCAGCACCGAAAAGCCCCACAACCCGGTCGTGTACGCCAAGTTCTCGGCCAAGAAGGAGGCTGCCGAGACACGGAAGCGGATCCTGTTCTACGGACACTACGATGTGGTGGCAGCCGACAGCAGGAAGGGGAAGTGGTCGTCGGACCCTTTTACCATGCAGGGCACTAACGGATACCTGTATGGTCGAGGCGTCAGCGACAACAAGGGCCCCATCATCGCCGCTCTCTATGCCGTCACGGACTTGATGCAGGCGCAGAAGTTGGAAAATGACATCATCTTTCTGATTGAAGGCGAGGAGGAGTTTGGATCGCTGGGTTTTGAGGAGGCTGTGAAGAATAACAAGGAGCTGATTGGCGATGTGGATTACATCCTGCTGGCCAACAGTTACTGGTTGGACAACGAGGTGCCCTGTCTAACGTATGGTCTTCGAGGTGTCCTTCATACGACTATCTGCGTCGATGCGCCTCGTCCTGATATCCACTCTGGCGTCGACGGTTCGTATATGATGAATGAGCCTCTTTCCGACCTCACGCAGGTCCTGTCCAAGCTCAAGGGTCCTGGCAACAGGGTGCAGATCCCCGGGTTCTACGACGGCATCCTCGCTATCACTCCGGAAGAAGAAGCGCGATACGACGACATTGCGTCGATACTAATCCGCAAGAAGCCCGAGGCCGGCCCTGAAGACAGACTCAAGCAGTCGCTCATGGCACGATGGCGAGAGCCTAATCTGACGCTGCACCGATACAAGGTGTCGGGTCCCGACGGCAGTCTGGTCAGCAGCCATGCCAGCTCGCACATTAGTTTGCGACTGGTGCCTGGACAGGAGGTGGACACTGTCGCAGAGTCGCTCACCAAGTTCCTGCGGGAGGAGTTTGGAGTGCTCGAGTCGCAAAACCGACTGAGCATCTCAATCGACAACAAGGCCGAGCCATGGCTAGGCGACCCCAGCAACGCCATCTTCCGCACTCTGGAGGAGGCCATTCTAGAAGTGTGGGAAGAGCGGTTTCAAGCTTCGGGCACCACGACAGACGAGTCCTCGGAGGATGATTCAGAGGAAGGTCCTAAAGCTCGAGTGCAGCCCAAGGGGGGCAAGCCCCGAAAGCCCCTGTTCATCCGCGAGGGCGGTTCGATCCCGGCGATCCGGTTCTTGGAGAAGGAGTTTGGGGCGCCGGCAGCGCATCTCCCGTGCGGGCAGTCGAGCGACGCGGCGCATTTGGACAATGAGCGGATGTGCTTGATCAACCTGTTGAAGGCGAGGGAGATTTTTGCCAAGGTGTTTTCTCGGCTGTGAGGGGATGAATGGTCCAGTGTCGGCGTACGTTGATGAGGATGGTTGTAAAAGCGAGCAGAAGGATTAGAGGGGGAGAGATACCCGGGTGTTTGACGGCTGAATACAAGCATTATGAGAGAGGTATATTGAAGGGTTCAGGTTTCCTCGCCATCCATCCCCTAACACAGGAACTACATTATAATTTCGTTATCATCTGTCAGTTCGTTTAAGATGCCTGACGAAGGCCCTCCGAAATCGCGAAACCGCCCAGCACTGAAACCCATAGCTAACCCATTGCATGCGTCTTCATGGGCCCTCAATAGACTTGCAATATGGTAACGATGATTTTTCTCGGCAAACTCGATTGCCTTCGAGAAGCCCTTCTCCGGGTCTGGCCTGGCTCCATTGTCGAGGAGAAGCCGAACCATATCAAGTCTCCCATGCTCAGCTGCTCCCTGAATAGCCGTCCTGCCCCCACTTGGCGCTGCCGCCGCATTGACATCGGCTCTGTGAGCAAGCAACATTTTCGCAATCTGGACATCTCCTGAAATCGCAGCGCCTTGTAGAGCCGTGAGGCCGAATGATTCGGCAGGAGGAGCATTGACGTCGGCCTTGTGCTGCAAGAGAAGTGAAACAATCCTCACGCTGGGTTCGTTCCATGTAGTGGCTGCTTGTAGGGCTGTGCGGCCACGATTGCCTCCTGCGCGTGCATTGACGTCTGCGTGGTGTTGAAGTAGGAAGACAACCATATCTTCAGTTTCTTTTTCCTTCTCAGTGTGGTGACCTTGGCTTTCAATGACGGCTTGTAGAGCTGTGAGACCTAGCTTGGTGTCGGAGGCAGGGGCGTTGATGTCGGCATTGTACTTGAGGAGGAGCTCCACCATCTCCATGTTGTGACGGGCGGCCGCAAGTTGAATTGGGGTCACGAATATGTCCGATCCCCAGTCCCGGCCCGTGCGGAAGACTGCTCGCTCCTCAGTCACTGCGCGTTCTTTGAGTACCAATTCCAGGCACTCAAGCTGCGATGCGTGGACGAGGTGATGTAAAACGCCACATGGTCCACCGTCTGTGCGATTGATCAGAGCCCCATGAGCAAGGAGCTTCCTGAATATATGGGTTGAATAGCCAACGTCATACCCATGATATTGTTTTCTACTGAAGGCTTCAGCGGCTGCATCCAAAATGGTGATGTCTGTGTTGTCAACTGGAGGAGCTGCAACCTTCGCCCCGGCTTCAATCAGACAATTCACCACCTGGTAGTATCCACCCAGAACAGCGCCCTGGAGTGCCGTCTGTGGTCCACCATACTTAGAACTTCTGCATTGCTGTCTGTTTTTCTCATGCGCAAAATTGGCGGGCACATTAACATTCGCGCCCCGTTCGAGGAGATGTTGCACAAGGGCAAGATGCCCCTCGCGAGCTGCAGCCTGCAAAGCGTTGCTCACAATTCCATACGCATTGATGTCGGTCCCTATATCGAGCAAACGGTCGCATTTCTCGATGCTTCCGAAATAGGCACTCATCTCTAATGCGACTGGGTTGGCCACGGAGACGTGAAATTGTAATCGGCTTAGAAGCAGGCATTTGTCCCTTATTAGGATCCGCCTGTCTAAATTACGTAAGGGTAGGACTGCGCAGCGCAAGGCACGGGAGAGACCTTCGTTTGTTGTGCTCGCTCCAGCTTTGATCAAGAGATATAAGATGTCTGGCGAAACGTTGTTGCCGCAGATCGCGAGATGAATAGGATGAGTTGAGTCGAAATGGCTTCCCGAATTCTCCTCATACTGCGTTGAGATACCATCGGAGTCGGAGTCCTCTTCGTCGAAGTTGGAGCTCTCTTCGTCGAAGTTGAAGTCCTCTTCATCAGAGTCGGAATCTTGGCCAGTGCCGTTATAGTGCTCCACACGACGATATTCAAGTGCATTTGGGTCTATGCCTCGATGCAGCAACGTTCTCACCGCGCTGACGTTGCCCTGCTTGACCGCGAGCCACAAAGCTGACTCTAGCGCTCCGTGTCGAACATTACCATGCCGCAAGAGGAACCGGGATAATGAATGGTTTCCATTCTCTGCGGCTTTAACTAAAAGAAATGAACGTATGGCAATATCTGAGTCTAATTTTGATTCAGCAAAACTTTGAAGTTGCTCATAGATGGCCGGACAATTCCTTTTAGCATGTTCGAGGATGCTGTGTTGGTCTATTCGGAGGTTGTGAAATAGCTTGCTCCCCGCGTCGAGCAGCAACTGCACCATGTCCACGTTGTTGAGACGTACAGCTTCAACCAAGGGAGTGATTCGGGGATCATTATGTCGCTTGTTGATATTCGCTCCTTTATCGATGAGGTAGCAGACTATTTCGGCTGACCCAACGCGAACTGCAGCGCATAGTGGGGTCATGGGCTTGTGTCTTCTGACACCAATGTAGTTTACAATGGCGCTGTTGGCGGAAACTAGCGTCTTCACCATCTCCAAATTTTCCAACTCTACCATGCGAATGAGTAGACTTCCACCCAAGGACCCCGAAAGAGTCCGCGCATCCGCTGTTCGTATGAGCTGGAAAACTTCGAGTGGATGATTCGTGATGAAATCAACCTCGCGGTAAAGATTTTCTCTTCCCCATAGGTGGTGTGGTGGGAAGAGCAGCCTTTCATTCGAAAGCACACGGAGCACTTCACCGATAAAAGTCCCCGTTTCAGGTGAACCTTTCCGTAAGAAGCCATACAGCCCGTTGACATGACCTTTATCGACAATCCAATAGATGAAATTCAACAGCTGTTCCTCGGAAAGAGATCGGTTCAAGACTAGGCGGCTGACAATGGCGAACATTTGATTCATCGAGTCCTTGTCGTGGCCATCAAAGCGGAGCTCGTCATCTCCTCGGGAGTATGTGAAGACCTTTTCTACCAGGCTTGCCACAGACGTCAGATGCTCGAGCTTTGGGTCCCCACCGATCAGTATCGACGCAAGCCACCCGGGTTCACTCCTCTGAACTCTGCCATGAACTTGGTCCCAAGATGGCCAGGATGGTGAAGTTGTTGGATTACCAGTTTCGAGGAGATTTTCTGTGCGTATTCCAAACATTTCAGATGGGGTTCCTAACCATCTTCGTGAATATTCCAGAGCAATAGCATGTCAAGTGATAGCACATACCTGGCGAGACGATGAGAGGCCGACATGAGTCTTCTAGCCCATGTGTGGTACCAATAATTCTCGAGAAACTTCTTGATACGCTGCAAGTTGTGAGTAAGGGAGAGTCTTCTCTATGGCGTAGAGCAAGCTGCCGAGGTTGGCCTGAAGGCTCCCCCGTCGAAGCGCCTGCAGCCACTCGATCCCGATGAGGCTGCAGTAATGACTCCATGTCGAGATGTTCCACATCAGCAAGGCTAGTGATATGTGAAGAGGAACAATGGGCTGTGCCGAAAAACTCTTCGAATTGAGGCGTGCTCCAGTCCAGCTCGATTCCTTCCATGGAAAAGTCGAGCTCTTGACCGTCCGCGCTCATCCCGAAACCGTTACTGAACATGATACTCGAAGGATCAATGACGGACTCCAGATGCAGGCTTCGAGGTGTGGCGAGCCTCTCTGCGGAATGGGGGACAGCACTGGAACCCTTGCCTGCTCCCTGGGTGCTGTTTTGGGCGCCTGGATTGCGTATTTCAATCCGCTGCCGACCGTGCTTTCTGGCGGTCAAGTCTGAGAGATCACCAATGAGTCAAATTCCGAGTCTCAATAAGACGTCACTCACCGATTCCAGTAGGTATGGCACCTTCCTTCTCTTTGCCATAGCGCCGAAGTGCTCTCGTCACACGTTCTGGATCTTGTCGTCGGCCGTACAGATACACTTCGGAGCCTAGTCCTCTGGCTTCTCTGTTGCAAATTTCCCGAGCAATCCCTCGCCACTCTCGAGCGCTTAAATTCTTGAGGCCGCTGAACATGCCCTTGAACTGCCGGACACTTCCACCTGGTCAGTTTTTCGTTTCTTGCAGAGTCACCAAACATACGTAAAGGCAGTGCCGTGTTGCTCATTGAGGCATTTAATAGTATCCTCAGCGCTTTTCCCCTCGTCGATGCACAGCCTGATCACATCTTCTTCATAATACGCCAGATTTGTGGACATTTTGAACGGATTGCGATGTGCCAGACGCCCGAAAGGCCGGCAGGTCGGATAAAAATCGAATTTGAATGCCAGAACAGAAATAAAGAATCGGCATCTAGCTGGGATGCAGGATTGTAATATCTGTTTCTCAAGAGCGGGAATCTCAAAGCCTTAAATTGCCCAACAGGTTGGCCTTTGAATGTGGCTTGCGGAGCCGGCAATTGGTCGCCTTATTTTCCGACCACGCTCGACAACGCATAGATGCATGCATGAGTGCCTGGAGTTTGGGGCGGGCTTGAAACTTGCACTTCTGCCTAAAGCCGATGACGTGTATTTCTAGTCTTGTGAAACATTAGAAGAGCCGAATTCCACAGCGGCAGTTTTCAGGCAACCTGAACGTATCCTCTTAGCAACTGATTATTGAACCCCATAACATGGAATATAGTAATTATCTCCTTTACATCCTCAGATACTTCTATTATACTGATATCTCTCGAGGGATCGTAGCATCTATCCCCCTAACCCCATCCCATCTACCACCACCATTTGATGGCGGCCCACTCTGTGCTGACTTGTTCTGCCAATTCCGTAATGTTTCTTTCCTGATATCCCGGTTTGTTTGTTAGGATCTTTCTCCCTATGGCTAGAATGCTCATGTGCAGGTTCGAGAGTCTGATGCCACGTCGCCAGATGAACAATCCCGCCATTAATCCTACGACCCTGCAGGCAAGATTTTCTACCGGTCGCAGATCATGCCAATAAATCAGAAAGGCGTTGTAAAGGATAACCAGACCAGAAATAGTACGGGTGAGCGATGTAGCGAGTCCGATACGGTTTCTGATGTTGAAGTGCCAGGGGCTATCAATGCTGAGATAGGACTAGAATTTCTCCACTCTCTAAGGAAACCGCAGTTGCTGTCTGTAATAATCAATATCACATAACTCCAATTAAAATTGAAAGCATACCGGATCTCTTTGAACTCCCTAGACTAGAGTATAAGGACGCTCATTTTTAGTCACGGCACTAAATAGGATAGGTGTGATTTTGAATAGTGGGATGATTGGGTGGAAATTTTAGTGCTACCTAGCAAGTTTAGTCTCTCAGTGGGTCACGTGCGAGTGCACGTTGAATCTCATTACCTTAAATCATAATTTAGTGTTGACCCGGGAGTTTCGGTATTCCCGATGACGTGCGGTAAGAGTCGGAGAGATCGACATGGATCAAGAACTTCCCGAGATGTGATATCTGTGTTCTAAAGATGGAATGCTCAAAGTGAGGTAAGATGATGGAACGATGAAGCCCTCATCGCGCCACTCGACAGTGTAGGGTAGCTGAAGAACCAGGGCGACAAAACGGTGGGGCAGCACAGCAGGGTCACAGCTCTAGCCTTATAGGGCAGGCAGGCCCAAGACCAAGCAACAGCTGCAGGGCGGCTATGGCGATCGCCCCGGAACGCTATAATTAGCGTCCCTCTGGGCTCCGTCGGTGCTGCGCCGCCCTGGGGCTGAGCGGGCTTTTGGCGATCCCTTTGTGTGTCTGGGTTCCGCCTTTGCCGTCTAGGGCGTCCACTTGGTCAGTGTTGGGTGTTGTTCAGGAGGAGCTGGTCGCACTGGCATGTATACACCTCTACCTGCAACAACCCAGATGGCCTAGACCTAGACCTGTTTAGGATTACGTTCCTCCCTTTTGAGGCGCAAGCTGATCGACCGTGGTGCCTTGGCTGGTGGTGATGTTGGTGGTGCTCCTCTGCTGACAGGATCAGAATGGATGACGGCTGAATGGACGTCGATGGAGCCTCACCTGAAATTAATAAGACGGTTTAACTGGCGGCCTTCAACCCCCCTTCAGCCACCATTTTCCCTCTCCTCGTCCCCCTGTGTTGTCTCCCTTTTTTGCTCGCTGGAAAAATCCCCTCAACAGATCCTCTCGAGGCTGAATTGTCTCTCGTTCGTTTCATCGCTCGCTTGCTCCCCCCCCGCGCCAACTGCTTTCGGACAACGCGCATTCGGAGCTGAGGTGGCTGGTTGACGGCTGAACCAATTCTGCATTCTCTCGCTCGTCACTGTCGCTCCCGCCACTGGGTTTCTTGTAACCACGCTCGCAATCGGATCTTTCGCTGTCGATATTGCGAGGTAGCCTTGGGGACTGCAATCGCCATCACTCGCTCGAGCCCACTGCCACCTGGATACTGGACCCGCGATCGAAATCGAAGCAAACGAGAGCACACAACACAACACGTCACAATGGCGCCCCGATCGCTGTGGTCGTCCCTCCCCCTCCTCCTCCTCGCTCCCTCGCTCTCCCTCGCCGCTTCCAACGACTTCTCCTTCTACCCCAAAAACGCCCAGAGCTGCCTGTACAAAGCGGCCGACAGCGCCGCCTGCACCGGCGACACCAATGCCGCGCTCAACGAGTGCCTGTGCAGCAACACCAGCGGCTTCGTCACCGACACGGCCAAGTGCCTCGGCAGCGAGGACCCGGATGACGTTGATCAGGTGTACACGGACATGAGCGGCGCGTGTAATAACTCGAATACGCCCATGGGTCTGACTGAGGCCGAGTTCAAGGCGGCTGCTGCTCAGGGCGCGTCTTCCTCGGCGGATGCATCCTCGACGACGGCATCGGCAACCGAGTCTGCTACCCAGTCTACGACGGATGCGGCCACGACAACAGCGTCCGAATCGAAATACGTAACGACTACTTCGGGCGGCAAGACAGTCACCGTCATCGCGAGCCAGACCAGCACCAACGACAAGAACAAGGACGACAAGAACAGCGACGACAAGAACAGCGACGACAAGAAAAGCGGCCTCTCCACCCCCGTCACTATTGGAATCGGCGTCGGCGGCGCAGTCCTCGGCGCAGCCATCGTCGGCGCCATCGCCTTCTTCCTCCTGCGCCGCCGGCGAAAGGGCGGCGAGGAGTCGCACCCGATGCTCCCCACCGACCAGCAGCAGCTGCACCCGCAGGGCGTCCCGCCGCAGTACGCGCCGGGCATGGGCTACAGCGACAACAAGCCGGCGTGGACCCCGGGGGGCTACACGCCGAGCCCGGCGCCGAGCCAGGATCCCGGCCAGAAGAACTGGAACGCGCCGACGCAGTACCCCGCCGCTGGGTATCCCGCCCCGGGCGCGCCAGGGCTTCCGCCGCAGCAGGGTGTTGCGCCGGGGCATGTCTTTGAGATGGAGGGCACGGTGGCTACGGCGGCCGTGGAGATGCCGGGCTCGGTGGTGCATAGCGGGCAGCAGGGACACCAAGGATACCAAGGACACCCGGGCCAGCAACAAGGCTGGCAGTAAGAGTGCTTCAAGCCCTCTTCGGATATAATTGGACCTATTTAGATGTATTTGGGTGGCCAGCGTGATACGGGAACGAGAACGGGAACAGGAAACAGGACACACAGGAATGGCGGGGCGTCGAATGGTTTGGTCGGGACGGAGGCCGACAGCTCAAAAGGCGGCGCCTGGACGGAGTTTTTTATTATAATTTTTATTGATTTATACCTGGATGGGATCCTGGGTGTCGTCTATTGGGGGATGTACATAGATGGCGGGTACAATGCGTATATACCACGTTATTCAAGAACAAAGACCTAAAGAGCTCCCACAGACCTCGCTATTTTGGTTCGTCTTTTGGCAACACCGGCCACCTTCGCGCCCGTGCCGGTGGCGGATTGAGGCGGCGCCCCGATGCTCTGGCACTGGCTAGGTTCTGGATTAGCATGCGATAGTTCGAGGGAAACACGTCAGGTTCTGCTTTAGGTCGGACCTCAGCTGAGTTGGTCGCTGTGCCTCGTTTGCCTCTGGGGACAGCCAATTAAACCACGGTAGGATGATACCCCGGGCGGACTTGGCTGGGAACCGGAACGCCGTTGCATAGCGACCTGAAGCTGAGCTGTAGCTGTAAATCAGGCCAACCATATGTCCCCTACTTTGCTCTCATCCCATCTCTCCCCGTTCATAAGCCCGTGGATGTACGCCTCGCCAATCACCGCCCAATCGGACCCTCGCTCTCGCAGAACAATCGGCAGTCTCGCTCCCTTCAACAGGGCAATCTTGTCGCCTACTCGCGCAGCCTGGGGCACGATCCCAAACATGCCGTCGTCGCTCGCCCTCATCATCCTCCTCCCTTCCATCACTGACAACCGCTGGAAGAATGCGCTGGATTCAGGCCCGGGCAGGTTCCAGCCGCTGATGTGAAGTGCTGCCAGGAGCGCTTTTTGACCTCTGATGCCGGTTAGTTTACCTGCAGACTTCAGTAGTCTCAATCCACGAGTGACAATGTCTGCGTGTCCTGCAAAGGTCTTGACATCACTGAACTTAACTGTGTCTTTGTCGGCGCCGACACGTCCTGCCACCATCGTCTGCCGAAATGCCTCCTGGACCGACTCCCCTGTCGCAACGTAGGATTGCTTTATGCTGCTGCTGGTTGTAAGATTTGCAGTGTCCTTCATCGCCTCCCAGGTTTGGACGCTCTTGGAAACAGAGCCTCTAAAGTCCTCGAGCGAGGCACTGCTAAAAGGGCGTAAAAGACCTTCATAGGGTGAAGGGCTGTATATGTCGCGCGCATCCGGATGCATAGTATGCAGGGCCTCGACGCTCGTCACGATGAAGCCAGACACGCCGAGGGTGCGGTTTTCTGGGCCGAGCTTGACCGTGTAAGTGCTGCCGGGACCCGAGGCTGCGAACTGCGGGATGGCATCGCCGTTCTGTTCGGCAGGACTGTCGAGCTCCAGGCCCTGCAGCGACTGGATGAGGCGGGAGCAGTTGGTCCAGTCCGGAGCCCAGGTTGGCAGTGTGCGTAACCTCGTGTCTCTTCCACGCGGGACGCCGAGTAGGTCGAGCGTGCCGTCCTGCTCCATGATTGCGATGGCTATGTCTATGAACACCTTCTCTGGATTTGACCAGCCTCGATGACCAATCTGGATCGATTGAAGCGGCTCCAGCAACCCGAGTAAGCAGTATACCTTGTCCAACATGGCCTCGACGTCGTAATGCCTGCCCGCTAGCAAGAGAGGCAAGATCCTCGTATGCCTCTGGGTCGCATCCCGATATTGCGTCCTCGCGAGCTCCATAACCCGGGCGAACGTGGTGTCCTCACGGCATAGTGCAAAGTACTCCAAGTCTCTCGCCGCATGCAGCCCTCGCATCAACAAGTCCCAGGAAACTGGCCTGCTGGTGTCCTTGCCGCCGCCCTCGACCAGCAAGATGACAGTCGGCGAAACACAGACGTCATGAATAGACCACAGATCCTGGAACCACGGCCGTGTGAAGAGCGCCAGCCAGGTGCGCACGCAAGGGTCCCAGGGAGCGGGGATATTCAGCTTGGCAAAATCGCCTGGCTTGAGGTCCACGACGATGCGCTCGTCGCCTGCCGCGCGCATTCTATCGCGGGCGTCGATGATGTCCTCGGCGACGTGCAGACTCTGAGCGAGCCCATTGTCCCGCCCAAGCCAGACCAAGGTCGTCGCCGCGCCGCGAAAGATGTCGCGCCGTACGAGGACAAGCTCGTCCCGCTCGTCTGAAAACTCGGGGATGCAAATCTCGTCGGCCCAGAGCACGCGCACGCCGTCGCGGCTGCGGTGGTGCACGAGGGCCTCGGCGAGCTTGAGGCTGACGGTGAGCTTGCGGCCGTCGATGTACACGGGCTGGAAGGGCTGCGGGTAGTCGTTCTGCCACGACCACGCGTACGAGAGGGCGTCGTAGACGGGGTTCTCGGTGAGGCGGACATTGCGGAGCTTGCATTCGATGGGCGCCCAGAGCGAGGCCGAGGGCTGAAGCTCGATGAGGCGGATCCAGGGGCCTTCGGGTGTAGATGGCAGCGGGTGATGGAAGAATGTCGGCGTTGGCTCTGGCTTGACGAGGCTCTCGTAGTCAACGCTTCCTGAAGCGGGCTGCGAGTGTGATTTCCGCGCGGTATCGATTTGCTTGCGCTCTAGTTCTAGAGATTTAATCAGTTGCTCTAGGTTTCTGACCTCGCGGAACTGATCAACTGGGATGACGTTTTTCCCCAAGGTGATGGGCCTTGCCCCCACCAACTCCCTGGTGAGAGTCCACATGATTTGCATGGCGGTTGAGAGTCACCACCGCTTGATGGTAAAAGCGGGTTATGTGTCAAGGAGGTGGGTTTGGTAATAAGCAGGTTAATAATCTCTGGCAATACTGATGAAAGAGGATGGATTGTTGGCTTGGATGCTACCAAATCGTCCCATACATATTTGGCTTTCACAGGATTCTGTTGCAAGGAGCCAGGATGGTGGGTTGTAGGGGTCGTAGCAGGGGGTCCGCTCCAACGTACTAAATGGCAGACCGCCACGCTTCCCTTGTAAAATGAAGGCTCTTTCAATGTCTGCATCGTATTCAATTGTTGGGCTATTTCGTGCAGCTCGTGGTAATATATTCTCATAGGATTCGCCCTGCAGCGTCTCAATTACCACTTGGGTGAGAGGGAGCTGGTGTCCAACGCTATGGCCGTTTGGTGCTTAAGCCTGGAATTAGGCGATTCATCCTGCTCTGGCCTACAATGGACAATTTGAAGTCCTGTGTCGGTCACTCGTGATGATGGAGTTGTGACATGGTTGAGCATATCTGGTCGCACAGATCTGGTTGAAGGGACTATCACTTCTTCTTTGGGTGGCAGCTCAGAGGGAAGCTGCCGCCCATGTCTGAAAAGGGCTACAAGCGTCGGCATTTTCGGCGGCTAGGCCACATTTGCACATGCTTCTGTGTTCACTCGGACCCATCGTGTCTGAGTTGCAACGTCGAATTCACCAAAAACAACCGCCAGCGAGAATATTGCCACGCATTTACTACAAAGGACTGTCATCAACCACCGAATCGTTATTATGGCGCCCAATAAGACGTTTGTCCTCATTACCGGGTATGTTGCAGCGGGGCGTCAGCATGCAACAGCCAAGTGGCTGGTTAGGGATGAGATGCGACGCTGACACTCGAGCTACAATAGGTGCTCGCCCGGAGGCATTGGCCATGCGTTGGCGCTCGAGTTCCAGCGAAGAGGTGAGTTGCAGTGTGGTGTCACTTGTTGTCCGCGTTCTGATCCATCTATAGGCTGTCATGTCATTGCAACGGCGCGAAACACCAGCCTCATCGCCCACATGGAGGGTCCCAGCCTGAGTGTCCTGGAGCTGGACGTCACCAAGCCGGCCAGTATCGTCGAGTGCAAGGACAAAGTCGGCGCCATAACCGGTGGACGTCTTGATGTTCTCATCAACAATGCGTGAGTTCATCCCACTCAAAGCAGAGAACCTATGCTCATATCCTGATGATGCTAGTGGACGAACTCACACCATTCCCGCACTTGACATGGACCTCGATGATGTCCGCGCCACATACGAGGTCAATGTCTTTGGCCCCATGTCTACGGCTAAGACCTTTGCCCCTCTGCTCATACAAGCCCGCGGCCTCATCATCAACATTTCGTCCATTTCCTCCGTCGTCCCCTACCTTTTCGGCGCCATCTACTCCTCTACCAAGGGCGCCATCAACACCTACTCTCGCGCCCTACGCATGGAGTTGCGCCCTTTCGGCGTCCGCGTCATGGTCGCCATGACAGGTACTGTGCAGTCCAACATCGCGAGTCACTTCCACCGCACGCTGCCTGCCGGCTCGCTCTACATGCCCGTCAACGACATGTTCGAGCGCCGCTTGACATTTAGCCAGACCAGTGCCACGGTGCCGACTGAGGCCTACGCTCGCAAGATTGTAACTCAGGCTCTCAAGGGCGAGGGCTGGCTTGGTGGGTGGATTGGGGCCACGCCTGAGTGGTACTGGGCTGGTGGCATGTCGGGAATTGTGTGGTGCACGACGTTGTTGCCGAGGTGGGCGAGTGAGCGTTTCATAGCCATCTTCTTCAATATGGGAACTATGGCAAAAAGACTCCAGGCTGCGTGGGCCAAGAAGGACTAATAGATGGATTGGACGAATGGGAGGGAAATGGTCAAGAGTTGCGATGACAGGACAATGAGAAAAAGTGATGCGATTAATGCGAGATTACTTCAGGGCAGAATACATACGCCATTGTGTTGTTCCTTGTCAAGTTTCGCCAACGGTTTTAAATACGACATTCTCAATGTACCACAAGATCCTGATAGCATGCTTAAGCCCACTTTCCGAGCACACTCATGAGAATCATGCCGGAGAGCAATCCACACATGGCCAGTACCGTCGTCAGTGCATTTGCATCCGTCAACTCACCGCCGAGCATCCAGTCATGCGCCCACATCTCTACCAACCCAACCCAAATCAGGATACCAGCCGAGAGCGCATCCAGTGTACCAATGGCAATCAGCGTCTTGGGGTCGTTGCCGTTGAAGACGTCCAAAACACCGATGCCGATAGCCATGCCGATGGGCGTGACCAGCGCAAAGCCAGACGCCAGGAGGAGCTTCTTGGCCAGCGATACCGTGGATGGCTGGCTGCGGTCGACGGGCGGACCGATGGGGGCGTCGTGGGCGTGCATGTGGGCGTGGTCGGTGTGCGAAAAAGCGACGCCGCCGTGGCCGAGAGATGCGATACGCGTGCCCAGCGCGATGCCTTCGAAGAGCTGGTGGAAGATGATGACGATGGCGAGGGTGATGAAGAAGGAGTCACCGGCGACGACGAGGGTGATGCCAATAACTAACTTGTCAGTGTTGTGCTAAACGAGGAGGCAGACGACTTACGCAATGAGTGGAAGATGATACCAGTCTCCATGATGGTAATGTTGGCCATCTCAGCCGACGCAACAACCTTAGGAGACGAGTCGGACTCGTCAGTCTCACTCTTCTTCTTGGCTTGCCATCGAATAGCTCGCTGGACAATAAACTCAATCAGGAACGAGAGGAACAGACCAGCCATGATGATGGCCGAAGTTGTGGCCTCGTACTGGAGCTCCCCGAGGCATTCGTTGGTGAGCATCATGCTCGCGTGCGTGTACAGCTGTTGGCCGAGTTAGCGCGGTCTGAATGGGATATCGGAGACGGGGCGCGTACGTGGACGAACGCGGTCGAGATGATGACGCCGGTGCCGAATTGCTTGAGGACGATGAGGAATAGGTTGGACTTGACCGGCGTGAATGTCGCCATGAGGATGGGACCAAAGACACCTGCTGCGTGTTAGTGCGGACTTGCGGGTTGGTTCAGGGAAGCGTACCAATTGAACTCGCGGCAAGGACGACGAAAAGCATGCCGATTCGGATGGAGATGTTGTAGTCGCGGTCTTTTCGCTCGCAGGTGGCTGTAGATTCTTCGGAGTTTCCGCCGGTGCAGTGCCTGTGGGTGTTAGTACCAACGAGAGAAACACGAGATTGAAGGGGGCTTTTACTCGACGCCAGCGTGGAAGTGGCAGTGTTCCTCGTCGGGATCTGACTCTCCGGACTCGATGTCTTCGACTGCTATGATGCTGGCTTCGCCGTCGTCTGTGAAGCAGTAGCTGAGTTTGGTTAGCACGGGTTGAGAAGGGAAGACCGTTGAAGCATCCGCGGCGCTGTGCTGGTTTAAGACTTACATTTCGGTGTCGTGGCTGTGGCATCCTGTAAACTCGGCTGGCACGTCGCTGGTTACGGTAATGGTGGTCTGGACGTAGTATTCCGTCGAATCAGCCGTGCAGAGTCTAGGATTTATTAGTTGGACGGTCCACATGGCTAGTTGGACACGGAGATATCGTACACGGAGCTTGATTCCAGATGGCAATCAGTGACAGCAGTGATGGTGAGGCCGGTTGAAGTCCCTGTTTCTGAAGCCGTAGCAGAAGCGGCATCCGTGACGGTGGCGTCGGCGCCGACGATCTCGACCTCGCCGCCGCTGGGAGACATGCACCATCTAAGAACGAGTGAGAAGCTGTCTGCAAGGGAAAGAGTAGAAAACTCACGTCTCTGTGGAGTGGGCGTGGCAGTCAGTGTAGGACGATGGGAAGTCCTCAGTGGCTGTTGCGTCGGCGAGGATTCGGTACTCAGTCGCATCGGCTAGACAGTACCTGAGTTCACGGATTCTGATTAGCAAGAGCACAATAATATCACGGACGAAATATTTGGGTTCACTTACTGGACGGTTCCGTGAAGATGACAGTCTGTCAGCGAGGATAGCTCCTCACCGGAAGAACTCGCCGTCGTAGTGACCGAGTTTTCCTGTCTTCGCATCGGGTTCATCGAAGCAGAGACGATGCCCACGAACAGAAGAGCACCAACCACCATGACGGCGGGCCCGCTATAGCCGTGTCTAGTCCGACCCATGATTGTCCTGTATGTTACAGATGCCGAGCGTCGAGGGAGCATAGAACGAGCAGTCTAGGGAATCGCAGCTGAGAAAGGCTCGGCGGATACCAAGACGAGGCAGCAAGTGGTGAGCTCGCACTGATATGTAGGTTCTCAAAGACGGAATTTTTACTTGGCCGGCGTGGGGGCCTTGAGGGCATGACACAGCGGATTGCTCTGGTGCGGTTAGGCGTTCAACATCAAGGTCCTCACAGATGGAGTGCCAAGCTTCGGCGGGCTCCAGCGGAACGGGGCTTCTGCAAGACCGGACCTTTTGGGATGTGCTCTTGCAGGAAACACCAGGTGGAGAGGGATAGGGATGTGTAGACAGACGAGCGGCGGGGCGATGATATGTTCTGGTCCGGAAGTTGGTTTGGGAGGAGACGAGGTTCGTGGGCTATGACATGACTGGTGCAGAGTGGTTCCATGGCCGAGCAACTTGCCAGCATGATGATTCACTGATTACTCTACCGACATCAGGGTGCTCACAGTGTTTTCGGTCGTATTGGAGCGAGAGTGCATCAATATGTGTCACTTGTCAACTGCGGCTCCCTGGCAAAGCGAACACGGGAGACCCGATTCGACAGCAATACGGACGCCCCGCGGACGCATTACGTCGATGGCACTGCTCTATCCAGGCGACGCAACCGCTGGGGGCCATTCTCCACCGTATCCATGTTGTTTATGTGGTTTTCGTTGGCAGCGAGCAACACCATGGAGGAGTTGAGAACCCGGATGGATAGATGGATCACGGCGCCAAGCCGCACTGGGGACAAGGCCGAACCCCCCCCCCCCCCTTCGCGACCGGACCAGGGCGCCGGCGCATGGCTTGCATGCACGGCGGGTTTCTGGGATGAGGGAAATATTTTATTCGGTCTTTTTGGGCGTGGTTGCGTGTGTTTGGCCGGGGAGGCTGCTGGCTGGCGTGGGTGTTTGGCAGCTCTAATGCGTAAGCTTATTGGAAACCTAACTTAAAACTCTGAACTGACGGCTACTACTGGGTTTAGTAGGGTGTGTAGGGTTCGGGAACATTTGATCGAGATTTTTTACTTTATTTTAGAACATGGGGTGTGATAGTCATCATCATCTACAATGTTCAACAAGTGGTGTTGTAGAACTATGCACTGAATTAACCTGAAATAGTTCACCGTCTTCTTTAATTCTCTAACCATGACATCACTGACGTGAAGCCAGAAACCCACATGTATCCGGCTCAATTAAATAAAGCAATTGCCCTGCTGAATCGAAGTAATTATCCTGCATCTATCATTTTGCTCCATGTCCAATGGATCCAAGCCAGTACAAGTCCAGCCATTTCAGATCCCGAATCGTTTAGAGAGCCAGGACGGCAGCAGCAACCATGCCTAGAATGGGCACCATTTCCATACCGGCGGCGCCAGTGGCAGTGACAGCGTTGCCGCTGGCGGTGGGAGTAGAGTCACTGGCAGCGGCAGTAGAGTCGCTGGCAGCGGGGGTGGAATCGCTTCCGCCAGTGGTGGCGCGGGCGCCGTCGCAGTGCCTTTGGACGATGATTAGCAGTGATTATGGGATAGACTGAGGATGACTTACCAGTGGTCGCCGTGGGCCTCACACCCGTAGGACTCGGTAGGGCTGGCAGCAGCAGATCCGGTGCCGGTCTCATCGTCGTGGTCATCGTGGTCGTGAGCCTCAGTGGTGGTGGCAGCAACAGCCTGCGAGACGACGGTGCTCAGAGTAGCGCGAGCACCCTCGCAGTGGTAGTGGTCACCATGGGGCTCACAGCCATACGACTCGGTAGGAGAAGCAGCCAGCGTTCCGGTTCCGGAAGCGTCGGTGTGTTCATCCTCATCATGGTCATCCTCATCGTGGTCGTGCGCCTCGGTGGTGGCAGCCGCGGCCGCAGATGTCACGACGGTGCTGAGAGTCGCGCGGGCGCCCTCGCAGTGGTAGTGGTCGCCGTGAGGCTCGCAGCCGTAGGACTCGGTGGGCGAGGCGGCCAGAGTCTGGGCGAAGGTGGAGGGGAGGAGGCCCAGGAGGGCGACGGCGAAGGCAGCGGTCTTCATCTTGACAGTAGAGGAGGATGGATGACAACGAGTGACAGGTGAACAGAGTTGGTGATGTAAGATGCGATGCAAGTGTGGGAAGAGGGAGGGAAGAGGAGTGCGCGAGGTCTTTATACTCCATGCAGGCGCGAGCTGGTTAACAGGAGCTGCAGTCAATACTCAGCCAGTCACAATGTACATAGTAGCGCAGACGGACGCAGTGAATCACGGGTTCCCACATGCAGTTACGGCCGAGGAGTGAACGAACAGGCTAGCAAACGAGTTCTTCTGGGATGCACCTCTTCTGGGATCCTCCGGGACAACTGGGGAGGCCGGTCACCGGTGGGGGGCCAGTAAGGGAGACGATGGAGACGACGGAGACAAATAGAGGCGATCCAGACGAGGAGTCGTGCTACAGGCATGCAAGTATTCTGCTCATCCTGAACATCCCGGTTAAGCTGGTCAAGCCTGGTTAAGCATGACTGCAAGCATGGCGGGAAGCATGATTGACCACACCACCATTGGCTCCATACCATGCACACAAAGCGTGGGGTTCATTTAGCCTCGTACGAAAAGCTGCCCCAATAGAGAATTGCGAGTCGAGGTGAGAATCGTGAGGTGAGGCTTGGCGGATACTTGGCGTGGCCATCCGGGTCCTCGTCGAGGTCCCGCTCACCGAAACAGTGGGTTTGCGTGGCTGGTGGCAAAGGGATTTTTGTCATTCAGCCGAGTTTGCATCAGGTAAAATAATCGCCAAGACCTCCAAGTCCATCCAGGTTCGTCTGGTCTCTCGGTTTGCGGTTTCTCGTGTTGGTTCTGTTGTGACGAGTTGCGTCAGGCGGAATCACCAAAAGGCTCTTCCACTCTGGCGAATTACCAACCTAACCACGATTCAAGGCCCCGAAACAAGACTTCGGAAATGACTCGGATCTCTCGTCTCGCTGCCATGTTTTGGCCGCTCGTCTTCACCCCATTCTTGGCCATCTCAGCAGCCAGCGAAGCGGGTAGAATCCAGACTCTCTCACATGAGGGTGAACCAGACCTGGCCTCAATGGCTTTGGACGGGGAAGAGCTGGTTCGTCTTACTCACCACCCATCTCTCAAATCTTCATCATGATTTCCGAGTCACTTACCGGGAAACCAACAGACAGATCATCTCAACTCCCTGGTTGAGTTCCACGAAGTCATCGTCACCATTGAGCAAATTACTGGCGCCCCCACCACTACTCGTCATACACAAGAAAAGAGCAAATTGCTCAGCAGTCTTGCTAGACCTAGAGGCTCCTTGCCAACTAACCATCCGAGGCATCGTCTCCTCGATGCCCTCCATGGATTCACCAGATACCAAGAGCGCCAAAAGACAGAGCTCGATCGACTGAAAGGTCTCTACAAACATGTTTCGAAAGCTCAGAAATCGGTAAGAATGACCGCCTTATGAAGTAAAATCAGGTGTGGCTTTTTTAACGCTCAGGTCAGTTGCTAGAGCACCATGTCAAGTACTCCCAGAAGTTCAACCGCATCAACCACATTCTATCACAAAACCAGGCGCTCTGTGACCGTATCGTCGAAAATGCACTTAGATTCTACGAAATTGGAACTGAAGAGCTCCAAAAGCACATCAAAAACACCGAAAGTACTGGGAAGAAAGCAGACAAAATTGCAGTCTCGCAGTCCCTGAAACACATTGTGCGTGATTGGACAAAACCTGGAGCACATGAGCGAGATGGGCCTTTCCAATGTCTTCTGAAAACTTTGGAGCAAATGTTCCCGGGCCGAGATTCAACCTCGGCTCCTATCAAAGCACTCCTGCCAGGGGCTGGGTTGGGAAGACTTGGATACGATATTGCCAACCTCGGAGGTACGAAATACTATTCTGAGGAATCTTAGGGAGTTTCACTGACACAAACACTTAGGATTCGACGTTACACTCAACGAGTGGTCCATGTATATGAACGTGGCCTACCGTTTCCTGGAATCCCACCGAGCCCGGCACACCGAATCCCTCCACCCCTTCATCGACGGATGGTCGCACCACGCAACAGAAGCCGATATGCACCGGAAACTATCCTTCCCAGACGTGGACATCAACGCCAGCTCTGTGGTGATGGTAGAGGGCGACTTCACCACAGCCTTCCAAAACCAGGCGGGAAACTACGATGTCGTCGTGACGTACTTCTTCATCGACACGGCGCGGAATCTGATGAGCTACTTCGACACCATCAAGAAGGTGTTGAAACCAGGTGGTTACTGGATCAACCTAGGTCCGCTTCTATACGGCACAGGCCCGTTTGTTCAGCTGTCTCTGGAAGAGATTGTGTTGGTCACCGAGGCGATGGGATTTCAATACCTCGACACTGACGAATCATGTGGAGATTTGACGTTGCCCGATAGAAAGGTCAGGGGAATGGAGGGTATATACGGCTTTGATGATAGGGCTCTGACTAAGAGTGCGTATAATGCCCAATTTTGGGTCGCAAGGAGGTCCGAAAAGATATGAGGACTAAAGATATATGAGAGGTGTTTGATATGTAATACACACATGGCCAAAGTGATGAACTGCGTTGCTGATATTTTAACTATTTTCAGGCCACTTTAGCAGCAGGAAGGGACGGAAAACAACACCCAACTCATTAACTTACCCTAGGGGAAATGCACAGAGAGTCGTCGCACAGGCGTCTTGGCCGGTCAGCCCGAAGCTGCACCAGATGACGCGTATGAGGTCGGATCAATCTGCGGCTTATGTCTCCTGATAGGGAAGCATCTCATGAGATAGAATATCGCGTCAGTCGCAGGAAAGTTCGCTGGCAAGGCATCAATGGGGGCCTGCGGCAGCCCGATATCTGAGGGAGGTTGAAGACGGAGGTTGGACAGGGAATGTAGTGACGGCAAGAATAGACTCAAATAAATCTCTCAAAAATAAAGACAATCAATTAATAGACTTCCTAGCAGCCTCGAGCCCTTCCGGCCTCTCTGACTTCCAGGAAGAATCTCTGATGAATAAAAAGACGATGATTTTCCACAGTGACGGCACTGACCTCCCCTTTTAACCCCATCCGGGTCACCCTAGAGACATCCCCGCTAGCGACCAGTTAGCCCAAGCGTCCCTAACCGCCTGTCACACCACTAAGTAGTTAGTATCTTAATTGATACTTAATTCTACGGATGAAGTTGAAACCTGGGTACTGTCTGACACTTTACCGTGTGCTACTCTAACACATGATGATCATCATCATCACTCTATTGACACCATACGGGTATAAGGTCCCGTTAAGTCCTACGTTAGGTTAAGACGGTGTACTAGGCTGCTAAATAGAATATCTGGACCTAAGTAAGAGGGATCTAGATCTGGGCTATTGTGGCGGACGATAGTTAGCGATCGTGCTGTACAGCATCACTTGGTAGAAGGCTTGTGAGATAATATTTGCGGCCCCGAGGTCGAAATGAAGTAGGTATGACGTATAACGATAGTTGACTGGCTACTATAGGACCTATTTGATTGCGATTTACTTCTTAATACTTACGCAAACAAGAAATTCTCGCAAGAGACATGCTGGGTCGTCACAGACAAGGCCCGAAACGAGCTAATGTCTTCCCCATCGAGGAAAACGCAAGCAAGCACTAATTATTTCTTTATTAAACTATCCGTAGCCAATATTTTGGACACAAGAGCCAGATATCCCAAGGCCAAGTGCGGTGTTCGTACAGAGAATACCACAGTAGAGGCAGGGTCCAGCAGTCCGGATGGGGTCTTTGGCTCACATAGCTCCGGCATAACCCAGCATCATTGCAACATCTAGACCAAACAGTCGGAAATGATAGCGTTATTAATGCATTTAATCGATGCTAACTAGGACGACATCGCTACAACAAGTTAGCATCAGTCCATGGTGTCAGGTTCTACAGTGTATCCTTACAAGATCAGGTCGGCATGGGGGGGAATGACGCCGCCAGCACCGCTGCATAGAACTCGTCAGCACAGGGTCTCCCGAAATTCTTGATGAAGTATGTTGGCATTGGGAGATGTAATTTATCCGTCTCTCGTTTGGGCGGATGACAGGAACTTGGAGCGGGGTGGACCACGTTTCGAGGGTCGGACGATGTAATTGGCCGGGGAGCTGAGGAGAAGAAGTGGAGAGCTTACCGAGCACCGTAGCCGTAGTCGCTGGAGGGGGATCATTCGTTAGCAAAATATGGCATTTCGTGATTGTTATGGGAAGCATACCTGGTCATTTCAAGGGTGGCGTGCTCGCCAACCTGCATCTGGGGGACACCCTCATCCCAGCCTGGGGGAGAAGCGTGTTAGAATTGGAGTCTCGCTTGGAGCGGAGGGGAAGCTGGGGGTGAGATTAGGTACCCTTGATGACTTGGCCAACGCCGATAGCAGTCACAAAGTTGCCGGGGCGATCGAGAGAGGAGTCGAACCTGCGAGGGAGGCACATTAGTCAATCAATTGGTTTGGTGCCACCTGGTGGACGCGGAAGAGAGAAGAGCGGCGCGGAGAACATACTTCTTGCCCTTGCCGCCAGTGACAGGGTCCTTCAGGTAGCCAGTGTACTGCATGGACACGGTTTGGCCGACCTGGGGATTGGCGCCGTTGCCAGGCTTGGTAGTAGTCTTGACGACGCCCATGATGATTGACGGTAGTTTGGCGAGGTGGGGTAGATGAATATGTGGATGGAGGAGGAAGGATTGAAGGAGGGAGGGGAAGCTTCGGCGAGGAGGAGCAAGCTTTAATACAAACGGAGCCAAGCTGAGACAAAAAAACAGGACTTCCGTCTCGTTGGCTGGAAGTCTGTCCCTGCCAATCCTGGCTCGCCCTCTGGACACCAGATGGTAGAGGGCGGGGCAGCTGTGCGTATCCAAGGCGGGGGATTGGCGATGACGACAGAAGCGTCAATTAGCGAGGGGCTGGGATCCACAAGAGATGAGGGGCAAAGGAAGCTCGCGGAAGAAGCTCGACGTGATATTATTACGTGTGGTTGGGATTTGAGAGGGGCCAGCTGTTTCTAATGCGTACCATAAGCGCATGTAGGGATGGTAGCTTGAGACAAGACATGTAAATGGAAGCCAATAGTTGCACTACTTGGCAATTGCCCTAGTTGCCTACCGCTAGGTACCCATTTGATGGCTGGGCGTGGTACGTGATACCTCCCGGTTGCTCTAGGGGCAGCAACCGGGGATTTCTGGGTTTCCACATGATGTTGCGAACGTCTTTGTCAGACTAATTTACCGAAATTACGTGAAGGGCTTGGGGGAAGTTTATCCCGCTCCTCTACGCGTCGATTGAGTTGCGTGTTCGCATTGCATAGGAACTCATAAAAGTCCACAAGAAGAGACCCAAGGTAGCTTTTATTTTGAAAGCGGCGCTACCAATAATCTCACATGGGTTGTCGGGCATCTTAGGTACGCTACGGTCGTACTCAACGGCCACACTACTGGCTGCGGGACATCTGCAAGGCACGTGATGGGGCTGCCCGCGCATGACACGGGCGGATGAATTGTACGATGATGAGGAAACACGGTGCCGGGTAGGCGATTTCTAGCATATTGAAGTAAAAGAATAACCATAGAGGTTGACTGGACTGGGAAGAAACATTGGACAGCTGTGTGTGCACTCATTGCAACCCATGGCGGGATGGCGGGATGGGCCACCTGACCGCCCTTCCTCCTTGATCTTCCTAATCTCTGTTATCTAGCGGTTAAGGGAGTTATAAGCCATCGTGAAATGTAGTGGAAGTGAAAAGCATGCTTCATGCCGGCTGGCTTGCGGACGGTGTAGAAACGCTGTGGGTGGCGGTATCCACTGTAAATACTCCCAAGCTACAGTGCACTCTTCGCTGTAGTAGAAGCTTGGTTGGGCTGGCCATACTTGAGTTCAGCTCGAGAGTGCCCTGCTAACCCCTGAGTATGCATTGGCCCCACAGAGATGGATTGCCTTCCGACGGTGTACCTGGTCTCCTTCGTTCCTCGTCACTCTACGTTGACCAAAAAGGTGCCCTGGAGTGAGGAGTTCGCAACACCGACGAGTCTTCTCCTCGCCCTAACACCATGACATTGCTAGTGGCCCCATTCTTTACAATGGGCAGTCAACCCCTGCATGAAATAGATAAACCAGGGTCGTAGCGCTGGAGGCGCAGTGGTGGGCAGCCGACCTCCGCGATCAGCATGTTGGTGGCACAGCAATTCGAAGTGTTTGATGTACACAAGAGAAACTTCATTGGGATCCCAGCTTGATTTAAGCGAAGGCCGCTTTTCTATTAATATTAGCTTGTCTCATTTGGCTACAGCGTGCTCGGCCTGCGACGCGCCTGACATTTGCCAATGGGAGCACCAGATACACGCCGAAAGCCAGCGGTTTCATGGCCTGTCCGTGCCAACCAAACAGAGGACGAGAAAGACTGGGGCTATTCGGCTGGGCTAATAATTGACGTCCCCGAACCGCCCGCCAGCCAGCGGCCCGCTCACGGCCCGCTCGCCCGCCCGCAATGGTTTTTCTATTTTGCCTCCTCGACGATGCAGGGAAGCATTGTGCCTAGAATTATCCTGGTATCACTGGTCGATGCGACCAACATGCATACTTCCAAGCGCGCATGGACGAGATGCGAGGCCTCGTGGGTTCCCGCAGCAGTCCATTAATAGAGAGGTTTCGGTCCCTCCACCGCCTGGAGCGCAATTGTATCATTTAATTTTACACCCAACCCTCACCTCTGAAACCGTCAAGAGTACACGCAACAATTCGCTCTTGCCGACGCATCTACTGTAACACTAACCTACAGAAACATTATTCCTGCGCCGACTGTCGAATATTGGACCTGATTTTAGGCGGCATTCCGCCTTCGGGTACTAAAATGGCCGTTACGGGCACTCTCAAGTTCCTCCTCGTTGCTGTAACCTTCGCGGGATACGCAGCCGCGGATAATGGAGATGACTTCTCCAACAACTTATTGTCAGACCTAGGGCCGTGCGTCCGATTTTCTCATCCATTTTATTTTGAATCCTTTGCTGATCGTTTGCGCTAGGTTGCTGGCTCTCTTTGGTGAACAAGTCACGATGCAATTTATGAGCCAGTCTATGGGTTGGTCTGACAACGTCATACTAGCTATGGTCCCGATAGGCATAATCACCTCAATCATCAGCGCTATTCGAGTCGGTGGCCCTACATGGCTGAAGGCCATCATTGGAAGAGCTAGGGAAAACTTCGCAGCCGCTGAAGCGGAACTGATGTCATCAACCTCCAACGAAGTCTGTGAGCTGTGGAACGGCAACGATATCGTGAGATGCATGGGTACGGCTCCGATCGCAGAGTTTATTTGTTTGATTCCCGAGGAAATGGAAAGCGCCGGTAGCGATCTTAAAACTTCCCCAAAGATAATGGCATGCGACCTGGACCAGGCGCTGGCCAATGGGTATCTAAGGGACATTGGTTAGTGATTCTGGGTATCTTGCATCGGACCGCGCTTATCATTTTTCCAGATTCAAATGACCAGGACACCGATTCCAACCAAGTTTCGTCCAAATACCGCACCGAGTCCAAAGCCGAGAAAGGACAAGCATCAACCGAATCGTCACAACCCGAAATCATCATTGTGCGGAATACAACTGCTCACGCTCCGAATATCTCGCTCAACTCCCATAGCCAATTCGGGAGAACGGAAGTTCGAATAGTAGCGGTCATTGGAACGATTCTTCAGCTGGGAATCCTCATACTTGCAACGTTCGCCGCCTACTACCCGACGAAGAAGTTTTTCAAGGACGGAAAGCGTATCGCTCCTTACGCCTTTGTTTGTTTTGTTGTTGGGACAATTCTGCTAGTCCTTGGAGGATTGCTCTGTGCACACGTCGTGGAGACTAGCACAGACGAGAGAGTGTACCGGCCAGGGCTAGGAAGGAAAGCTCGCATTGTATGGCTGCAGAAAACCAATGCCGTGAGCGACCAAGTCTTTGACTCTTTCGCCCTGTTTCCTATCGATGATAGGACTGTCATTACGACGTCTCACCGAGCGAGCAAACTAATCGAAGGCCATAGCCTAGCCACGACAACTGTCATTGGCACCATGGTCAGTGTTTGCGGGTTCATCCTTCAATTCATTGGTTTCCGAGGAATGTCCTGGATTGTAACACTCACCCAACTTGGTGCAGTCCTTACCATGGCCGGTTTGAGAGCATGGGTTCGCCGTGGGCTTGCGAAGCCTCTGCGATGCAAGCGTCTCACGCCAGGCCTCGAGCTCGAGTGGTTTGCATCGACATTAAGGGACATCGACAGAGCTGGACTGGATGCTTCAAACGACAAGATTACATGTGACAATGACTGGAGAATCATGACCGGTGGCAGCCCTGCACATGAGAGATTACGTGAAGACAAGGAGCCCATGCAAGAGGACTCGAAGGCACACAGTGTCATGATGACGAGGAGGGACCTTGGTCAGCTCGCAGACTGGCGTGGCCCTGCATCTGCAGAGGCTGTCGCTCTTGCAAGGGCACTGGAAGTCACAATGGATGCTCTCTTCTCTGATTCTCCCGCTAGGAAGTTTATCTGGTCGCTGAAAGCCTTTTGCGGGGATATCCATTTCCGGTTGGAGCGGCAACAGACTGGAAACTGGAAAGCATATTCGGACGAGATCGAAGCAGCACTGTCATTGTGGCTATATTCCGTCAATGAACAGGAACACCGCCATAATAAACAACGGCTGGAAAGAGAGGAGATTCTGAAAAGGGCACGCAAAGACGACGCGTGGTTACGTGCCAAAGGATCACCGGCAAAACCCAGCCTGCGGCTTCTGGGACCGTCTGTGTCAGGCCTTCATCGAGACTTGCACTGGTGGATGCCCCGTGATACATCATCAAGAATCGTGGAGGTAGAGGAAGCCGAAGGAGGCCCGCTGGAGGTAGAGAACCACCGAGTCGTTGGCTACGGCATGGACCCTAGCGAGGACGAGGGCGACAGCGCTACACTCAAGGAACACAGGACCGACGAGGGCGGGTCTGATCCTGGCCTTGCATACCAACAGCTCAACAAACAAACCCGACAATACAATCGCCAGGAACTTGCAAAACTCAGTTTCGATCAAACCGATCTTAGCAAGGGACGAACAGGAGATAATTACTTGGCCATCGAGTCTTACAGTCCCCTTGAGTTGCTCTATGCCCAAGACATGTTCTCGGCTTTCATTTGGGCCGCAGCAAAGACACTGACCGATCCCATCGGTGGCGATGCCGACTTGCGACCTGACGAAACTAGTGGTACTAATACTTGGCAATTCTTCACACTTCGGAATGATAACTTGTCCAAGATGGCGCAGGATCTCCAAAACACTGGAATTGGAAGTCTCGAAGAAATCTACCTGAGCATCATCCCACCACTCAGTATGGAGCACAAACTTCCGCAAGCTGACGTTATCATTGAATCGGCACGACTCCAAGCTAAGCGACATGAGCAAGTTGGGCATTGGAAAGATGCTGGCGATGTATACTTATGGCTCTTCCGAACGGCAAAGACCTTTCCAGAAAACAGTCGCATTGTCGCTAGGGCTACAGCAGTCCTGCTTGAGTATCTAAGGCAAGTTGTCTTGTCCATCGACTCGGGGGAAGTTTACCATGAGGGTAACGAACTTCGGCAGCTCGAAGAGCTAAAGTTTGCTTTGCGAAAAGAGCTGAGAGATAATTTTCCGGAGACAGTATCGAATCTCATGCGCTTGTATGAGGAGCAGGACCGTGGCTGGAAGTGTGACGGCTTGCAGGACGATGGGCCGTCTGAAAAGACAAATGCAGAGTATCCAAAGGCGTTCAACTTCATGCTACTGCATAGCAACACTCGATACAATGACCCTATCACAGAAGCGGGGATCAGGTATATGGTGGAGGGTGGACAAAATGTGAATGTGAGGGACATCCACGATTGGACACCGCTCCATTATGCCGCAGACAGAGGATGTGTTCCTGTCACCAACCAACTGCTGCTTCTTCAAGCGGACGTGAAAAATTGCGACCTGATTGAATGGACCCCGCTGCATTACGCTTGCCAACGCGGGCATACTGAGATCATCCGGATGCTCCTTCAATGGGGCGCAGACGTCAACTTTCAAGGAAGAGACAAAGTGACACCACTTCACTGTGCCGCGGCGAATGGCCACCAGGATGTTGTCAGGCTCTTAATTGAGGCTGGAGCGACTATCGACATCCTGGACGCCTCGGGAAACACGCCACTATTCAGGGCTGTGCACAAGGGGCGGAAGGAGATGGTTGAGGATCTGTGGACAGATGCAAACAAAAAGCTCCGAGACTACAACGGCAGGACTGCTATGCATCTAGCAGCAGGAGCAGGAGGATTGGACATGGTACAGTTGCTTGCCAATAAACTCGGCGCCGACAACGAGGCTAAAGATCGCCATGGCCAAACGCCATTGCATCGTGCCGCCGAGTGTGGGAATGAGGCTGTTGTTCGGCTGCTCATCGACAAGACGGCTAGTAGGGAGCCGACGGACGTTAATAGACGTACCCCGTTGCATCTGGCTGCCAGAGGTGGACATGAGGTGGTTGTTCGGTTGCTTGTCAATGAATTCAACGCCGACAAGGACGCTGAGGATTCATTCGGCCAGAAGCCTCTACACATGGCCGTTCAAAGCGGAAACGAGGCTCTCGTGCGGTTACTTGTCAAGGAACTCGGCGTTGATAAAGAGACAAAAGGCCAATTCAACAAAACGCCACTGCACGTCGCTGCTGAATGCGGACAAGGGGCTGTTGCGCGATTGCTTGTCAAAGAGTTCAATGCCAACACGGAGGCAAAGGAGGACTCTGGCATGACACCTCTACATTCAACTGTTGATCTCCAACAAGAGGCACTTGCTTTGTTGCTCGTCAAGGAGTGTAATGCCAATATCGAGTCAAAGACCAGGAGTGGCTATACGCCCCTACATTTGGCTTCTGAACGAGGGTACGAGGGTATGGTACGGGTGCTCACTCAAGAACTCAACGCCGACACCAACGCAAAGGAAGATAACGAGCGCACACCACTACATTTTGCTGCTGATCGCGGGCACGAAGCTGTTGTGCGATTGCTTGCTCAGGAGCCCAGCATCGATAAAGAGGCAAAGGATGTAAAGGGCCAGACGCCACTACACAGAGCTGCTAGGCGTGGAGAAGAAGCCGCTGTGCGTGTGCTTGGTCAGGAGTTCAACGCGGATACAGAGGCGAAGGATAACCGTGGTCGTACACCACTTCATGCGGCTGCCAGATTCAGGCAAGAGGCTACTGTGCGGTTGCTTGTTCAGGAGCTCAAGGCGAACATGGAGGCAAAGGACCAAGATGGCAAGACACCACTGCAGGTTGCGATTGGAGCTAAGGAGTGGGGTAATGTACAAGTACTGAGGGAGCTTGGTGCTAAAGAATAGGAGGGGGGGGGGATTGAATGAAGGGGCGTTAGGATAATACGGTGGTTTCAATAATATGTTCTTCGTAGATAGCAATGTGATAGTTTAGAGAGGTGTAAAATATTATTTACCAGTGTATGACAGTAAGTTAAACACTTTAGACTATCTCCCCTTAAGGTGCAAAATGAAAACCTTCAGCGATTTCAAGCACCAAACTTGCCTTAACGTCTGCTGGTCTAGAACTTGTTGCGATCAGGACTTCGTGCGGACCTGCGTCGACCCACCATTGGTTTCCAGTATCTTTGCTTTGGTCATCCCAATACGCTACACAATCTCGACCAAACGTGGCTGAGACCGTCTTCGACTCTCCTGGCTGTAGGAGGACCTTGGAAAATGCCACGAGGGCCTTGGGCGGTCTGCCACTTGCAGAGTCTGTTTTTGGCGGCGCGACATAGACTTGCACTGTTTCTGCACCGGCCCTGGAGCCAGTGTTTGTCACCGATACAGAAACAGTGACGACATCTGATGCTCCGCTGAGGTTGCCCGAGATGGTTGCATCGCTAAGCTCGAACGACGTGTAGCTCAGGCCGTACCCGAAGGGGAAGAGGACTTCCTTCTCAGTGCCATACTGCTGGTCAAAGTGGCGGTAGCCGACATTGACACCCTCGACGTACTCTACCTGCAAGCTGTCATAGCTGTCAAGCCCAAAATTGCCATAGCACGCAGTGTGCTCGTACTTCCGGGGCCATGAAATGGGGAGCTTGCCGCTCGGGTTTACTTCTCCCAGCAACACGTCCAGGACAGCGTTTCCGGTCTCCTGGCCGGCGTACCAAGCCTGGAGGACTGCCGGGACTTTGTCAAGCCAGGGCATCTCAACTGCGACACCGGTAGTGTTGACCACGATTGTGTTGGCATTGACAGCTGCTACGCCAGCAATAAGTGCGTCTTGCGAACCGTTTGAGGGAAGCACCATGGCGGCCATGTCCTGTCCTTCTGTCTCCCATTGTGTTGAGTTGCCGACGAAGCAGATGGCAAGGTCTGCGTCCTTTGCAAGTTCGACCGCTTCCGCTAGGAGATCAGTCTCCATCTCAGCTTGGTCAATAAATCCTAGATGAGCTCCTATTGTGTTTGCCATCAAATAGAGGTCACAGTTTCCGACCGGTGGTTGGATGGTCTCGATGACGATGTCATACTTCTTGGTCGAGTCAAACGCAAATTGGAAGCGGGCTTCTTCTTGCACACCAAGGAAGTAATCCATCGAGTCCTTCGTTTGGTTAAGTTGGTCGTGGACGAGAACCTTGTCAATGTACAACTTCGACGGCCCAATGCCAGAGAAGCTGAGATAATGGTTTCCGGACCGAGGAGGATGATACGTCGTGCTGAAACGAATTGCCTTTGCTCCGACAGCCTGTTCATCCATGATGCTGATTAGATTGCCAACAGGGAAGAGCTTGGTGTAAAAAGGAGTGCCGGAGAAGTCTGCAGAGTTGAAAAAGGTTGCAGTGAAGCCAGCGCCATCATCGCAGACAAGGCCATTCTCGATGTCAGGATATGCTCGGAAGATGTGGGCGCCTAGGGTCAATTAGCAATTTTCCAAAGTCCATGATATCAACAGAGCCAGAGTACCCTTTGCGGAAGTGATTTCGACATCGGAGCCAAGTCTCTCCTTGAAAGCATCATAGGGGCTAATCTTATAATGGCAGCTGAGGGAAGCACTTCCACCACCGTGAGCCGCCGCAGTCTTGGCTAGGGGACCAAGTAGGGCAATTTTGCGGGCCTTTTTAGGGTTGATGGGAAGAATGTTCTCCGCATTCTTGAGGAGGACGATACCTTCTCCTCCCGCCTCTCTGATAAGCGCTCGGTGCTCGGGCGTGTTGACAGCTTCTTCTGTCACGGCCTCTCGACGGTCGGCGAACTTGCCAGTTCTCTGCAGTAGCTTGAGGACCGCAACGACTCTATCATCAACCGATTTAATGTCAAGTAGGCCGTCTTGAATTCCCTTTGCGAGAGTCTCAATGCCTCGGCGATACGTGGGACCGGGCATTTCGAGATCGAGGCTAAAATCATCAGTCCTACTCTCGACGTGTGGATGAGTGGACTTTGCTCACCCGTACTTGATGCTGTCAAAAGAATTCGAGACAGCACCCCAGTCGCTCATTACCAGGCCCTTAAAACCCCATTCGCCACGGAGAATATTCTGAATAAACGTGGGCTGCGCGTCAATGTAGGCGCCGTTGACCTTGGGGTATGATGTCATGATACACCAAGGGTCGGAATTCTTGACTGTGATTTCGAATGGACGAAGGTAAATCTCGCTATCTCGGAATTAGCAAGCTGGGAAAATGAGACACTCAATCAAGACTCACCGAAGTGCCCTCTCAGAGACTGTCTCATTGACTGTAAAGCGCTTTGTATCTTGCTCATTCACAGCGAAATGTTTCACCGTCGCGCCCACTCGTTCACTCTGAAGACCTTTGACGTATTCAGACGCCATCAAGCCAGTCAAGAGCGGGTCCTCGGAGAAAGACTCAAAGTTGCGCCCACCGAGGGGCGAACGGTGAGGGCATACAGTGGGACCAAGGAGAACATAAGAACCCTTGGTCTGAGTTTCCTGGCCCAAAGCTTTGCCAACCCGGCGAGTTAACGCCTGGTTGAAGGTGGCGGCAATAGATACACAGGCCGGAAAGCAAGCGGCAGTTTTTCCGTTAAAGAAGTCGCTGCCACGTGCTCCGTTCGGGCCATCGCTGACCTATTAATTGTGTGAACAAGTTGTAGAAAATTGAAGTCTGTGTGCGATGATCAATACTTACTCTCAAAGAAGGGATGGCTAGACGGTCTATGGCGTGCGTCTCCCAGGCGCTGCGGCCAGCCAGCATTGCCAACTTCTCAGGGAGCTCCAGCTGAGCGAGTAGAGCTCGGAGCTCCGCGTCAGTGGGTTGTTCCATCGTGTTTGACATGTTGGTTCTCGAATCCATTAGATACGTATTTATGTGAACAAACGATGTCTGCAACTACTCAAGCACGAAACGAGACATATTTATAAGATCCATCAACCTCATCTGACTGTAACTCGAGGCATCTGCCGGCCATCGGACACTCCACAATACCCGAGGCGTACCCGGCGGAGTATACTCGGAGAATACTACGATGAGGTCAAATGACTTGAATATCGTACTATGCTGGTATCATTTACAAGCGGGGCCGTAAATTCTCCATCTTTCATGTAATATATCGCTAACGAAGCGGCCGGATTCCATTATCCACGGGAACAAGGGTACAACTAGGTTAGCAAATAAAACAAGGTCTTTATCACCCGATATCCAATCCGGGAAAGCTGGGAGACGCGCAGGCTGGGGAAGGCCCGCATTCTCCACACCACAACACCAGCTGATGGGGGATTCTCCAAGGATTCTCCGAGATATTGGCTCCACTGTGAAATGGTTGGATGATAGATGTCAGAGCGCAGGTCCCGTTGACTACCGAGGCTTGGACTGTTCTTGGGTTGTAGGCTATTTCGACTCGTGAGGAATGATGGTGTCTTGGCTGCCCCAGCTCCCCGGTTTTCCCTGTCTCCCCAGCTTCTTCCCCATAGTACAAACATGAAGCTAGTGGAACGCGTGGCTCATGTCGGGTACTAGTTGTGACACTAGAGTCCGCGACCGCAACGACTCAATCTTGGCCACTGGTCATACCCGCGGCAAATTCTTCAGATACATAAAGGAGAGCCCATGGCCCATCTTGTTGCAACATCAACTCCATGATTCTTTAGATCTCACTGGCTCTTCATTGATACATTGCCGCATTTGTTCCAAGGTCATCACACTCGTCTCAGCTGCATCTACCAGAATGGCCGAGAAGGGGGCAGCCGATGCCCAGGTTGAGCATCTTGAGCCTGACCATGAGGACGCCACGATGGCCCTGACGCCTTTGGCAGCTCGGTTTGAGGCCCGAGAGCAGTCGCTCACACGGTCGGAAGCCATCAAGGAGAACATAAAGCCAATTCTTTGGTGTAAGCAACACTTCGATGCTGAGAGAGGCTTGACTGACTTTGTTAGGCATGTACATGTTCTTCATCTGTGTGACCTGGGGCTTCGACGGTCTTGCTGGTGCTATTGTACTGGCCATTGCGGCATTCCGAAAGGATTTTGGCCGTCCATACGCTGGTGACTACGTTGTCGATGCGAACTGGCAGCTGGGGTGGATGGGCGCAACTATCTTTGGTACGTGCCGATGAACTTTAGTAAACATTTAAAAGCCCGGAAATCACTAAACTGATGTGTTATAGGCCTCGTTTTTGGCGCCTTCGTTACAGGACTTACAGTCAACAAATGGGGCCGCCAGCCGAGCATCGCAGTGGCATACATCCTCAGTGTTGGCGGCATTTTCCTGCAGGTTTTTGCCACGACACCAGTGCAATTCTTTGGGTCCAAGATCCTCACGGGTTTGCCCATGGGATGCTTTACTACTGTTGCGCCTACATACGCCTCTGAGATGGCTCCTACCTCTATCCGAGGTGCCATTACTGCCGGAATGAACTTTGCTATCGTTCTAGGCCAGCTCATCGCATATGGTGTTATGCGCGAGGCTAGCAAGTATAATGGTGCCATGCCTTACAAAGTCTTGTTCGCCACTCAATGGGGCTTTGCCCTCGTCGGACTGGCAATTCTTCCTTGGTTCCCCGAGTAAGTTTGATGCATCGCTATTTCGGCCCTCTTGGATTCTAATTCACCATATAGGTCTCCTTATTGGCTGATTGCTCATGGGAGAGATGAAAAGGCTCGTAAAAACATTGCTAAGCTGCACAAGTCCGACTATGACGTCGATGGAAAAATGGCGGAGATCCAGCAATCGCTTGCTCGCCTGAACCAGGATAATTCGTCGCAAGGGTCGATGGCTGAATGTCTCTCAAGGAAGCAACTTAAGCGCACGGTAGTCGCCACGAGCATGTTCTTCATCCAAACTGCTAGTGGAAATGCCTGGGTTGTTGGCTACATGAGCTGTAAGTTCCACCCGACCTTAGACAGGCCATAAACTAACATAAGTCAAGACTTCATGCAACTTGCTGGTATGGATACGGCCAAGTCATTTGATACCACTGTCGGCCTTTGTGGTTTGATGGTGGTGGGTAACATGTGCGGCTGGTTTTTCGTTGAGTGGTTTGGCCGAAGAAACACGGCCCTTTGGGGAACCGCCGGCCTCGCCGTGACGCTGCTTCTCATTGGAATCTTGGCAGTAGTGAATGCTCCAGGTGCCATTTGGGGCCAGATAGTTTTCATGGCCGTTTGGTCTTTTGGTAAGTGACCCTTCTCTGTCTTAAAAGAGGACTCCATATTAACTCCGTCCAGTCTACCAAGCAACTATCGGTTCGGTCGCTTGGCCCATCACGTCCGAAAATGCTACTTCGCGACTTCGAGCACCAACGCAGGCTTTGGCCACAATGGTGAATGGCTTGTCTGCCAGCATCTGGAGTTTCTCGCTTCCATATGCCATCAACCCGGATCAAGGTAACCTCGGCGGAAAGATTGCCTTCATCTTCGGTGCTATCCTCGTCATCGCGACTGTGTTTGTTTACTTCATGATCCCGGAGACTGGAAAGCGTACATACACCGAGATCGACGAGCTGTGGTCTCGAGGCATCTCTCCGCGCATGTTCCACAAGACAAAACTTGTGACTTTGGCAGATGCGGGAGCTAAGGACGTGGAGGAGAAGACTGAGAATTAGTAATAAGTCTATGAGGCTTAATACAACGGAATGAGGTTATGAATCTCGCTTGCATATTTCGTACCACGGTGGGCTTGTTGAAGATTCGGAATATGGAACGTCACTCAGTTCCATGAGACGCCATCTACCAGATGCATTCCCGAACTTGTTATGAGGTAGAATCGTGCAGTGCTAGTGATAATTGACATTAATGGTCCCCCTACGAATGAGAAAATATGTAGGGCTTTATTCTCTGTAGGACAGAGACATAGCTCTCACTAGGTTGCCTAGTTAAAAAACACCCGAGAATCATCCCAAGTGGAAAGTCCCACGCCACGACCAGAGAAATATACCTGCGACTATTCAAGTCCGAAGATTGATCAAACAAGCTTCCAACAAGAAAGGAAGAGCCAAGTACATCTTGGTTGTCTATGGATGCCCCTTTCCATATGCTATCTGTTGATGGAACGCGGACTCTGAGGAGTTGAGGGTGGAAGAAGTCAAAAGGCTTGACTTGGGGAAGGAAGGTGAGCTGGAGAGAGCTTATATGGACATGTAACTTGAAATGTACTAGCGCAAGCCTATCTCAGTCAGTGGTCAGATGAACTTGTTTCCGTCGGGGACCTTCTTATTGCGAACCGTTGATAGCTTTCCCGAATGATCAGGTCCGAAGACGCAGCATCAATCTTAGCTTGATCATGTACACCGCCCCGATCGAAGTATCGAAACACGATCTTGGCAAATACCATTACCGCGAAGAAGCTACCATTTAGCTTGAATGTTGAAACGATGGTCAAGATCATTAATGTCTGAAAACCGACAAGTAGCTCTGGTCGCGGATTCAGTGATAGGTGGGCATTACTAGCCTATGTATCGTATCAGTATCAATGGCATGCATGACATGCAACGTGAGTGACATAGCAACGAGTACTGTACCATATCTTCCTCAAGTTCTTCGAGTAAAGCATCATGATAGGATGTCGCTTTCGCCTGCGCCTCGGGTGTTTTCAACATCCATAGGCCTGTAACAAGCACGGCCACCATTAGTTTAGGCGGTTGCGGCGAACCTCGGAAGGACTTTTCATGCAAGACGGGCCAATGTGGATGAAAATCGCTGAAATAGAGTGCCAAGAGTTCAGATCGATTCGTTGCTTCGAGCAATGATGATGCACCTAGTAGGTCCAAGCCTTCAACCACAGCCACACCCTCAGTGGTAGACACAGCCCCTATTTGCTTATCGGGATTGGTTTTGGTACCATCGTCCGCGATAGGAGATTCATTGACTTGTTCGCAGTCGTCGACTTGGAGGGGTGGCTCACTATGGCTCAACACCAGATGACGAGCTAACAAGTCTCTAACAAGTTCATTCATCAGCATCCAAGAGAAACGATTTGGTTTGAGAACATCTACTAACCTCCGATTAAATGCCGCTTGACAAGCTTTGCAAGCGAAGGGTCGACGATTGGCATGGTCTCGTTGGTGTCGCAAAAGATGCTCCTTTCTCTTGTACGACCGGCTGCAGCCAGCGAAGGCACAGCGAAATCTCACCGGGTCCGGCGACATGGTGCGACCGGCGACGAAGGGGGCCCGGCAAATTATCAATAAAGCTGCTGCGTGTGACTTGGCGACTGAACACACGAATCCTTGTTATGGTAATCCCGCGGGATTCGGGGTGTCGGGGTTTCCGCTGCAATGCAAACACAGCGAATGTGGAATTGGATGGATGTCGGAAGGATTTGAATAGGTGTATGGGGTGATGTGGGATGCGGGATTGGGATGCGGGATTACGATGTGGGATTTGAATGTACGCGATGTGGGATGTGCATGATGCTCAGCCAATTAAGTCCTCATTTCACATTTATCAGCCCCCTTGGCGCTTTATGAGCTGCTGTAATCGGAGAAAGTAAGACGAGAACCCGGAAGTGCCACTGTTGATTATTCAGAAAGACTTCTTAATGTTCCATGAGCCTCTCGCTTCTCTCCACATTGAATTGAATATATAAAGGTAAGTGAAGGCGCGCAGTAAAATTGGACATCAACATCGACCAACTGAACACTCAAGTTCCAATACCACGCAATACCGCCACGCATTATCACTTCCATTTCTATCACATTCACCATGTCTGTCGCTGTAGCAGGAGGTTCCAGCGGTATCGGTAGGAGTATTGTGGAGGCAATTGTAGCCCAAGGCAAATTTAAAGTCATTGTTCTCAGCCGAAACGTATGGATACTCGAAAACAATCTCCCATCGCAAGCTAATTCCCATTGCAGTCAGATGAGGAGACAGAGAAACGCCTTGGCGCCCGAGTAGCTGCCACTGACTACGCCGACGTGAACGGACTTGTGCACCTCCTAGAGGCAAACAATGTTCACACCATCATCTCTGCCTTGGGGGCTAATACGCCCCCCGAAACCGAGCAAAGTCTCATTCGGGCTGCCGACATATCAGCCACGACTCGAAGATTCATTCCAAGTGTTTTCGGTATCAAGTACACTCCTGAGTAAGCCCGTTCCTAGATATTTCCCCTCGCCCCTACGTTTACTCGACTAATAGCTCCCAATAGTCAAACATGGTTTCCTCCGGCCGCATCCAAGATGGCTGCCATGGCCTCTCTCGAAAAGTCGAGTCTTGAGTGGACTGCAATCTACAATGGATACTTCCTCGATTATTGGGGTATGCCGAAGGTGAAGAGCTATCTCAACCCTGTGACGATGTTCCTTGATATAGGTGCAGCGAAAGCAGGCATTCCAGGATCTGGAGCTACGCCCGCGGTTTTCACGTACAGCGGAGATGTGGCCAGATTTGCCGCTGCAGCACTTACGCTTGAGAAATGGGAAAAGGAATCGTACGTAATTGGCACCAAGATCTGTTGGAACGACTTCGTCAAGATTGCAGAGGATGTGCGAGGTAAGTGTTGATATTCGAACTTACACGTCGATTTAGGCTGACAGAAATGCGTAGGCATCAAATTCGACATAACCCACGACTCCCTTGATGTCCTTCGATCAGGAAAGGTTACTGAACTTCCGGGCCATGTTCTTGCTTATGAGTTTTTCCCGAAAGAAAGGCTCCAGGGTATGTTCGCCATGTTCGGCATACTGTTTGAAGAAGGGAAGTTCGACCTCCAACCGGAACAAAGCCTGAACGACTTGTTCCCCGAGATTGAACCAATGTCTGTGAAGCAAATGGTTGAAATTGGCTGGAAATTTTAATTTTGAGCATCGATGGAGATCAGATCAGATAACTTAGGTAGTATAGATAGTACTGTAGTCAGGATGGTATTTACAATTTCACCACTCTAGTTTGTTCTCAACTCGAAGATAGGGGTGGTGTATTCTCTTTTAAATGACAATCCTATTAACAAACTAAGCCATTTGCAGGTTTTAGAATTAGCTACCGGCAGCCAAGGAACTAGCTAAGGCGACTTTGTCAAGCCGGTGGCTTTAGTAGTCTGCTTGAACTCCCCCGAATTATGCAATATTTTATGCCGAGGAGCTGAGCGGAGTCGTCGGGTTTGTTAGCCGGAACTCCACTTTCCGCGTCGCATCGCCGGTTGCGCGCCGGCGTTTTTGCTTCCTTTTACTCTACTTCTCTAAGACAGAGTTGAGCATTGCCAGTCACTGTGCGCTGATATATCACCGATTGCCCAGACTTAAGTCTGTTAAAGTGCCTTCTTAATGTCGCAGAGTTCTAGAAAGGGCCGCCCGATTGCACGAAAAGCATGCGACCTTTGTCGTGAGCGCAAGATCCAGGTACACCCCACCTTTCTCCATGCACAGTGGACGTGGAAGAGGGCTGATATGGACTTCATAGTGCGTCTTCCAAAATGACACCTCCACTACTTGTCAGAGATGCGTCAAGTCCGACGCTCCCTGCACTTTCTTGACCGACCGGAAGCCCCGGGGACCTCCGAGCAGGTAATGGTTCTCGTGAGTCATTATGCTGGGTACCATGCTCTGACAAGACATGTTATTTCCTTAGACGTGTTGCGGAAGCCCGAAAACGCGCAGCTATAACAGATGGACTTTCTTCAGGTGGCAATCGACTTCCAGACTTGCCTGTTGGTCAACTCTCCATGGCCCACTTCATCCCAGAAAGCATCCTGGACATTATTATGGATGACTTTTTCGAAAGAGTCTACCCGGTGTTCCCTCTCGTCCATGAGCCAACATTTAGAATTGCTTTCAACCGACGATGTTACAACACAGACCCGGCCTTCTTTCGCCTTTGCGTTTCTCTTTCCGCCTTGACCGTTGCTTCCATTCCGCGCAAACTAACCGTCTACAAGGCGCCCGGCTACACATCGGTTGAGGGTTTTGTCGATAGAGCGGTTCATTTAGTATCTCTCAGTCGGATATTTAGTGATCCCCAATGGCAGAACTATCCGACTATCGACACGATTATAATTTCCGTCATCCTCTCAGTGTCTACTCACTATGCAGGGCGAGCCACGACGGGCTGGGCTTTGTCAAGCGAAGCTCTCCAATTCTTCCGAGTTCTTGAACTCTATAAAAAGCACGTCTACGCGGATATGAGCAGGCTAGATGCCGAGATCTGTAAAAGATGCTTCTGGATGCTTTTTATAGTCCAAGTGTGAGTCTTCATCGAAAGATATGGACCAGAGAGTCGCCCCACGACTCGAGGTAAGAATTGGAATATTGCTGACAGCACGAAAGGCATGATAGAATATCCCATATCATTCCACATACTGGACTCGGATATGATCCAGCACACATCGACTGGGATTTTATGCTCCCCATGGAGCTTGACGACTATGCTCTGGTCGATGATAGTCCCGACCAACCCAGTTGCCTCGACGGGACTCACCCCACAAAGCCACTGATATCCGGCTTCATTGAGCTTCTCAAGGTTTTTCTTTGCGTCGTGGACATCCTTCACAAGGCATTTCCTGGAGCCCCTCAAACGTACAACCTTGCATCTTCTCCTCCCGAAGCACGGCTTCTACAAGGCAATGACAACCATCACTTTTATAACTCCATTCCTACTATGGAATCTCTGTTTCAGGCAATATCTAAACTCACCATAATACTCAGCAACATGCCCTCGGAACTCAGAACTCCGCAGTTTCAAGAGCAAGCAATGAACACGGACGGCGAGTTTGGCGAGGATCCCCACCTCAAGAAAGCCGCCCAATTCGACATCATGCGAGCTAATATTCACATCACGAATATATACCTCAGATCAATGATGCTAGAGATGGGGTTGACCAAACTTGAACAGGAAGGTGGTGGAAATAATCTTCATTCGGGCACATCTCCTCGCAGCAACGAAGCCGCCACGATGGCCAGGCTTTCGTGTCGAGAACAACTCTGGGAAATGAAAGAATCGGTTGCAAAAGAACTTCTCGGGGTCGTGCATTCTTGTTCACCGTGGACACTTGAGTCCAATGGTGCATCTATGGTATGAGCCTAGAGATGTTGGTAAATGGATTGTCTACTAATTAATATCCCAGATTGCCAAGATTCGAGAGATTGCATCCACTCTACTGGAAGGCAGCGAAGGACTAGAAGTTCTTGGAGATGTCAAAACACGAATGCGGGAGTATGTGTATGAATTTCTGGATATTTTAACGAATTTAGATTATAGCCTTGTAGTCCCCGTACAATATTGAACGGGCGCCTGATGTAGGCCAGCCTTGAACATGAAACTTGATCGTCCGTTAGTGTGAGAAATATTATCTATTGGGCGTCGTTCATCTATGCTCTAATAAAGTTTATGAAGTTGTTCTATATAATGACTCGAGAGTACATCGCCTCTCATTTACACTTGCCACCCTAAGAACATCCAAGTTGCGTCCAACCGATTATTTTACGATACACATCCAAGATGCATTCTTGACTTGGAAAATACCACTCACAACATATCGGTCCAATTCGCTATGTTCATCCAGCCTTGGTCCGCACCGAAATCATTGAGTGGTTGGATTGGCTCGCCAGCGAGCAGCCTGTTCCAATCAGGCGGACTCTCGGGAATAATAACGCGTTCGCCCTGGAGGTGTTGAGTGACAAGATGTTCATATTCTTGGTGAAGCTCCTCAAAGACGTTGTGAACTGCCTCAGCATTCGGCCAGTATCGAGAAAGTAGCATGGTCGATCTTAGAAGTCGCGCGAGCTGTTCCAAGGCGCTGATAGCAACGAGGAATACGCCGCTTGTCACAGCTGTGCGTATCTCACTGGCAAACTGGATCCCAACGGCGGTAACGGCGCTGACGGCGGTAAAGTGACACTGTCGCATCTCGTCTCGGGCTGCGAGCTGCTCGAGTGACGTGACGATGGCCTGGGCGGCGGTCGAGCAGATGGACTGGCTGCTAGACTCTGTTGACATGTTGCGATAAAGATGCAGCAGGACTAAGTTGTAATGCATGCGGAGATGGCAAGTCCACGAATCGTCATTCTCGGCGACGGAGGAAATGCCTGATTGAAGAGACCACAGGCCGAGTCGAGCGTTGATGGAGCTGATGTCAATCAACTTCTCTTGAGATGGAGCATTCACTGCCATGATATCGAGGCCGATGTACGCAAGCTCTACCATGCGATTGAGAAAGTCGGGTCGAGCATCCTTGCCCAAAGTAATCGTCGTTGGACCCGGCGTATCCGTCATATCATCATTGCAGAGCGGCAGTTGGTCTATGTCTTCAGCTCGAACTGCGCATGGCCTCCCCGTTTCAAGAGACGAAAATACTTCGCAAACAAACACCGACCACCAGCAGCGCCTGTATTGCGAAGTCTCCGTCTGCGGTAGATGTTTGCTGTGTCGATGCGTTCCCAGACCGAGGCCGATGCGAAGGGCAATCCCCGACCAATACCACGGCCCTCCGGCAACGGTATCGCCATCACCGACGTGCCATGTGAAGAGAGCGGCTGCTTGCATGAGATGCATCCGGTCCGTCTCGTGGCGCATGTGGTAGAGCATGCTTGCCCTGCGGAACAGTACGTTCTTGACGGCATGGCGGTCGTTGGCCACCAGTGGATGAGAGCATGCATGTGCTCCGGCCATCAATACCGCCTGGAACAACAAGAGCGGTGGTGGTTTATCCGGACTCCTGTAGCTGTCAAAGAATTCGGGCATGGAGACGATAGGGAGGAACGGGTGAATATGTTCAAAGTACGCCAGCACCAGGGCATCGCGAACATCATGCGCCGGGAACGACGCCACCTCGGACGCGAGATCCTGCGCCGACGGAATCCCCCAGATGTCGCAGTTCGGCTTCCACGGCTTGGGCTGGCGGATCGGAGGGTACGGATAGTGCAGCGGCTTGGTGACGGCCCCCGTGTCACTCACGGAGCTGCTCCCGGTGCCCGGATTGTCTAGCGGAGTCTCCTGCGCCGCTGCGGCCGACAGCGGCCGGTGGATGCCCCCGGCGCTGGCGTACGGCTGGCGGAACGACCGGTGGAGATCGACCAGGTGGACCAGGTTGGACACGGCGGTGCCGACGTAGGCAATGCGGAAGCTCTGCGTCGCGTTGAAGATGGTCCACGCGGCGGCGCCGATGCCGTGGCGGAAGAACCGAGCGAGGCCGTTGCGCGCAAGCTGCTCTTGTCCGCCGGACCGGGGCGTTTGCTCTTCTGTATGCTTCACCTGGGTTACTACCAACGGTGTAGATGCCGCCCTTGTGAGAGGCGGGAGGCTGCTTGGTTCACCCTCGCCTGTCCTGTCCACGTCTCGCCTGGATACGCCCGAGGGGGAGCGCTCGCGGACGTTATTGTCGAAAGACCGACGACGCGCATTGGTGAGGCTGCGTCTAGGAGCTGCGAACTTGGTCGTCGACCTTGTAAAGGGTCAACAGCCCATTCAATTGCAGACAACAGAATAACTTCTCGGAGCCGAGGTTAAGCACTCACCGACATTCAAGACCAGCCTTTTCACATACCGTACAAGGCTCTGCTCCTCGAACGACAATGTCGCACCGGACCTTTCGACGCCGACACAGATCACAGGCCTTCCGCTGCTGGCGTCGGCGTTGCTGTGCCTCTTGCATGATCGGATGCAGACTGTGAAAAGGGCTCGGTTCCGACGCGGAGAGGGCGGAGGATGCGCCAGATGTGGGCCGGAATTGCACCCGGGTCGGCCAACTTTGCGCTGGAGAATCGGAATAGAACCGGCCCGGTCAATTAATGCGAATTGGAGTAAGCAGATAGCTACGAGATATCTCCTCTTTAATTGGATCTCGCTGCTCCAAAAACCCGATAAGCTAGAGCCAGACCAGGATCAAGAACTAGACTCCACCAGACGACTGACCCAACTCCAACCCAAACTCTATCTCGCACCACCTGGTGCTTGTTGTCGACTCATTATCTCGCTGAGAGAATCTAGTTCATACCATAGCGTGGCATATATCATTCCGGGCCGGATGGTGGCATGAGCAGGCTTTAGGTTGCTCATTTTGCGGATTTCCGGCGGACGAACGGCTCTTGACTAGAGACCCTCTGCCTCCAAGCTTGCGGCTCACGGACAACAACCTTACTGAACTAGCCAACCAGGATATTGCATATATAATTGAGATTTCGGCTTGAGTTGATCTTGTGTAAAAAAACTAAAGAGCAATACGCCGTAAAGTTCCCCTTCTCACACTCCCTAACGTAATCATCCAGAACTCTTCCGCACAAGCACCAGCGGCTTCCCACTCTCCACGCCGTCTCCAGGCTTTATCAAAACCTTGACAATAGTTGCGCCCGCCATGGAAGGTTCCACAAGCACGTTGATTTCCATCTTCATAGCCTCGAGAATCGTTGTTGTTTGGCCAGCCTGCAGTGTTTCTCCTTCTTGTACCAAAACCTTCCATACGTTTGCATTCACGGGTGACTCAATTGCCTCGATGGCTGGGTCTGCAAAATCGCGTTAGCATGCGTAAGAGGGTAGAAACTGCCTGGAAAACTTACCATCCAAGAGAGTTTGGATTTCGTCGGTGCTGGTTTCGCTAGCTTTTCGCTGCTCAATCCACTGCTCTAGCAGCTCTTTCTCTCTGGCCACCATCCTGACCTGAGCTACAGCTCGCTGCTTGTGCAATTCCTGGGCTTCGTCCGCAGCCTCTTCGAGCAACTTGTTGTGGGCTGCCATGTCAAAAATGCCCTCCTCAACTTCGAATTGGTAACTTCCCGACTTAAATTGTGCCATCTTGAGGTCATATTCCTCCTCTGAAACCTCGTAGAAGCTTAGTGTGTCCATGTCTTCGAACATCCACGGCTTTTCCTCGCTAAATCCTGCCTTGTAGCCAAACACGTCGACTCCAGGGATTGTCATGCCCGTTGGCATGTAACCACCAGGGCAGTCGACGGGATAAATGGCGATGCAGGTGCCACCCCACGAGAAAGTTCCCTCGGGAGTGTAGGTTCTACTAGGATTCATCTTCGGGGCCCGAAGCCGGTGTCTCGGGTCGGCGGGAAGACTTTGTGGTAAGGCCATGAAGAAACCCACGCCAATAACAACGGACTCGAGGGTCAGGAACATCTTTTTCAGTTCATCCAATGTCATTCCGTTGTTCTCGGCAACAAATTGGAACGGATCTGGCAAGTAGCTGGCCAGAGAGCGTTGGTTGGCCATATATCGCTCAATACTATCATCGAGTTTCTTGTGTTGGAATGCGACAGGGAGTCGGAACCGACGGTTGGGGAATTGCGCGGATCGCATATCGCCCATAGAACCCTCAAACTCAAGAAGCCGGTCCATAAGCTCTTTCATCGGCAGTCTCATGCCGTCATAAAAGATAGCCAGAGCATTGCCACAGCCAACGGTATTGAATACCGCCCCGCCCTGTGCCATGTTTAGAGACGCAAGGCCAGTAGATTTCTCGAGGCAGCGCTTCAAGGCTGTGGCGCGACACTTGTTGTTCAGATCGGCCCTGCCGTCGCCGTAATCGACGAGCATGTAGTCATCACCACCAGCGCGGTACGATACCTTTGGACTGGAAGAGGTGGCTTCGATGACCTTGACTAAATCAAGCCCAGGTTGCTTGACCTCTTCTCCGAGGATGGTGCTACCGAATGCGATGACACCATCCCAAGAACCTGTGTCCACCGAGGAGATCAAGTTCTGCAAAAAGTCTTCGTTCCTCTTTCGGCAATCCAACGCACTCTCCAAGCTGACTCTCCGGAATTTTACGTGGTCTCCGGAGCGAAGTTGTCCCATCTTCCACATATCACCTTTAATCACCGTCAGACTGCAGATAAACCCGCCGAAGTCGGGGCAGTCGACTGGAAAGAGGACAGGCTCATCACCAGTCCAGTTTAGGCCACCAAGGGGATAGCCATACTCGATGACGTTGCTGGGGTGAGCACCGCCTTCTCCACCATCAGTCCGGGCGTACTTAGGTCGTGGGCCGATGAGACGGATACCGCCTCGAGCGGCATTGTGGCTGATTTGCCAGTTTTCTGAGTAGAACATCTCGATGTCCTCCTCCGAGAGATATCCAGTCTCGTAGGGACCCGGCATAACCTGGATGTCCCAGTTGGTGGTGTACTGTGGGATGAGATTCTGAGGGATGGTCATTGACTTCTTCGGCGGCAGAGCGGCGGCGTCAACAATCTTGAGGAAATCTCCAGCACGCAAGGGGCGGCCCTGATAGCCACCAACGTTGACCATCGGATTGGTGGATTTACTCCCGAACCATTCAGCCACATTGAGGAAGCCTCCGTAGATGGCTAGATAAACTCTGCAGTGGGAAGCCATCTTGCCAATAGTCAGACGCTGGCCAGCTTGGACATGCACACGGGTCCAGAGTGGAAAGTCTTCTCCGTCCAGGTGGGCAGGCACCGGAGGTCCACACAAAGCTACTACCGCATCGCCAAGGAATACCATATCAGGACCGGTGAGAGTGATTTCTAGACCCTCGGCGCCAACTGGATTGCCAGCAAGAATATTGGCCGCACGGAATGCGATAGGATCCATGGGCCCAGCGTGGCCAAAGCCGTGTCCCACAGTTGGTCGACCGGGGTAGTCCTGAATGAGGGTATAAGATCCACCAGAAATGATGTCAATTGCCGGAGGAACGTAATTGAAGGAGTCTAGGAACTTTGTGATTGTGTTGCCTGCTTGAAACGTGGCATTTTGGATAATTGCAAGCAAAAAGTCCATGTTGATAGGAGGCCCGCTTATGTTGCTGCGTTTGAGAACTGACTCCATACCCGAGATGGCTGCGTCTCTTGTTGATGCATGGTGCATTATCTTGGCCAGGAGAGGATCATATTCTGGACTGACCGTGATTCCAGCTCGAACCCAAGTATCCACGCGGGTGCCTTCTGACTGGTGCCAAGAGACTTTCTGCAGCAATCCAGGACTGGGCGTGTAGTTTCGCGCTGGGTTTTCGGCGTAGACGCGTACCTCTATCGCGTGACCACTGGGCTCAAGACAGCGTTGTTGAAGGGCCTCCAGCTCGGTCGTTGCCAGGCCGCCTTTTCCTCCAAGCTCGCAATCCGCCTGTCGGAACATGAGTTCCACGAGATCGACATCATAGCACATCTCAGTGATTCCATGTTCGACTTGTAATCGTGTGTTCATCTCTAGGAAGAAGAAGTCGCCCGTGTGATCATCCACGAGGTATTCAACTGTGCCTGCGGAGCCGTATCTGAGACTCTCTGCTAGCCGCACAGCACTTGCTGTCAACTTGGCCCGGAGTTCGGGATGCCTCATAGCCACGAATGGACTGGGACACTCCTCGACCACCTTTTGGTGTCTGCGCTGAATCGAGCACTCTCGCTCACCAATGCTTATAGCCTTGCCTAGGCCGTTTCCAAACACTTGCACTTCGATGTGATGACTGTCGGGATAGTAGCGTTCTACAAAAACACCGGAATTCTTGAAGAGAGAAGCGCCCCGAGACTGAACAGTCTGGTAGTTCTTGCGGATTTCGGCTTCATCTGCACAAACAAGAAGCCCCATACCACCACCGCCGGCTGTCGCTTTGAGCATGACTGGAAACCCGATGCTTGTAGCAACTGAAGCGGCGGCGTCTTCGGAATCAAGCAATCCCTCAGATCCTGGGACTACAGGCACTCCAGCAGTGGTTGCCAGGCCACGAGCCGTGTGCTTTAGGCCAAAGGATTCAATGGCTTCGGGTGACGGTCCAACGAATACGAGACCAGCCGCGGCGATAGAACGGGCAAAGTCGGTATTCTCGGAGAGGAAGCCATAGCCAGGAATGATTGCTTGCGCACCATGTGTTGTGGCAATGGAGATGATCTGGTCTCTGAAATCCACAGTTAGCGCTCAGAAGCTCGAGTATGCAAGGGATTGGTGTCACAAACCCATCAAGATATGCAGACCGCGACTCTCCACTGAGCAAGTACGCTTCATCTGCTGCGAGAACATGATGAGATGCACAATCGGGCTCCGTGTAGATGGCAATGGTGCGAATGTTTAGTTTCCTTTGCAATGTTTAGCCCATTTCACCCTCGTTTGCGACATGTTTCACTGACTTGGCAGCTTTAATTAGGCGACATGCGATCTCGCCTCGGTTAGCGATCAGGACCGCCTTGAGGTACTCCATCCTGGCGTGGCCGAGAGAAGAAGCCCTTCTCTAAACTTGAAGCAGGTAATAATCGGGGTCGAAACCCAAGGGCGGTATCCAAGGGAAACGTCAACGATGCGGAGGACAGAGCAGATAAAGAGCAAGGGTAGAAGCTTCAATCAGGTCTGGCCTATGGATAGGCAAGCTTCTGCCGGCTCCAGGACATCAAACGATTATTGGGTGGAGAGAACAGGCCACTGGTAATCAGTTGGAGATGTTTCGCATCATTCCTTTATCTACTCATGTCGAGATAAAGCTTACGCTGCGGGGAGACTAGGGACCCTGGGGTCGGGCTCTCGGCTCCGGTCGCAGTAGATATACCGATCAAAACCGGGATACATATTAATGTTGCTAGATGAGTGGTCGTGATACGACAAATGTCTGTTAAAGGAGGGGGCTCGGTTCCGAGATGATGTCACACTGGCTATAGTTTGGTATACCCTAGGATGCCACGTTCTTGGCGTATCAATAGTAGCAGCCTTATCAACTGACAAATACACCCTAGGACTATTTCCGATATTTAGTCCAGGATAACCTGTCCAAACGCTATCATGCGCCCGATAAACCCCGCAATGACAACTGATACGACCCCAAGATAGCCGATGATTTGGGGTCAGGAATGAACAAGTCCCCAGTCGATGTCGGGGTGCATCCTGAACGGGTTTGAGGCGTTGGGGTCATCTCTGATGAGGCCGTGCCGATAGCTTACCAGCTGGCTGGTTCTTCCAGATGGCAGATGTCACATTCTTCCACTATTTCTACACGCAGGGGAACGGTGTAAGCGGCATGAACGACAGATACGGGTCCGCTTGGTTCATGCGGGTTGGCAGCCGCAGCCGCAGTAGAGGACACTGCACGCCAGCATGGAAATCGGTGTGAATACCTGAAGAATATCATTGAATAACTCTTGTCTCTGGATGCTATAAGCTACTTCTTGATTTTGAGCTCTAAATATCCATTCAAGAAAAAGGAGTCTCCAATTAATACCATCTCCTCTCATTTCTCCTCCAAAGATACCCAATTATGCCTTGATATCAACAGTTGTTGCTACCTTCTCAACAGGAGAATTTGAGCCAGCAACAGAGTCCGATTCCGTCCCAGTAGCGTCGATGTGAGGTGTTCCAATCAGGCGCCGCCAAACCATTACAATAGGGCCTCGGCCCTCCCAAATTGGAAGCAACGTAATGACACTCGCGGCAAAGAATGCCCAGAGGAACAGAACTACAACCCAGCCGGTAAAGAAGCCCTTGCTGAAAACATAGCTCGACGCATACATGGGAATGGGCCACAGAATGCACAAAGAAAGTGTGATGAAGACGGCAAGAGCTAGCGCGCGGTTCCTGGCTTTAACAAGAATTTGATCATCCTCCTCCTCGTGTTTCTCTTGCTCGGCAAGCACCGCGGCAGCCTCGGCACTCTGTATGTTGACAGCTCGCCCATGGACAGTAATGTGCTCATCATCACCACGCTTGATCTGATCTTTAAAAGTGTGCCAGTCGAAGTTGTCAGGTCGAATGTACGTGATGAGAGGCGTAAGAATTAAGGGTGCGGTTAGGGACATGATGTTTCCAGCCACGAGGGGCTCGTTTGTACTGAGCGTGGCAATTGAAATGGTCCCTTCATTCTTGTGGGCCGTGAGAAACCAGGCGATGATGCCCGCTGCAGAGCCAATCGGGGGAACAATCAATGCTGCGAGTCGGGATTGTTTCTTCCACATGATGGTGCAAGCCATAGGGACAATGGCGGCGTCGACGAAAATACCAATGGCTGTGATGAGGAACTCAACGCTGAAGCCTCCATGATTGAAAGCCACGGCAATCGATGCCGCAAAGATGGCAAAGCCGACGGTAACAAAGTGAGAAAATGCGAGAAGCTGCTTGCCTGTGGCACTGGGCTTAATATAGGCCTGGTAAACGTTGTATGTGACGAGAGCCGTGGTGGCGACGGTTTCGGACGACATTGCGCTTGTCACGGCCATGAAGATCATCAGAAGCACCGCAATTGCACCTCCGTTGCCCATTAACGCGATTGCAGCATAGGGCATAGCAAGGCCTGAGGCGACTTCATAGTCGTTCATTCGGTTCGGGTAGGTAGGCCACTCAGGAAGATGCTCCATGGCAGCAGCGGCAAGACCGAAGGTGCTCGCAAGCACAAAGGGGATTGTGAACCAGGATAGGCCACCGAGAATATATCCCATTGAGGTGCTGCGAGGGTCACAAGCAATGGCCTTCTGGAAGAGCTGACTGTCGACACACGCGGCGAAACCAGCGCCAATGAAGACCAGACCGACGAAACCACCTTGTTGAGATCTCATTGTAAGATACTGTCCCTCTGCATTTCCATCAACCGGGTGGAGAACTGCCGCTTCCCGAAGGAGTTCCCACACCTTTCCGGGGGAGCCGACAACGTTCGAGGTTGCGTAGAGGACGAAAAGCGACATGAGCATAATGACGTAGATGATCACAGTATGGATCTAGTACCACCTCATTAGCATTAGACACCTGGAGGGTTGCAGAAATGATAACATACCCAATCAGTGATGAACGTCGCTTTGATTCCTCCCATCAACGTGTAGATGACCACACCGACAGGAAAGAGGAAGCAAATGGCATCGCGGTTGACGCCAGTAATCGAAGCGTAGACGGCCGATCCACCCACCAGAAGGTTGACAGTGGTGATTATTTGGTAGATCAACGAGTACGAGGTGAAGACAAGATGGACCGCCTTTCCGTAGCGGACTTTGACGACTTGAAGGTAAGTCTGGGCGTGAGGGGCCTTCCGCTTGAGTTCCACAGCTGCGACCGAGAATAGCAAGATCTGAACACAGGCGCCAGCAGCATACCAGAACGGGCCGGAAACTCCGTATCGATATCCGTATGTCGTGCTGCTCAGTAGAGTGGTCGCAATGGTCCACGAAGAGACGACGGCAGATGCAGTCAATCCCGTCTTGACGGAGTGCTTTGCCGTCATGAACATTTCGGAATCCTGGATTTCGTTCATGTAGCGGCTGAGAATCCAGGAGATCAGGGACATGCCGATGGCGAAGGCGGCTCCGACTCCCACAACGAGGCCGTAACCCACGCCCGGGGAGAAGGGCGTTGGGATTTGGAAGACATTTTCTTCAGACATTTCGGCGAGTATCCAATGATGCCGGCACTTGGGGCAGGGCCAAGACTGTTATGAATCCCAGATTGGTTTGAATGTGAAAACGTGGCAAGAGCTGCGCGATGAACCATCGGGGGTGCATAAGTAACTTTAAGTAAATCACGAATATCACATCAGGCGATTCACACCCATGCTAAGCACATTACCATTACGCAGTACCGGGGAGCATTTCCCGATAACTGGTTCACCATGGATCTTGGTGAACGATTAGCGGTCGCAGAAAGACTCCGAGCGGACGAGGGGGTCAGACCGAGTCGCATCAAGACCACAAGGAACCAGGATGTTGGCTTATCTCGCCATGATGCCAGGCCTACGATTGCCTAGAGACAAGCACTTGGGGTCTAGTGAGATAGTAACCCGGTAATCTGTGAAGTTTGGGTGGATTGGGGTCGATCACTTGGGAAAACTGGACCCCTTATCATTAACCCCAACTTGTTGGAGTCGTCCGCTGTTCGCGCCCGGGCCGGTCCTGACCAGAATTCGGCCTTTGAGCCTAGTTTGAGATATCGTCTGAGACAATGCGCCCGTTTTGAGTCCCTATTCCTTTCGTCCGGTGAGATCAGTGGACAAATTACGAAGAAATTCGGGTTCGAGATGGCCATGTGCTGACCGGGAGAGGTGTGGAGTTTCTCTAGTCTTGGCGTTCCATCAGCTCGGAACCGCTAGAATTGGCCAGAATTCAACATCATACACGTAATGAGCGCTGGCATCGGTAAATCTGTTTCAACGGAGATTGTTTCCTGGAGAATTGAAATCCTCCGATGCGTGCAAACATGGTGGGGTGAACCTTAAAGAGATCATCCTCCTGGATGAAGAATTGATCAGCTTAGAGCATGCACTTATTAATCTGAATCTTCCAGTCAGAGAGAATCAAGAAGCTCCGTCGCATTTTTTACTGCTAGCCATGGCCCCATAGGTGTGTTCTCTCTTCCATTCAACGATCTGCCCGCTCTGTCCCAACATAGAATATATCTCCAAATGCTTTGGCCACCATCTTGATCACCGTCGTCGAGTTAGACGGCTAGACTACAGTGCCTAAAAAGATAGTTAGGGCCTGAATCATGTTGATGAAAGTCCTGCACGTCATCTTCGACTCGCGCAGGCTGACAAGAATTACTAACGATGTGGGAAGTATCGTCCATCAGGCTTCGTTTACAGATGACTGTCGCTAACTTCAGCTTCTCTACTAGGCCATTTGTCGTTGGCAGGTTGATACTGGATGTTTACTCCTCCCAAAGTAAAACGCAGCATCCCTAACCAATATGTCATCCTTCAATGGAGGCTCCGAAAGATGCAGACCCGCTCGGCTCCCTCGGTTCCGAGACACGGTGTTGCTATCGGGCACCGAAGTCCGACCCATGCTGATTTGGTGTTGGAGACTAGCTCCACTATTGGAGCAACGCTTTGATATGGCCAGCGCCCGCATGCCCTCTGTCGAGATGGTTCATCTTTCTCACCCTTCTTCATCCAACGATCCTTATATTTGTTTGAATTGAAAAACATTTTCTTATTTTCTCATCATATTCAATCCAAAAAATCAGAGCACGCCAATCATGACGATGCACAAAGGACTCATCAACGTCGATATGGGCGAGGGCTATGGGAATTTCATCTGTGGCCCAGACAAGGAATTGTTGCCCATGATTGATCACGCCAACGTCGCCTGCGGGTTCCAGTGAGTTAAGATCAGAAATTGAGTGTATTTTCTTGATATTGATGATCTGAAAGTGCTGGTGACCCTCTCATTATGGGAGAAACGGTTGCGCTCTGTAAAGAGCATAACGTTAAGATCGGAGCTCACCCCGGCCTTCCAGACGTACAAGGGTTTGGCCGGCGTGAGATGAAGCTTTCCCCAGAAGAGCATACGGCCAACATTATTTACCAAGTCGGTGCACTTCAAGGCTTTCTCGCCCGCGAAGGTGTCGAGATGCACCACGTTAAGCCTCACGGCATTCTTTACGGCATGATGGTTCGCGACCTCGAGGTAGCAAGAGCCGTGTGGGCAGGAGTCCCAAAGGGAATGCGAGTTTTCGGTCTGGCAGGTACACACATGGAAACCGCTGCCAAGGAGGCCGGCCTTGAATTTTGGGCAGAGTACTTTGGCGATGTCAAGTACCGTGCTGACGGTACGTTGATCGTGGATCGGAAGAAGAAGCCGTGGAAAATGGAAGATGTGAAGGCGCATGTCAAGAAGCAACTATATGACAGCAAGGTGACTGCTGTGACTGGCGAGATTGTTGAAATGCCGGTCAAGGACTACCCAATCACAATCTGTTGTCACTCAGACTCGCCAGGGTGTGTAGAGATTGTCAAGGCAACCCGGGAGATTGTAGACGAATATAACAAGGCCAAGGGTCTGTAAGCGCAGTATACGAATATACAATAATATTATGATTGTCATCAATGCACAGCTGTAAATTAAATGGACACAACTGCCGTATATCTCTCACGCAACTACGCGTGTCCACTACGTTACTCGTTACATATAGAAGTAGTGATTTGCCGGTGATTAGTTGTCTCAAGTCCTCCCTAAGTTCGTCATAAAATCTCAACAATACCTATATCCTCCATAATCACTGCCAACGCTCATGTTTCTTACATTTTAAACGAGGACTTAAAATATCTAGCCATTGCTCTCTCAAGTTTGAATCCAAGCTCGACCTAACAAGATGATTTGTTCTTGAAAGCAAAAGCACTGTTCAGTGTCGCTCAGTAACAGAAAACTGACCACTCACCCTCGCGCTTAACTTCAAATTAAACTCTACAAATGCAATAAAATTGCTCGAAATTATCAAGTCTCTTGAAAGAGTAGTACTCGCGATTCTCCTTGTTTATTGTGGCTAATTGAAGAGGGGGCTACTCAAGGGGTTACCCTAGAGCTTTCTCCCATTTGGCACAGGAGATGCTGGGAATCAAACGCACACTAATGACCTACATTATACCATCATAAAGAATCATGTTACTTAGATCTCTGGAATTATTGTATCGCTTAATTCTCAGTGCTTTCATTTTGATCGAGTCTAAATGTTGAGTCGTTAACCGCTTGGCTCATGGACACGCTACCTGTCTAGTCAAGATCAAACCTTTAAACCTCTCAGGAACCAATGGTTGTGCCTTCTGCCGGTTATCAGCCCAATTCTTTTTTAATCTGAACGGCGGCAATATTCCACTTGATCGAGCTATGACTGACTACTGTCTCATGTGTCGGTTGTGGGAGTTGCGAATCGAGCGGAGCCGCTCAATCTAATCGGCTCCGAACATACCGGTCGGCTTTACTGTACATACAACCTGAGGAGTGCTGACTGGCTAAGATCTTTAGATTATGCTCTGGTTTGTGATTTCGGAATCATGACTAGAAAGTTCGGTGTCAGTGTTCCCCACTTGTTGTGGCCACCCCCCTTGCTGAATCTTGTTTGCCTTTTGCCCGAAGGAGGCGCCTACAGTAAGGATAACGCGGGGGCGGAATTAATTGCGTTGTTTACATACCAATGAGATTTCTTAGCAGCGGGGTCCGCTACTAAGGTAACCCCATAATCTGGGGAAGATCGCTTAAGCATGGGCTGACTTGATTGGAAGTAGTACGTTCCATGGCCAAGTTATCATGCCCAGCCGGGCCACGTTTTCCGCATCCACCAGTTTTACGCACATGGTATTGGATATCTGTTGAAGCTAAACGACCCAAGGAAACATAAATCTTGGCCTGGATTCAACTTAATACCGGCTAGATGATCCTGGCGCTAGATATCAGGAGTTCCACGAAAATCGGACAATGTTATGGGCACGAAGTTTCTAATCTTTGACTCCCACTGTTGTCTTCTACTCTTTGGCCCACATAATCCCCGCCCTACAAAGCTCTCCGCATTGATCAGCGCAGGGGAATGTGCTCCGTAGTATCCGTGCAAGGATGCAAGCTCGCACGCCCGCCCGCCCTCAACCACCGAGACGTACGACCGTCACACTACAATGTGCAACGATTGACCCACACAGTCCTACAATCAAAACGGTCTGGTGATACCTTGGGGTGACGTACTCGCTTAACAATACCCTGTTTCCACATATCCGACAGCATTAACCGGACTGAGCGGTAGCTGGAGCTGGTGACACCCGTCGGACCGAGCTGCAGGGCGGACTGAGCTGAAGTTGATCGCGGGGTGCATGATCTGATGAGGGTCTCTGGTATTTATACTACTGCCACGAGCCGAAAGCTGGTTTTGTGGCCTCTCATGTCTCTGAGCAATTGATGGTACGATCCATAGTACGAAAGATTTTATCGCATATTACTGGCCAATATTTGCTCCTCTTCTAAACATGACTTCACCCGCAATTCCAACACAACAGAGGGCTGCGGTTCGTCAAGGGAGCGGCCCAACATCCACCACCAAGGTCGAGAATATCGAAGTCCCGCGACCCGGCCCAGGACAGATCCTTGTAAAGATTAAGTGGACTGGACTTTGTGGTTCAGACAAGTCGTTGCTGCACGATGACTGGAGCGGCTTTGGTATCAGCATGATGTCAAGCACCCATGGCATTGCCGGCCACGAAGGCGCAGGCGAGGTTGTTGCAATTGGTGAAGGCATGGAAGGCCGGTGGAAGTTGGGTGATCGCGCGGGCGTCAAGTGGATTGCGAGCACATGTGGCGAGTGTGAGTTCTGCCTGGATGGAGTCGACGAGGTGCATTGCATCAAGCAATCGAATAGTGGATTCTCAGTTCCGGGTACGTTCCAGGAGTATTGTCTCGCAGATGGCCGATATACCTCAAGGCTCCCCGATGGTGTCTCTGATGAGGAAGCTGGCCCTATCATGTGCGGAGGCGTCACGGCCTACACGGCATGTAAGCGGTAAGACGGCACGATATCGAAGATGAATACCTGGATCTGTTTACTAATATTTAATCTCAGATCCGCTGTCAAGCCTGGCCAATGGATCGTTCTTCCAGGAGCCGGTGGTGGGCTCGGGCATTTTGCAATTCAATATGCGCGCGCTATGGGAATGAGAGTGATTGCCATCGACGGCGGCGACGCCAAGCGCGACCTTTGCCTGAAGCTCGGCGCTGAGATCTTCATTGATTTCCAGACTACGAAGGATATCACCGCTGAAATCATGAAGATAACGACATACGGCGCGCACGGCGTCATCGTGACGGCAGCAACCAAGGCAGCCTATGAGTCCGCGCCAACATTCCTGCGACCGAATGGCACCGTGGTAGCCGTTGGGTTGCCTCAAGATCCTTCAATCATGGCTGGGGCTTCCCCCATTCTAGTTGCGCTGAGACGTCTCAACATTGTTGGAAGCGTTGTGGGTAGCCTGAAGGAAGTTGAGGAGGCCCTTGACTTTACTGCTCGAGGTCTTGTCCATGTGAGTAGCAGTTGTTTCTGACTGAGTTTAAGAATGTACTAACAAAACACAAGCCAATTATTTCCAAGGGAAAGCTTGAGGACCTGGATACTTGGGTTGAGAAATTGGTTGCTGGACAAGTAGCTGGACGCGCTGTGTTGCAAGTCGCTGCGTAGGCAGGATCCAGTCCTGAAAGTTGCAAGAATTGGGGGTCAAATACTTCGACATGGTCTACTCGACTAAATATGTCAATGTCACAGAAACGTATTCGTAACCTTGAAAGCTCTCAATGTCTTCTTCCTTGGACGCATAGCAGAATCCGATCTATCCACGTTTCTACCTCGCCCTTGAACTCGTGTCGTTCAAAAACTATCCGCAACGGATCTTAAATCACTTCGACTACTTGCTCCGTAGCCAGCTTCCTAAACTTCCGTAATAAAACATCCTCCATCTCTTCCAGAGGCATCCCGTATCTACCCTCCATCTCCCGCCACGCCTTGGCGGGAACGTAGTGTCTACTGACATTTGTGTACAACATCCCAACTCGACAATGCCTATTCTTAACCTTATCAATAGGTTTCAGAATAAGCATTGATCTCATCCAATAAGCCCCATCGTACTCAACCCACAATCTCTCGTAGCTGAGCAGATGCAAAACAAGGACACTCTGGCCGTCAAGTTCTGCTACACTATCCGGATCGTCCGAGTCGCATTGGAAAGGCCAATGAAACTGGACATCATTGGGTTCATGATGTCCAGATCCCTCTTCCAGTATAAACTCAAACACTGTTTCTCCGTCCGCTTGACTTTTGCATCGAACCGTAGCTGGCGCTGCATCTCCAGTGATTGTTAACACTCCCAGTTCCAATTTCCCAGAGAGCGGTGGCCGATCAGGGATGCATTTCTCAACTTTGACTTGAGATGCTTTGACAAGTAGCAACAGCCTATGGCCTCGTTCTCCCCATGGCCCGGTTTGGAAGTAGTGAGTCATGAAGTCATAGGTAATCTTCCCGGAAACGGATGCCCAGGACCACGAAGGCACCCCGGAGAGTGCCTTCGATCTGGTCCCGCCTTTGGTGCTTGACCAACATAACCAAAACAATATCCCATCCTGCCAAAGTCCAGCGAGGTATCTGCTAGACTGCCCAGATTGTACCATCAGTGTTGCAATGCCCGCCAAGGCCGCCAGATGATCGCTGATATACGTAAAGTCGAGTCTTGTTAGGTTCTCAATTTGTCGGCTCCATAAAAGCACCATTTTGTCCATTTGGAGCTGAGTTTGGCTGATGGCTAGGGATTGGTTGGCCGTTTCTTTCCCTGATGGATTTAGCTCAAGGGCGCCCTTGATGCCACCGCACTGGCATGACACCTCTTCGTGACATTCCCAGTGAACTTCCCTCGGCCCAAAGTGAAGAAATCGACGAGACAAGATTCTTTCTTGATAGACCCATCCTCTTGTCAAAAGGGGAAACCGCTCATTTGTTTTTGTCTTGTCTTCCAACACGTCGTGGTGGTGAGCGACAGACCTGCGCGCCCACACGCCAAAATTTGTGTTGCTCTTTGGATCCAATCCTTCAATTTGCAATGCTTCTTCCTCCGGGGGGACTGTGTGATATAAACCACCAGAACCACCCGTAGACGAGGTGGCAGCGATGGTGAATTCGCCGTTGATATAATAGGATGCCATCTTGACAGCCTCTGACTCCCAATCCTCACGGCTATTTTGGATGATGCAGAGGGAATCTATCCAGATGAAGTCGATGCCTATCTTGTCCGCAAATATGATGGCATCTCTAAATGTCTTGGAGAGATCTGACCATTCGATTTGGACCTTGTGCTTCTCAATATTATCAGATGTGGTCGTGATAATTTGAGTTTTACCCCAACAATGACTGAGGCAAACATATTCTCCTAGCTCCCCATCTCGGGTTTCGTAGAGGTGCACTTGTGGGTGATCCGAAGTTTCGGTCTTGTCACCGTTTGTTTCTCGGCTGATTCGAACCACCCTCTTGGGCAAGGCTGTCTCATTTGCGATGCCACATCGAGGGTGCTGGCCCTGACAAGTTGTCAGCCATCCCCGAGTCTGTATCAGGGCACCATCGAGGCTGTAGTCGATGCTATCCGCGGGCCCAACGAGTGGCCACGGACATGAGTCGCCTACTCGATACCGGTTAGTGTATATGGCTACACCAGCTAGAAGGTCAAAGGTTAAACCTTGGTGTGAAAATATCTCGATGAAGTTATTCTGTCTGGTCGCGTCTAGTAGATCTTCACCGGGACCTACAACATCCCAGTGTATTGGCCCATCAAGGCCATGGAAGGCAATCTTGTATCCGCTGGGATTGCTTGCCACAGCCGGATAACAATGTTCGACGGCCTTGGAGAGCATATGGCATGTAGCACACCCCCTTCTGGCTGAGTGAGCGATGTCCTCTGGTCGTGTAAAGAAGGTGTCCCATGCGTGCCGTTGGAGCTCATCCCAGTCAAAATCCTTACAATTGGGACAGCTTGTTGATTCGGCCCGGCGACGGAAGTTTCGGCGGGAATGCCAGTTCGATGGGATTTCCATTATTTCTTGCGCATTTGCCCGATGCTGTGAGTGCTTGATATGAACGTGGTAGACTAAGTTGAATGCTGACATGGAGCAGGGATGTTACCCCGCACCTGAAGTTGGATGCTGTCATCGAGACGAATTTACCTCCATGAGTAGATTTGGTGGAATTGGTGGAATTGTAGGTAATTTTGCTGTCTGATTTGGAATTGGTGGTTAACAAATGCATCTACTTCACTACTCACACACCGCGCCCTCATTTATTTCCCTGAGCGGCTCTATTTCTCCCCGGTCGGAAACTACCGCCTCACATCCAACAAGCATGAGCAGCATCGAACCCTCTCAGAAAGTCTGCTGCTTAGCGGTTTCAAGAGCTGGGCGATGGCGAAAATTCTATCTGTCGAGAGGAAGAAGGGACCCGGGTATGGATGGCTCAGTTGCCTCATGGTGCAGACCAAACAAGGTCAACGGCCCAAGGTGTTCTTCGAAATTGACGAGCTTCAAGGACAACTGGCATATAGCGAGGCGGGGAGAACTGGCTGGGGAGGAAAATTAAGAATAAATGTATTGAATACTATCTAAGATCTAAGAGTGGCAAATCAGTCAGTTTCGTTTCGGTGTTCTGACTTTAGCCATGGTTCGTCGGGACGTTATCAACACTTAAACCGAACAATGGTGGTCGGCATCTTCCTTACCGTACCCGACTTTGATAATTAACCTACTGCTAACCATAAGCTTCGAGTACTTATCAAAGGCTCATCCAGTTTACAGATATTAGCGGTTCCATTGTGCTGCCGGGTGATTGAGCCAGTGGGCCCTGTGATATTGCGGACTTGCGGACTTGCGGATCTGCGAGTTTCCAACAGATGCGGAAAATCAGTGGATTCTCTCCAAGCCACACGGCTACAAGTTAACCCGTTGAAACATTCTCCTGGATCTGTTATTGGGTTGCTTACGATTCGGCGGTACTAATTCTTCCGATAGACAAGGATCGGGATATTTGGAAACTCTCCAATCGACGTATGAGGCGATCGGGAGAATTGTTGCCCGACTCGGGTCAATCCCTCACCCGAATGGATAACTATCTCGACGGTGTGCGGATCTTCTAGATCGGTGAATATCGGGGAAGCCTCCGTGAGTGCTGGGTGATAATAGGCATATAGCCTGTGGTAGCTGCAAATCTAACGATGCCGAAATATTCACGCCATCCTGCCCCTTGTTCACCATTCTACACTTTTAACCCAACCATTCTAGATCAGCTCAAATGTCAAGCCTCAAAAGAACGGTTCTAATAACGGGCTGCTCAGATGGAGGAATGGGTGCTGCCCTTGCGGTAGCGTTTCACAAGGCCGGCCTGCAGGTTTATGCAACAGCTCGAACTCCTACCAAAATGAGCCATCTCGAATCGATAGGCATCAAAACTTTGACACTCGATGTGCAGTCCGAGTCGTCTATCGCTGCCTGTGTCAGTAAATTGCCTGCACTGGACATCCTCGTCAACAACGCTGGGAGCGGGCTCTCTATGCCTATAGCCGACGTCCGGGTTCTTGAAGCTAAGAAACTATTTGACCTCAACGTCTGGTCGCATCTTTCTGTAACACAGGCGTTTTTACCGTTGTTGATGAAGTCCTCCAATGGCATGATTGTGAATCAAACGTCAATTGCAGCAGTGGCGGCTGTTCCTTGGCAGGGTGTCTATTGCGCTTCAAAGGCTGCCTTAGCAATGCTTTCCGACACGTTGAGGCTCGAGCTCCAGCCTTTTGGTGTCAAGGTCATTGATCTCAGAACCGGGATTGTCAATACCAACTTCATAAAAAACATGGTGGAATCAGTCAAGCCATCATTACCAGAGGGTTCCATTTACGAACCTGCAAAAGAGGTCGTGGAGAAGGGCCTGCGCCTGGGGGTGCATGAAGGCGGGAGTATGCCAGCTGAGCAGTGGGCGGAATATGTCGTCCACGACCTATTGAAGAAGAAACCGCCAGCAGTTATTTGGAAGGGGGACTCCGCGTTCTTAGCCCGGATTGGAACGGTCTTGCCATTTGGTACGTTGGATTCAACAGTCAAGAGTATGACAGGACTAGACGTTGTTGAGCAGATTATGAGACAATAGTAAGATTCAAGTCTAGTATCCAATGTAATCTAGCCACGCGCTCTCCTTCAATTGTCTTTTCTGACCGTAGTAGCGAATTTACAGGTTATTGGATAGAGGGTCGGTTTGGACTCTCACCACGAAACATTCACTGACACATCGCTCGAACGGCACAATCAGCAATATTTATGTTCCACTTGATATGTTCTTATCATTCTAGATCTTAGCGCAACTTCCTTTTGTGGATGCACCACCGTACTGTTGTTGCCAAGGCTGCTTGTGGGTGGTCTGGTTCGGATTTCCAGTTGTCTTTCCTCCCAGCTACTACCTTTCACAGAGGTATTTGCCGTACTTCAAGTACTTCATACCCACCAGGTGCGGAGAAGCCAAGAATGCCAGTTAAACCAAGGCCCCAAGGACTCGGATAAATCTTGAGACCCGGGTTATCGCCATCGACGTCAAAAACTCGAAGAAGAATGTATGCATTCCCGGGATCCTTGTCAAATTTCCGCATCTGTAGAACTGTCAGCTCTAACCCTCTAACGCCTCTGATCTTGTATAAGTTATACCATATTGACTTGATTTTGGCTCACAAAGAAAGGCTGATTGCAGGAACCTGTGGTGGTCTTGACCTCCAAATGGTATGTAGTGTCATTAGACCATCGTGCGGCTTGATCCACGCCGGCATTTTGGAAATACGCCTTCATTTGACCGGAATCATCGGTATAAGTAAAGTCGGCGAAATTCCGTTCCAGCTCTGTGAAGCGCGGGTGCCCATTCTCCACACGTAGTTTGCTAGTCCATTGTTCGTGGGACCAGCCACTGATCTGGTTCTCGAATAGCTTGTGGATCTGTAATATGGGGTTAGAAGGACATGGCGAACAAATGTGGACAGGGGTGAAATACGAAAACTTCTCCCAAGAAACCAATCTGCCTCGTTCGAACCTGCTGAGCGCTTGGAGTGACAGGCAATTCTAGAGACGGTTCGTCATTTCCACCAGAGCCTGCAACGAAAGATGGCAAATTTCTCTCTGTCAGTAGAGAGATAATAGATGATACTGAATTTCCTGGGGCAGAATCTAGCATCCGCTGAAGCCTCTCGCTTGTCCTTCGCGTGTCAGACCCACGCACGATGTGATGTTTTGATATTCGAAAGTTCCTGGCGCTGTTCGCAATGCTCCGGGACCTCGATTCGAAAGAGGGGACCAACTGCCGTAGACGATGTTGGAAATTGATCAAGTCGCTGGAGCCGGGCATCTGATTCGGCTCAATAGCTTCTGTTGTAATCATCACGCAGTCGGGGTCTTCTTGGACCCTTTCGGATACTTCACTGCGTTGATTCCTGAGAAAATCCATTGGTCCTGACTCTGGCTGATTGACGGCTCTCTGATTAAACGATTCACAGTCGAGCATCCCCCCATCTGGGATAAATCGGTTGTGCTGGGCCATGGTACTGTTTAGGTTGTCAAGTGGGGTATTCAACAACAGAATGAAGAGATTCATGTCTTCGCTCTTCACAGCGTACTGTCGTGAGAAGAAATCTGCCAGTTTGAAGATGACATTGGGTTGATTTGATGGGCTTATTACCGCACGAAAATAAATATCCGTGAAAGAAAGGTCTTCTTTAAACGTCACCAACTCGTTGTCCTCTTCGATTTCAATGGAATCCAGGCGCCTGGTAATGACAACGGATGGGACGGACCAGGCACGTATAGTTTTCGAGTTCTGACTGGATCTGGCGCTAGCCATCGTCTCCAAACTATGATATATAAGAAAAGGATGCTGGGACGAGGGATTCACCGGAGGGTATACCTTGAAATGTACGGCAATCGTGCCATAAGGTCTTGCTCTCTCATCAAGTCGCGGACTTCCAGACCTTGTGGCTTGACGGTTTCTTCGACAACGTAGGACAGATACAAGTTTTGGCATCTCAACTTCGAGAATACTGATTCGAGACCAGTTACTGATTTGACAGAGAATTTGAGAAGATTAACCTTGCCTCGAAAGGCAAGCTCCAACGTCAACAGGTCGGGGATGTACCAATCCGGATCTCGTAGGGATTTGAGATGGACCTCGGATTCGGAAACCGGATGGGTGAGATGCTCGGCATTCAAGACAGGGAAGACCCTGGCATGTCTGACGCGCAAGAATTGCGTCGCTGTAAACTCGGATTCTGGTGTGAGAAACCCTTTCAGTGTCGTCAAAAGCTCTTCACACCGCTGTACTATGCCTTCAGAAGGCCCTTCGGATATGGTGCAAAGCTCATCCACAACGTCCTTGATATTGGCCGACTCAACACCAAGATAATCACAAAATAGTTTCTGACAGTCGCTATATCGAGTGATGAGCCTCGTAACCTGCTTCAGTACTGGAGGTGCATTCCACACGCATGAGCTACGTTTTACCCATTGGGGCTGTGGTCGGACTATAAACACCAAAGGTTTGGACATGAACGCTTCCCTGTGATTGACAGTTAGTATCTTAAGAATAAGCTGTGAATAGCCTATGAATCTCACAAGATAATCCGCTTATGCTGTTCTGGGCTTCGGCTCAGCCCACGGTAGCACTCGTGGACCGTGTTCTTATCGACCAAGTGAATGGGGAGATCAGCCAAAGCATTAAGCTCTCGCAATCTTGCTGTGGTATTTGGAGTGGCAGGAATGCCAAACCTCTCCAGAAACTTCCATTTCTCTGGGTTTGGTAATTTGGCGAAGGCGATATGTGGACATGCTCGCAAAAGATCCTTGGTCGGAACGGCCAAGTCGGCGAGTGTTTGACACCTACCATCACCGTCGCGGCATCCTACCTGAAGCTCCGGGACGGACTGTGAAAGCTGTGGTGGAATGGCACTATTCTTGCAAACTTGCTCAACGACCAGCAAAAGATCTATCACATCCCGTTTCTGCAAAAATGTCCATTCTGCAGTCAGGTGGTGATTTTGAATCAGGATTGGAACTGTGGAGATGTGTTCTGATTGTAAGAGCCACTTATAGAATGCCCTTTTGGTGACCTCATCTTCGGCATAGAAGTTTCCATATTCTTCGTCCAGGATGTAAAATGGGTTTCCGGGCGTGTCCTTGTACTTGTCGATCAGACTAGGCACGGAAGCGTGGTCGACAACATAAACCTGACTGCTGCGCCGCGAATGGTTCCCTTGGTTCTTGACGAGGAAGTACATCTGAGGAGCGCCTTCTCTCTCGAGTAGGTTCCTATGTTTGAACAGATAAGCCGCATCCATGACCAAATCTCCCGGTGTGCGGTTTGCGACGCTCGAAGGGTGTCCGCTATGTAGTTCCAAGATCAAGTTGCAAACTAGCCTTGGAGTGTAGATTTTGATGCCCAAGAATTGGTAGAAGCGCCTCCTCACAGGGTCACTTGATGCAGCTTCGTCCACAATTGATATGTCGATGGAGGCGGGAACATATTCGTCGCCAGTCTCAGCCCGCAGATAAAGATTGGGCGTGTTCGCACTCACCCAGGACCCATCTCTAAGAGGAATGATTGGAAGTCCCGAGAGAGTGTTCTTCAGTTGTACCTGGTCGGAAAAAATGGAAGCAACTGTCTGATGCCATTTCATGGACCTGGCGCTCAACCCAGAAACCCCGTATTCCGCAATCCAAATCGAGAACTCGTCTACCAAGTCTTCAACGCTGGTTTGTTGGACACCAAGAAGTGAAAGTTCATCAAAAACGTGATCGTAATTAAACGATAAATGCGCTTGCCGCAGATGAAAGCTTTCAAAAATCGCATTGCCTTGATATCGGAACTCGGTGGGCAGGAAACGTAGCTCGTTGGGCCGATGGTAGCTGCATTCATTTCGCGATTCGAGGATTTGTTGCCCACGGAGGTTGTGCAAGATAGCCTGAGCTAAGTTGTTCCAAAAGTTCTGTGAGTTTTGGCGATGTTTGATGTATTTCGGCCATCCATATCGCAGCCCTAGCCCGAATTGACCTGTGGGCATATCAACAAATCGTTTGATAGCCGTTACGAAGGCTTGTTGGATCGCATCCCGAAGGGCCAGATTCCATGTGGAGTCATAATCAAGGCCCTCCCGACTGGCAACAAGCAGAAAGTCGGCATGGATCAGGAACTAGATATTAAATCCGTCAGCAATTGCGCCTTGGTTTTTCTTCAGCGAGTCCCTCTAACCTTGAAGCCAAAATCGTCAATCGGCAAAAATGCAAAAGCTTTCTGCGTACTAATGACCTCATTGTCGGAATTGTTGATAGGAAATGCAAGCACCACTTCTGATGTCGTGACACCTTGTCGACGAGGATCTGTCGGCAGCCCTCTGGCATCTCGTCGCCTGACAAGATATTTCCTCTCCTCTGCTGCGTCGTTAGATCGCTGGGTCGAGATGGTTGCTATCTCACCCAATATAGCATTAGATGCGTCGCTATCAACGTGGTATCTCGTTTTGATGTGGCTCGTTTGGATGTTCAATTCCCGGATCTTTCTCAGGAATATCAAGAGTTGGGGCTCGACGCTGTGCAGGTCATTCTGGATCCTGTTGAAGTCCTCGGCGGCCCGCAGATGTAGCATGAACTGAGTGTGGTTCAAAAGACGTTCGCCGCTTGGAAAAGGCGAGAGAATTGGTAGAATCATGCCCAGAAATTTGTGCCTGTCAAACTTGAATTCGTAGTAGCCACTGGAAATGTTGACGACGTCGGCTACCTTGAACACTGACTTGAACCCAATCCCCTTCTCCCCAATGTAGCCCCTCTTGGCCCCCGTGACATGTTTCTTGGTGCTTTTCGCAGCCCCGCATATGGAGTCCATATCCTGGAATGTAAAGCCGACCTCGTTGCAGTCGGCGCGGAGATGTTGGGATCCCAGTACTGAGGACAGAGTGAAACTGAGGGTAGGGGTCACTTGGGACGGGAATGTATTGTCATCTGCATTTTGAATGAGTTCAAGCAGAAAATGGGAACTGTTTTGGTAAAGTTGATCCGAAGTCCTGTCAAGCATTAGTATTTCCCCCTCATGGATCCGATGATGATTCACACATTTCTAGGAGATTGTTTAGCGTAGACGTTGCAAAGTCATGCCTGTTTTGTTCTCGTCCATCGACGCCTCTTTCCTTTCGGAGGCATTCGATCTTGAACTCGGCTTGTGCTTTGGATTTTGCAATGCCAGTCATCCTGGAATGCGATTTTGGGCTGTATGAAGAGGAAACAAAGGTGAAGCTAAGTTCATCCACAATTAGTCCAAGAGAAAATTGTGATGATTGTGAAGTTTCGTGAGAAATCTGCTGGTGCGGCTGAGGCTTTTTCTCTTCTTCTTGAGACATGAGTTTGCTGTGTTGGCTGCAAAACCAACAACAGTTTCGGATCTATCCAGAGCTCTCACACTCATTGGCTGTGGTTGGGCTTAGCCGCCCGGGTAAACAAACGAGGTGCAGGTTATTGGGGCTGTGTCGGGCGTTCTTTTCTAAAATGGATTCTGCGGGATCTTACGGAGTAGGCCACCTAGCATGGTCTGTTGGTCGTGACGTGTTCACCCCTGATCAGGCCCATTGCGGGCTGACACTCTCCTAGCAACGCCGGAGCCGGTGCGAAGTTAAGCCGAAAACAAATCTCTGGAGTAATTGTAACCCAGACGAGGATTGGGAGTCTTATATAAATACAGTGCCGAGCTGGTATCGGAATCACATAGGAATTAAATTTTATTGGCATATATCCCTGTCACAACTGCAGCATGCTGTCAAAGTAAACGACCCCAACAAACTCTCAGTACATCGATAACCTCGGCTTTGTCAGACCTGGAGGCGAGAATCGAGTGGATTTAACAAGATATGATCAACGATACTCAAGATAAAAGCATTGACAACGACGCAGAAGGAATTATTTCATATTTGGTGTACCGAAATCGCCTTGACCATCGAATTTAGAAGATCGGGGGTTCATTGTCAATAAACCCCATCCCTAGGTCTTGGCTGACTTGATCAGACCAGTTCAACGAGTCGCAAAAGGACAAAGAAAAAGGATCAAAGGCATTCTGGCTCTCCTCCAATAGATCTGCTACAGCCCAGTGGTTTTGTGCTTTAGCGAAGGCAATAGCAGTTGAGAATCCTGTAACTGGATCCGGGAGAGCACCACTACGGAGAAGCAGGCGAACCATTTCCAGCCGCCCATGCTCGGCCGCACCCTCAACAGCTGTACGACCCTCCTCTGGGGCTGCAGGGGCATTGATGTTGGCCCCGTGATCTAGCAGCATGAGCGCAATCTGTGGGTTTCCATTGATTGCAGCACCCTGGATGGCTGTAACCCCACCACGCATCGCAGGCTCGGCGTTGACATCTGCGTCACGCTGTAGAAGAAGATCCACGAGATAAGGGCTGGCATGCTGGTATGATGCTGCCACTTGTAGAGCGGTACGACCAAAGTTGGGGCTGGCCGGGGCGTTGGCATTTGCTTCATTATCCAAGAGAAGTTGGACAATCTCAGCCTGTAACTCGAGGTTGAAATTCTCATTGGGGTTCCTTATGTGCGGCGATAGTGCGCACTGAAGAGCAGTGTGTCCATCGATAGCAAGAGCATTAACATCCGCCCCATGCTCAAGAAGGAGTTGGATAGCTTGTTCATCGAGACGATGCGCGGCGAATTGCAGTGGTGTCAACATTGACCTCCTTGGCTCGAAGAGGTTAACCAGACATCGGTCCTCAATTCTTGCGCCTGCTCGTAGCGCCAGTTTGAGACACTCGAATTTGGATTCTTGAATAAGTCCATGCAGAACCTGGCCGGGCTCGTCATTGGGACGATTGACTGGAGCCCCATGTGCAAGCAGCTTTTTGAAAATGACCGTCGATGGCGGAGACCGGTGGCGAGCAAGAGTAGCGGCTTCCAACACAGTTAGACCGTCAGTCTCAGCGGCAGGTGCTGCGACGTCAGCACCAGCGTCCAGCAAACAGTCAATGACGTCCGAGTAGCCTTCGCTGACTGCAGCCTGCAGAGCTGTGCGTCCACCATGATGGTACGCAGGCAAGTTGACATTTGCACCGCGGTCCAGCAGATACTGCACTAGGATAAGGTGGCCTGCGAGTGCCGCAGTCTGCAAACTGCTCAGCCCACGCGATCCATAGGCATCAATTGGTACCTCCATGTCGAGCAAAGCCCTACACTTGTAAAAGTCCCCATACTGGGCTGCATCTCTCAGCACTTCTAAGCCAATCCAAGACAAATCGTGTCCTGCACTGAATAGAGTAGTACAGAAGTCAAAATATACTTCTCGCAGCGCTTCATCCTGGATTCGTTTGATCGTCTTCATTTCCAGTCGTGCTCCAGCCTTTACTAGGAGGTAAAGGATATATTGCATCTGGTCATCTTCTTCTGTGAGCCCTTTAGCTGCCAGGAGAACGAGGCTGTTTCCATCAAACTCAACACCGCCCAATTCGTCTTCGGCATTCGGATTCGCAAATTGGGTCAGTTTGCGGTACTTTCGGGCCATGGGATCTACTCCACGGCGTAACAATGTCCTCACAGCTCTCACATTGCACCCGACAACTGCATGGTGCAATCCACACTCAAGCACTTCATCTTCGACAATGTTTCGAGCAAGAAGAAACTGGGAAAGATTCTCCGCCCCTCCCGCTGCTGCTTCAACTATACGCAACGTTTCAGCCTCGGCACCTTCCAGCTTGCCCAATAGCAACTGATATATGCCTGGTGAATTCACCTTGGTATCTCGCAAAGTCTTGGGGTGGAGACTGATGGTTGCTACTCCAGCCAAGAGAGCAGACACTATCTCGACCCTTCGTTTTTTCACAGCTAGTGTAAGTGCGGTTTCCCTTGTGTAGATTCCGTGGAGCTGGGTGTTGACTTTTGCGCCAGACTCGACAAGGAATCTCACCAGTTCTAGGGAACCGTGCACTGCAGCCCGGCTCAGTGGAGTCCATGATGCATCCTGACTGTCACAGTCAAACCGATCATTGACTCCGTTCACATCAACTCCTTGAGCAACTAGCGTTTGAACTGCAGCCAAGTGATCGGAGTCTGCCGCGGTGATAAGCAGGTCAATACCCAGAGAACCCAATACCATACTTTCATCCAATGCTAGAAGGAGTTGAAAAGACTCATCAGGGTGTGTCTTGAACAAGCTGCTTCGAGGTAGAAAAACATTCACACTGGTGGGAATAGCTGCTTGCAGAGCCTTGACTATGAAGACACGAGCTTCACATGATCCAGACACACAGTCTTTCAAAAAGTTCGATAACTGGCCAAAGTATCTGCTGGAGATGACCGAAGTGATGAAAGCTCCGATTGTATGAGTCTGCAGATGATTATTGGAGACGACGTATAGGATGACGGTGAAGATTTGATAGATAGACTTCTGGTCCATATTCATAGATGGCCAGACTTCGCGGCTTGGTATGCCACCCGAGTTCGAGTTGAAGACAATGTTTTCGAGAACGCTTTCAGCAGGATGCAGCACGCGTAGTGTAGGATCCGTGTCGGCTAGGCGCGATGAAATCCACCCAACCTTGCCCAACATTGCCCTCGAATGGGATTGGCGGCTGCTTATCCTGACACAGTATCTTGTGTCTTGGAGTTCGGGAAAGATATTAGAGATGCCTGTTTGTTTGTAAGTGAACCGCGTACAGCAATGGTCTCAGGGGTAATAAATACCTTTTGAGTTCCAGAAGGGTTGTAAGAATTTTGTCGAGCAGCCAGGTACAACATTGAAGAATGATGGGGCTATTCTAACGGAGATGGCCGCCTGTGGTGAGGTAAACCGTCGGTGATGACGCGGGGCTTGATGATTGAGGTTGAAAATTGAACAAGTCGTATCTTGCGTCGGAATTGTGCTCTGGGACAGGAAAGGAATTAAGCTTCGGTCTGATATTTCCTTCACATCAGGCATGTCAACGTGTGGAGTATCAGTCAGGTCGTGAATGAAGTCGTTGTCCAAAGTAGGAGTACTAAAATCATAGGAAATTTCGTGAATATCCACGTCGTCAATGTACCTGCCATCCGCAGATACCCGCGGCAACCTTTCTTCGTCGGCTTTCTGGGCTGTAGTTGTGTCCCCAGATACGCGTACAGCAGCCAGTTCCGCATTGTGGGCCGGTGTTGGTCGAATCCCTTGACGAACGCCTTTCTGGTTTCCATGGTCTGTGGAGGCGCGTACGGCGTCAAAACTTGCCTCGATGATTGTTTCCGAATTTTGTGCTGCCGGGCTTCTGATTTCGATGCGACTGTGGTCAACTGTTCCCAACCGTTAGCTAAGTATTAACCGAAATAGCGTGGTAAAGGGTTCATATACATGTGCTCGCAGACCGTCCGGCATCAGTACCCTTGTCGTATCGTCGCTTGGCCCTGTCCACACGACTCTGATTAAGCCGTCGACCACATAAGTACACTTCAGAATCTTTGCCGCCAGCCTTCCGTTTGCGGATCTCTTGAAAGATCGCCCGCCATTCTTTGGCCTGGAGCTTCTTCAGGCTCCCGAACTCTGATTTGAACTTTCTGATCCTTTTATGGTTGTTAGAATATGAGACTTCGAGGGCTTTTAGTACTTACGTGATGCCAGCTCCATGCTTTTCGTTGAGATACTCAATTGTCTCTTCAGCAGTCTTGTTCCCATTGATGTACAACCTGGTGATGTCGGGCTTGTATGTGTCCCAGTTGATGGACATGGCGACCGAAAAGTCAGCGCGAATGCACCAGGAACGTGATTGATGGTAGATTTCGGAAAATTGAAAGAGTCGTGTCGAGTAGGAAAGGCTTAGGGGTTTTGATGGCTCGCCTATTCTCCCTGGGAATAAGCTGGTTTATTTATGAGCCAAAGTTCTACGCGGGAAGTAAGTACATTCTCATTCTGTTGGGGAAAAACGACGGGCCGGTTCTTTTGGCAACCAACAGAAGTGGCGGCCTTGTCCGCGAACTTTTGGCTGGTAAATGTGCAATTCAGCCGCATGCAAGGCAATCCCGAGTGAAAGTGAGGCGACAGTCTCAAGCCAACCAACAGAGGGGAACGCCCTGCACATGCTAAGCTGATGACGTACCTTATGCGCCTTGGCTCAAACTTGTCCAACCCAGTGGGCGTAATCTGACCGGCAACGCCCGGAGGGGGGTTCTTTTGGTCATCGGGCTCCAAACTGTGGCGTCAGGCAATATTGTTAGCAGCTCACAGGAAGAAACAGCGTTCCACGTTGTGCATCCTTGTAAAATGGTGACTGTGGAACCCAAATCACGCAACATAATGTTGATCTTCTTCTCTAACAACGTGAGACCTGAACGAGGCAGAGAATGAGTTGCCGAAGGTGTTGATGGTACGGCATTATCTGCTGGGATCTAGCGACCCCGCGACGCTATGCACACAGCGTGTAGCATGTCCCTCAGCCTCGAGGTGCGTGGAAAACTTGACGCGTCCAAAAAGTGGTACAAGGCCGTGTTAGGACCTACATCGAGATTCTTGGACGGAGAAAACATGCTGATACTGCAACGGAACGGAGAAATTGATGTTGAAATAATTAGTGCAGGAAATGGGGAACTTAAGGTGGGAGGGTCTTCTAGTGCCGGGTAAGGTGTCGCGTGTACGTGCGGATTGATTGCTACTACTACATCTCTTTGATCTATCTGGTGATTCTCGATAAAGCTCAAAGGCCTGACAGGGATAGACGGCAAGGCCTGCGGCTCTATCACACTAACATTGCCAGCACTCTGCTTCCTCTGGCGCATGCTAATTTGGGCAAGAGTCCGGGTTGTTCAGCCCTGATCCATAAATATCTTTCAACGCTTTAGATTGGTCCTTAAAGGGAAGCGGTTTGCGAGTATCACACGTCGAGTACCACGGAATCACCACGATGTCGGGCTTATCGCTACCAGAGATGGTTGTGATATTCTCCGAGCAGACATTGTGTATCGGCTTGACGACTGGACCAGTGAGATGCTTTCCACACACAGCTTTTCAACACGTCAGCGCTGTTTCGACCTCTACATGAGTATGAGGATGGCTAGTATTGGGGAACGATCAATCGACACTGAGGGGACAGCTCACTTACAAGGGAGTATGCCAAGCACGGAAAAGCCTCTGTAGCGCGACAGTGTTCCACATGATACAGCATTGACGGCAGCATAGGTCCAGAAACCACATTTGCCTTCCCCGAAAACTACGCCTTGCGTCGACGATGTGCCATGCGAAGTGGACCAGCTCCATCCGACACCAGCTGAGACCGCGCCAATGTCCCCTGCGGACGCACCAAGGTTAATGGAGAAGCTCTCCTCGTAACTGAACAATACACCGCGTTCTAGATAGCAGTCATGTCCCTATGAGTCGCGTTAGAAGATCTTAGATGGGAATGCAGTAGTCAAGACTTACCGGACAAAACTCCTCTTTCAGGTATTTTCGGGTCCATAGTACTTGTAGCCCCTCACCTCGCAATACACCTCGCTATTTTGGTTACCCAGATGAATACAATCGCCTTTCTCATTCATCCTGTATTTGGGATCGCAGATTGGAGCGTCGCATTCTGTGATTTCAGCAGAACCCCTCTTCACGCACTCTTTTCTCTTAGTGAGCTCTAGGACATCCGTAACGACGGCGACGCCAGACCTCTCGATCATGACGTACAGTCCGCCGGGCGTCAGGATGTTACCAGTGCCGTCGTATGAGGCACAGTGCGCCAGAATTACGTCCAGGGCAGTATGTATTTGATCAACCAAGGGTTTGAATTCCCTGTCCGACCGGTTGCAGATCTGTGCCCGCGTGCCGTTCGTGTCGTGGTGGAAACAAGCATGGGCGGGAACCGCCGTGTCGAAGGGGGAGAGCTGCTTCAAGAAAGCATCGGCAGCTTCATTGGACTGACCTATGTTTCCGGTTGCGATGAAAGGTGAACACGTCACCACAGTCTTGGATGGCAGACACCTTCCGGTGTCCTTGACATCGATGTCGCCAAGATAGTCTCCCGGACCTAGGTAATCGGCTCGGGCGACTGACCATCTGGTTGTGCGCCAACAGGGCAAGACCGGATGAGAGCAGCCGGACCATCTTTGCTACTAAACAGATTCCCTAAGAACGAATGTTGAGGACTAATCTGGATGATGAAGGGGGTGATGTCGTAGCTGTGATAGAACTCTTCCTTCCTTATATACCAAGGAAGGCATGTTAAAGCGCCTCAACTTACTAGCTAATGAGCCGAGCAAAAAGCTCTCCTGCACAACTGAGATGCCTCCCCACTCAATCGTAGCCAGCAATAACAAAATGGCGGCTCTGCCTCCACGCCCACATCATATGGCTTCTGCAGGCACGAATCCCATCCGAGGTCCACTCCGTAGCTATGCTAGCACGGCATTTGCCTTGGCACAATTTAACCGATCTCGAACACTTAGAATACTCAGCCGGCGGTCGGCTCTGCACAAATGCATTATAATAGCCAATCACTCGGCCCTGGTATACCCTGTATTCGGGGCTGGGGGTCTTGGCCTTGTTTCAACAGCACAAAGGTACTTGATCCATATGCAGAGCAAGCCGTCTTGCATCCTATACGACCTTGTGTGAGGTTTATAGGCAGCTCTCTTAACGCGAGACATTATTCCCGGGAGCGGTGAAGCGGTGGACTGTACATCCAACCGCGTCGTAAAGCCCTATGGAGAGATGGCAGCGGCTTTGTTGGCTTAGGATCCCAATAAACAATATGGGTATCACCTTACATCTAATCCGATTTGTTGATCTCATCCATCGGCAAACCATCCTGAGTCTTGGTGATTAGTCTCAATTACCTTAGGTCGGCGTGCGTTGCTAAATCGCGCTCATTTCAAAGCCTTATTAAGCCCTCATCACAGCCCTATCTGTGAAACGTCAACTGTGACACACTACGTGGGGTCTCTTTTAATTTCCTCTTCAAGATTCAATGATCTGCGTATCTCTGAAACTGCTGTACGCCTCTAGAGCCGTACACGGCCTCCGCCAAGACACAGGTACATAAAGTGGCTTGCGAAGTCGGACACCTACGAAGTAATTCAAGACACAATTCATTTCGTTATCCACTTGCTGGATTACTCGCCCAATTGCAACAGTCATTAGGCTCAGTGAGGTTTGATTTAAGGGACTTTGGATCACCAGGGTGGCGTCTTAAGGCAACTAAGGAATCGTATTTCTTTTTCAACCCTCAAAGCCCCAAAATTTTCGCTCTTGGCGGTGTTTCGGTTACGCGGCTCTGAAAGTGTGCCCGCCGCTGTGGCTATCTGGCTCTGAGACATTAGAAATCGAGACCGTATAGTGCGGATAGGCCTATGACGCCCTGGATTACGACAATTATGCAGCACGTGTCAAGCAATATGTACTACAATGTAGATCCCAAAAGCGATGACTTCTATGTCCCCTTAAGCTTGGTGTGACTATTTCTGCTTCTTTTTTTCCGCCTATTTGTTAGTGAAGATCTTTGGTCCTGGCGCAAGTGTAATCTGATAAAAGTTGAAGAGCCACCGGTCAACAAAATGCAAATCACGTGGAATTAACCATACTTAAACCAGGACTCACGATTATACAATGTTTTCTACTTTCATGATGGGGGTCAATTCTCTTTTAGCTAAATGTCATACCTGCTAGTCATTACAAGACGGATCAAAGCAAAGTAATGTAAAAAAGAACTTTCCCGTAAGCCCAATCCCAGTCCCCCACGCCAATCTTGTTTGCTGCAAGGAAAACCTCATCCGAATTCACCCGAACCCGGCACCGGTGACAAACCTCCGCAACAAGGGGCATGGGCTCGCTCTTAAGTGTGCATTGTTTAAATTTAAGCCTTGGTCCAGATAGCCTTGTTGTTTTGGTCGTCGAGGCCAACAAGGGTATTGCCACTGGCGCCACCGTCTAGAAAACTTTGTCAGCTGCGATTCAAGTTGCGGAGGACTGCTTCAATTACCGGTGATTGTCACAGTAGCGTTCGGCGTGAAGTTGACTCCCTGGGTGACATTGTATGTCACGGGCTCCGGGGTGTTGTTGAGGTAAGTGACTATGATACTTGTGGAAGTTCCAGTAAGGGGGGCTGCGCTTTCAGTGTCGTTGTTGCTGAGTGAATAGGCCTGGGGGAAGCCGAGGTCGACTGACGCAACGGTAGAGTCGAGAGAGATGGTGGTGTTGTTGGTAGTGAAAACGACTGGAGCCATTTTGAATGATGATGTGAGTTGAACAGGTTGAAAGAGGTCTTTGAAGCGGGTAGGTGTTGGTAGATGATGAGTTGGCTTGAAAGGGGGTAGCCATGGACTGTATTTATACTAAAAAGCCAAGTGCTCCAAGGTAGACCGGCATTCGTCTGGCGTCATAGTTCTGCATGTCAAGCATCTGAAGTCATTCCAGATTGATAGCATCAGAGGCGTATTCCATTACGTGTCTTTCTGTCCATGGAGCACTGCAAGACGGTTGACCGCCAACTTGCCTGCCGGCATGCTTCCAACGTGACCGCCTTCAATGCGACCTTACGTAGCCGGCAGGATCGCGCCACAGCACCACAAGGCGTTGAGGACACTACTTCCTCCTCCTGAACTTCTGATGGACATTTTGCTTCAATGTCTCGGAGGCACCGCGTGGGGCACGTTTGATCCTCAGCATCGGCCGATGTGTCTGCAATCGACACTCCCCACTCTGTCCAGACCTGACATGGGTTGTTGGTTGACTTCAGCTCGAGTTTGGAAAGCCACATTGTCATCTCGTTGATGGCGGCAGGCAACTCGACAGGCATTTCATCTCTCAAAGAGATATGCCGTCAGCTCCCTTGCATTTTCTTCAAATGTAACCCTGGATTAGAACAATTCTTGATCACGTCTCCACCGCATGTATCGGGCAGGCACGTTACTCCCCAGTGGAGATGCTCGTCATCGACGCGACTACATGTAAATTCCACAGTGATATTGGGCAACTGTGAAAGCATTGGGCAGGAAATGTTTGGGTTGTGGAAAAGAACTGTGTTGTTCTTACCTTGTGCCAGCAACTTGCTCACTCTGAGAGAAGACAGATTTGAGATAAGTTCCGCACTCAAAGACATGTACAGTGCCGACATATCCTTTGCAATTCCCCTGGATGTAACACTAGGTTGAAATAATTTTCTACCGACATCTCCACAACATGTACTGGTGTCGGTACAGGCAGGCTGCTCTTCAATCGGAATATCCTGTGCAGTAGTTTCCACAGTAGTTTCCACATCTATTCAGTCAACGGCCAATAAGCCAGAGAAAGAGAATAAGGCTGGGAGAGAATGTTCGAGACTTAAAGAAGGCTTGGGCCCAGCTCCAATGGGAGTTTGGTTTCTTCCTGCATCAACCCCGCAACCTTACCGTTCCATCGGAGTCCGTACCCCTTCGCACTGTTTCAGGCGATATGCATTCACTATCAAAGCCTCGACCTTAGCCCAGCTTGCAACTATCAGCCACATGTAAGATCTATACCACTTTTGTACTTGGTCTCAGTAGTATTGCATATTACCGGAAGGTGTTCTCCGGTCAGGTATTGGAATCGGAACGTAGGCTGAACACTACCAGCGCCGTACATGTATCCATGTCTCTTTGTCCTCTTGTCCCTTTGATAATGCAAGATAACCATGCCGTGGCCAGGAAAAATAGCATACCAAAAGCCTTGTCAACACTGCAATGGCCACTTTCACGCCTATCGCAGGATTGGGTTCCTACAGAATAACTGCATTTAAAGACGAGGAAAAAACAGAGACATGCTGCTTGGTATACCTATCTCTCCTTATGAGATTTTTCTAGTATTCTTTAAGAGACGCCATCACTTGATAAGCATGGGGGCTCAGTTTGGGGGTACCACGTTTTCTGTCCCCTGCATAACAACCACTTACATCCGCGAACAGGACTCTCCGTCTCCACAGGTTTTACTCAAGTGCCGGCACCTTGATCTTCGGTAAGTGGATGAACCAAACTAGGCTGAGCCGGGAGCGAGCCGAGACTACCTAGGGCTGTGACGATTTCGGTACCCCGGGTTTAACAGGAGCTCTGGATGTATGAATGGAAATGCTTCGACTGAGTGTCTCGCATTATGAGCTCTTCTCAACAGCCTAGGTATTCAATTCATGGTTTGTAGCATTTCTGATCATTTTCTGACTGGCGTAAAAGGCTGGCTCATTAGTACGGCGAGTGCGCAAGCGGTGTATCTTGACATGTTCCTCAAATCACGGGCAACTGCTGCGAGGTGCATGGCGTGATTCTCAGTGTTTCAGTGCTAATCAACATTTCGTCATATTTACAGCCAGCTACAACCAATAATATTGTCTCGGGCCTCAGTTAAGATAAGACGCATGAGCGTCTGAAAGCGGATGTTGGATTCCACTAAAAATGAAGCCTCTTTTCTAATGCCAGTCTGAATTTGTCATTGCATCGCATCATGGACCAGCAGGTCAGTGTGGAAACTTGTCCCTTCCACACCAGCTTGTGGCTGGCTGGTCTTGACCTCCCTGCAGAAGTACGAGGACCAAGATGGCCGTAATCCAAGAACAAGGTGGGGTATGCTTCGGATCTTCGGCAGCCGATCATCCCAATGGACATCATCAACTCGTGAGAGCCTGGCTTGGCACATTCCGAACATGGCTATGAACAGCAAGCGGTCACATATGGCGGCGTAGGGACTGCTGTCGGTGAGTCATAATCTTGCAGACATAGCCTGGGTGCGTCTTCGGGCTGATTCTTTCGTCATACTCCCTAGGGGGCCTCAAAACCGGCCGCCCTGCTATGAGGACCGAGTCACGAGGGGGAACGCTTTCGAGCTCCCCTCAGTATCGCTTTATAATCGCAGAATAGCGGTCAATGGAGAAAACTGATGAGACGGAACTATTGAATGGCGCATTACACACCAGTCGTCACGGCGTCCATGACTGGAGGCGAGATTCACTGGACGCCGACTTTCCACGCGATGCGCATGCAGTAGGAGCTTGTTTCAGAACTTTTGCCACGAGCTGGCGTCATAGACCACGCCTCGTCAGCGTGCTATTAGACCAACATATGGCGTTATCTAGCACAATATTCTGAAGGGAAAGATGAGCCAGTTGTACCTGTAATGTATTGGCAACATCTCAAGCTACGATGTGCTGAGCTGTTTCACGCATGCGGCATTGACCGAAGTTACGTCACTGTTTGCAAGACTACGCGAAGTTCTTACACACATGACCCGGTACCCAAGACCTCTGTACCCTCTGGCAACAACGCCTTCGAGAGGTATGACAACATAGTTAGCCACCGAGACTCTAGGCAGTTGCAGCGGGCGGCGCATCCCTACGGCGCTTGCGGACAGTTGGGCCCGAGTGCATATTGTATTCGCGGTGTTGCTAAGCTGCCAGTTCTTGCCGATTGGGGGCGTGGAGGCCGGGGATATGTTGTTTGAGGAAGAGACTCGCGGTCTTGCCAACGAGTGCTCATGACGTCTGGTATTAAAAGCCGATCGGGCGGTCTAGATGGAACCCATCTGCCCAGATTCGGTCTTTTGGCCATGTCGCCCAATATGTCTCGATAGGGGCTACAGCTTAGTTGGGTACCCAGGCCCATGGTGCAGCATCTTGCACACACTTTGATTCATCTTGTGCTGCGGCAGCTCTGAGTCGTTTGCGCACGCCTCATCCTCCTTAGTCCCCAGATTTGGGACCTAGGCTCTTTGTTCTTGGATGAGCTCGACCCTTTCTGAGAACTTTTGGCCTTAGGCACAGAGAGGACACACCTCTGCTTTTATATCTAAGTAGGAAAGAGGTATAGAAAGGATATTCAAGCTAGACTTAAGTAAAGTGCTATTTATTAGTAAAATATATTTCCTCTACATCACAAGGGATAATAAAACTAACTAGCTATGTAATAAAGTGATAATTTATCCGCTATCCGATGTTTACATTAAATACCTAAATATAGTAATAATATAAACTTTCTGCTAAAGGCTAACTTAAGGTTGTTAAGTTACTGAATTATAACTATTTCCCCCTAAATATATAGTTTATAAAAGCTATCACTCAATCGAAGTAACTTATTAAAAGGTTAAAGTCTATATTAATACCCTTAAGCTGCTAGACTAGCATCACTTACAGGCTATCTACCTCCTCCGATCACTTGCGTGTCGCGGCCCGTATTAGAACCAGACGGTCACAACCGGCAGTAAGATACCCACTTTTCGGGACTAGGCACAGTCTTATCCTAACCTATTTTCTTTACCAATTACCAGTATAGTCAACCTACACATCAAACGAGCTCCGTTCAACACAATTTGACACTCCTTAATAATATGCTATTTTATATACGTCGAACAACACCTATTCGACACTATTCAATTATCAACACTAATATATATACTCTCTTAGCACTAGAATATAAGCCTTGAGCCCCTTAGCTATCAATACACTTAGTTACATCAAACTACTTTTTGATATATTACCAGACCGTGACCTATATTGCTTAACGCCGACGTCCTGATTACACTTCGATCAAGTATCGAACGTCCTTCTTGCCTACCCTATACCTGTAGGATAGATTCGGATCGTCATATTGCGGGCCACTTTACAATTAGAAAGCTCGGATTGTTGCTGGAGTTTATTCGATCCATGCCTGTAGAACGGCACGGATGAATCATCTTAAGTATGCCATCCAGTTCAGGTTAGGTCACATACGAACCCTCGAGGAGAGCGGGAAAGGAGGCTATCGTAGGCGCCAGAACTTCGTCAAAGAGCGGAGACTGCCGTGGCACTAGTGTGCATGGCCAAAAACATGAAAGATGAAGCCCTGTGCGCCAAAGCTCACGTAGAAGCTAGAGGTGGAGGTGAAAATAGTCGAGTGAATGAACCGAAACCTTCGATCAAATATTATCCTCTTTTTGTTTTCCTTCTTCTTTTTCGATCCGGAACTTGGTCTGCGTGTTCAAAGTGACCGATTTGGCCGCTATACTCGCCCAGTCCGTCAAATTAGCGTTCGATTCCAAATACTCGGGATCCTCGGCATCCCTGAGATCACCCAGCTGTTTTGCCCCCGTTTGCCCCTGAAAATACGGCAGGTTTTCCCTTCACAAGGGGCTGGACCGTTGTGATAATGTTCCGACTTAGGGCCACACTTACACGCTTATTGGGTGCTCATCCACGTTAATGACCGGCTTTTCCGGCACACCCAGCCCACAACTAACAATCTCTCCCGGGAATTCCGGGTGGACTCATTCTCTGATAAAGCTCTGATCGGTCATCATCATACCGACGCCGAGTACACTAAGATGACAGTATATTAACCTGGCAGCCCTACTCGTCTTGTCCAGTGAGCCCTTACTAGTGCTAGTCTCGGTCCTCGATTCCCCGAGGGCTGAGCTTCCTTGTAATCATGATTGCAGTATTTTACTAACTCATGCAAGTACGAACGTTCCGGCCCTCCAACTCGGACTTGACCCGGACAGTTCTTATCAAGACTAGCCGAATTATTGATGAATAGCTCGAATCCAGACCCAATCCCACCTGATAATATGAGCTGAAGCAAATTACACCACCACGTGGTGATGCCATGTGCATGACTCCACTGAGCCGGCCTCCCGGTTTGAAGACGTCGATCCGCTCGGGCCGACTATTTACTAGTCATGTTATGCTTAGCCTTGTAATACAGATACGAGATCTTGTGGACTACACTTTCAGCTCCTGTGGACTGCCTGTTGGGTCATTAGCCAACTACCGTCTGAAATTTTTGTTGGTCTATTTGAGCCCAATGCCACACCAAGACTTGGTGTGCTTGGTTTGTGGAAGCCGAGACTATTGATAATCTACGGGGACTCCGTAGATCCCAAAAGAGACAGGCGATGGCATCGTGGTCAACTCTAGTATGGCGCCGTCTATCGACAGTGGCTTCCGGTGGCAACAACTAATTTCCTCAAGAAAATGGCCGACCTTTCTGTACAGCACTATTAGATGCGGCCACTCCTATATAAATGGATACGACAGTGCCCGTTCTACTGAAATGTTCCAAGCTCTCAAATTGTTCCCACAAGTCGTTTGTTTTGACTCCCACCATGAAGCTCTCTTCCATCTTCTGTGTTGGCCTGCTGCTAGGCTCCTCTTCAGCAGTCCCTACCAGAGATCACAGCATTGAAACCCGCTCCAACAACTATGGGGCGGGGGTTGGCAAACACGGTGATACCAGGGACTTCAAGCACAAGTGTCCCTTCACCGTCAAACCGGTACCCGTCCACTGGAAGCCCGTCCATCACGACATCCCCTGGTCTCAGGGCTGCCGCGACGATGGTAAATTCATCAACTGGAGGACATTCAAGGCCAACGGTGCCAACCTCGGAGGGTGGCTTGCCAAGGAGAGGACGCACGATCCGATCTGGTGGACATCTCTTGGCAGCGTCGCCGCCGCAACCCCAGATGAGTGGAACCTGTGCCAAGCTCTTGGCAAGAGCTGCGGTCCCATCCTGGAAGAGCGTTACAAATCGTTCCTGAACACCTCTACCATCGATACGCTCGCAAGCATCGGAATCAACACTCTGCGCATTACCACGACCTATGCTGCGTGGGTCAATGTTCCTGGATCAGCCTTCTATCACGGAAACCAGCAAGCCCACCTCCGGAAGATCACCAACTACGCCATCAAGAAGTACAAGATGCACATCATCATTGGCCTCCACTCGCTTCCCGGTGGCATCAACAACCTCGACATTGGCGAGGCTCTCTTCCACGATGCATGGTTCTACAATACCACAAACCTAGACTACAGCTTGACGGCTGTTGATAAGGTTCTCAAATTCATCGAAAATAGCGGTCATATGAATGCATTCACTATCGCTCCCATCAACGAGGCCAGTGACAATTTGGCTGCTTTCGGTTCTGCCGATGGTCTCTCTGAGAAGGCTGCCGCCTGGATCATGAAGTATATGGACGGCGTATTGACCAGGGTCGTTGCTGTTGACAAGCGCATTCCTGTGATGCTGCAGGATAGCTTCAAGGGAGCTTCTTATTGGTCGCCTCTGTTCGATGCCAACACGAACCTGGTTATCGACTCCCATGTCTACTTCTTCGCCGCTGCTGGTACTTACTCCCAGTACGTCTCACCTGCGATTTGCGGTCAGGCCTCATACCTCGGGGAGGAGACCAAGTTCCCTGTCTTCATCGGCGAGTGGTCCCTTCAAACCATGTACAATAACACTCTGAATGTCACCAAGCGCAAGAGCATCTTTGATACGCAGCGGTATGCTTGGCAGAAGCATGTCAGTGGAGGCGCCTTCTGGACTGCTGTGTCCTATTCCAACACGGCTGTTGATGGGGAAGGTGTTCAGCGGGATTTCTGGAGTCTTGTCGATCTGATCAAAGCTGGTGTCGCCACTAAGGCCACTAGTTACAGTTACTGTTAAACAGGCTCGCTAAAGAGTTGTGATATAAGGTGTAGGTATGGATACGTTCGTCTACATTCTGAATAAATATGCAATGTATCCTGTCGTATTTATTCGTCTTATTTCTCAGTACCATGGAAGACACATCGACAGTGACGATGATCTGCCAGATCAGATCCTCCCAAATGAGTCTGCCAGATTACCCAAGTATGAAATGGTAGCCTGTTTGTTTTCTCCCTTTAATACTTAACCAACATCGGTGAGGTGTTCTTACCTGTGTTTCGACGTATGTTTGAACTTGCTGTTGTCTTCGCCAATTCATATTCTTAAAGGCTCAATATCAATTATACTCCGTTCCATTAAATATCAAACAAGGCCTATCAATAGAGAAGATCAAAAATTAGGGCAAGGAATAAAATTGCTGGCCGTGAATGCAACTGGCACTGAGGCCTATAATAGAAGACAAAACTTGCAAGATGTCCAAAAGTCGCTGTCCTTCACTCAATGACTACGAGTGATGCGGCCTTTGTATATCTCTCCGTCCAGCTAACCCAAACCCTAGTCATACCCCTCTTACTAGCTTCACAGGGTCAAAATCCATAGTGGTGTACTTCTGGCGTTACACTAGCAGCAGGAGCGGGAGAATGACCTTGAGACGGCACGCCAACAGGGGACACAGCGCCTTTGTCGCTCTCCCTCTGTTGGGGAAGCTCGCTGACACCGTGTACGTCGTTGTGATGTTCTGCAGGGAGCTCAGACGGCGGCATCAGGGTGGTCTGGTGTGGCGTCACCATCTGCGGGCTCGTTGGACTGGATCCCCAGTATCCCACCGACGTGTGTGGGCTGACGAGGCTCGGCTGAGTAGCAGGGCTGCCTCCATAGTACAAAGGCTGCGTCTGTGTCTGCGTCATTTGGGACAGACGCCGCTCCTCGCGACGGCGGACGACCCTTCGGCCGATACAGAACCATACGGCCACGATGAGTGCTAGAACCGCGGCGCCGCCAATTGCAATGCCGACGATAGCGCCAGTAGAGAGCGCCGATCCCGTGTCGGGTGTCGGCGTCGATGTCGGCGACTTGGTCTCGAAGGTGACTTTGCGGGTCGGAGAACGCTCTGGGATCGAGGGCCTTCGCCCTAGAAGATCCTGGAGCGGCTTGTTGCCCGAGTCAAACCCAGACTTTGGCGCCAAGAGTGTGGCGCCGCCTTCCTTGTCTCCGCCAGTGACGTTGTAGACGTCAATAGGAACGACATTGGTCTTGACAGAAGGATCGTACAATGCCCAGTACGTCTCGTTATCGCCAGCGTTCTGGCTCGTCCCCGTCCAAAAGTTGTGCATCGCCCACGCGTCGACGGCGAGGTCGCAGGCATCCGTGTCCGTGTAGGTGCCGCCGATGACAAACAGCTGCGACATCGACTTGACCATATTGCAGGAAGCGCTGTAATGGTCGTATTCCGGAGGCAGCGTGGCGTTTCCATGGTGGTCAGGATACGCCTTGACCCAGATGAACGAGGGGAGGGTCAAGATGTAGATATCGTTGAACGAGGTGGTATTCACAACCGGCGGCTGCACGCTCAGTCCTCCCCACAAGTAGCTGTTGGTGGAGTTGGTTAGTATTGCTCTTCGTGGTTGAGGGCGGAATTCGCACTTACATGTTGAAGCTCGACTTATCGGGTGCCCATGCAACGTCAACGCAGAATTGGCGCCGATTCTGTGGTATCTCTCCCGTGGTCTTCTGACTCGACCATGAATTGCCCTGGGCATCAAACACAAAGACTTCGTCAAAAGCTTGAGGAGCTTCCGTGCCATTCCCATTTGGGCTGAGAACACCACCCATGTACACAAGGAGTCCGAGGGCATCGCCAGCTGGGAGCCAGACCATCCCACCTTCTGCTCTCGGATTTTTATCAGGGCCGGCTGCCTGCGAGAATTTGCCTGTATCGTAGGCGTACGAGTAGAAGTTCGAGCTCATCGTTCGCGGCTGGGTCCATCCACTCATGGAGGCATTGCTGATCCATCCTCCAAGGTAATAGCCCATACCAGTCTCCGATACGCCGACTCCGGCACCGTAGGAGGCGAGCTTCGGCGGGGGGCTGATGTCGGGCGCTCCAAAGTCATCCCATTTATCGTAGAGGATGTCGTAGCTTAGAAGAGTGTAGGGGTCTTGTGCAAAGCCGCCGTTCCACTCGCCTCCGTAGACGTAGAATCGCTTGTTAACGCTGTCGCCCCATAGCATCCCACCATTCACCGAGGGAATGCTGCAACACCAGTCAGTATATCCATACAGCAGATGCGCCTTTTTTATTGTAGCAATCCAAACGCTGGGGTTCGACTTGCCTGTCGTTCTTGCTCAGGCTGATGTTCAGGTCGGGCCAAAGTTCGGAGTTTCGGGATACAAGGTGGTTGAGATCGTGGTATGCTAGCCAGGTGTCTTGACTGGTGCGTTAGCCAAGTCCATCGCTCCATTTGATCTTCGTGAAGGGAGTGTCGAGATGACCCACTGGAGTAGTTTTCGTGTGTCTGTTGAAAGTCATCGAAGTTGACCCAGCCCCCATCAATGTACAGCTTGTCATCGATGACCGTCGTCTGGTGTGCGAATCTCCGACAGAAGTCGTCCTTGGGGTTTTTGGCAATCACCCAATGGACAGCGCACAGCAACAGCAGCGCCCATAGCGCTCGCTTTCGACTTTCCAGCCATGATTGTGGACGGATCATGGTCGGCATTGATCAACTGGACGCACTTCTTCACGTTCTCGGGAGGGAAAGGGCACGAGGAATCAATAAGGGATTACACCCCCACCAATTCCTCCCGGGGAGGCTCAAATTTTGAACCTGCTCCCTGTGGCTTGGTTAGTTCAGCTGAGAGTGTTGGGCTACTCCACACTTTGAGGACAACGATGGCGCCACTCAACTGAGTGCCGTGATATTCTGCGTTGGACTGGGCCTCCTTCCAATCAGGCGTGGCGGCAGGGAGTGGCATCAGCCGCCCCTTGCGTATTTCACCAGGCTCTCATCCGGCTAGGACAGTGTACCAGTACAAAACCCTGGCTTTAACCCTCTGTTAAAAACTCTCCTCAATAGCTTAATGCAGTCTCTGCTGTCCGCCTGCTGTTGTCCACCTCGCCTACCAATACAGTGTCAGCAATAGCGCAGCCACTTTGATGCATCTAACTGTTTGCAGTCGCGGACTGAGACCTAGATGCGTTGTTGTCACAGCAGTGGCGCAAGCCCTGATTGTTGGTTGGGCATGTTTGGAGCCCACAGACCTGATCGGCGCCAATGTACCGCGGAATTTGCCTGGCAACGCATTCATTGATCATGCCACTTGTTTGAGCGTCAGTTGAGGACTGAGGCAGCCGATGGGGCTGAGGTAGTAGGCAGCGTATTTGTCACTCTTCATCACCTCTCAGCCCCCTCGGCTGGGTTATGAAAGTCTTCAGCCATCAGCATTGTGGCGCCCAATGCGCCGTCTATGATGACGATAGAGTCATCCTTCTGAGCTTTCGGAGCGGCAGGCTGAATCTCGAACCTCTGTCACCGCACATCTTCCGCCTCCGTAGGCGTTCTCCATTGCCACTGATCTAGATCAAACACGCATCACAGTGGCGTAGGTCACGGGCCTGCAGTCTAGACCTCGCCTGCGACAGGGCTGAAGCCGCACCTTAATACGGCTAGTGGTGTGGGTAAATTCCTACTCTATTTGCTTTGCAGTGTTTTTGGTCATGGTACTGCGAGTATGGTCAGTGAATGAATAGAGGAACGCGACATCTTCTCAAGTTTCTCCTTGTCATCTCTTCTCTGACCGCAAATCCATCAAGGATAAACTGCAGTAAGGCGGCGCCACAAGCACACCGGAGATGATGACCAGTAGAACATGCCCCTTTGAACTCACCGGCCGCAGTCCTTGTACAGCTACCTGCCTCCACAATCCATTTCCACCTCATGCTTGCACTGACGGATCCCAGACATCCGCGGTCTGGACCAAGCCATGCAGATCTTCACCTCAAAGTTCAAGGTGGCGTTCTCAGCCCTCGTTTAAACTTTCCGTTTCATTCGCTGAGGCTCTGTACTTGCTTCTGCCGTTTTTTGTCGGGGCATTGCCAACAAGATTAAGCCTAATTGCTGGGCCATGTCACCCGCTGTAGCTGGACGCTAGATATATGTGGCTTGGCAAAGCTGAAGTCCTACATACGCCTCGTGAGAGAACCTCCGTGGAGATCGGCGGAGCTGTGATCGGTCGCAAGGCCAATCAACATCTCTCATTAGGCATACATATCCAATCAAAAAGGCGACTCTCCAACCGAAATCTTCCAGCTCGCAAAGGAGACAATTTCTAGGAAATATTATGGAACCTGCATTATTAAGAATGTCTCCCATTCGGCCCAACTGAAGTCAGAGAAGAGGCTTGCCGTTAGGCAGACTGCGTCTTGCAACGCAAATTAGTAATGCAACCATCTCCTTGACTGGGCTCGGCAAACTCCGTCTACTTCTCGAAATCAGCAACGAGTGCTCATCAGCGGCGCAGGTACTGGAGGCAGCTAGTGAGTTCCACCAAAAGACCATTTCGACGTGGAGAAAATGCATCGTCGTATCATATGCAGTCAATTGTTTAACCGGGTCCTTATTGCCAGACGGGTGCCAAGTTATTATCGGGGGTGGTCTCTTTCACAAAATCCGTTGGTGCAAAGAATTCCATCGTGTCTCTAAAGTTGGTATGGTCGGCCCTGAAGAACCACATCGATCTTAAGCCAAATGGTGTCTTCTCCCACTTCGACTTATTTTCACCTTTTTTTCTTTACTTATTACGCGCTATAACGTGGGTATCGCTATGACATTGTGACAGGCGACTTGGAACGTTTGGGCTTGCTGGTCGCTTGCTGGGGTGCCTCTAGGGTGGTCCGGGCTAGATTAAAAGGATCAGCTGGAGCTAAGCTGGATGAGGGACATCAATTTCCTTTCCTTAAAAAGATACTTTCTGGAAATCAGAGAGACCGGAAGGTCTCGAGACGGATAGAGGATCTATTATTTTGCTGTTCTCAATTTTAAGAGATTTTTTTAAGTCCGTCTATCTGATATCGCAATCTCATTCGACCTCTATCTTCAACCTCCCTTTGATATTGGGCTGCTGCAGACCCAATTGATGCCTTACCAGCGAGATTTCCTGCAACCGACCTAAAATCCTTTCTTATGAGATACTTCCCTATCGGAAGACCCAGAAATCATACTGCTCCGACCTTATATACGTAATCTGATGCAGCTTCAGGCTGATCAACTAAGACGCCTGCGCGACGGCTTTCTGTGTGTGGTTTCTTTAGGGTAGGTTAATGAGTTGGGTGTTGTTCTTGTCCCTTTTCGGCTGTTAAAACATCCACTCGTTTGGGGATATGGTGGCCTCGTCAAGACAAACCCTCATCAGGTCGTTTTCTTCCGTTCTCACCAGAAATCAAGGCCCCAATTTGGGATTTATTGCACCAGAACTTAAAGGCGGGGATGAATGCCGAAAAAATCTTTGCTGTACTTTCTCTGTGCTCCGGATATTCCGAATTGGTCCATTTTTTCGACCCACCTAGCAGGCCACTCCCGTTCCCAGCTCCGGCTGTCTTGCCACCACCGATTTATTTTTGACTACCGGCCGCACCCTAGTAACTTAGTATTTGCATGACCAATGCGTGATTAGAGTGGCACCATATGATAAGCACGGCATTGAACCGAGTAATTACTATTAGAGCCTTCAACATCAAATAAGTAAAGGAGGCAACACCGATCATATCTATCCCAGCCCAAGTTGGTATCACTACTATACATGTTTTGTCTATACCCAACCCAATATACTCTATCCTTTAATCCTTCTAAATATTTATACAATTTTAAGATTCAAGTACAACGCCTCAATGATGGTCCTCCGTGTCTTCGTCCTTTCCTGGATACATGATGTCCCCTACTAACACGGCCCGGATATTAAAAAAGAACACGACACAAAACGTGATGAAAATAAGCAACGTCATTGCAGTTGCAAACCAGAGGATTCCCTTGCATTGTAATTGATTGCCAATCGCAATAGTCGCCAATGTGAATCCGACATTGGGGAATACCATCGGCCACCAGCCGAGGTGGAAGTACTCTGGAGGGGACATGGCGATTGCGACCACGGCGATTAGGAACCACCACAGACTCAGGGACCAGAGGAATATAGCACTGAAAAGGGCCACAGCGCGGATCGTGTTGGCATCGATCGTGAACTGGGCAGAGCTCACAAGATCTTGTGGCAACCGATCCGCCATGCCGATCAGGGCAAGCGCAGTAAAGGCCGGTGGGCCAACACACATGAAAAGACCGGGGCGATGTTCTCGATTTGGAAGCCCGGATTGCATCAGTCGCCCGACCATGTGAGCGTACATCATCACGGCCACTGAGAAGCCGAGTCCCTGACAGGTAACACCAGCGACAATGATGGGGAGGGGGTTGATATAGCTCTGTTGTTCCAAGATGACTGAGGCGACGGTGCCAGTCAGCATGATTGGGAAGATGGGCAAAATCCAACTCGGCATCATTGTCTGCAGATTAAAGCTGTGGGCAGCAAAAAGGTACGTGTACTGCCCGACAGCAAGCACAAGGGTGACGACTAGGTACACCCAAAACATTGCCTGAGTAGCCCAAATATATTTCGTGTTATTCTCGGGCATGGCATACCGCTCAGTACTTGTCATGAGTGTAGCCACGGCCAGGAAAAATGTCGGAAAAAAGAAGCCCTCGCGCGGATGCAGTACCGACTTGGTCAAGTCATCGTGATTGAACAAGAAGCGGCACAACATCGCAAGGCAAACAATAGAAAACAGAAACAGGGTCAATGAGTAGAAGATCGTTCCGATCACTCTTAGCCCTGTGAACTGGTATGGCTGCACGAAAATGACCAATGAGAGGCCTCCACAGCTCATTGGGAGTGTGAACCAGGCCCAGGTGAAGTGATGTATCCGTTGTCGGAGAGACACCTTTTGGGGAACCGGATCGGTGCAGTCGATATTTTTCTCCACGTCCAGCTTATTTGTGGGCTTTTCGACAATTGGAGACATGATATCCAGGGGGTGGCCTCGACTGTCGTGGGAGCAATTGTCGTCCGTTGGCGAAATGGCCATCGCGCGAAGCGACTCGATCGAATTGCGTCGGGTCGACACATTGGAGTCGACCCACAGGGCGTCTAGATCTCTTCGATCCATGTTAATTTCAAGGTGGGTATTCGCTGTATTGAAAGCAGTGTGCTGAAGAGAGGAGAATGGGGAGCTTGTTAATCGATGCGCCCATGGTTAAGTACCAATAAACTGGAATTGAGTGGCAAAGCGGCCTTATTTATAGACTAAAAAGGAGGACTCATACCCATCTACGGAAGCTTCCACGCAATCACCCGATCCATAAAACTGGCCGAAGTAATTGTCGTATCGCTGCCGCGAATCATGATATGCTAAGAATCTCGTGATGTGCGATACGTAACCCAGGACACGGCCACGGCGATACCTTGGCGAAATAAGAGCCCAAACGGAACCATGCCCAATAACGAGCCACAAAGTAGAAAAATTCGACGTGTCCCTCAGCTTGGAGGCCGGACGTGCTTCGATTGACGTTCATTTGAGGCTCCGACCGGAGCAAAACGAACAGGGACCCCCTGGACTGGCCTGTACGATCCCTGATCGAAGACCCCCACCCCTTTTAGACCCGGTAGCGAGGAACGATGCGTCACCTTACAGCGAGAAAATCATGTTGCATCAGGCTTCGCTAGCGTGATCGAGCCACGCCGCGGGCGAGTTTCCGGTGCGCGGTCCCAATCCCAAGTCCTCGGTGAGCGGCGAACGCCCCTGGACGTCAGGCCTTGACGACAGGGATGCAAAGATAAGACCGAGCCTCAAATGATGCCAAGGGCTTTGCCACACGGCTGTGCCTTGCTCGAAAGATAAGTTCCATTAGGAGGGAAATGTCGCCTGAACGTGTCATCTCACCTTGCCACTACTTTGAGTTCCGGGAGGGCCGCCCCGTCCTTCGAATAAATGAAGAAACGATTGAATTGACAGGATGCCCGTATCTACGGCCCACTGCTCAAAAATTGAGTTGGGCTGTTCAAACGAGTTCAGTGGAGCATGACCCATGTCTACCGGCCCATGTTTGCGGCGAATCTCCCCTGGCCGGCTCCTGTGCCGGTATTTTACGAAAAAATTCGGTATGCATGTAGGGGAACGTCCAGGCACAAAGCCCACTCATACTTCCCTCTACAAGAATAGATCAGTGTAACTTTTCCAAATCACTATTGCACCCAGTCGCAGTGACATCAACGCCGCAGAATTAGAGGCACTTGAGTTTCTTCCAGAAACTTTGTGCTGCCTCAATACGACTGTTAAATTTGGGGTTTTTATTCGGTTAAGCTTAGGGCGTAAATTAATGGTGGCCCTTAGCTGGAGGATGCAAGTAATTGGTCTAGCGACGGAGCATCTTCCAGAGTCAACAGCTTCGTCGCACTTGGGGTTGATGTATACTATTTCACTGACTTCACCAGCCGGGGTATCTTCTGTAAACCAGCTCAAACCCGCCGGACCTGAACAGTAGTTCACTCAAAAGAAGAGCCACTGAGAATACCCGACGACCCCGTGCACTGACGACGGCAGTTTTCTAGGCTACATACAGATAGACCAAATTCAGAAATACGGCACGTATGCTGTTACGCGGTCATTCCAGTTTGAGCCGACTTGGGCGTAGTCGTTGCCAAGTTTCAGGTATGATACTCCCACTTCAAGTGTGCAGATCTCCGCCTTGGCCTTCTTACTATCGAGCACGATCCTTGCGGCACCACCGTAGATACCGTAGAGATACTGCCCATCGAAATATCCAGCGTCAATTTCGAAGCTACAGGGAGTAGGAGTGGTCGAGATTAGTTCGGAGCGGATGTTGTGGTCGCGACAACGTCACTAGTGGAATCAGGCCTGCAGAGTCTAGCCTCAGAGCCCAACGATACAAGGTCTGCAAAGGCAGCAACCACTTGTGGGGAAGCATTTAAGCTTCGGAGGTGCTAAGGAAGAACATGGAAACACCAAAACACCAACGAAGATCTGAAGGTCCCAGCAAATTACGATCTACTAAAAGATATTATATGCACAAACACGAGGGCAAGAGAACTTAGCCGACCATTTTCTGCCACCAGCCCTGAAGGTCCCAACTCGTTTCCTTCCCAATCATGAAGTAAGATATTCAGAGCGCAAATTGCGAGAGGATGCGGCATGTATGTTTAGCCACGTGCTTCGGTTAGCTGCGTTCCTGATAGCTGAGCCGCATGCCCATCGGTTCCCTATCCAATTTGCCTTAGGCCTTAGAAGTTTTGGCAAGGTCAATTCAGTTGCTCATTCATACTTGCACATCAATGTCACCAAATGTAACACAAAGAGTCCCACGGTGTAGTCCGTGTAAGAGGAATTGCCCAATGCTTATCTAGGTCTCGTATAGTAAAGGGAGGATTCAATGGGGAAGAAAATATCGATTTTTCAGACAAAGCAGAGGGGTGATTTGACAATTGCAGTAGCACAACATCCAGAAGCAATAGAGAACCACCAACCAAGTGTCAGCCTCAGTGCTTTGTCGGCCACTCATTTGTTTCTTCATTAAATCTTCTACCACCCCCAAAACACAGAACCGTAATAAATTAACTAACTAGTTCAAAGTAGCATGTTATGCCTAGAGAATCATCATGTCGATCATCTTCTCTCCTTCACCGTCAGAGACCTCTCACTCGCCTTATCAGTGCGTAGAAGTGGATCGTTATTCAAGCGACTGGCTGATGTGAGCTGCGATTGTATGGTTTCAGGGGCTGGAAATGAGACTGTGGATATTTCACTTCTCGGGAAGGTACGGATGCCCAAAAGCATGGGCTTAAACGAATAATTCCCGGAATTGCAATGGTGGAGCCACCACCCTTGGCATCGACGAAACTCGGTGGCAAATGATCCGACGATTAGCTGTGTTCGGTCCGTAGTCGGAGCAGATCATGTTACCAATGGCGGCCCAAGGAGTGCGATGCGTCAGAGACTCCCCGGCAAGATTCCATAAAAATCAAGGCGGCACCCATATTCCAAATATGTCGTTGATCGGATATTTATTGTTAGCTTGAGATTGATTGAATCAGCATCTCCCTTAGCTTTTCTGGATTCGGAAATGAATAGAGCTTATTGAGCATCCCATCCCAATGGAACCTATTACATGCACCCTACGTATTTAAAGTTAATACGCAGTCCCCTTAATTTTTGACCGCTCACTGTTTTCATACTGCGACACAATGGCTCGGTCGCCGGGTCCACGGCACCTCTATCTTTAGGTATGGGTCCTCCAGGTATGCAACGATGCATCGAGCATGATATGTTCGGCGGCATACTCGGTCCATCTCTGTCCATTCGCAACGGCTGTGGACGCTTGCACACTAATACAGCCCCAAACGCAGCACCTACTTCTTACTCGCCCTGATTTTCTCCTCCGCCAGCCCACGTCCAAATCGTCATCCGAGGGGAGATGTAGGCTCGGTGAATATCTTGATAATTAAATTAGTCAGTAGATGTTGACGGAGTGAAACGAGCTTTCAGGTACGCGGTCCCAGCGAATATCCGGAAAACGGCTAGCAAAATGTTTAAGTGGTCGAGTGAACGGGCTTGGGCGTTAATCTTGTACTTGTTTGTACTTGAGCTCCTTCATTCAGTTCCATATCATCCCGCAAGGCTCTTTGGAATCAGAGCAATACAGTAGGGTAGGGACACAGTAGGTATTCATGCTGAAAAAGTCTCGCACTCTGGGGACGTCGACGATCCATGCAATAAGAATACGAGGGTAAATTACTCGATGTATTGTCTAAAAGGTGGTGCCATATTTTCCCCGATTAGGTCTGGAAATGTGTACGGCCGTGAAAGTGGTACCCTGCCAAACTTAACAAAGTCCCGGCGACCAGGAACACTGGTGTTAGATTGGCATTCTCGGGGGTAACTGGATATGCTGGAGGCAGAGAGTAGAGAACCATCGTCCATGCCTCATAGATAACCGAAAAAATCGCAAAGGCCATGCCGACACCGAAGGGAAGCTTGAATACTCCATCGCCGATATACCGACGACGATTAAATATTGTTGGGACGAAGAACACAATGTAGCCGGCACCTAAGCAACGTTATAACTTGACTCTATCAGTGACTCGATGCAGTACTCACAGTAGAATATTCCCGAAGATCCTAATATAATGCTGAAGCCAGCACTGCTACCAAGGTAAATAAAACCAAGGAGGAAGTTGATAAATGTTGACACGTAGAGAATATTGATTGGGATATTTCGGCGCGTATCAACCTTGGAAAACCAATCACGGTGCGGAACTTGGGTGCATTAGCGATTTGTGTATAAAAAGAAGACAATCTTAAACGGTGGTGTGGAAGACATACCAGCTCCATCTCTCGTAAATCCATACAAAAGGCGGATGTTTGCCAGGAAGTAGCTAAAGCACGAAAAGAACGCCGGTGCCAAGACGATGATGAGTAGGACAAGGGTCACTGCACGGTTGTTGGTTGCGTCCAGGTACACAGCTCCAACAACAGAAGGAAACGTCGATGCGAACAAAGCATCGTAGTCGACAACTGTGTAGTAAGCTGCGATGTAAAATGCCAAAAGCCTACGTTATCAACATTAGTACGAAATAGGTAGAAGTCCACATCTGAAACTTACAATATCGTACTTCCAATTTGTTGAGCTGCCAGAGCGATGGGCATATTCTTGGATGGGTTCTTGACGTCTTCGGCCATGTTGAGAAGGAAGTGAGGAGGTCCAAAACCGTAGACAGGTCCCAGCAAACCTAGCATCGTGCAGATGATAGGAGACTCATATCCAGTCAGGTTTTGGAAGTCAAACCAGACGACTCTATAAATGTGGTTAACCATGGTTGTTATGGGGTTTAAGTTGCTCAGCTTACTGGTTTGAGGCCTTGACTGGAGCGAAGCCGACGAGAAGTCCAATAGTAACAAATAACCCACCTGCCAAGAACACAACTGTTTACCAAGTCAGTTGTGATAGTCTTTGAAAAGGGTTGGCAATCGTACAGGCAATGGAACTAAGTAGTGGCAGGATTCGACTACCGTAGAGCAAGACAACGAGGGCTACCACGTTCCAGAACTGATACAGCAAGAAGACCTGCCAACGCGTGGGGCTATAAGATTCATGGAAGATGGCGGCGCAAGTGAGAACCAATTGTGATAGCACAATCAAGAATGCCGGTGGTGAGAACACACCACCCAGACAGTGGAACGCTCCTGTCATGTAGCCCTAGAAAATATCAGCACAAGTCAAGCCAATCATCCGGGTATCGATGTCCCGCTCGGAACGTGTCTAGCCCAGGAAAGCCACATGAAGGTGCGTAACTCACGCAAAATCGGCCCCATTGCGGGCCAGCCACCTTGGAAGCTATATATGTACATCCAGCAGCTGATGGATAGGCAGATCCGAACTCGGCGAGGCAAGCAACCACCATGCAGAGGCATACTGAGATGACGATAGTCCCCCAGATAGCAACAGGCGCACCGCCACCGAAAATGGCGATTGTGAGCGATGTTGCTGCAAAGGCCCAAGATCCGGGAAGCACAACTGCCTGTGCCGACAACGTCCAAACATTATAGTTTCGCTGGAAATCTTGGTGCGTGTCGCCAACGATCACTGCTTCGCCTTCAGTGTCAGAAACCAGATACCCTGCCTCGATCTTGGTCGCGGCTTCCCCAGACATGGTTCAATGCGTCAGGAAACTAAAATCAATGTCTGAAGAATATTTGCTCGAAAGGTGGTGAGAGAGCACTGTCATCTGAATGTCATGGCTAGATATAAAGGCAACCTTACGAGTCTCAGCGGCGTCCCGATTGCATGATACCGACGAAGGTCACAAGATCAACGCTTACACCACTAGACTATAGGTACTGTATCACAGCTAGGCGATAGTGGAAGATACAGCAGGAACATGGGATGAGTATCAAGGAAAGTGGCAGGAATGCGAATTAGATCCAAACCGGTGGTGGCCAGGAGCAAGGGTACGATAACAAGACTGATAACGGTAGATACGACATAAGATACGTGATTTGGGCAACAGGTCGGATGATAAGGTGTAGTAGTCTAGATTATATTCGGCAGATAGTGGATACAGCCAAGCAAACCACGCCCGTCACACTAAAACTACACGACACGACGAGATTAAGCCCTTGCTGCGATGTGTGTTACCCTATACCCTCGCATCTTGGTTTGTACGAGATGGCATTTTTTCGGGGTTTTCTACGCAAGACTATGAGTATTTGGGTAGTTGAGCATATTATCTTGAATCTCAAGGTGAAAAATTCGGGGCTCTTATCTGTAAATTAACGAATATAGCAACGACATGATTTTTTTGGAAACCTTCTCTCCGTTGATACGCATGAGTCTCAACATCGTCAAAAAGTGATGGTATCAGATCAAATGGAAGTGAGATAATATGTTTACCAACAGTAGGTAGCTTATAGTGAGACCATCTTGCCATTCAATACGAGGTTTATGAGGACAAATGAAATGCAAAAAAGGACCTAGGAATACTTGATGGACTAGGAGAAGATAAAATTGTGTCGTACGAGTTTTTAACACATAGAGCACCATTGATAACCTTCATCATCGCATTTCTTCAAACAAGTTGTCAATTTTTACACAACTAGCTACACAAATTGACCGAATCCAGACGGGGGACTGGCTAGTCTCGCGTGACTGGTACTTTGACCATCCATTGTAACAACTCAAAAACGAGCTGCGCAACAGCTGTCGCCGTCGACTGAGAGACATCGTCATAGACGGGTGAAAGCTCTGCGATGTCAGCCCCGATGATCTTTACACCTGCATTGCTAAGCCCCCTAATCACGGCCATGAGCTCACGCGTCGACCAGCCTCCAATCTCAGTCGTGCCAGTGGCTGGAGCGAAAGCTAGAACTTAGGTTAGAGAAAACTTACTTGGCGGCATTATTCACTAACCTGGATCTAAAACATCGATGTCAATGGTGACGTAGACAAGACTATCGCCGACCCTCTCAGTGATGCTTTTGACAATTGCATCAATCCCAAATGTATCAATGTCCGTGGCCATGATACACCGGAACCCACATTCGGCATCATGTCGGAGATCTTCCGTTTTGTCAAAGAGTACCGCTCGGGTGCCGACGTGAACTCCCGTGTCGTTTTTCAAGAGGCCCTCCTCGTGAGCGAAATGCAACAGCGTGCCATGGGTGATCTCATCGTATTTGTTTACACCCCCTCCCCACTGGGCAGGGTTCCATGTATCAAGGTGTGAATCAAAGTGAATAACAGCGATTTCACCCCAGATAGGGTAAAGGGCCCTAAGAGATGGAAGGGCTATGCAGATAATTAGCCTCGCATTTAAGCTCCGTTGAAGCGCGTTGCTCTCAAAAACCCGCACTTACTAATAGTGTGGTCACCACCAAGGGTTATTAGGCGAACCTTGTCAACCATGGCCGTGTTCTTTGGTTTTCGGGAAGCCATGGAATGAAGTCCACTACCAAGTTCCTGAACCGCTTCATATTTGTCGAATACTGAATTGGGAATGTCGCCGCAGTCGGTAACAGTCGCCCAATCCAAAAACGGGTTGACCATGTCATGGGCCATACTGATAAATGTCAGTTAAATCCCCCAGCAATTACTGGAAGGAATTAAGTCTAACCTCCAGGAAATGAAAGGGGCCATTCGTTGCGCAGCCATTCGGGTAGCTATCGGCCCAAAGCGCTGACCTGGGCGATAGCTCACACCCAAGTCAAATGGCATACCGACGATGCCAATGTCAAAAGACCCATCATTCTCAGGAACAAAGCAGTTAGTCCAGTTGATGTGAGCAAAGGTCGCTATTCCAGGCATCGGCGAGTCCTTTCCAAAATTATCGTACAAGTGAAACTCTGGAGGCGTGTTGGACCCATGCCCCATCGCGTTGGCGATCTTTGATGATCTGTAGATGGAAGTCTCGTGGAAAGTCTGCTCGTGGTGAGACTGTGAGGCCAGCGGGACCTGGTCATGTTGTGGCCTGGGGACCGCTATCGCTGCGCCAGACAGGCTGCCAAGCACTGCGATAGTAACCAAAGCTCTTGAATGGATCATGGAGAATGGCAGAGTTAGTGAATTGATTGTATCGAAGGTGAATCTAAACTGAATACCGCTCAAGATGAAATGCACTCAATAGTAGTCAAGTTTAAGGTCAATAATGCTCCTACAGAAGCTGACCGATCGTAATCCGAGACAGCCCTAACTCACGCCAAGATACGAGTACCCGTTTGCCGACGGGTAATGATAAGACGTTCCGTCATCCGACTACCTGATAAGGCACACAGGATCGGATTTTCCGGCTATCATATCGACCGATATGGGTGGGGATGGTGCTTGATACGAGATACCACCCAGGTACCAAAGTACTTTCCAGTTCCCAAACGACAATCCCTTTGATGCCGGGGCGTTCAGCTTCTGGTCTTGGAAAGTCGGTTTGGAGGCCAAATAGTTCTCCGGCTTCGTAATAGCCATAGAAGCTAAACCTACATGGGTTCTTCGGAAATTGATACCATTCTCCATTAATATTTGTAGCCTGAGAAAGAATTCTTACGTTTAATACGTTTCCATTCTTTAGGGGGAGCATTCTTTTGCCCCAACTGATTTGTTCGCGGCTATTGGATGAGATTATATCCTTGTTTGCATCTACAGGATCATCGCTACGCAGTATTCCCCTCCATCTGGTCACCATGGACGGACAAGCCTCGTATGAAAATGGACTCTCTTCCTCCTTCCCTCAAGAGCCCGCCTCTGAGAGGATGCCATTGTTGGCTAATCACCGGCTTGACTCAACCAATGGTACGATAAAAGTAATCCCAAAAGGGAGGTCGCCACTGACGAAGCATGAGGGAAAGCCAACTCGAATTGGGTGCGAGACGCTCGATTGCTAGCGAGAAATTCAGTGCCGCTCATAGTTGCAGGACTATTACAACATTCTCTTTCCATTACCAATATATTTGCGGTTGGTCATTTAGGGGAGATTGAGCTAGCAGCAGGCAGGTCCTTCGGCGATGCAGCGACGGAGCAATAATTAATTCGTTCCAGTTTCATTATCCATCATGTCAGCAAATATTACCGGGTATGCCGTCTACCAAGGAATGGCAACTGCCCTCGACACACTTTGTGCACAAGCCTACGGGTCCGGGAGGCATCATCTGGTTGGCCTCTACTTTCAACAGATGGTAATTTTCTTGTGGCTATTGACCATCCCTATTGGAATCATCTGGCTCAATGCCGACAAGATCCTAGGTGTGATGGTACCTGACAAGAGAACGGCAGACCTCGCTGGAGTATACATGAAGATTTTGTTCCTTGGCGCCCCAGGATATGCATCGTTCGAGGCGGGCAAACGATTCGTCCAATCCCAAGGAATATTCCACGCCGCAACACATATTCTACTTGTACTTGCTCCGTTAAACGCTCTTCTCAACTGGTTTCTCGTCTGGAAACTGGAACTGGGTTTCATTGGTGCCCCGATTTCGATTGCAATCACTAACAATCTACTCCCGTTTTGCTTGTTTCTTTACGTCTATTTCATCGACGGCAGAAAGTGTTGGGGCGGGTTTACAACCAAGGTCTTCCAAAACTGGAGTATAATGATCAAATTAGCATTCCCGGGCTTTCTCATGCTTGAAGCAGAGTTTCTCGCTTTCGAAGTGTTGACCCTTGCAGCTTCATACCTCTCCACGACGCAGTTGGCTGCCGAGAGCATCGTCGGCCCCTTGATTGCATTGACTTTTCAGGCTCCGTTTGCGCTCGCGATAGCTGCTTCAACCCAAATAGCCAATCTCATTGGAGGAGGTGCTCCCAACCAAGCGAAGCAATGTGCTACGGTAAGTACCCGACAACCTAATTGTGAACAACGGCATTATCTAACGAGTAATAGATTGCGGCGTATGGTGCTTGTTTAATCGGGGCGCTCAACTTCGTGCTCATGATACGACTAGGCGGTTCTGCTGCTGGTTGGTTGACATCTGATGAAAGTGTCGTCGAGCAAGTCATCGAGGTCGTCCCTATCATCGCAACGTTCCAGCTATTTGACTCTTTGGCGATAACCTTCAATGGGATTTTGAGGAGTTTGGGAAAACAATCGGTCGGCGGCTTGATAAGTGTATTCTGCTATTACATCATCGCCATGCCAATCAGCTTTATGACCGCTTTCTGGCTGCGATGGGAGCTTTTCGGTCTGTGGACAGGGATTGCAGTTGCTCTTGGTTTGTTAGTCTTCGCATGTTCTCCAGAATGGCTGGAATATTGCTAACGATGCCACAGAAACTCGTTGATTGGAGGGTACTATATTTATTCCACCTCATGGGATGCAGCCGTGGAAGCGGCGAGAGAGCGAAACATGAAGGCATCCATTCGATCATAGTTGGTGGAAGTCAACGACACAGCAGACTTAATCAGCACTCAAAGTCTGAAATCACTAGGACTGCGGTTTCAAGAACTACATTTTAATGCGGTACGGCGACGAATGGTTAGAGAAGGAGTTACTCGAAGGAATTCATTCTACCACAGAGCCACAAAGATAGTGTAACCTTAGGCTAAAAGAACAAGAAAACCAATCTCATTCTTAGAATCGGGAGCCGCATACCTCAATGTAAAGACAAGACTGCAGAAAGACACACCGTATGATTATCCTCCGAAATAAAACCCTCTACATGACATCAACGCACTGTTGGGTTGTGTTGCGTTCCCCAGCCAGCTGAGCCTCAATTTGGGTTTCTGCTACGGACTCTCCAGCGTCCTAACATGAGTTCGGAACATCAATCAAGGCATCTAGATGTGTTGTACACAAAGAGATGAGTGTGTTGCATAATTTCTGGAGGTTTCCAACCGATGCAATATACTCTGCGAACATCGACAGCCCATCAGCGACTTCTTTCAGAAGTTGGAAATCGCTCTCGTTCCCTGTCTCCACAACATGACAAAACAGTGTAAAGAAAGGGCATAGAGGGTACAATAGCACGATCCTGTGAGCGGTTAGAAGTCAGTCGTGCAGAGGTGATATATGGACAGCAAATTTGCGTCCACAACTCACCAGGCGACGGAATAACAGTAGGCGTTCCGGTATTTTCCAGATTTGAAACCATGATTCTCCATATTCTTGAGCTCGGACAAAGAACGCCTCGCGTTCTCGAGGCAGTCCTCTCTGACGTGTTCATTCGTCGAAAAGTCTGGATGTAGGCGGATGATCGTCGTCATGATGGTGAAGTATGTGAAATCTACACCCATCCACTCTCCCTGGAGTAGGTGCTCAGTGCAATGGGGGGGCTGGAGGCGAAACTATGAAGCACGGTTAGTCACCAAATCTGCAAAGGGGTTGCTTGAAGAACCCTCAAACCTCTCGAATCTTGACTCGAATATCCTTCATCCTCTTACGAAGAGAGTTTACAGCCTCCAACCTCTTACTGCTGGTGCCTGGATGATGCGCTCGCATGTCGCGAGCAATACTGTCCTGGATCTTGGCAAACTCAATGTAGACGTTGAAGATAGGTGCGCTCGGTTTCTCTACTGCTGGTGGTATCAGCATGGCCGCGTCGACCTCCATCTCCGGCAAGAATGAACGGCGGCCCAGAGTCATGGCCAGGGATTTATCCAATATGTAGCAATGCCCAAGACTCTGCCGAACTTCTAGAGATTCTGCTTGAGAAGCCCCAGCAGCTAGGTTTGCGAAATAGCGGCCGCCCAAGTGTGTGCACACAACGCAAGCGGCGGTACTAAGCTGCGCGCATTTATCAACACTACCTGCCATCTGGTAGAGGATTGCCTAGACGAGTACAGTAAGCCCGCTGAAATTGGATGAACTTGCTTCGAAGTGGAAAGAAAGCCTGACTTACACCTGATAGTAGGGTCTGCAAGAGCGGTAAGCTCGGAGGGTCGAGAATGCTGACATGGCGCAAGGCTGTGAAGGCATTCCTTCGATATCCATCTTGCAGGGTCTTGAGACGTTCTTGGATAGACCGAGTTTGGTCTTCTGCCTCAAGGCCAACAGCAAACGTAAGAGCAATGAAATTTACACACACGATATACTGTACGCGTGTGTGGCCATGAACCTGCTGGTCTATAAGAGCGAAAGCCATTCGTTCAAAGGTCACCCTAGAGATGATGGATGACAGTTCTGAGTGAAATGAGGCGGCTACAGTTCGAGAACCTAGTTACATGAGCACTCTGGCATAAGTTTAAGTCATAATCCATGTTTTATCTCACCGCTCAGTAAAAAGCACACAGCCTCAGAGGAAGGGTACATGCTGGGGTCAAGGAAATCTGCTCTCTCCGTAGGCGGCGCGTCTACGTCTGATACGGGCCCTTCATTCCTTGAAGCGTTTTGGGAGGATAATTCGATGGCTAGTTGCAATATCTCACGTTGTTGGTGGCCTATCCTTTGGTTTTCTTGCAGCTCGCTCTGCATATAAGCTTGTGCTTCGAACGCTGCAGCTATCTGGCTCTCTCGCCTCTCTCCCTTATCAGACGATGTATCATGGGACAAAGTCGACCCTGTAGGACGTCCCCAGGGAGATGCTGTCGCGGATTGGTTTGGGCTTTGCTGAGACTGTGGTTGATGGACATTCAATCCTATATTGTCGATTAGGTCAAGCCTGGATGTAGTCTCGCCCTGGCCCAGAGCCCAATTCGACGGACTCAACATGGTCCGAGGCGTGGGCACTGGAGAATCCAAGTGTTCTTCATCACGGGGAAGATAGGTTTCCAGCTCTGAGTTTTGGGTAAGTCGTTGATCAGCGTGGGTAGTTAAGGTGTCAGTTCTAATCCAGGTTAATAGGAATATGGAAGCAGGGAAAAGGGAACCTTACGGGTGCTCCATCCAACGCTGGCGTCTCTTCCTTGTGCGTATCAATAGCCTCGTACGTAGGCACTGGACAATGGACTCGGTGCAGCGACCACAGGGGTCCTTTCTGTCACATCTGACCTGTATAATGGCCAAGTAAGCCAGTGCACCAACACAGACAAGATCTAGCTGCCTCAAGCGACTTTACTCTACCTTTCTATAATGGCATAGGTCGCACTTTGAATAAAAACGGATTTTAGCGATGTGTCATTTATGGCGTATCTGATTAGGGAGAAGAGGCAGGGTTAAGCATACTGCGGTGAGTGTCTGCATCTGGATTTGTGACAATCGTGACTCCGAGTTTGTCTCGGCCATACTAAGAGCACGTGGCACGTAAGATAGGAGTCCAGACCAGTGCCGCGCAATTGATATGGCCCGTTTTTTCAGTTGGTTTTCTGCAAGTAACGAGAAGCATGAGGCATTTGGGGATCGCAAGATGAATCACAGCAGATAAGCCGAGTTGTCGGCAGATTAGCAGCTCAGCTAAATCGAGTCCTCGGCTGAAGCCGCCATGACTCAGCAGCCAACGTTTGCGGGGTCATCTCTAATTTACACTGGACGATAGCGCTCAAGCTTCCAGAGTACACAGATAAGGGTCATGGGCGGGAAGTGCGCGCCTTGTCTGAACTTTGGGGAGATTGAGACGCAGCTCATTTAAAGGATTTATATATCAGTAAGAAATACTTGCTGTCCACATCGGCTACAGACACACACTTCAAAAACATATCGCTCTCCTCGTTGGCCTCTAAATCCAATCATGGGCATCGCTAAATGAATTACCCTATCGTCACCCAGGTCTAGTGCTAATCATTCACCACCATCCAAACTTCTCGGTAAGAGCACCTCCTGCTAGAATCCCCTCTCCTTTGGGAGCAGAAACTCACCGCTGTACTTTGAGACCTAGACTTCGAGCCGGTCCGGCATGAGCGCTGTTGTGTGACAAAGGCCGGGATTATGGTCTTGCTCTACATCCGTCATGAACACCAATCTCTCGGATCGAATGTGCCGTACGCTACCTATCCAACAATCTTAAAACAGACCACGTGATCGATGACGGTATGACAGTACGGAAACTATCCTGGATCCGGCTTCGTCATTCCATGCCAACCATTGGCTGTCGCTCTAAGTTTGCAGCCATAGCAAGATTTCATTTCGGCTCAATCGGCCCGTCCGAGCCACCGCAAAACATCCCATTCCCGCCTCAAATAGCCAGGCAGGTGAGATTCTAGTCATACACAGATAATTATGTCGCCGTATTCCGAAGCCATATATCTTTGGACAAAATGTTGCGCTGGGATGACTTCGTCGACGACTATCCGTGGGTGGCAAAGGTCGTCTCAGCACGTAGGTATTTGCCGCCATTGAACTTCATCACCATCCACTATGCCTACTTCTCCGTCGTGTGTTTGATTAGCTCTGTCATTTTCTGGCAGTCGTCGGACCCTGCCTCGGCCATCAGCTACACCGATAGTCTGTTCCTCGTGGTGTCTGCCATGACCGAGGCCGGATTGAACACAGTCAACCTCAGCATCATGACGACCTGGCAGCAGACGATGCTGTTCCTCCTTATCATGCTGGGCAGCACCATCTGGGTCTCTATTTGGACAGTGATGGCGCGCAAACACGTCTTTGAGAAGCGCTTCGAGCGTGTCGTGCGTGCCGAGCGCGCCCGCAGGCTCAGCCGACAGAATAGCAGCATATCACTCGCCCTACCGAAGCTGTGGAAGGCAGTCTCATTCCGCAAGGCGCAGACCGTCCCTCTGCCCGACCAGATTCTACCAGCGACAGGAAGGAGAGCATTGGATCCTGTCGTAGACGGGCCGCAGATTCACAAGGAGACGCCAAGATCTCAGCATGCTTCGTCCTTACCCGATGCCGACCTCGTGGGGCTATTCAAGACTTCGACGGAGCCAGCCAAGGATTTAGCGGAGCCGCCCAGTCCCGGCGGACACATTGTCTTTGTCGACGCTCCGCAGAGGGCCGTGGACAACAATGCCACTTCTACCGGCACTTCCTACTTCGACGAGATCCAGCCCACGCGGAGAAACGGCGCCGCCAAGACGCTCGGGGACCACGCGAATGTCGATCTCGGCATACATCATTTCCTTAGGAGCCACTCCTCGAATCACAACGGCCAGTTTCATAGCCTCACAAGCGAGGAACGTGAAAATCTCGGCGGGTGCGAGTACCGTGCCCTGAAAGTCCTTGCAGCCGTGGTGCCCATCTACTTCTTCCTGTGGCAGTTCCTAGGATGCATCGCGCTTGGGGCATGGATAAGCAAAAACATGCCGGATACTGCAAAAGCGAACGGCATCAACCCGTGGTGGCTCGGCATCTTCAACGGCGTCTCAGCCTTTAATAATTCGGGCATGTCGCTCCTGGACGCGAACATGATACCATTCCAGAACTCCTACTTCGTCCTCATTACAATGGGCCTGATGATCCTGGCCGGCAATACTGCCTACCCTCTCTTCCTCCGCCTTATTATATGGACGGGCCTCAAGCTCTTGAAAGCCGTAACCAAAGAAGATGCCTTTGAGGAACTCAAGGCCACCCTCGAGTTTATTCTCAAGTACCCTCGACGAGTCTACACAAACCTATTCCCGTCTCGTCCGACCTGGTGGCTTTTCTTCATGCTCGTGTCGTTGAATTCCATTGATTGGGTCGCATTTGAGCTTCTGAATCTCGGAAATCCATTTATCGAGAGTCTTTCTGTAGGCTCTCGCATCATTGACGGCCTTTTCCAGGCCCTCGGTAAGCTTTCAACACTAATTTCCTCGATCAATACTCTAAAACGTTTCTCATAGCCGTCCGGTCTGGTGGCTTCTATATCGTGCCCATCTCCCAGCTCTATATCGGCCTCCAGGTGCTCTATGTTATTATGATGTACATTTCCGTGTACCCCGTAGTCATTACGATGCGCCACTCCAACGTCTACGAGGAGCGTTCGCTCGGTATCTATGGTGGTGATGAGTTATCCAACTTCGATTCCGACCCCGAGGCAGTCTCTCCGCTGCTCTCGCCTAATAGCCACAACTCCGCCCAGGCTTCGAACACCAACGGCGTGCTATCGAAAGGCTCAACTCTTGTTCGCCGGCTGAGCCGCTCCAGCGCGGCCGTCGACGTCGGGCACGCCTTGCAGCGCACCTTCACCTGGCACGGCGTCGGCGTCCCGCCCATGAAGCGCGGCAACAAGCCCGACGACGGTCCCGCATCGTCTCGCCCGGACCGCAGCAGCAACACAAACAGCCGCATTAGTTTCATCAGCCAGCAGATTCACGGGCAGCTAGCACACGACATCTGGTGGCTGGTGGTGGCAGTCCTAGTGATCACCACGATTGAAACCTCAAACTTCATGGCGGATCCAATCACATTTTCCGTGTTTAATATCATCTTCGAGGTCGTGTCTGCGTACGGCACGGTAGGCATCTCCGTAGGGATCCCGACAGCTGCGTATAGTTTCTCTGGAGCGTGGCATACTGCGAGCAAGCTTATATTGTGCCTCGTCATGCTCCGTGGCAGGCATCGCGGGTTGCCGGTCGCGTTGGACCAGGCTGTGAGACTACCGGGGGAGCAGCTACATCACGATGAAGAGCAGGATCATCGGATACGGAGAAGTATGACGAGAAGAAGAATGGATTTATACTCTTCGGGGCCATAGGCTTGAGAGGTGCGATGTGGCCTGAATCTCGAATCAAGGAATTTTAAAAATCAACTCTCCATGTACTCGCAAGTCTCGATGTTAGGTCGGTAGGACTGTTACCAAGGCACTATAATAGAGTAGGGCAACCTATGCATTTGATACAGAAGTCCCACCTTTACTTATAACAGTAACAGTCAAAGTTTTGTCGAAGACACACGTCATTTGTTATGACAACCTACCAGTGGACAACTCACCCCAGTGTTATCAAAGCATTCGGTAGATTGCATCGACGCCTGCAATATGGGGTTAAATAGTCAAGAAACACGGAGATAAATACATCAGATACCGGCAGGTTCCCGGGATGACGTACAATATGGTATTGAAGGCATCGGGCACCAGAGGTCAATCTGAATGCCGCAGGAAGAGCCTTTCGAGGAACCATCCATAGCATTACCACTAAAACGGCCCTGGCGAGACCCAGAATAATCTAGGTACGCAACAGTACGTAGGAAACCTTGAATAAGATAAGGATTCTTCCTCGCGACGACGCTATGAAAATTATGCGAGCTCGCAGCGCCACCACATGAATTAACATATCGTCATCCAGGTCTAGCACTAATCATTCAAAGCCTTGTCCAACTCCATCCTCCACTTTTGACTGTTACGTCTCAGCAAATAGACACATCCGTTTCCAGTTGTCCATGCCACGAGTCCCACCATGGTCAAGAGCCAGCCATGCCCCATGACATCAATGAGAGGCTGCGCAACGATGGTGCCGATACAACTGAAAATGTTCCTGATGAAATTATTCAGAGCCACCCCGCTGCTGCTCGTCCGTGGCATAAATTCCGTTAACATCGTAGTGGTCGCGCTGAAGACCATCATTGACCCTGCGCCGAAGAGTAATACCGCAATTGATGGTGCTATCCAGTGCACGCCGTATTGCACTGTCCACCCGTACCAAATGAGCGATGCTGGGTAGACGGTGAGTGAAACCCATGCATTGAGACCCATCCGATCCTCTGGGAGGTAAATGAGCTGGCCGTCTGAGTCGTAACGACCAGCTTGCTCTGCGGCTCGAACCATGATGCGATCAATCCAGGCACCCCCGAATACGGATGTCACGATGCACCCTATAGTACTCGGGATAAACAACAGCCCGACAATGGTGGGTGAGTATCCATACGGCAACTCGGAAAATGCATCTTCCATGGATATGTTGAGAACGTAGCACGACCCGAACGCCACGGCAGCACAGTAGATGACAATCGCAACGGCAGGAAAGCGCAGATACACCACGACTCTCAAAGGCTCAACCATGCAGCGTTTAACAAGTCCCACCATTCTCTTGAAGGGATGGACTTGAGAGGCGGGAACTGCAATCGCGGTCCTTTGGGCTGCATCGAGGCTTGATGCTTCCACTTTGCGTTGCACCGACAAGGTCTCGGGCAAGGCAAGCAGGATCAACACCAAGACCAAGATGCCAAACCCGGTCAGGAACCAAATAGTGCTCCGCCATCCAAACTTCTCAGTAAGAGCACCTCCAACCAAGGGCAAAAACAGCGGCCCTGCCAATGGCCCGAGATAGAATATGCTCATGGCGTAGCCGCGTTCCTCCGGACGCCATATGTCGGCAATGGTGCCGGCGCCGACTGACTGTCCTGATGCGGCTGCACCACCAGAGAGAAGTCGAAAAACAACTAGCATGGCGATATTGTTGCTCATTCCGCACACAAAGGTGAAGATCACATGGAGGAGAAACGATATTATCAATATCGTGCGCCGTCCTGCTGTCTCTGAAAAGGATGACCACCATAGTGGAAAAATTGATGAAGAGAGCAAGTAGAACGCCACTGACAGATTGATGACTGTCGAAGAAACTTGTAAATCCCTCGACATGTCGGGAGTGGCAGCTGCAACTATCGTCAGTATTATGCCTTCAGCAGCACACCTAGATAAGGACGTTCTGCTCACGGTAGAAGATGGAGGCACCCATTGGTGCAGTGGCAGCGGCGATGGCCACAACACCCGTGATCAGCCATTTCGCTTTTTTTCCATAGTGATACGGGTTTTCGATCTCCGGTATAAGAGATAGCCACCCCAGAAACCCGTGGTGTTTTTCGTCTGGCACAGTGTTGTCTGAGATGCATTGGGCTGAGGTATCAAGCGACTGGGCCTGGACACCCTCAGTTTTGCCGACCTCTTTATCGGGCATCTCCCCGTCAGGTAGCCCAGAAAGAAGCACCTCAGATATCTGTCGATGATTCTTTTCCATTTCCCTACCTGGAGCCAAGCTGTCATGCTCTTTTGGCGATATTTGGGCTTGGCTGGAATAATAATCTTGCCCGCGGCTGGCGCTTAATTCTGATTTGTTGGTGACAGCGGGCATTTTGCTTGTCCTTCAAGTTATCAAGATCGGAGTGGTGTAGGATAGCCAAATTTTGTTTGAGAGCCTTGTTCTGCCGGTGAAATCCATGTCATATTCCTTGAGAGAGGAAGGAAACTGCATCAGCAGCCCATGCGTAACCAACCAAGATCAGAAGTGACCAACGGCTGGAGACTAGACCGAATCCATACACAATTGCTTCACTCGATCATTTTGAATCTGCCAATTCTTTCTTAATCTTCTTGTTCCTACCCAAGCGAGCCAAACTTTTACTCGGTACCTGACCCCAGATCGACTCCAAGACTCGGTCCCCTCGTATCTTAGATACGGACGATAACGTATCAAAAGCCGACGCCAAGTGGGGTGGTTTCGTATCAACAACACCATGCACCGAGCGCGGCCGAATCGGTCGCGTCCAAGGTCAAGCCATTAGTTATCGGAGGAGAACATCAGTGCAAGGAGTGCCCATGTCTCGCATGAAAGCCGAAGATGAAGAAAAAAAAGATAACGGCCACGCTGAATGGAACATCACTTCTCTTGCTACCATGCGGGGAGCTCGACAATTCGAAGATAAGCCTCGCTTCTTCTGGATTGCTGGGGCGAATCGCGCTTGACATTAATGCGACTAACAACCCACGTTGATCCGTGTATGAAGCAATCAGTCAACTATCCACGCCAATCGATAAGTTCAGCCAAAATTATCACACTGCCATCATGTCGAACTTGAAGTATTTCGATTACGACGGCTATGGCAAATTCGCCCGTGAAAACTACGGATACAGCCAAGCAGTTCGTGTGGGGGACCGAATCGAGATTTCGGGACAAGGTATGCGCAAGCGTCCTCTGCTGCTACGCTCCCATACTGCTAGTGTAGCGACAACTAACGTACATCAGGTGCATGGGACCCCAACTCGGCTCCTCCAGTCTTTCCTACAGATTTAAAGGCGCAGATCGACCAGGCTTTCTGCAATATTGACCACGCTTTGAAAAGCGCTGGCGGTCAGGGAATTTCGCAGGTGTTTCGCATCAACTCATACCACCCCAATCTCTCGCGGGAGGCCCTTAGCTCTATGAAGGAGAACTTGGAAAAGTGGTTTCCGGATCACAGGCCCATATGGACGGCAGTAGGTGTGGAGAAGCTCGCCTTTCCAGAGATGCTCATTGAGATCGAGGCTGTTGCTTACGATCCACAAGGAGCATAATATAGGTATGCGGATTGAAAGGCAAAGGGATGCTCAAGGACGTGTCAAATAATGATTGAACAATACAGCTGCATAAAAAAACTAAATCAAGGATTCTATTAAAATTGAGATTCCATCCATCCACCTGCCCCGTATTGAGAACTCCGAAAGTCGTTAGAAGTCATCGTCTGGCGCCTGAAAAAACAAGGTCATACTCGCATGCTCGGTCTTCGGCTGAATAGCGCATTCGTGATCATTTGAAGCCCGGCCAATTAGTTAAAACGGATGTGGATCGGAACTGTGGATTCCCCGACAAACTGTTGGGGACGGCAAAGATGGCGGGCTACCTCCCAGCGCTCGTATCGAAACACGACATCCACTGCCTCGAACATATTTTCCAGTAAGTTGTCAGGGTATCGAGCCAGTCCGTCACAAATGACCTGTCGGAGCTTCGGAAATTGCGATGGTTGAAGCCTCATTCGCTCACAAAGACCGAAAAGCCCTTTCGAAATGCTCAACTTCGTGTCGCACTGAACGTTTGGGAAGGACAATGAGACGATTGAAGAGGGAAGACGGTTGGCGAGGAAATCAGTGTTCTTTCGTTGGCTGAAGGGAATGATGATTGCATTGGTGCTGAGTAGCAGATGCTTCAGAGCGGTGAAGTCTGTAAGAGAAAAATCGTCTACGTGGCTGATAGGGTTGTGGTTGGCGCGTAAATCGATGTTCAAGCGCTCTAGAGTGTCTCTGTGCCTGTAAAGGTGCTTGACTGCGGGGCAAAGTCGAAAGTGTTCTTCGCCCTCTTCGTATTGGGGCGCGTCATAAACAAATGTACGGAGGCCACCGGAGCAGGCAGAGAGCAGGACCCGGAGATCATAGTCGCTCATGCTAAGGTCATACATCCGGAGAGCCTTCAGATTTGGCATGGAAGGGACCGCGGTGCCCACAAACGCGACGTTGCGAAGGTTAAGTGTCTCCAAGCCGGAGGCCATTTCGATGATTGGGCCAGGCAGGATATCCACGTCGAGAGTCTTGAGCGGCAGATGGGACACGTTGAGTGCCTTGAGCGCGCCGTTCGGGAGTGGGGACATGTCTCGTTCGGGATCCTGGGTGATCAGATGCTCCAGATTCGGCAGCTGGGAAAGCAGCATGGCGAGCATCTCGCCGTCGACCGAGTTCTCCTTTCGTTCGTGGTAAGGCGTGAATTCTTGTGCCAGCCAGGACATAGCACCTACGGTAGGCATGCTCTGTCGATGTAGCATAATCGAGTCGGCGTACTCGGCAAACTCGTCAACGGGGAGTTGTGGTCTGTCGTCGAGGGGGAGCGCTGCGATTCGCGCGGCGCGTCGCCTCCAAGCAGCGGGCAGGGGGATTCCCGAGGCACTGGCGCATTGATCGAGTGCGGTGCTGGCGTGGTGTTGGCGGATCGACTGGAAGAGAAGCCGGTGGACAGAGACGACCTTGACGAGGTTGGCCAGGTCGGGTCGCCGCCTCATGGTCCGCATAAACAGAACGAGGCGGCTGTCCCACTGGAAGCCCGAGGCCTGCCAGGAATCGCCAATTCCCAGGACAAACTCGTGGTGGAGGACCGACTGCGCAATGCCGCGGAACCGCCGCGACACGAAGCTCAGCTCGCACAGCGGGAGCCGGTAGTGCTTGTAGTACCACGACCGGCTCCTTCGCATCTGTCCCCGCTCTTGTGCTAGGGGGTCACGCAAGTGCCCTATATCGCAGGGCTGGTCGTGTTCCCCGCAGCAGTGGAGACAGAAGTTGCCGAAGATTTGGGTCAGGATCTCGGTCGGGAGGTTTGCGATCGTAATCGAGGCCATCTTTGCGTCCTGATTGGTGGTGTCTGGTCGGATGATTTGCTAGGGTGATGTGGCGATGATGTGATCTTGGATCTGGTGAAGAATCAGAGATTGAAGAACAGATTGCAAGACGAGGCAACGGCAGAATGCGAACGATCATGTCACGTGCTGCATGTTTCTGAATTGTCACGGGATCTCGTACCATGCTTGCTTTTGAAAAAGCAAATACAATTCCATAGATCGCGAAGGCATTCCTTTGAATTCCATCTGGACACGCATGTAAAACCTCCCCATAAGCTGGCCCATACACCATGTTCTCCATCTTTGTGGATCGACGCGCCAGGTCCGGGGCTTATCGGTATACGGGCCGCAAATTAAGCTAGGGCAGGGTATGTCGGAGCAAGCGGCACGGATTTTCCACGAGAAAATGGTCCACGTGCTTATCGCCGCAGGAAAATTGCACTTTTGAATCAACTGATACGGCCGGATGTTAGCCAAGACTGCCGAACGACGCTCTTATCGGCACCCTTCCCTATCAGGCAGATACGTATCGTGCTCTAGTGTGGAGTTGCACGATCCACTGTCAAGCTTCGGCGATAACCTACTTTTTAGACTAAAAGTTAGATGATATCTAAACAGCAGTTAGGTTTAAAACACCTAGCTATAAGATGTCACTGGCGGGCGAGTGCTTTATTTCCAGGATATAATCATTTCCAGCTTATTCACGGATTTTTCTCGCGAGTTGGTCTGCATCAGAAAATTGAATTCGGCATCCCAAGCAAAGTGCACATTCATCCCAACGCGACAACAGCACTCTGCTTCTCGTTTCAGGAAACGCTAGTTCGACACTCCATTGCCTTGGTATGCATTCTACCTTCATGATATATAATATGGCGCCCGCAACGAAACCGACTATCGTACTCGTTCACGGTGCCTGGCATTCAGTCGATTGCTTCGATCTGCTCCGTGGCGAGCTCCACAAGCGCGGATGGCCGACGGAAGCACCCGCCCACCCTTCTCCAGGTGCTGATTCCGGCACCGCAGTGGGGACGGCTGAGAACGCGGCTGCTATTCGAAAGGTTTTGCAGAGGCTTTGCGACGAGGGAAAGGAGATTGTTGTCGTTGCCCACTCATATGGTGGTGCTACCAGCTCGTGTGCTGTTGAAGGCCTTGCCAGCAAGCATCGAGCCGCCGCGGGGCAACACGGTGGTGTGATTCTGCTTGTTTACTTGACAGCGTTTGTCATCCCAAAGGGCGTTAGTATCCTAGAGGCATCCGGAGGGACTCTTCCCCCATGGCAGAAACTCCAGGCAAGTAGACGTCACAGTCCAAGCCCAAGGGTTATGAAGAAGCTGACTTTAAGTGCTAGGGGAGCTTCGTACATGTTGTCACACCAGAAGACGTATTTTACCACGACGTGCCACCGTCTATGGGAAAAAAGTTCATCGGGCTATTGAGACCTGAACCGCTGAAGATATTCGAGGACAAGATCACTTACGAGCCCTGGCATGATATCAAGTGCGCATATATCTGCTGTGATGACGATAGGGCGATTCCACTACCTGTTCAAGAAGAAATGGCAGCGTTACTTGGGCCAGACTCGGCTGTATTTCACATCAAAGCGTCTCATTCTCCTTTTTTGTCGAACCCGCATTTAGTAGCTAACCACATTGAACAAGCTGTTACAGGTACGCTTTCGAGGAGCTAGAAGTCCTGTCCAGTTCATTTACATCTAATACATTTGAGTTGTGACAATAACAGGCGGTCAGGGACTTTTGGGCTACCTGGTAGCTAGCAGGGACAGGGATATATAAGGGAGGAAGCTGCACACAAAGGAAGGGGAGGAGGCATGGGATATTTCCTTGACATTTTTCTTTTCAGTCAGAGAGACAGAAGTCTGAAAGTCTTTGTTGTCAGAGTCAATACTGAATTTTTGCTGCGTTTTTAAGAGACTTTTACAAGAGCCTTCACGATCCTTATCCGACCTCAGCTCCTACATCGCCACTTAACAGGCTGCCGCAGGCATCTCTGAAGCCTTGCCCTGTCTTATTCCGCAGCAGACGAGAAAAAGCATCCAATTAGATGTTTTTCTATTGGATGATCGAAGTCACAGATCTGTCGGACCTCAAATGAATAGTCCAGCGCGACTTCGGGTCGACTTAGCGAGACGCCTGTGCGGCGCCATTCTGTGTATCCCTCTAAGGAGGCTATTTATTATTTAGGCACGTAGCAATAAAGTATACATGACGATAGATATGTGAGAGAGTCGAGTTCCCTCTTGTAAATTCTCCAGACCTACCTTCTAGAAGTATGATGCTTCAAAATAGTCTTTCGACGGTGCTGACCCCACGAAAGCCGAACCAAATGTCCGTCAGTCACCTTTGATGCCCTGCCTGGGCATGCTTAGTGTGGACACTAGTGACGATAAGCGAATGCACTTATTAGGGCGGGGTAGTGAAGCACATCGGCTCCCCACAGTCGGTCGATCGTCTCCTCTATTTCTCAAAAACCCATAATTCTTGCTAGCCGTCAACAGTCCAGTCGCTAGGCTTTTACTTCCAAGTTCAGATATCCCACGCCACTATTCAAGTCCATTACAGCAACAATGAGTCCCAGTGCCAAGCCAAGCCGGCTTGAAACCCTACCCAGTGAGATACTTCGGGATATCATCAAATGCCTCATTGACAAATGTACAATGAACAAGGACACCGGCTATCCTCACCCCTACTATTCCCCCATTCGTGGTCAGGCTGAATAGGAACGCAAACGCAGCCTACTTGCCATTTCCCTGTCGTCTCGGAAGCTCAACGCAGCCGTGGCCCCGTTCCTGTATCAACAAGTTATCCTCAAAAAGGGGATCGAGCTTGACGTGCCTAAGCTATCAACGGAGAAGGACCAGATATTTCCTGACCGAGGCATCGCTACACTTGCTTTATTTCTACACACGATGCTGGAGCGGCCGCAGCTTCGAAAATATGTCCATCACTTGGATCTTCTTTTCTTTCTACTGGATGTCAAAGTCAAAGATTGGTTCGGCCCCCCTCAATCTTCCCTGCGGGCCGTGACAAAGTGGGAGCTTGGCTTTTCGCAAAAGACTTTCAGTTGCGCCAAATCCGAGTATGACTGCGCCGTACTGGACCATGTCAGTCTTTCGAATGGAGGGACATCTCATGATCTTGCCGAAAGAATTTTCACGGCAATTCTCTGTCTCATTCCTCAGCTTCGAACGTTGGCGTTTCCACCCCCACCTGGAAAAGCGTGGTGTCGAGGGTATGTGAAGGACTTCGATGAGGATGTCTCCGACCACACGAACAGGGGCACCTACAATACCCTAAGCTCGCTCCTTGGACGAGTATCCCATGATGCGCGGCTATCCTCGGCCACATTGCAGAACCTTGACGCCGTCAGACTTACCGTCATTCCACGAACCGATAGCTGGAATGCAAAAGCCCGACCTTACTACACGTTCCAGATCGACGCATGCCTTAGCATACTCCAAGCTCCAAACTTGAAAGAACTTGAGACCGACATGGACACCGCAACAAGGGGAATTGGATTGCACAGCCAGGTGCCCCTCGCGAACTTGAAAATACAGCGGGCCTTTCTTACATCGGCCGCTTTCGACCAAGAGATGCTTGAGTATGTTTGCGAACACTGGCCTTTGACTGCGCTTGGGATGTGCGCTACTTATTACTCCGAGCAAGAGCCCTTTTACCGGCCAAGACCTCAGAGACCTGTGACAGATGTCAATATCTTGGATACATCCCTAATAGCACTGGCAACAACGCTGAAGACTCTGGATCTCGCCCCCCAGACCACGAAATGGAGGGCTGATCAGCAACTATCTTGTCTGCCCTCCCTAGTAGCCCTTGAGCACCTGCGCATCGGGTTGCCTTTATTGAACTCAAACAATGGTTTGCCACTCGACCGCTGGCGGCAATCCTCCCTCCTCGTCTCAAGACGCTCACAATTAACGACTAGTATGCTGCCAATCGCTACGAGCGGGAGGATTCGGAGGAAGAAGAATACTTCTTTCTGCAGAAGAATCCCCTCCCGCATTTGCGTTTATTATCCCTCGCACTGGACGAGTTTTCCCAAACATGTAGCAGCACGCATCCATTCCTTCGTTCAGTAATGGTTTTTGGATCGTTCCCGATCCAGCCACTTAGTGCTTGGGCTGAAAGGAATGCTCTTAAACAGTTTGAGCCTCAGCCAGGCCAGGTTCTCGTTGACGGAGAGAGAGTGCAGAAGCAATTCGCCGAGTCTGGTGTGGTATTTCAAGAGTTTCTTCATGCCCAAGAGTGCGACTATCGCTTTAGAGATGTACATGTATTTTAGCTTATTATCATATGGCCGTGCTGTCAAACCTAGCTAATTAGGTCCAAATTATGCCGATGCTATGAGACCGGATCATATTTGACTGTGCTACGTAGCCGGCCAAGGCGTATTGCGTTATAGATTCTGCGGGTGTGGATGGATTCCGTGCGTGGGCAAGATCTCGGACCACATCCACATTTTGGGATCTAGTTGGCCTTTCCTATCTGCTGCGTTATATGTGCTACTACAATAGACATTGAACACTAACAGCCCACGCGAAGTAGACAAGAATGCCGGGTCGGGCCAATCCAGACCTGCTAGGTGGCCAAGACGGAAATGGCCACTCCTGGCAGAGGAAACGACGTGAATTCCCAAAGGTCCCGGAGGACGAGCTGGAGAGCAGCGAAGAATTCCTCGGCCTCAAGGGGCCGTAGTTTTCGGTTCAAATCCTAAGTCTGGGATTCTTCTTTTTCTTTACCTCGCTTCATCCAGGTGAGGAGGGTGTAGTAATCATTTCTGCGCTGTATGAACGGCTATGCAAAGGGGCCGGTCTTGATTGAGGATGAAGCAGGCCTTCAAACCCTGGAACGGATTGTGTGTAGGTAGTATATACCGATGAAATCGGTCCTCTGTTCGGCACGAGTCGTAGCGCTAAGGGGGCTCATCCATGCGTAGAGGTAACTCTTGAGGAGCGGAATTCTCGTAATAGTCAATCATAGGGCCGTTCGTCATATGCGTTGATGCCTACCTACCATGACATGCTTCGGCGGGTGTCTTCGCGTGCGAACATGATCGTCTTTCAAGTTCATTTCTTTGGCCGTTGGCACAGGACCCCATAGCTCCTGAAACGCACGCTAATGCGCATCAGTACAGCCCGAACAATGATAGAGAGCCTCGCGGCTTTTTACTGTGCTTGACACGAAAGTACAAGGGCTTACACATATCGGGCGACAGCACCTTACTACCCCGCCTGGATGTAGGCGCGTTGAGGCTTCAGGATGCGTAATTGTCCTATCTGTGGGAGCATGTGTCAAATAGAGCATTCTTGAGCATTTGAGTACGAGAAGACTGACAATTTCGCTGCGCTCAATATTGACTCGTTGTCTAGACGTATTCAGCGGCTTGGATCAACGCAGCGGTGTGGCCAAAGCCGAGAAGATGTTCGCTTCCCTTACTACTTCCGATGACTGCCGAAGCAATGTGACATAAGATGCTGCCCTGTGATTAGACAGACCACAACCCCATTTGTGGGGTGCTTATTGTTATTTTAGCTGCCCAACTCCCATCTCCATTGTAGAAGTAGGCTCTTTCAACCCTCGTTTGCATGCTCCCTGTGTGCAAAAAGAGCTACGCCACACAATGAGTTCTGCAATGATGGACAGTACCGTTTCTCGATCCAACGCCACCGAGATTGCAATGACGACACCCGGCGACGACGACAGATTCATGTCTTCCGTCCAAAATGGTGGCATGTCAAGCAGCCCATCGAGCAAAAACCCAGTCCGTGACTCCCAAGTTGCATCTATGCGAGGTGGGTATTATGCCAAATATTCAAGGACAGGCGCTATGGAAGACTTGGATTTGGCGATTCAGCTATACCAAGAATGCCTCTCTACAACTCCAAGAGACCACTCTGACTGGGCGTCTTTACTTGATAGCCTTGGAGATGGCTATTATCACCGGTATTCAAGAACAGAAGCCATGCCGGATCTTGAAAAGGCGGTCCAACGATTTCGAGAGTCTCTTGACACACCACCATCACACCCTCCCGACCAGATGTCTCGCCTCGCGGAAGTGAGAGCGAAATATTCGGAGCAATACCCAGAAACTACAGAATGTATGACTGGCGAAATCGATCTGGCAGCTCAGCTTCAGGTTCTTGCGATTGGATATCACGTTAGATTCTCCGAGACAAGGTCACTGCTGCCTCGAGACCAAGCGCATCTGAACAGGGCACTTCAACTATATCAAGAATCCCTCGCCAATACCCCAGAACATCACCATGATCGCACACCCAGACTCAGCAACCTTGGAGTTGGTTTTTACTTAAAATACTGTGTAACCAGGGATGCGATGTACCTGGATAGAGCAACTGAGTTGTTCCAGCAATGTCTCGATACAACACCGATGGACCACCCCGACCGCGCACTTCGACTTTATAAACTCGGGGCCATACATGAGGCTCGATATCAGGAAACAGAATCCGTGGAAGATATAAATACTGAAATTCGGTACCTTGAAGAATGTCTCGACAGACTACCAAATGATGACTCGCACCGGCCATCGTGTCTTCGGGCTCTTGGAATGGGACGTTATCGCAGATACCAGGAGTTGAATACCCTCACAGACTTGGATACTTCAATTGAGCTATTCCAAGAATCTCTCCGCGCAACGTCGATGGATCATCCTGACCGGGCATCTCGACTCTATGATCTCGGAGCCGGATACCACGATCGATACAATGAAACAAGAACCGAGACAGACCTAGACAAGGCAATCGAACTCTTTGAGGAATCGCTCGAGAACACACCTACACATTATCACGACCAGACGTCTCGAATTCGCAGCCTCGGACAGGCCTATCGCATAAGATATCTCAAGAGAGACACTGCAACGGATTTAGATAAGGCGATTTGTCTATTTGAGAAATTCCTCGAACAAATACCAACAGATCATTCCGACCGGGCAACGCGACTGAATGACCTTGCGGCTGTGTACAACGACAGGTATCAAAAGAATGACATCAGGTCTGACCTTGACAAGGCAATACTCTTACTTCGAGAGGCCCTCAACCATTCTCAGTCACCTACTCCAGACCGCCTAGTAGCTGGTAAAATCTTACTCTATATCCATGCTGAGTTGGAAGCTTGGGAAGAAGCACACGAATTTGCGAAAACAGCCGTACACTTGATTCCGTCAGTCGTCCCGCGGTTACTTGGAGCCGCGCATAAGCAGAGCTTACTCTCTCAGGATGCTGGTCTGGCCTCGGACGCTACAGCAGTTACGTTGAATGCTGGAAAGCATGCTTTCGACGCAGTTCAACTTCTTGAGATTGGGCGTGGAGTTATCTCGGGACTGTTCTACGAGATGGCTGCAGATGTGGCCAAGCTTCTTTCAGCTTATCCCGCATTGGGAGAGAGGTTTATCAAACTAAAGGAGCAATTGGAAGTTCCTGCTGCCTCAAACCCTACCCAGGCCATGAAGCAACAAGACCTCCGCGAGAGTCTCCCTTCTCTCGTGGACAGGCTGGAGGGACTTGACCCCGCGCCACAAACTCCTGCTGAACAGTCCTACATCGGCAGTCAACTCGATAAGCTGATCGTCGAAATCCGCAAACAACCCGGGTTCGAAAACTTCCTCCTCGCTTCATCAGAGGAGGAAATACGTGCTGCTGCGAGACACGGCCCTATTGTCGCCATCAATGTTAGCGAGCTCCGTTGTGATGCGATCCTGATTGAGCGGCATCGAATTTGGTCGTTGTGCTTACCTCTCCTCAATCTGGACGAAATTCAGCTGAAGACACAGCAATCTAGCCTGGATAGCCCCGAGACTCTAGAGTGGCTATGGGACGTTGTTGCAAGCCCGGTTCTAGAGGCCCTCGGATACACCCAGTCTCCTGCTGACGACTGTTGGCCGCATGTGTGGTGGATTCCCACTGGGCCTTTAAGCCATTTCCCGCTTCACGCAGCAGGATATCACTACAAACGGTCCTCCGAATCAGTCCTTGACAGGGTCATGTCTTCGTATAGCACGTCTATTAAGGCCATCATCTGCGGTCGTCAACGGCGACCACAACAATTCGCCTTGAGTCAGGCATTGCTCCTAGGCATGGAATACACACCAGGGCATTCTCGGCTCCCATTCGCAACCCAAGAGATAGCCATGTTGCGGGACCTTTTCAAGTCGATGCCAGTCGAGCCGGTTGAGCTTGGGCATTCCAAGGAAGACGTCACATCACGTTTACTGAACTGCAGTGTGTTTCACTTCGCTGGTCATGGCTATACGGATAAAGCAAAGCCATCTAATAGCCGCTTGGTGCTGGAAGGCATTCCACTAACGGTTGGAGACCTCTTGGAGATGAACCTTTATGACCACTCCCCCTTTCTTGCGTACCTGTCGGCTTGCAGCACTGGCCAGATCAAAGACGATAAGTTTATTGACGAAAGCATCCATCTGATTAGTGCGTTCCAGATGGCGGGGTTTCGGCATGTGATTGGCACATTGTGGGAGGTCAATGATGAACATTGTGTGGATATTGCAAGATATACGTACGAAGGGATGAGAGATAGAGGCATGACTGACGAATCAGTTTGTTATGGGCTTCATATGGCCACTCGAACGCTAAGGGATAATTGGCTTGGAACGCCAGCCGAGCCCAACCGCAAACTCTCGGGTACGGACTTGGGAACGGGTCTGGCACGGGAACGGGTAGATAGGCCGGGTCCAAGACGTAAGGGTCAGGGGGAGCGTCAGTTATCGAGAGATGTGCTTTTGTGTGACGATGATGAAGAGCTGGGACGTGTTCACTGGGTCCCCTATATTCATTTTGGCGTGTAATTCTTGAATGAAAGCTGTCTTTTTACACCGCGCCCGATATGCCCGTGCTAGCTATCTGCCTCTATGCGAGGATGACATAGATGAGGGAGTATACCACTGATCAAGGTCCAGTCGTCAAAACATTATTTGTCTAGGATGATCTCTCCTGGACAATCTGCCAACTTTCAAGATCATCCAGGTATTAGGAGCTATGCGAAAACCGCCATCCGCTCCCGAGGAGTCTGAAGTATCTACTAGTCCATAGGGGAAAAGTGCCACGCCCGGAACGTCGCGCCGGTGACGGAACATCGGAATATTAAATTTAGGGAACGTGCTAACCGCAAAGCTATCCGGTACGATTGCAATGAAGGTATTTATCCAATCCCCCCACTGAATCATTATCCCAGTCGCATTCCACTGTTGTTGAATAGGGCCCACCTCCACAAATAGCTTCTGGGAGCGTGTCGCAGAAATAAGCAGGTAGGGCTGCACGAGCTACTCCAACTTACGCATATTATATTGAGGCCTAGTGAACTGTCCCTGCTGAAGACAGCTCGTACATTCCTTACATTCTGTGGTTTCGTGGCTTTGTTGAGTAGAGGTTTCATGCTAGGGTGAGGTCCGCGTCGATTCGCATCACGGAATCATTTCAAAGGCAACACGATAAAAACACCACCAATCCAAGCACTGAGAGACTCAGAAACAAGACCAAAGGATTCAAGTTGCTTAAGAAAGTGTACCTCAACAGACCTATCAATACTACAGAATTTAAGAGCTTCGGATGCGCCTGTTAACCGTTGCCTGTTGTCCTACCCTAGAGGAGCCTGAGCCACTGATATTTCACCTAACAAACATCCTGCGACAAGAGATCCATCAACTGGCAGCATTAGAATTGGATCTTAAATTAAATAAAAATATTGCGTCAAGATAAGTCGATGCTAGCTAAGCGTTTCCATCAGCACCTTCATTTACGGCTACAATGACAATAATATAGCGCGTAGAGACGACGGTCAAACAGACATTTGCGACAAGGAAATGGTTCATCAATCACAATCAACAGACAAAAGTAGAGGTAAACATTTCTTTGAGTATAATATGTCATAATTCAAGGCTAATGAATACATGCATTCAAAGACGTTTGTCCAATTTCAGCGTGACTAAATACCTCGGGCATGTCCATGAAGATAGCTGCCTGGCGTAGCAGACCTTATCCTCCATCCAGTGTCCTCGAGGGGGTATCCATGGCAGTATCAGAAAGTTTCACAGGTCGATTAGGGTCGAGGCCGCTCGCGCAGCACTCGTAAGATATTTTCCTTCCGGGTTGACAGATCAAAAGCCATCGAGCAACTTATTTGGCGGGGTAGGCCATGTCGTCGTTGGTCTTGTACTGCTCGGAGACAGCACCGCCCTGGGCGTTGCGGTGGACGGTTTCCTTCTCCTGCTGGACGAGATCGCAGATGCCGCAGCAGCAGGCGGTGGCGATGTCGACCAGGCAGCTGCCCTGAAGGTTGTACTTCTCACGGATGTTGGCGCGCTGGAGGGCCATGGGGATCCAGTGGAGACCGACGCAGGTGGAGCCGAAGAACATCAAGCACTGTTGGAGACGTGTTAGTCAGAGCGGAGAGACGGAGCGACTAAAAATGGATGGACTCACAGAGGTGTTGATGGGCTCGTATCCATCGAGGTTACCGTTCTTGCGGAGACGGTGATGGGTCTTGCCAAAGGTGACGCAAGGGAGGCACCAGGTGATCAGGCAGGTGTCGATGGGGTTGCAGCAGCCGAAGAAGGCGCTGGCCCAGGGCTGGGCCGACTCGGGGGACTTGGAGTTGACATGCTCGCTGGGGCGAGCCAGGACGTCGTTGAAGCGGCCCTTCCACTCGTTGAGGTCATCGTGGTCGATGGGACCGTTGTTGTTCTGGTTCTGGGCAGGGGTGGCCATTGTAAAAGGTTGGGAAAGGTGTGTGTATAAGAGAAGGATTAGAATGTAGAGAAGGGAAGTGAATGGAACAGGCTGTGCTGCTGTGGTAAGAAAGCGGTTCAAGGAGAGACTGGTGGTGAATGAAGAATGAAGGAGAGCTGTTTCGGGTCTTGGCTGGGACAGCGGCGTCAACTTATGTGAAAAGCAGGCCGGCATTCAACCTCGCAGCTCGTCTACTGCGTCTGCTCCTCTCAAGATTGGCCTGGGATAAGCAGGCGTTGTGTTCATCCGGCTGCCACGCTACCACGGCCACGATCATGGGTCCAACGCCGCAGCTCGACTCATTGGACGCCCCATCTAGCGCTGCGGGGTGTCTGTTCAGCCCTGTGGCCCCCTGGGATATTTGATTCGGCACGGCGGAAGTGGTGGCAGGCCATGGGCACAACCTTTGCGCCGCCAGCTGAAGCGCCACCAAATTGCATTCCTGGGCGAGGGCGCAGCCGGCGGGAGGTCTGGATGGGACGACGGCATCAAGTGAGATTGCGGGCTCGACGCCCAGGCGCTGCGACTTCAAAGCTACGCGGGAGTGCGGCGTGCGCTATATCAGCCGCGACGCTGTCGAGGCTTTTTTGGTGCTCGTGCTGGCTGGGCTGCTGCAGGGCGGACACGTCTAGCTTTGTGGATGGCTTCCAGGCCGTTGTTTCAATGTGGGCAGTCTTGTATTTCGCAGTGCCGCGCGTCGGGCGTTGATCTTCCGAGTATCACATCAATATGCCGTCGGGTGGGCGGATGCTACCGCGCGAGGCGACTTGTCGTGGCTGTTGACTTTGGCGCTGAGGGCATCACGCTCGGCTTGGGCAAAAAGTAAAGCCAAGGGTTACCGGCCCAAACAACATTCCGTCTCACCAGTCAGAGTCCCGTCTGTCTGCGTGTCTGCATGCCGCTTCCAGGGACCACGCTGCCTGCATCCATGCTCCGATAAGCCGGCCGGGATCGTCAAGTACCGGGCGGCGCGTGGATGTTTGCCTCGTGCAACGCCCAGCGAAGGCTCCACACGCACGTTAAAATGAAGGCAGAGGCCGTTGTGGAGCGTGTGGCCCGCCAGCTGAAGGCGCTAATAGACTCCAGCCTTGAGGATGGGGATCATCTTCACGGCGAGAGATGGAGCCGTGGATCCGGAAATGGTATTGTCGTATTCTGCCTCGCCCGCCCTGTGGCTGATCCGTGCAATGTAAAACAGCTATAATAATGGGATAATAGCTGCTCTCCAGCGCTAGTCTTCTCGCTTCAAAGCTTGCAGTTCACGGTCCGCTTGGGAGTCACAGCGGCGAGTCTGTTCTCACAGCCCAAATGCAGGGGTGTTACCACCAGACATCACAAGGCAGGGAGACCCCCTTTCTTCCACTTATTACTCTGCACTGTACTCCGTACCTATTATGCATCGTCAATCTGCCGATAGTCTCAAAGTTTCCTTCAGTCAAATATCATTTCTGGCTGCGTTTCACCATCCCCAGTCGCCTTGCAGACCTCACTTCCCCTGCATAAGCGCCAGCCGAACCAAGCCACCAACGTCCAAGATGCAGCAATCTCAACATGCTCTGCCTTTCGCATAATCTCTGCCTTTCGCATAATTAACCCTCCTGGTGTCTAGACTTGCATCAAGCACCCCAGACGAGTCAGCGCCTGGCTCACGTCCCCTTTCCGGGAGATGATCGGCACACTTATCATTCGTCTATTAGCTCCGACACACATTTTCCCTCACATTCCGCGCTGGCCAATGTGGAGCTTCATGGGGACCACGCCGCCGTCTGTTAGTGCAGAGAAGCGTCCGCAATGCATGCCCTAATAAGGAACGGATTATGCTTGATCTCTTGCTATTTATGTCCTCCTCCTACCTGTAATGTAACCCTGGAATCACCTCCTCTCGGTAATCGCGACAACCGCCCATGGTTTATTACAGAAGCGGGGACTTGGCCAATGCTTCTCAAAATTTTCATCCTCGCTTCGATGGTGGATCGTGTAAGCTTCATTTTATACTGGTAAGGCAAGAATTCTCCGGCCTGACCTCGTCAAAACACGCTGATGGGTATTTTTTCGATGGTCCAGGAGTGTTTACACCTATTGCACCTATTGACCACACGCACTCAATTCAACACGTGACCTTGAAGCTCTCGTGGGATCTCCGTTTGTCTGATATCCTGTAACAATTTAGTTGAAATATCGGGAAATGACCATAGCCTGTCATGGCGTTCATCTGGGATTGACTGAGTTGAGCGCTTCGAGTCCTTGAGCCGACTCGTCACAAGGTAGAACACTCCGACATGGTGATGTTTATTGCGAAGCGAGCTCTGTCTCAGCCATCATATAAGCTTCACATACGCCGTTGGGTCTTGATATGCTTAAGAATTAGAATCTGACTTGGCCCACCGACCTTGTTATAACGCGTTCGATTTGACCATGGCATCATCACCGCTCGTGTCTCATTTGCGGCCACGATGTCACCGACGTTCACAAGTAGATATGATTCCAAAGACACCCAAGATGAAACGTATGGATATATCTAGAATTACTATTCTAAGTATACATCCCTCGCGATACCGTCAAATGTGGCCATTTGGTTGTTCATCTGCGAAAGGACCTGGCCCATGCGCTCAGACATATCCCGCCCCAGATGGATAACCCTCTCGCCCTCCTTGTCCTTTCCCACTCCCTCGCCCACTGCTACTTCATAAATTACCTTGGTAGCCTTCCGATGGTCTCCATCTGCTTTGAAGTTGGAACCTTGTATGGATTCCAAGACCTTTGCTGTTGTGCTACCGGAGTAATCTTCTGGGAAAGGTTGCGTTGAAGTCTGAACTGAATGTGAGAAATTCGTGTCGAAGCCTCCAAGATGTACTGTGAGTGTCCGGATATTAAACGGGCTGATTTCGCGCGCCAGGATTTTTACAAGACCTGTACAATTTAGCCTGAAATCTGGGCAATTGGCATGTATCTTACCATCCATGGCGGCCTTGCTGGCTCCGTAAATGCCCATACTTTCCCTACCTGATACCCCGGCACCGGAGCTGATATTGATGATCAGACCACGCCTCCTCTGCCTCATATACGGCACGACAGCCCGTATCAGCCTGTAAGGTCCAAAGAAGACAGTTTCCATCTGTCGACGAACTTCATCTTCCGAAAAGCTTTCGGCAGGGCCATGGATAGACCATCCTGCACTGTTGACGAGAATGTCAATTTCTGTGCCCTCATCTTCAATGCGCTTGATGAGGGACCCGCAGTCCGGGTCGTCAACGTCCAAAGTACGCCAGTCGCCACCTTGTGCTTTGATCTCGGAAACCAGGTCTGAGTTGCGGGCCGGATTTCTCGATGTCGCAATGACTTTGTGCCCGTTTGAAAGGGCAAGTCGCGTAAGCTCAAGCCCGAAGCCCGACGAAGCCCCTGTGATGAGCCAGGTGAGAGGGAAACGCGACCATGGGGAAGACATTTTGGAGAAAGTTATGATTTTCGAACGCTTGAGACGTGTATGATTGAATAGGATATGCGTATTTATGCGAAAACGAATCAAGGCTGTCTGTCTTTTAATATCCGGATGCCGAACTTAAGTCCGGGATCGTTGCTTACTCCCGGCTTTAGCACCCGATCGAAGACGCGATGCGTATCAATCTTCCCCGCAATGAGCAGCTTGGCAATAAACACGTCATTAGGATTGAAACGGAAGCTTCGAATCTGGCCAATGAAGAGGCCAGGGTTGACGCCCATTTAAGTTGACGGTAGAGGTGCTGCGGAAACCGGCGCATGTTCCGAATGGCAGACCGTCTGTTAATGTGCATGGCCGTAGACAGAACCAAACCATACCGCCGGGGAAGCTATCCTAAACTCTGCAACAAAGAACAAATTGGCACAATGATCGTTCGTACCTAGTATTGTCGCTCCTTATGTATGACGTTTATCAAGCCCTGAGCCGTGTTCATCCTTTCCAAATTCCTTTCCAGAATATCCACAACTCTGTCCCAGTAGTCATTCGATCGCCAACTGATATGGGGCGTGATGAATACATTGGGGGCTTTCCACAGAGGATGGGCGTCTGGAAGAGGTTCTGGATCCGTCACGTCCAGCGCCGCGCCTCGGATTTTCCCAGTCTCCAAGGCTGCCATTAACGCATCTGTTTGAACCAATGGCCCTCGAGAAACATTCGATATGAACGTTTTCCTCTTGGATAACAATTCAAACTGTTCCGGGCCGAGTAGTCCCTTGGTTTCACCAGTCAGAGGTAAGGCAAGAACCAAGATATCCAGGTCCTGGCTGAGGAAGTCATGGAGATGTTGTGTTGAAGCTCCGTGAAACCATTTGGAAGGGATCAAGCCGTCTGGATCGCCTGTTCCAGGGACACAATAGCTAATGTCCTTCCGAGACTCTGGCGTGGATCGCTCGCCACGCGTGTAGGCGTAAACTTCCATCCCCAGGGCTTGGGCAAGCTTAGCGCATTGCCGACCAATCGCCCCATAACCCAGTATTCCCCTAGAGTACTATTAGTCTATCCGTTCTCTATGTAGAAGTTGGAACTCATACATGCGTAAACCGACAGAGTCTTCCACCTTTACTGAAGGTAGCGTGTCCCAACGGCTTCGTTGTTGATTCTCGGCGAATTTCGAGAAAGAATGCTGGCTTGCGAGCCACGTCCCGATTACCCATTCAGCGATTTGAGGCCTTAAGAACGGTTAACGTTTGGAGGTGATAGAGTTAGCATAATTGAGAAAACTTACGGCTGACAGCCGCTCGCAGAACAGAACGGCACGTTGGGGTTTCGAAAAGCTTCATTCTCCAACCACGAATTAACGCCCGCGATGGCTAACTGTACGAACCGGACATTGCGCATCAGGTGAGATGCAGCCGGCAAGAATGCGCAATAAATGGTAACTTCATCCCACGTGCCATCGGGTAATTCGTCTGGGCTTAGAAATCCGCCCCCCGTCCTGCTGCAGTTCATCCATTGAACTCGGAGGCCGGGAAAGCGAGTCTCGACCCGGAAGATCCAGTCCTTTTTTGGCGGGATGGGTAGGAAAATGAGAACTTTGTCTCGACTCAAGCTGCCGACGGATCTCGGGAGTTCGCCCATTGTCGGCCAAGAAGATTTATTGCGTGCAGCGGGCGGACAGAAAGTCCATCACGGCAGAACAGCCATTATATAATACTACCGAAACACGCCATTTACGGAGACCGAGTCGTTTATAGGTTTGACGTCTCCGCTTCGCATAATTCGTCATGTCTGATAGCCGACCGATAGCGTGACCTGGCAGGAGTGATATACGAGAGACTAGCAAATAATGGGGACTTGGGGGCCGGCAATGCATATACGCCACAGTTATGGGGCATTCATACGAAGGGATTTTATACTACTCATATTATTGCAGTACTCTTTAATAAATAAAGAAGAGCGCATCTAATCGTGATGCGCATGTGCGGCTCGCCTATCAGTGGGTCCAGATGTTGATGCTCGGCTATCAACCGCTATAACAGCCACGCTAATAAGACCTTAGACCTGTTATGGATACGGGCAGAACACGTAATCATCCGACGGAACTGGCATGCCTCCCACAAAGCGTAGCTCAGCCCGCCTCTCTAAAGTCTGAATATTTTGCTCGGCTATCTGTAGCAGTGGAGGAGCAAGTGTTAAGTGCTGCATCTTCACTGGTCTTATCTTCCTAAAAAGAACCCTAGCATATCGTTGATACTCGGTTTATGGCAGGCTTGAACAGATGCTCACAGCTTAACAACAACTGCAATCCATCAACTCCTACCACCAAATATATAAAGGCCCCTTCCATGTAGTTTGAGCCATCTCTGGTGATGCCAACAATCTAATCCCCCATTCGATCATCTAACTCTACTTCCGACATCTTCGTTTACCCTTCACGAATCGGTTCCGTTCTCTTAGCCCGATCTTCCAACATGGGGGACAGCATTGCCGAAAAGGTTCCCCTCCTGAGCGATGGCGAGCTCCAGATGTCCGAAATATATGGCCGGGAATATGGTGGCAAGGTTCCAAGCATTCAGGGGATTGAATCAAGTCCAGAATTTCAGCTGCATCGCGGCCTCAAAGCTTGCCATATTAGCATGATTGCCATTGGAAGTGCCATCGGTACCGGGCTTATCATTGGTTCCGGAAAAGCTCTCGCTCAGGGTGGTCCTGGATCTGTCTTCTAGGTGCATAATCTGTGGTACGAGCACGACACGGTTTCAGATCATCATTGGTCGTGCTATAAGTGGCATTGGAGGAGCGGGTGTTATGACGATGGCATCCATCATCATTACAGACTCGGTACCCAAGCGTGACGTTGCAAAGTATCTTTCATACATCAACTTGGCAACCACTCTTGGAAGAAGCATCGGCGGCCCTATTGGAGGATTTATATCCGATTATCTGGGCTGGCAGTGGTTGTTCTGGATCAAATACCCTTCTTTACACTTTCCATCTCTCTTATCCTGATAAGTCTCAAGGACGATGTTGATTAGGCACCTGAAAATGACACGGAATCGGACAACTCGATACAGAAGGAATCATTTCTGCAGAAATGGCGAAAGGTCGACTACAAAGGCGCTTTGCTCCTAGCCAAGACAATTGTGTCACTTATTCTGCTATTGGACGTTGCAGGAGCTGGCACATCGTCCCCATCCGTCGCTTTCTTGACCGCTTCAGCCGTCATCTTCGGATCTTTTCGTGTTCTGGGAGCTGTTTGGAGCTGAGACGCCAATATTCCATCTCCGGATTCTAGCCAAACTAAACGCGACACTCTCGTACCTGGTCGACTACTTCCAAGTTTTCGCGCAGGTTGGTATGATGTTTTCAGTTCCCATGTATTTTCAAGTAACACAGGGTGCGTCTGATACTGCCAGCGGTGCGCATATTGTGCCTGCTGTTGTAGCCAACACATTTGGCGCGTTGCTGTCTGGCAAGCTACTACACATTTCCCACCGCCAAAAGACCATCCCCGTTAGCACTGGAATTCTGGGCGCGTCGTCATATTTGTTGATCTTCGCATTCTGGAATGGACATACGTCTTTTTGGGAGCCTCTATATGTGATACCGAGAAGCTTTGCAACTGGATTAGCTCAATCCGCAGCTTTTGTTCCAATGGCATCATGTCTGGAAAACCAAGACCTAGCCATGGCCACAGGGTGGTTCTCGTTAGTGTCGAGTCTGGGCACTGTCTCCAGCGTGATGGTAACGAATGTGATGCTTCAATCTTCGTTCCGTCGCAATCTCGAGCGGGTGATCGAGGATCCAGACAAAGACGAAGTAAGTTCCTCCTGTACAGCTACAGATTCCCTATCTTCGTTAATACCCAATTCTATGATGCATCCTAAGTTTCCGCTTTGATTTAGCTTATTGAAAAAATTACATCGAACATGAACAATACCGTATCGACTCAATAAATTGAGAAGGTCTAGCTGGGCACTAATGTGGCTTTTGCAACATCAGGCTACTTACTACCTGAGCCGATTGGATGGAAGTTCGACCAGACCCAGTATCAGGCTACCTTTTACTTGAGTCTATTGGGTGGAAGTTCGATTGGACCCATTGTTAAGCCTGGTCACGTTGCCAAGGCGTCGCTAATATGCAGCTAGACCTTCTCGATTTCTCGAGTCGATACGGTATAGCAAACCTGAACGGAGAACTCCACCATACCGTTGTGGATGCATTTGTTGGCTCATTGAAGAGCGACTACAATAAGTTCAGAAATCCCCAAACCGCCCAGCACTGTTACTAAATTGATACAAGTCTCGGGTTTCGTTGCATGCATTCTCACCTCGTGCTTTGCCACTTTTCTCGGAGCCAACATTGCAGAGGAACACTTGGAATGAGATTATGTTGGGTTGAAAAGTAACTCGGTGAGGTGTTACTGGAAATTTTAGACATTACTAAAAGAATTAGACATGGGAGGCTGAACATGCATACGAAATAGACCAGATATTTCCATTCTGTAACTCGACCCGAGCCCAACATCACTTACGACGATGACGTCTTCAAGAGCTTGGCACTTGCTCCCTTGACGATCTGATCATGCTGTTGGTCGACCCTGGCATCGTAATTGCTGATGCTGGCCGCCAGCAAGGGTGGATCAGTAAAATTTGAGGGGTTGGGATTGATCCCCTGCGCCGCAATAAAAACCACAGCATCCCCTTCAACCTGAAAATCCGCGTCTTTACTCCTCCATACCCATTCACCTCTTCCGCATCAAATCTTCTAAATGGCGCTGTTCACCATGATTTACACCACTTTCGTCTTCTGGTTGACCCTTGTGGCCGCCCAGGGCCCCTTACAAAGACCCGCCGTTCATCCCGTGCCAGGCCGAGCAACTTCACAAGGCTGCTTCGGGTCGCTCTCGGCTTCTGCGAGTGGTGAGAGGATGAAATATCCCGCTTCGGGCGTGTGTTGGCAACGCTGCAGACAGGAAGGAAAGGCCGTCATGTTGTTGCACATGGTGAATTGTTACTGTGCTGACACGTACCCACCTCGGCTCTCAATCCTCGAAGACGAAAAGTGCGATTATGAGTGTTTCGGTTATGGTTTTGAGGCGTGTGGTAGCGCACAAGCCTACAGTGTCTTCAATACGGGCCTGAAAATGGCTGTGGAATCCGATCCTGATGCTGTCGACGAGCCTGAGCCTGCCAGCTCTTCTGCTTCAGCTTCAACAACTTTCGCCAACATCGGACAGCCTACTCCAACTTCTTGTACTCCGGTCTTGACATATGTCGAACATTTCGCTGATGAGGTCTCAACGGCAGTCGCCAAGTTCGCTAAGATGATTCAAGACTTTTTTGACAAGTGCATCGGTCGTCCAGGATCGAATCCGACGAAATTGTCGAGCGGGGGAACGGAAGTGATGCAAGAAGCGATGGATCTTTAGGTCTATAAAGCACCGCGCGAATTACTATTATTAAATACCACCGATTGCTTCAGCTCCAGTGAGACCATCTCAAGCCTTGCCGATACTCATACCCAATCTGCGACCCTTCAGAGTCAATGATATAACCAGCTTCACACTTTGTGAAAGTCACTTTAACCTGATCTTCGTAAAACGCATTGAACTGTGGTTGCAGCGCATCTTCCAAGGTTTCGACACCTCCCTCCGGATGCAGGGTCCTCCCTGGTTGAACACAGGACTGGCCTCAACACGACTTCATTACCATCATGAGACTGTCAAGCTGAGCAACCAAATGGCTCAGCTGCCATCCAGGGAAAGACTGGTCAGAAGCAGGGGAAGGGTTTCCTTCAATAGGGTAGAGATTTCTCATCTGACCAGGGTCATCCTGCAAGATGGGTCAGCAAAATGGACAGCAATGTGCAGTCAGACTAATTTTGATGTTGTACAGCTCGTGCTCATTATTGCACCACACGGAATATAATATATGTCGTAAAATTCCCCCTTGACTCCGAGGGCTTTGTAAGTGTTATTGGGCTAGACAATTTGACCCTGAGCATCTGGAATCAAGGTTTGTGAGTGAGTAATTCGAGGAGAGGGTGTGCCAAAGAAATATCTGCAATGGCTTACCGAATCCGCCGACTGATCCCTCTACTATAGCTGTGCCCCAATATTCGACAGCAACGTGTTTGGGGTTTTTCTAGGTATACCAATATATTCTGACAACGGGATTGGCATCCCATCAAAATCATCCTGGAGTTCCATCCCGGCGATTTTAAAAAAGGTCGGCGCGAGGTCAATATGCGTCGTTACTGCGTTCTCGGTACGGCCCTTGGAAACCCCAGGACCACGGATGTAGAGCGGGACTCGGATTGTAAACTGGGGTCAGGAGGGTGCTGTAACCGAGTTCACACCAGATGGCACTGCGGTATTCCACGCTTACCTGGACTCTGGCGATCTTGCACCCGGCGTGCAAAGCTACCGTGGCTTCAGATATCCATGGACCGGCTACTCAAGCGAGACCCCTGCGCTTGTCGTCTCAGGGAATGATAAGGAGGCCGTCGCATATGTTAGCTGGAATGGAGATACCGTTGCCAAGCGATGGCGGTTCTACTTTCACTGCGGTGAGACACAGAATGAGGTAGTCGAGATAACTGCCCTGGGCGAAGTGGAGAAGAAGTCGTTCGAATCTAGCATCCAGGTGAGCACTAGCTCTATTCGCTGCCAGGTGCAAGACATCAGGGTCTTTGCCCAGGCTGTGGACGATGCAGGCGACGTTTTGTCTACATCGTACACTGTTGGAATCATGGGCGAGGCTGATCGGGCTGCCAAATGGGGCGAGGAGGAAGATACCACGCAATTTCCATTTTTAGGTTCTGCTGATGATCTCTAGCTTGAGTAATCAAATCGGGTCTGGAAATGACTTTTCGATAGGGTTGGATATGGGCAACACACATGGAGATAGAAAAATGAATTTCAAGATATTTCAATGCCTAACCGCCCATAACTCGAGTCTCATGCATCGGTACCACAAACCTAGCCTCACTAACAATTAAACCCCAATTTTCTCGTATTCGATATAACCCCAGCCCTTGCTATTTTGTGTCACCCTCGGTGAGCACAATTAGTAACCCAATGATTACGCTAATGATGCCTGCTTAGTTCAGAATTGTTGGTATCATGCCCGCGTTCTGCTTATCGGTACGTAAGACCCCACCGCTGTGGACACTGGCCCCTGTGAAAGCCGGAGACAGACCAATCAAACGAAGGATATTTCGTTCTGGAAGACTGTCCGACTGCCGGAAGAGGGGCCCGAAGGGACTAGGCGCGGCAACAGCTTCTTAGCTATCGGGGGAACTCACCGACATCTTGAGAGCTTCGACGCGGTTGAGAGGGAACGGAACCGGAACAGCTTGGGGACGGCGTAAAAGAGTCAAAGAGATGGGTCTTTTTCAAGGTATGATATACAGTCTAATTCAATGGCAAATCCGAATCCTCAAATTCCCTACACCAAAAGTGAGCATGGCGGGGCGCAATTCACACGGGTGTTTTCGCCGCCAGAAGGGTTGAGAGTCTAGTCTAGACCAATCAAGGGGGTTGGTTTTGCCCTGAGTCAGCGTGAGCACGAGCTGTTGACAATCCCCTTCACATCACGAACCCGTATCTCCGTTATCTCTCAACCGTCAGTCCATTCTTGCGTGTTTCTTAGCCTCCAATGCACCGCATCTCGCTGCGAAAGCAGCTTAGATTGCCGCACGGCGTGGGTAGTGGGCCGATTCGCCCTGCGACCAGCAGCCCGTGGCAATCTGGGGCGGCCAAGGTGAGGTTCCATCAATATGCGCCAGGGTCGGGACGACGAGGAGCCATCACCGGCAGTCAATTCGGCAGCCAATTCGCCGCGAGACCGGTGCTGAGCCGCGGAGGCGTCCCGGTGGTGACTCCGGTGCGGGCCTTCAACTCCCAGGCCGATGCCAGCGACAGTATCAACGACAATGCCGACGATGGCCCTTCGGGGACATACAGCGAGGCCGACCACGAGCACGCCGTCATCTCGACGTTTGATCTCTTCTCCATCGGCATTGGCCCGTCCTCTTCACACACGGTGGGACCCATGCGCGCCGGCAACATCTTCGTCGAAGACCTGGTCGAAGCCGACCTGCTGCAAAAGGTGCACAAGATCCGCATCTCCGTCTACGGCAGTCTGGCCCTCACCGGCGAAGGCCACATGACGCCGAGCGCACTGCTTCTGGGCCTCGAGGGCGCTGATGTTGAGACGGTCGACACGGCCTACGTACCCAGCCGCTTCGCCGAGATCAAAAAGTCCAAAAAGATGGTTCTTGGCCATGGGCTCCCGCATGGTGGTGGTAGGGAGATTGACTTTGATTATGAGCGCGAGTTCACGTGGGAATGGGGTCGCAAGCTGCCGCTGCACAGCAATGGCATGCGATTCTCCGTGTTTGATAAAGACGGCATCATCTTGGCAACCAATGACCTCTTCAGTGTGGGTGGCGGCTTCGTCGTCAACGGAGCGCTGTCCATCGTGACACCCTCGCCGTCGGATGACCAAGTCTCTCCGAGCAGCTCTGATACTACTGGACAAGACCATGCGGAATCTAGCCTCGGCAAGCATCCCGCCGATCTAGCTGAGAATCTGTTCTACAAGGAAATCCGACGATCCGATGCGGCGGGAGATCGCAGAATCGGATCTGAGATTAAGCCACGCGAGGCTGAATCTGATGAGGCGGCATTGCTCGGGTCTGGAACGGATGAGCCGAGCACCGGTCTTGAGAAGGCCACACAAGCAGATGTCGAGGCCACCGCTCAGGAATCTGACGACAAGACTGCTCACCAACCTACGTATCCATTCCGAGACGCCAACAGCCTGCTGTCCCTTTGCAGCCGTCACAACCTGACCATCGCCCAGCTGGTGTATGAAAACGAAAAGAGCAACGGCTACACAGACGACGAGATCTTCAAGAAGCTGTTCCGCATCTGGGAGGTCATGGACAACAGCATCCTGGAAGGCGTCCAGGCGCCTTTGAACACGACGCTACCCGGCTCGCTCAAGCTGAATCGTCGAGCGCCGGCGCTGTACCAGCGGTTGACAAGAGGCCTTTACCCGTCCCAGTCGCAATCACGGGGGGGCATGGGAGACATGCAGCAGCAGAAGGCAATTTCAGAGGGAGCCGGCCACAGCGAGCAAGCCAGCACGGACATATCCACGTACCAAAAAACCGCAACGTCGGCGGCCATGATGCAACGCGCTCGCCGGCCTCCTCGCGTCCACGGCTCGCTGTCCCATCCCATCATGCCCTCGCCCACGCGCCGGACCTCGCTTCCCGCCATGGACTACCTGTCGGTATACGCCATTGCAGTCAACGAGACCAACGCTGCCGGCGGCCGCATCGTGACGGCGCCGACCAACGGCGCGGCTGGCATCATCCCTGCGGTGCTCAAGTACTTGGTGGAGTTTGTCAGTGATGATCCCGAGCGAGACATCCCGACCTTTCTCCTGACAGCTGCCGCCCTGGGCATGCTGTACAAGCGTGGAGCTACCATTTCTGCGGCCGAGGGCGGATGCATGGCCGAAGTGGGCGTCGCGTGCTCCATGGCCGCCGGTGCTTTTGCCGCCTGCATGGGCGCTGGGCTCGAGACGATCGAGCAGGCCGCCGAGATTGGAATCGAACACAATCTCGGCCTCACATGCGATCCTATCGGCGGCTTGGTCCAGGCACCTTGCATCGAGCGCAATGCCCTCGGTGCCATCAAGGCCATCTCCAGCGCCAACATCGCTCTGAGCAGCGAGATAGGCACGCAAAAGGTCAGGCTGGACGACGCTATCCGCGCTATGCGTCTCACGGCGAAGGGTATGAGGAATGAGTTTAAGGAGACGAGTCTCAGTGGGTTGGCTACCAGCGTGCCGCTTTACATTCCTGTTAGTGTGCCAGATTGCTAAGCAACTGTTTGTATGTTATGAGATGCTACATTTATTTCCATTGCTGCCGATGCCTCGAGGCTCCTGTTTACAATCTTATCGTGAGCTCATCTTGTAGTTCTAATAGTAACCATCGCCGTGTGAATCTACCTAATGTTAGGTCAATTGAAAGTGGTATTGATAAACACCCACCCGAGCCGAGCATTGATGATCATCTTCGTCGGCTATCTTTACTTGGGCTGAGCCGGAAATAGAGGGCGGCATGTAACCTGATGAATATACGTTTTGATATAAAGCATCCCAGTATTTCGAATTGGCTGAGTGTATTTTTTATACATCGCCGGTGAGAGGTGAACAGGAACCCTTGAACCCGAAGTTCCGACTTTCATCGGCGACGATTGATGACGCTGCTTGCGGTCCAGGTGAAAAAAGACGTGACGCCCCTAGAACAGAGCACATGGCCCCAGTAGAGTCTATGAAGACTGAATAAAAACGACCTAAAGCTGATTAATGAATGTATTTCACACCCTTTCGCCAGATTCTTGGCTCCGGCGAGCTACAACCGACGCATCCGCGTTGGTGGGAACTGCGCCGCCGCCGGCGAAACCGCTCCGACCCATTTTCGCCCCGCCGCCGGCCGTCAGCCCAGCGCCACTTATTCTTTCGCGGGCGGAAATGCGGCAACCCTCTCGGGGTTCTGACTCGGCCTCTCCGCGCGTCCAAGGCTCCGGACTCGGGATTGTGGGAATTATGGAGAAGAGGATAGCTCAATCCCTGCCTAGGGGCCGTTTTGGGGGCTGGATTTGAGCCCGTGTAGAGTAGAGGACGTTTGTTGAGCACAACAACAGTGATGATGGTTCAAGGCGTTAGTTTCAAGCAGATGAAGAGATTACCACCAAATAAATGCACATCTTTTATCTGATGCGGACAAGAGATTTCTATACTCTTATTTTACTCTAGAGCAGTCACTATCCACTTCATTTTGAAGATGGCCGGTGAGAAAGCTGAAGAACCGAGTCGACCTCGTCATCCAGGGTATGGCAACCTGTATCCGGCTTCCCAGACACAGCATCAGATGGTAGATAACAGAAGCCGCATTCTCGACGCATGAACCATCCTGCTCTCCATGTTTCAATCCACCCATCACCAGCGTCTCGCAGCTCCCCCCCCCCCCCCCCCCCCCCACCGCTCAGTCCCAATATCCCGGGACCACCTCCATGAATCGCGTGTCCCAGCCGCTAGACTCGCAGCCACCCTCCAACAGGGAAATCAGCCGCAAGCCCGCAAAGGGAAAATCAGCCGCCGACCTTAATTGGTAAATCGCCCGCCCGCCGCCGCTAAGCATGGTTTCGCCTCCCCCCCCGTATCGCCTCAGCCCAATCACGCGGCGTCGCAAATCTCGAAAATCATGGCATGTTTGATACTCGCAACCGTGCCCCGGAATATCCCCAATCTATCATCCTTGAGAGCGTATCCTGTTCACTGCGGCGTGCGGGGTAATTTCCATTACTCAAGGGCGACTGGGGCCGAGAGATAGCTCGCACCCCAGCTCTCCAACGTGGTATCGGCCGGGCTTAGCAGATCCGTCCCTGTCTTGAGTCTTGATAAAGTCTCGAGATCCCGCTGCCTCGGGTCTTCTTCCCTCGGATCTTGCTCTTCTCAACCCTCGCACGATTGCTCGCCCATCGCCATACCGCAGCCATGGGAGACTCACCCTTCTCCAAGACGAACCGCGTCGCCGAGGATGTCGACCACGATGACAAGCATCCGCCGGTGCTCAAGACCACGTCCAACCGGGAGGTGGCCATCAACGCGTCGGGCCACGTCCAGGAGCTGCAGCAGAACTTCAACCTGCTCGCGCTGGCCGGCGTCGGGCTCGTCGTCGGCAACGTGTGGCCCGCGATTGGCGGCTCGATCCTCGTCGCCATCTTCAACGGCGGGCCGCCCGGCGTGCTGTACGAGTTCATCGTCGTGTCCGTCTTCTACTGGACCGTCGCCGCGAGCATCGCCGAGCTCGCCAGCGCCATCCCTTCGTCGGCGGGCGTCTACCACTGGGCGTCCGTGACGCCGGGCCATCGCTGGGGCCGAGTCATTGGCTTCTTCGCCGGCTGGTGGAACTATCTCGCCTGGGTGCTCGGCGCCGCGAGCATGTCGTCCATCCTCGCCAACACGCTGGTGCAGATGTACGCGCTCAACCACGACGGCTTCGTAGCGGAGTCGTGGCACATCTTCATCGCCTACATCCTGACGACCTGGATCTCGTGCGCCGCCGTGTGCCTCTTCAACAGCGCCATGCCGAGCCTGAACAAGATTGGCGTCTTTGCTGTCCTGGGCGGCTTCATCATCACCGTCCTCGTCGTCGCCATCATGCCCGGCCGGGGTGGGCGTCCGCCGCACGCGAGCTCGTCGTTTGTGTGGACCGAGTGGCAGGCTGATATCGGCTATCCCAGCGGATTTGTCTTTGTTGCCGGCATGCTCAACGGTGCCTTCAGCGTTGGACCTGTAGATGCCACAACCCATCTGGCAGAGGAGATTCCCAACCCGCAGCGAAACGTGCCCATCGCCCTGCTCCTGCAGGTCATCACGGGATTCATCACCGGACTGGTCTACCTCATCGCCATCATGTACGCCATCAACGACTACGACGCCCTCTTTGAATCCGCCTATCCCATTGCCGAGATTTACCGCCAAGCCACTGGTTCCGCAGCAGGCGCCACAGGACTGCTCTCCTTGGTGCTGATTTGCATCGCCCTGACCGTTGTCGGTCTATACATTACCTGTGGGCGCACGCTTTGGGCTCTTGCCCGCGATGGCGCCACCCCGTTCCCGCATGTGCTCGGACAGGTTCACGAGAAGCTGGACATGCCCCTGTGGTCCACGCTTGCGACAGTCGCGCTAGTCACTGTTCTGGGAGCCATCAACGTGGGCAGCACAACCGCCTTCAACGCGTTTGTCGGAAGCTTCATCCTTCTGTCTAGCAGTTCATTCCTGGCGGCAATTCTACCCAACTTGCTCACTGGACGGAAGAACATTACATATGGGCCGTTTCGCATGCACGGATGGGTGGGATTCGTCATCAACGGAATTGCATGCTCATACATGCTCGTCTGGAGCGTGATATACTGCTTCCCGTACTCCCTGCCCACAGCTGCTGCAAGCATGAACTACACATGCGTCATCTGGGGCGGATTTACCACCTTGGTTGCTTTGTGGTGGTTGGGAAGTGCAAGAAAGGGGTATCAAGGTCCGACTGCAACAGGCAGCCTGGTTGTGGGCATGGAAAGTGATCGTGCTTGAGACTTCAGTTCTTGATCCACCAGAGCGAATCCGAGTAATTTGGAGGCGATGTGGAGCCTTGACATGTGCGGAGATTTGGAGTAATGGCGTGTAACACGTGCCCAGACATGTATATGGCGGTCAACATAATCTTCGCAAAGCCTCGGTTTGCAGTGGTGGCAGATGTAGGATAGTTTGCGTTAAAGTGTACATAGCAGATGATAATTGACGTTTAGACCACGATTCGGGAAACCCTTGACCCAACCGACATCCCTACAACCCCGCATCTTTGCCCCTGAGATATGGGGTTCTGACATGTTGTCGTACATTGCTTGGCTTGACAACTCATCAAGCCGGGGACTAGTGCTTGTCGGCGGGGGCCGTGAGGATCTCATTACTCATGGACGAAACCCCCGCACTTCAACTAGCCCTCGTTTAGAGAGCCTTTCATCGCGAAGGATATTGTTACGTTTGCTACATTTGAAATCACGGGGCATAATTGTCCTACCAACATGGGCAATGGCATGGCCGTACGTCATCGGGCGTTGTGTTTGCGGGGGCCTAGACAAGGAAGCTAGTTTGATCAGGTCTGGGGACTATCCGACTATGGGGTAGATTGTGAGTGAATAACGCTCGATGACATAAATACTAGCGCAGTTTGGTTGAACGAGATACCCTATCGGTATTTGGAACTCTTGTTCGGCCATATTTACTTGGTGGAGGAGATGCCAACGCAGTTGCGGATATCACTCCATTGAGCAGGATGCATTGCATTCACTGAGCCCACATGTAAGATAGTGTAACGTGATTGAAGATTGTGACGACATGGGAGAAATAAATGATAGATAAACAAGGGTGGGCCTTCGATGTCGTGTCGGTTGACGGTCTGGTGGGGTTCACGCTTACGACAGCCATACAAACCGCCAAACTCGGGAATTGAAAATCGGCCATGGACTACGATTGATAAACACGAAGAAGGAGCGAGAACAGAAAACAGCGAGGCGGTTTCAATCCTCTTGGAAATTCACAACCTGTGCGTTTCCTCTTTCCCCGTGCCATCCTGCAGACGGACCAGTTGGCAGGCTTACCCTAAACTAGCTGCGTCACCAGGTCTCACAAGGCGACCAGAAATGTTGGCCGGTCGGCGAGACAATCACACGGCCGCAGTGCAACAAGCAAAAGGCGGCACAGGCCGCCACGTAAGGGAGAAGGTGTAAAAAAAGCAATTGAGCGGGCGGTTGAGATTCGTTGAACGGCGCCCTTTCTCGGCGTGGCCTGGCCATGTAAGTAAGCCGCCAGCAAATACGAGGCTCAGCCTAGGGCAAAGAGTCATCGCGTCGCTTGAGTCACTGTCTTGTACGAGGGCAAATTCCTGTTTGCAGAGGCTTTCTCATTTTCACAGGCGTCGACCGGGCGCCCTCACGCTGGGATTTTAAGCAAACACGGCGTTGTTCGCGTGCCGTGTCTCTGGCGATCCCCAAGGCGTGGAGCGGCGCGGGCGAATGGCGGGCGCCCACATATTTCTGATCCAGGTGGTTTTGGCGGCCCAACCCACAAATCGCGCCTGACCTGGCCTCAGAAAAAAAAACAAATCAAGTCCTGCTCGGCGTGAGTGGCCGCCCTGGATACGCGAGTGGCCGTGCAGCGCCCGTCAAGAATAAAATGGCTCGTCGTTGGCTGAGGCCGCGAGAGCACGGAGGCTCCACGTCGAGGTAAACCGGGGCGGCGGAGGTGAGGGCGGAGGACCAGACGATTCAGCAGGGCGGGCAAGGGCAACAGGAGAGGCGAGATCCACGCATCGCGGGCCTCAAGACAAACCAGGCCTGTCCACATGGTGAGTTGGAGGTGATACGGCGCTGTGATTCGGGGCGGGCGGGTGACGCACTGAGGCCGCGCTGGAAGAGGAAAAGGACGACGCCGTCTGGATGCTTCAGCGGGGATCTGCGTGGGCTGCTCCATTGCGGTGCATTCGACCATGTCCCATCACGTTCTACTGCTTCTCTTACGTCCCGAGATGCGTCCCATGTGTTCCACTTCCCTCCCACTGCGTCCTAATCCCTTCCAATCGCAACCCCCGCGGCCTCCGGCATCCCCTAGAATAGTTACGCCCTCACCCTGTCTCTCCCCACGGCTGTTCCCTTGCCTCTCCCGCCCGCTCGCTCCCCCCCCCCCCCCCCCGTCATCCCCCCCAGGGCCGTGCCTTGGTTCTTGTTAGTGGATGATATCTTCGTCCTACCCGCCCAATGAGCCCAATGTGGTTGGGTAGTGGGCTCCTCGAACCACGTTGGGGCCACACGCAGGGTTGCCGCTCTTGCATTGGGCTGCCAGACTTACAGGACAATATCAGTCTCTGCGCAGCGAGCCCGTCGCCACCGGGACCAATATCCATCAAAACCCCCCCCCGGGACCGGCTCTTTCTTCTTCTTTCATGTACCGGATGCCAATATGCGACGACAATTCCGCGACTTAATCTGCAATCCTCCTTTTGACGCGCCATCTCACGCCCACGTCCAAGTACACCAAGAAGCATCGATTCGCCACCACCTCGACACCCTCAACAACGAGACCCGCCGACCCGCATCCGTCAACCCTTGAATAAACAAGACACACACTACTCGAGTCGACATCAAAAACCCAAATCCAACATCCGCGGACAATCAACACCATGCCCGCCCTCACCATTCGGGGCTACCCGCCCAAGAACGGGACGTCGTCCTCCGATGCAACCCCCCGGCCCAACAACAACAGCAACACCACTAGCAACAACACCAGCAACAACACCGCCGGGCCATCTCGACCCAGGGCTAAATCACAGTCTCGCCCTCGCAGGCCAGACTTCGACGATGGCCTGTCCACCGTCTCAGAGGTCTCCTCCGCCTCCGTCATCTCCGTCACAGAGTCTGAATCGTCGCTCTCCGCCACATCCTCCACCTTCACAGCACCGCCGCCGCGACCACAAATGAGGCGGCCTCAACCGCAGCAGCAGCAACAAACGCCCAAGGCACCCCTCCGATTCAAACCTCCCACCCTGAAGTTCCGCTCTAGAGATGACCCGCCCCGGCCACGATCCCCAGACCCGGTGACTCCCCGAGGCCCGTATGCTTCGGACGACAACCGCTTTGAATCAGAGCCGGATTTCAGATGGAGTTCTTCGAACCTGTCGGTTACTACCGACGCGACGAGTGTCGTCTCTGATGATGAGAGCAAGGCGCCTGTCGAGACGAGGCGTGTTCAGTCCCAGGCTGTCGCTCGGAGGCAGAATGGGAACCAGACCCCGCCAGCTCGTCAGACTGAGAGGGAAACAAGGGAAACAAAGGAATCCAAGGAATCAAAGGCTCGGTCAAGGAGCCGAGGCCGTACCTTTCACATTCACATTGAGCCCACGCAGCCTCAGCCTCAGCAGCAACAGCAACAGCCACAACAGCAGCAGCAGCAACAACCCATGATCGTGCAACCTCAACAGCCGATGCTCTCCCACCAGGGACAGCACATGATTGCCGGGCCTCCACAGCAAATGCTCACTCAGCCGCAACAGCCGATGATCACACAATCACAGCCGATGATGAGCCAGGTTGGCCAAATGGTTCCCCATCACACCTCCATGGTTTCTCAACAGCAGACTGCTATGGTCCCGCAAGCCCCGATGGTCCAGCAAACTCCAATGATTCAGCATGCTCCCCTGGTCCAACACGCTCCTCTAGTGCATGCTCCCATCATTCAGCATGCTCCGTTGATCACCCAACGCCCTGAGCCAACCGCTCGCCAACGGGCAAGCTCCAGGCACGATGTCACGGCCACAATGGGCGTCAAGATTGAGGACTTGAAGAAGGAAGTCCAGATTCTCCGAGACCAACGGTTCTTAATCACCAAAGAACTGGACGAGGCTCGTCACCAACTTTCCTGCATGCAAACCGACAAGGACGAGCTGAGAGAGGAGCGAAACAAGGCCAGAGATTCCAGGGACATGCTCGACAAAGACCTCGAGGCGCAGACTCGGATCCTGGAAAAGACAAAGACCAAATTCGACGAACACAAGCGCTTCTTTGACAAATTCGAAAAGGACTCTGACGTGACCCTCAGCCAGGCCAAGAAGGACCGAGAGTTGGCCCTCCAGAAGGCCAAAAAGGAATTCGACCAGTCGTTTGAAAAGTTGAAGAAGGACCGAGAGCAATCCCTCGAGAAACTCAAGAAGGATCGCGATCAGTCGATTGAGAAGCTCAAGAAAGAGCGCGATCAATCGCTGGACAAGCTCAAGAAAGAGCGCGACCAGTCTCTGGACAAGCTCAAGAAGGAACGCGACCAGACCATCGGCAAGCTCACCAGCGAGCATACCCAGAAGATGGACTTGCTCACCCAAGAGCGCGATCAGCTCCTGGAAACCGAGCGCAACTTTGACAGCAAGGTCAAGGAGCTAGAAGCTCATGTCAAGCGCTACCGCGAGTTCAAGGAGATTCTCGAGGCGAAATGCGACACGCTCGAGAAGGAATCCGTGAACAAGACCGAGTCGACGTCGCGGTTCGAGGCCAAGTCCATCAACCTCGAGCGGGAGCTGTCCGATATCAAAGCCATCCGACAGTCCCAAGAGACCGGCTTCATCGCTCAGGTGGCCGGGCTGGAGATTTCCAAGGAGGCGCTGCAGTTCCGCGTCGACGGGCTGCAGACCGACTTGATGCAAAAGTCGACTGAAATCGGCGAGCTGACTGCCGACCGCGACCGCCTCGACGCCGACTTCAAGGCGCGCGAGAAGGAATTTGAATCCCTGGGCAAGGAGAAGACTGCGCTCGAGGAGGAGAAGAAGAGCTTCCAGCTGAAGGCAGAGGAGCTGGAGGAAGAAAAGAATGCGCTCCTGAAGAAACTCGAAGACATGGAGGCTGAGAAGAAGGCTCTCCAGGAGCAGCTCGACAACGTCGAAGGCGACAAGAAGAAGCTCGAGGAGCAGGCAGAGGCGCTCCAAGCCACCATCGACGAACTCAAGAAGGAGATCGAGACCAAAGACGCCCGCATTTCCGGCGCCGACTCCGTCAACGCCGACCTCACGACCCGCATCGACGACCTCGAGAAGGAGAAGAACGAGGTCAGCGCCAAACTCACCGAGCTCGAGGCCAAGCGCAAGAAGCTCAAGAAGCGCGCGGAGCATCTGAGCGGACAGAACAAGACCCTGCACGGCCACGTCCAAGAGCTGCTCAAGGACCAGGACGACGCTTCGTCTCGCGTGCTGCGGCTTTCCGTCGAGGCCAAGGCGCTGCGCGATGAGAACTCGTCTCTGAGGTCCATGTCTGAGGCGGGAAGCGTGGCGGGAAGCAACATGTCCTCGCTGTCGAGCGTCGTGAGTTTCAGCACGAAGAGCGGCGATGATGATACGGCTACTGTTGTCTCGGACGCAACGGAGAAGCCTGACCCGGAGAGCGTCGAGCCCGAGTCGGCAGAGCCGGAGCCTGCGACTGAGGAGCCGGTGCCTGAGCCTGCTGCTGAGACGGAGGTGGCTCCCGACGACAGTGAGCCCGTGATAGTCGTCGAGGAGGAGGAAGCAGCTCCAGAGCCCGAAGCACCGGTGCCTGAGCCAGTCGAGGCCGAGCCCGAGCCCGCCGTCGAGCCGGTCGAGTCCCCAGACGCAGCTCTCCTCGCACAGCTCCAGGAGCAGAACAGCGAGCTCGAGGCCCGCAACGCCGAGCTCCAGGAGAAGGCAGCCAGCGTCGAGGCCCTGACCACGGAGCGCGACGAGATCGCCCAGAAGCTCGCCAGCGCCGAAGAAGAAGCCGCGAAGCTGCCCGAGAAGGACGCCGCCGTCGAGTCCCTGACCGCCGAGCGCGACGAGATCGCCGGGAAGCTCACGGCGGCCGAGGAAAAGGCGGCGGGCGTCGACTCGCTGACGTCGGAGCGCGACGAGATCGCCAAGAAGCTCGACGCCGCCGAGAAGGACGCCGCGCTGGTGCCGGAGCTGCGCGTCGAGAACGGCAGCCTCGCCGCGCAGCTCGCCGACGTCAAGCAGCAGCTCGACGAGGCCCAGAAGTCGCAGCAGGCGGCGCTGGACGACGTCTCCGCGCTGCAGGGCCAAGTCGCCGCGCTCATCGTGCAGCTGGGCGCGTCGGCCGGCCTCCCGCAGCGCAGCCGCAGCGGCAGCTCGCGCAAGAAGGACGGCGGCAAGCGCAAGAACGAGATTGTCGTCGTGCGCGATCCCGCCAACAAGGGCGGCGGCATGCAAGTTCTCCCCAGCCCGTTTGCGTTGCTCGGCATGTCGCTAACGTGAGCACAGCCATATCGTGCGCCGACGCAACTTGCACCTCACGCGCTCGGCGTCGCAGTCTGAGGGCTCGGGGGCTGATAGCTGAGGGGAGTAACGTGTAATGACTTGATGTACAATGTACAATTTCTTTCTGTGTGATTAGGACGGCAGGGAACGGGACGAGAAAGCGAGCGTGTACGAGTTATTTTTTCCAGTTGTGACGCATCAGCGATCATGGCGCACAACTATCCACTCATTTAAACATTTCCTTTGTCGATTTCAGGCTTAGCAGGCATTTGTATCTGGGTTTCTTTTGTTATTACATTGCTTATAGAGGTGGTTGTGAGTCGGTATAAAACAAGACGAAGGACGACACCTTAATGGGCATTCAGCATTGGGTATTGGGTATTGGGCATTGGGGGGCATGGTTTAGAGAGGTTAGAAAGTAGATAAAGAAAAGAACAAAAAAAGTTGGAATATAAAGTTATTGTGTTTAGCCTTTTAAATTAGTGATGAAAAATGTGCCTAAGGTGTTGAATCCATAATGCCCATCTCAGCTCCTGATCCGATACTTTCTAGACTAAAACGCTACGTAATACATTAATGGTGAACGGCCTGAGGATTTTGAGGGGGTAAGATTGGACATAGAAAATTTGGCGATTGTAACCGAGTAGAATAGCTGAAGGGCAAGATACTCTTTAAAATGACTGATAATCTGAGTTGAAGAATGGACCCTATTGTCCTGACTGAAATGAAATGAACGAAATATCTGCTCAACTTTCCTTCCTCTGTTTGTAATCTTCCCCATCCGTCCCTATAAACCTATTTCCCCGCTAGCTGTAGAGCAGCTCGTCCATTGTCCCATTTTACCCCGCTTCAGTACCTGTACATGTCATGTTTTGCAGTAACTCATCAAAGTCTTGAGATCACCAGTGCCACGTCCCCAAGTCGAAGTCATGGGGAATGGCTAGCGGGTCGTCGGCTCCACCATCCAGGGACTCAATTGCACTTGGCTCCACTGCTGTAATGATATCCACCTGCTGTTGGTCCTCAGTGACACGCTGCAGAGGGATACTTTCGTGAATAGAGCCCTGCAAGGGAGATGTGGTGTCGTTCCCTGTAGAACGGCCCAGGGGAAGGAACTGTAACATGGCTCCGCTATCTTCACCAGAGTCCACTGGCACTCCCTGGTGTGTGGACTGGCTGCTGGCGCCAGGCTCGTTGCCATCGGACGGCGCAGAACCTCGGGTGGCTGTTGAGATGGTGCCGGGACGGAAGGCCTGAAACATGGAGCTCATCCCTCTTCGAATTGTCTCCTCCAACTGATCATCAGAGACCCCAGGTGTCGAGAAAATGCCGCTAGTTTGAAGTTGGTGACGTAAAATAATGACACCCTCTCGTTGGCTGAATTCCACGGGCAGCGGTATCCCGGGTTAGACGGAATATTTCTTTTAGTATTGATCAATGTCAACCAAATGGTCAAATCGCCCCTGTCTATCCAAGGTAACTTCTGAGGGCGAGTTAGTCTCTGGACTGAAATTCTCTAGACATCTTAGAACATCCATAGTTTGGGATGCCATCTTTATCGATTGTAGGTGCAGTGTCAATGATTGCTTCTATCTAGGCCATGAGGCCTGAACTGAGTGGTTAGATTTGGATATGGCGATGCTGACAGAAGGGGATGGGAGGGCAGGATGGGGCGGGAGCATACCAGTTGCCAGTATCAGCTGTAGTTATCCATTTGACTGACAATTATTTCTTACCCCTAATAGGATTTCAGCAGAAATGCGGACTATGTCTGGGAGCTGTCGACGCGGGTTGAGTCTCAAAATATTCTGTTGCATTATCAGTAGGAGGAAAAAAGAGTTCAGGTACATTTTTTGAGGTATAATAAGATCAGTTAAAAATACAGTAAAGTTGGTCTATAACGATATGGGATATCACAGTGTCACCATCATTAAAATGAGGCTATTGCTAAATGCCTGTTATTGGCTCGAACTTTAGGCTCGCGCTCTTATAATAGGGGTCAGGTGACTACGGGAGCAGACGGGCCCATACGGGCCCGTATATCTACGTGATAGAGGATTTTCCTGTTTGGGGTGAATGATTGACAGAAAGGACGGTTTGAAAACAAATGCGCATAGGATTGAGAGACTTTGACTCGGCAGTTACACTGTCTGGCGGTCTATCGTACCGCGTTTTCAAACAAATTTTGACGTTACCACTCTTGAATAGCTCATCATATGAGCTTCCTGGAGCTTACTGCACCTCGAGCTCTGTTTACCTTAATTGAGTTCCGGAGAGGGGAATTAGTAGCTGCAAGCGACACTTATCTTACAGATCATGCATTGTGACATAGGCTCGGGGGCTCGAGCTAGGAGATTTCTTGAGCTGTGACATATAGTTGACTGATCATGCTAAAGTGAAGTGCACACCCAAGTAGGGGGCGCTGATAACGGCGTATGCAGAGATTCCCAATTTGACAAGATTTATTGTCACTTCAACGGTACAGATGATTGGAGCTTAAGAAACCGAGCCTGGCATACTATTATTACCCCTATCGTAAGCTACATGGGCTTTAAAAATGGATTAACAACGCAGGCTGCCCCCAAATACTATCGTACAATTGACTTTTGATCGAAGACCCCGAGCGGCAAGGGATACCCCTCTAGTCAATATTTGCAGCTCTCCAGCGGCCCACCCAAGCACGAGCTACGAAAGTAACAAGGGAGCCGAAGTGGCGGCGCATGCATGATAGAGGATAGAGAAAAGATGCTCTCACAGGCGTGGATGCGTGATACGACATGGCCATCAACCGCTGGTTGATCCAGTTGAATCTGTGTCAGGTGCTGCTTTACTGGGTCTAAGTTTAACGGTGTCTTCGCATTCTACGGAGAGTCACTCTCAAAGTGTCCAATTCCCTTCATAGCTTCGTCCATCATGGCCTACATTCCGACCCCTTGTCCACTCATCAATTAATTTAGCTGTGTGATAGCTCGTTGTCCAGCCCAGGTCCCTCTCAATCCCCGAGAGCAACTCCAGCACCGCATTCTGCTCCGGATCTTCATAAAAAACCTGTCCAGCAACAAAAAGCGAATGCAGCGAGTTGATACGCACTGGATCCGTTGGGTTTGCGAGGCTGATGCCGCAGATTTCCTTGGCGTGATGGAGAACTCCGCTCTGGATGTGCCGATACGACTTCAGACGGGCGGAAACGGTGGATCGAATGGCAGTCGACTCCTGCGGCCGGTTCACAAGTAACAAAATACTGGCCATGTGATAGCTCTGCATTGTCGCTGCGCACAAAGGTAGGTCGTACCAAATCTGGTCGAAAATGCTGCTGCTGATATCGTGCTGCTGGTGTCGGGCGCGACTTGAGGCTTTGGTGCGAGCGCTTGCTCCGAAAGTCGCCGGGAGGCTTGCATGCCAACTCTGCAGCTCGGTGATCAACATTTTCCACCGCTCTAGTAATTGCTCTTGAGTCACTCCAATGACCGGCCTCTGGCCCGGAGGAAGCGCGTAGTCCTCGGGATTCAAGGCATCTCCAGACGTAAGGAAGTTTGCAATTTTCCCAAGCAGCCAGGTCAACTCATTCGCCTTCGTGTCTTCTTCAACATCTGCCAAGGTGCGCACATCAGCAGAATATTGGGGGCTGAAGGGCAGTAGAAAGCCGTATTCGTCAGCGGCGAGACCTGCGTTTTGCCATAGCCGCATGTCTTTCAGATCAAGACGAGTCTGAGTTTCACTGATGACTGGGAGTGTTAGCGAAATACACACCACGTCGAGTCTGAAAGCCCCAAGAACTTACAGGCACACAGAAAATCCTGCCTTGCAAGACTCCAAAAGATGGGTCCTTTGATAGCCGCTCTCGGGATGATAACCGGCGAGGACGGCGCCAATGCAGAGTCTTGCTCAGGGCTGAAAAGCGGCAGAGCACTGAGATGTGCCCTCCAAGCTGTTCCCGGGGCATCCATCAGCTCATAGGTGCATAAGATCGCTACAGCTGCAAATATCTCTTCCTTGTCGATAGGATCTTCGTCAAAAGTCTGCAAATTGACGGCTGTTTTCAGGTGGCCAATGGCCTGATCATAATACGTTGCTGCTTGATAGTGCCAGTCGACATTTTGATCGAATAGAGGTAGAATGCTATTTCTCCGATTGAACGATTTTAGAGATCTTTGGCTGTTGTGCAAATGTTTCGCGGCGAGAGCGCAAACTGCTGATTTTACCAACGGCCGAGTGGCTGCGATGACGGGAACTTTAGAGGAGAAGTATGCGCCGGTGTCGAAGAGGTCCATCCTGGTCAAAAGTGAGTATACGCAGAGAGAATAAAGGAAGCTCATACTGACCATTGACCTGGACCTTCCTTGAAGTGTCTTAGTAAGTGCAGTGCAAGGATACTAGGATCAACCGACGTCTCGGCTACTTCGGCACCATGGGATGATGGTTCGCTGGAAACATCCAGAGGTAGATCATCTCTAATATCATCTTCGACTTCAAGAGGCTGATCGAAATCATCGTGGCAACCGTGGTGCAGGATATTGCCATTTTTCTCTGTGGTTGCAGAAACCTCGTTTTCTTCCTGTGGGATTTCCAAGGACTCCTGTGAATAAGGATCTTCAATGTGAACAAATGTGACTGGTTCTACGTGTCAGCAATATCAAAAGCAGATGACGTCCAACGCACGCTGTGTTGGCACATCCAGCCAGACATGATCGCCCTCGAAGATGGAGAGCTGGCGGTGCGGAGAGTCGGAGATGTCGGAAGCTTTCCTCTTTGAGGGCGAACGAATCTCAAAGCTCCGAAAGATGGATCGCTCCGTGTAGTTGCAGTCTCGGGAGCCTTTGGTACAATGCCCACAAACTGGCTTTATCTCGTCGCATTTCAATTTGCGACATCTACAAGTCAGACTGGCGAGAAGTCAATCACAGTTCCAGAATTCCTCTCTCCAGAGCACCTACCATCCAGAGTAGGAGCGCATTCCTTGCCAAGGACTGTCGTACAGTAGATATCGATAGTAAGACCGTCAGTATGCCCCTGGGGAGTCTATTCGGCCGTGATCCTTGGAAGGAACTGTTATGACTCTGCGAGACAAGGTAAAATGGAGATAAATCACGAAACAGCCCAATCGGCCTAAATCGATGAGGAAGGCGAGCCGAGGGGCAAGATGAAGAATCCAAATCCGGTTATAGAGGCGAGTGCGGGGTTAAAGACACCGGAGCCCAGGTGGGTCATTTGGGCAGGCAGCCATATAACTATAATTGCCTGTAAGACCTGGCAATCGTTTTAACATTCATTTATATAGCAGCGGATATTCAGTACGTATTTCGTTATAATAATCTTCTTCAGTCTTGTTGTGCTGAATTATCGACATGGCTTCTTCCGCCGTGTCATTTTCTGTCTCTGGCAAGACCGCCATCATCACTGGTGCTGGTTCAGGTGAGCCACTGCAACATCCTCCGCTAATACACCGTCGAGTCTAACATCTACAGGTATCAATTTGGCATTTGCTGAACTCCTGCTGTCGCGAGGCTGCAATGTCGTTTTTGCAGACTTGTCGCTCCGACCAGAAGCCCAGGAGGTTGTTTCTCAACACAAGGACACGACCCCGCGAGCAGTCTTTGTAAAAACAGATGTGACTTCATGGCCCGACCTGAGTGGCATGTTTGAAACTGCGCTCTCCGAGTTTGGCGGGTTCGATGTTGTCTGCCCCGGAGCTGGAGTTTACGAGCCACATTGGTCCAGCTTCTGGCACCCACCGGGGTCGGGAGAGAGCAAGGATGAGATTGATGCTGGACATTACAAGCTTCTTGATATCAACCTGACACACCCATTCGCGCAACCCAGATGGCAATGTCCCACTGGCTACACCCTAAAGCCGCCCCGGACTCAGCTCATCCTGCCCCAGCCAAGGTATCTGTACAGAACCCTAAGCGAGTTATTCACATTGCCTCTGTTGCTGGATATCTCCCGGTTTTCAGAGCGCCCATGTACGGTGCATCTAAATTCGCAGTCACCGGCTTTGTTCGATGCCTTGCTCCACTGGACTCTTCCGTTGGTATTCGGGTCAACGCCGTGGCGCCTGGCGTAGTCCGGACACCACTATGGACCGAGAACCCAGAGAAGCTGATCAACGTCGACCAGACGCGAGACGGCTGGGTCACTCCGCAAGAGGTCGCTCAGGCCATGCTCAGCTGTGTGGAAAGCGACGAACACGTTGGGGGCACAATTCTGGAAGTTGGGAAAGACAACACGCGACAGGTGCCGGTCACCAATGACCCGGGTCCAGATATGAGCCCAGAGAAGGGGATTATCACGAGCAACGCAGAAAAGGGCGACGAAATGGTGTGGGATTGGCTGAGTAAGGAGGATATCTGGGGTGGTCAACAGAAGTAGCCCCCATGACGACGGCTTCAAAACGAGTCATTTTGCAACATTCATTATTGACAATGTGCCCCGCTCTTCACCAGACTCTGCGCCATCATGTGGTTCTGGCTAGAGCTGTATTTGTGTCCACATTTCAGTGGTCGATTTGAACCGCGCCAATAATGGGAAGTTGAGCCGAATTCTCGGCTGCAATAAACGCGAAATGCCGACATAATGTCGCTGCTGTTCTCGGCTCAGTTTCCAATCTGGTCGTGGCAATCGAGGTTTTTATGTTAACCGATGCTACTCCCGCCCATATCGAATCACGACGGGTCAAGGGAGGATTTGAAACAACAGCCAAATATATAAATAAATCCCGAAATATTATTTCATCTTCTACTCAGAGTTTCGTTATAGCCAATTCCGTGCTGATTTGGCTGCTGCAAGCCTATGCAGTGGTACTCACGCAGTTTCGCCCCATGCTGAAGTCGCATTTTCGTCGTACCCGAGCTCACCATATTGACCGGGACCGTCATGAGCAAGAAGCTGTCATATTTACCCCCGAAGTGAATCAAGTGGGTTCCGTTGTTCTTGCTCAGTGGTGTATCACTGCGTTGGGCGTTTACAAACTCGGGGATTGAACCCGTCGCTCCGCCCAGCACGATACTTGAGACATCCGTGCCAGGAACAAACGTGCCGCCGTTTTTCGGAAAAGGCACAATTCTCACCACAAAGCCAGCATCAGCCTGGGGAGATGAGATGGCTAAAGGTGCAATCGTCACTACCAGCCGCTCGCCAGGATGGAAGCGCAGCGCTATGGGCTACAGGCCAATTTTTCCACAGGCACGATTTGTCTCTAGTCTAAAAGTTCCTCGCGATCGTGAGGGTGGTACGGTTCAAAAGCCATGGATCGGCTTGGGTCCAAGGCAAGGTGTGATACACACAATTTGCCCGTGGCAGAAAAGGTGTCGCTCGTTTGGGTGCCCACTGCCAGCTATGATGGAGCCATTGGCGAAGCGCTTCTCTACCGTTACGCGAGATCAAGGTCAAAAGAGCTGACAGTCGATAGCCAAAGCCGGAGTTTCATGTAACCGGCGATTTCGAAGAGTTGCGGGACCGTATAATTGAGCGTGATCCTACCTGGCTGCAGCTCTACTGTCCATACTAGCAAGTCGATTGATCCTTGACACCTCGGGCGAGGATCCGGCGGAGACAGATTAATAGGCTGGATCTTGCCATGGGGCCGGTGACCACTAAACACGACGAGGGCATGGTGGCTGTGCCCAGATACTCAGATGCTAATGACAATGGCGTCGACGTCGTCGTTTGGAGAGACCCGGCATTGCTCGATACCCGCTCGGAGGCCCGACGCTCCTAACACGGCGTCATACACAGTGACTCGAGCCCCGGTGTCCGGATCCAGCCGTGAGTATGAAACCTCGGCCCCATTCCCTTTGCCGCGGAGGTGTGCAGAGAAGGAGTTTACGCGTGCCGATTCAGGCACATCGGCGCTCGTCAACACTTGGCCCAGACCATGTTCCTCAATGGCCACAACCTTCTGAATGAATCGTGCGGCTATTGGTCCCAAGAGAGGCCCTTCGGCATGAGAGTGGCGGAAGAGGAGGGAGATGGCAGCCCTGCGCATCTTTGGATCTCGACACCTGAAGCCGAGTCCGGCAATGGGGAAAAAGATGCCGCCGCCTAGCGAAAAGGACGTCAAATTGTCGTCATGGGTTTGAGAGTCCAGCCTACTAAGCGTGGAGGCATGCTTTAGTAGCTCGCTGAATGACTGCTCGTGCTTGTCCCACTCCACTTCAGGTGCTCCCTCTTGGGGTCCGTATAAAGTGAGGCGAGTGTCCAGCCTCCAAACATGACAAAGGCACAACCTTCGTCTCTCGCTCTCATCCGCAGGCTTGATATGATGCACCAGCTGATGGAATGCAGAGTTCCACTGCACAAAGAGCACACGGCATGCTTCGAGGTTTCGAGGCCTGGCAGTGGGATCCTCAGTGGCGCTGCCCAGGCGCTTGGACATGTTGACCAAGGCATTGAGATAGTAGGTCGCCTCGCGTAGATTGGAGAAGGAGGAAGGCATTGTGTGAAAAGGTCGGGAAATGAAAGGTGCTTGATATTCTGGTGCACGAATGCGTTGCATCTAGGGCCGTGAGATTGTTGACCAAATTGATAAATGCAGACCGACGAACCTGAACAAAAAGCGAATCCGCTTGCATGAAAACCGACCAAAAACTTCGCAGAGGGCTATGTGACTCGATGTCAATGTTTTCAGATTCGGCTTGACATAGCATCTTCAACCCGACATTCGCCAGGTTCGCTGAACCTGCTATGTTTCCAATAAGAGCCTGGACTGTCGCGTCAGCGAATCAAAATCTCCAGGCTTCTTCAGGGATTTTGGCACCAACCTCAATGCAAGAGAAAAGCAGGCACGAAGTCAGCGATATGACATTCATCGACTCTGACCCCTGGAGGTGGCTTGAAAGTTGTCGCAAGGCCAATCCGTAATGCTTAAGTGCCAGCTTGGTCTTCTCGTTCATAGGGGCCCGAAGTCCCGCGCCCCAATTCATCTGCCATTTCGTAAAGTCTTCCAGCAAGGTGCTCAAGGCAATAATGGAGCGAAAGATGCCGGGGTTGGCGTGGGCTGTCTGGATGACGAGCCTCTCCCAGAAATCGCAGCCGAAACCGTTGGAGAGCATGGAAATGCCATTCGCCTGGAAGAAGTCAAAAGCCCTGGCATCCTCCCCAGAACTGAGGAGCGCGAGAGACGATAAGGGGTTCTGTATCAACACCAGCCCATCATGATGCGCGCGGCCGGCGCCAAATGATACTCCGTCACATTTGAAGCCTCCCCGAGAGCCTATGGTGTGTGAGAAGAATAGCAGTGCCGGTTGCTTCTTGTCACCTACATTTTAAACAGATGGGCACAGTCTCGTCACATTTTACACGTCGCACTACGAACGTCGAGTCAGCCCGGAAGTCGCGGATCGTGCCGATGGCAATCACGGGGCCTAAAGACACTGAGGCAGGATTCACAAGTACCTCTATGCCGTTGTTAGGGAGAGTCCACCACCAATTGAAGCGCGCATCCCGAGTTTCGAGTGACTTACCTACACGTCGTACAGCCAGACCGGCTCTTGGGTGCCCAGGCTCTTTTGCGCTGGTGGGGTTTGACTTTGGTCATGGTGGTTGGAAAGAAATTAGATGTTTTGCATCTGAGACGAGATTCCAGTTGTCTCCTACTAGGAGTCGTAGTCCACTGGCTCAACTTCGGCTATTTGTAATCCGCACTAACCTTGGCTTACATCAGTCCTCTGCCAGAGTTCGCTGAATTGCTTGTCAACTGCTGGGAAGCTCTCAGTCTAGGTAGTTAATAACACGGCCACATCAAAAAGAATTTTGGCCAAAGACGTTTTTTTTTTGTTTCTCAGATAAACCCCAGAATTCCCGCCACGAGGGTGATGTGCGGAGGTGTACTTAGCGTGCGAATTTCTCTTGCACGATATAGACTTCGGGATTGGATATCACCACTCGAGTTGGCATTCACACGTAATGGATCATTGATCGCAAATCCTTCAAATTCAGGTATCAGGCATAAGAAAATCCCGGATAAATCCCAGATAAATCCCTTGGGCATCGACGAACTGGCCCCCCAATAGACGCATCGAACCCGTACCGAGGCTTCTGGAACGACGAGACTGCCCTCGGAAATCTTCACTGCAGTGCCAATAATATCCAACATAATATCCCCTGCCCTAGAGCCTCCTTGGGACAACTCAACTTGATGACACAATGCCGCCCAACTTAGTAGCCCTGCCAAACTTCAATTGTGTTAAACCCCCTCAAGATCAAGGTACCCTTCCTAGTGCAATACCACAGAAAGTGGCCCCGGTCCTAGGTGTCGTCTACTTTCCAACAGCGTAACATCACTGGCACGCAGCGCACATCATAATATTAGGCATTCTAGGCGAGCGCCATCAAAAGCTATCCAGAAACGAGACAAAGAGAGGGTGCTGAAAGTCATGCCCAGTCTTCTAAAATAAGTAGCATTACAATGAAGAGAGTGATAAGGGCCCAACATCTATGTGTAGGAATATTGTGGTTCTGCTTTAGTTGGTGTTATGAGTCCAACCCTGTGTATTCCGTTATGATCAATATTACTAGATAATTGATGTTAGTCGAGATAATAGAATCTGCATGCACCACTTTAGCAATGTGTCGCAGGTTGCGTGGTTTTGTTACTATTTTCCGAGGTTGCGATGTTGCAGACTCTCGTCATGCCCCGTGACAAGATTTCGGCTGCCTAGGTTACTTGATTTGGCTATGGAACAGTTAATATACTTCGTGGGGTAGAGCTCTGCGATCATCACTTTCGTAGTTTGGAGATTGGAGTAAGACGAACACCTATCGAGATGATACACGAATACCGTCAGAAGTAGTTAATAGCGGCTTTTATGTAGCGGTTAATAGTTTAACAGTGTACCTTAGCCAATAGATGACAATATTTTAGAGCGCACAGTTCAGTGTCCAGCTAGATGGCACCACGCGTTCTGGGCCGCAGGCATGCGATGAGGCAGCTAGATCTCATCCAGCAGGCAGGAAATGGACTGGAATGGATTCGAGAAGAGCAAAAATTATTGTTGAACAATTCGAAGGCCGAAGGGTTTGACAGAAAGCGTAGAACGAAAGAAGAAGTGTTGATTAGGTTGCTGGGCAAGGTAGGTTTCTAGACGAGAGAATCAGACCATGCTTGTGCTGCGCCACACCTTAGTACGATGACAAACCCTTATTAACGTGGCATCCTTGATCAACAATCCCACCATCTCCAGATTCCACGCCCAATCAAGCATAGGTTTGGGTATGGAATGTAACGTCGTCATAGCCAAAAACCCCCAAAACGGTTACGGTATTGGGCCTCTGCAGCTGCGTCTATACGATCTCTATGCCGTCTCCATACGAAGAGGCGGGGTCTCCGATGAGCAGGTGAAGCTATTTTTATGCCCCCAGTGGGTTTTCATCGTAACTGACCCAAATAGGAACCACCCTTGCCACCGCTGCCCATTCTGTGAAAATACTCTTATGTTTGCTCTCCTAATTTTAAATGTTTCCAAACGCAGCATTTATAAAACATCGACAACTCCGCAACTGTGACGGGAACAGCCAGAATCCCGATCAACTGGAATCCTCCTCCACCCATCCATCTTCAACCATCTGCAACGCTTCGCCGTTTTCTTTGTGGCCCCTGAAAAGCAAGAAAAGCATTCGAAATGAGACTGTTGTCAAAGTTTAGGTACGTTCAAATCTAAGGGCCGCCTTCTATCGCCCGCCTTATCCCTACTCAGCTTGGCCGGAGCGGCTCTCTAACTCAACACTGGCCATCGCTTGTCACTGACTGAATGCACTAGTCTCCTGATTGGCTTATCTACCGCCAATGGCCTGTATCATCAAGAAAGAAGGGACGAGTCTCCATTCCCAGTTAACCTTGAGCTCGTACTTGTATTTCCACGCCCTAGCGAAACCTATTACCCCGTGTATCCGTTTCCTGTTGTCTTCGCCATAAGTGGCGCATCATCGATATGGCCATATGGATTCAATGTCGCTTGGGCTTTAGAGAGCACTGCAAGTGATGACAGGAGCCTGGAGTCGCAATGGCTTGTTCCTGCTGGCGATTACACCTCGGGCTCGCTCGATCCTGCCGCAGAGCCATACTACTTCATTTCGGGCAGTGAGGTCTTTGTCAATTCTTCGGCTACGGACTGGACTCTTTCGTGGTCCGTCTCAATACCCCAAGAGTGCTATCCTCTGGGTGACGTTGGAACGTACACCCAAGCCGGCTCGATGAACTTTTCTACGTCTTTGAATGGCACTCTACCAAACATGACCGGAGATGTCTTTGAAGCGACAAGAATCCGATTTCTGGACGAAATGAAAACTCCAAAGAAAACTCAGGGTACAATAGAATCTAAAAGATGCCTGGTGGTGGATAAAAAGCCCTTGACAGGAGATTTCAAGCAAGTTCATCCTGGGTCGAAATTGGAAGCCAACGTCACATCGGCAATGCTTGAGGCTGCGGCGTGCCCGAGCAATGCCTCATGGCCCGATGTTGAGAATCTGCAAGACGGCGAATCATGCAAAGAGATGTATCCTAATTACGAAGCCGAAGACAGCTCAGGGGATAAACCCACTTCTACAATGGTTTGGGTATTGTGGGGGGCGTTGCTCGGAGGAATATTTCTGGTATAGTTGTGCGCTTGAAAGATTAAAAAGACTGAGCCGACAGACATAAGTAGAAGATATAGAACAGCTGTTCCGTTTTATTTTATAGATGTAATATAATATACCATAATATCAATAGAACCGCGCTCTCTTCTTACAAATTTCATCTGCAAACTCAAGTAAGTGAGCCAATTCTAAGTTGTAAAGACCTAGACTATTTCTTTTCAGAGCTTATCCCCGATGCAATTAAACCTCACGACTTTGCACCACTGCACTCCTTAGCTCTATATGATTCGGCAGATAGCAACACCAGTATCTTAATTAATATATTTAAACATTTAAATAATATTATTAACAGTTTTGGTACACTATTTAAGATATTAAGATAAACTATACACTCTTTACATAGGAGAAATATATACTCTATTAGCTTTTATATTATATATTAAGCCTGAAAATAAAAGTTAAAAATAGTGTTATATGTTTATTTGATTTTTTTAGCTTTACTCAATATCATTAGGTAGATCAAAGCCTTACAGTAATCTCAAACAGTAGGAATAAACAATAAGTGCAATACCTAGCACTAGAAGAAACAGTAGCTGAACAATAAGGTTGTTGCACACCGGTCTCGTGTTATATGTTTATTATATGTAAAAATAGAATCCTTATCTTACTCATCTTATAATATATCTCACGCTAAAGAAATATAGTTATTTAACCATATATACATAGAAGAAGCTTACTCTGACTTTATAGAAGGCATCTGTCTAGAGTCAGAACTATTATATACAAAAGTGGGCTTTTTTAAGAATACCATATAACACACTGCCAATACAACTACAGTAACTGTATTTAAATACAAGTGGGTTGAAACAGAGTGGTGTTAGACTCCTGGATATAAGTCACAGATTAAAACTCAAACTTAGGCCTTAGCAACTGTAAAAGTGCGTAACGAAATTGCAGCAAATTCAAATATTAGGTTCTCTCATCGAGGGAATATTAGTATCTATATATATCTCTTAGGTTCTGGGTGTAGCACTCCATGTTTATCTCTATTATTTGAAAATATTGCATAGCATTGATCTATCTGATGGTATTGAGTAAAGTTAAGAAAGAAAACTACTTCATTGTCATGCCAGAAGATCACTGGATACTGCGTTTTTAAACTGTTCAATCGTCGAGGGATAAGACAACCGATACGTCTCCAAAGACTCTACGTACGGTAGTGTGGGGATGATACCAGCTTCCAAAAGCGTACAGAAGCCGAGCCTCTCGTCAGCCAAAGAAATAACGGCAGATTCGAGATCGACCGTTTCCACACTCGGATCTTTCGTGAGGTGCATGAAGTCTTCGTAGGCGGATCCAATTTTCTCCGGTGCTCGTACTTGATGGGATTTCTTTCGCAAGTCTGTGGCGGGCGCGAAGAGATGTTCGGTGATCTTGGGGGTTGAAAGCTCAGCGGAAACACGATGGCATACCGGGGTCTTTGATTCTCCATTGCGAGCAATGATGAAACGTAGCTTGGCCGAGGGGTGCTCGAGCCTGGGCAACAGCTCGTTGACCTGAGACCCATCGAAGTTGTCCTCGTCGATCTTAACAGCAAGCATCGAAAGTAGGCGTAAGAGTAGACACTTCATGTCGACCTCGTACAAGAGCAAGAGATATTTGCATTCCGAAGGCCTCGCCAGTTCATTGAGCCATGCCAAGTTCACCAGTAATATTTGCCCACTTTCGTTGATATATCCCATTGCTAGTGTTGTGGCGCTCAAGTCTGGGCAAATCGTCGCCATGCTCACCATGGCTTTCAACATCTCACGTGCGCGATCACCGCTAAGGTCCTTATATGAGCCACTGTCATATTCTGATAGTATGCCACACATTAAGAGGTTAGTAAATGCTGTGCCCTGCCGCGCAAAGGGCACCATGAGATCTGTAGACTGTTTTTGATTCACAGCATAGGCATGTGGATCAGCACCCATCGAAATCAACGCCTCAACGAGTTTCGCAGACGGCCCTTTAGTATTTCCGCCAGACAGAGAGAAGTCTGGGTCCCACGCCTCGCGCAAGACCTCGGTAGCTAAGACACTTGGATCTGTTTGCGCAAGACTTGATATGATGAAGTCATCGAATTGGGCGTAATTTGTCAAGAGACTGAAGAATGGATCCCGTAGCTGCCACGATAGCCGACGAGCTCCGATAACCCCGTTATTGTAAAGGCTCTGCACGATTTGGAGCATTTCGGTAGCCTCCTCCAGTCCCTCATTGGCCGGGGTCTTCGACAGCCTGATGAGAAAATGCAAAATATCATTTGGATGAGCCAACTTGCCATACTTAGAGCGAATGAATCGAAGGAGACAGAGTAAACCTTTCAGCAGCCGAATTATCACCTCGTTCTCAGACAACATTCCACACTTAAGGACGTCTTGGCCGGCTTCCGTGTCCGTCAAAAAATCATGAGCTGTGCGGTGGATGAAAACCAGTCGGCTAAACAGCCCATCATTGACGTCTTCTGTTCCCTCTGGAAGGTCAAGGCCATCTGCCTTTCCGACCAATTTCAGTAATCTTCCTCCCTTCCGCGGCGATTCAATTCTTAAAAGCCCGGCGCATCGGTTTTGAATGTCAAGCTTTGTTTTCTCGCACAAGCGTTGCACTTCTGTGAAGTCTAAGGAGCTTGTGCCTGTGAGAAGAATGTCCTGTGTTTCGATACTTTCTGCGCATGCTATTTGGAACAACGTGGGCTGTTGGAACCGTGTAGATTCGGAGTGCGAGCCGTCTTCGGGAAACACCGAGATGGGATACAGGCTTTGCAGAGTGTAGCCGAAGATTCTGGCTGCTGTATATCGGTATATGGAGTTATTCTCGTTTAGTCTCTGCCACATGTTCACATATAGCTGCGTTAGCTCAGTGGGAAGTTCCCCGACTCGAGCACAAAGCATCTCTTTGGAGTCTTCGTTTTGTATTCCAGTTACGAGGCTTCGAGTAGCCAGATGAAGCCACAGGAAAACGCCTTGAGCTTTCCAAACAAGCTCATGGCTTAGAATTTCGTAGGTCTCTGAGGAGATAGTCTTGTTTGAAAGGAAGGGTTCGAGTTCCTTGTGCACAAATGTGACCATTTCAGGACGTGTGAGCCATTCGAGCAAGACTCCGCGCACATTCTTTTTCTCGAGCCAGTTCATGACCAGTGTCTCCGGTCGGCTGGAAACACACATCTTGACATTTGGGAATTTCAGGATTTTCTCAATCGACTGCGTGAGTTTGAAGAGACCATCTTTGTTGCAAATCTCATCGAGGCCGTCAACGAAGATACATAGGTGTCGAGTGTCCTTTTCCAAAACGAAGAAGAGAACAGTTTCCAGGTCTTCCATTGACCAATCATGGTAGGTGGTGTTGGAGGACAGATGATGAAAACGATGCAGTGTGTGGTCAATCATATCCTGGTTTCCATGTAGGGTTCGGTAGACCAAAGAGCACAGGAGCCCTTTTATGCTATTCTGGGGCGAAGATCCGATCTTCCAGAAGAAGTGCGATATGATTGTGGCGGTTTGGCTCCAGCGCAACAGCAGTTGGGTCGTATTTTTGTTGTCTATGATAAACTTGACCAGGGTGCTTTTCCCTGAGCCAGGTTTTCCTCCAATACAAAATAACGAGTCACTTGACTGTAGCCACTCAATGAATTCAGCCCAGGCTCGGTCGGCTTCCTTTTTTTCGTGTCTGTATTTACGGAAGTATGCCTTGTCAGTGTCTTGAGTGACTTGAGATGGATTCCGTGGGCTAGTCATCTCCTCGTAGGACGCAAACACTCGCTTGAAGCTAGCTTCCCTTGAGTTCATCAGATCGTTGTATCGCTGGTTCATCTCTGGAAACTTGAGACTCTGGAGGAAGCTATTGCGCTGGGCTTCGGTCAATGCATTGGTGCCTAATGCCTGCACTTCGGTTGTAACGTGTGTGTTTATGGCTTTCTGAGTCTTGACCGTTTCCTGAGCGACGACTTCGCGAGTCACATCGTGCTCTGCTCTGACGAGACCTTCTAGCTTGGTGTGGCCTTGGGCAATTTGTGCGACAAGGCTTTGCACGTCCTTTGTAAGGTTTTTGAAGTTGTCTGTTCGTTGAAGCTCAATTGCATCACTGCGCGAACTGGAGGACTCAATTAGTATATGGCTGGTCAATTTAGACAAAGCACTTAACACAGATGCGACATAATCTCCACTTCCATCACCTGTTTATACCTGAACAGTGACAGTTCCAGACTCTCGATCTTCTTGCGATGACTGGAGGCTCTGATCGTTGCATGGATTGCCTTGAGAAGACTCCCCTTCCCATGCATGCTCGTGACAAAACGCACTTCTTTTTCCAGCTCTGTAGCGGCAGTTTTGCAGCCCTCGGCAATGCTACCGAGCTTCTTGTCATACCCGGACTGCTGGGTGTTGGCCATAGCTTGACAACGATCTTGGATCCGGCCTACGGCGTCAGACATTCCCTTGACGTGCTCCTCGAGGTCGTCGTTGGATGTAGGCCGTCCATCATAGACTTTCCGACAGACGGATACAACTTCGCCTGCGAACGAGATGACTTGAAGGACAGCGCTAGCAGCGCCGAGCGCTTCGAAGCCGGTAAGCATGGTTCTGATTGATCTCAGCTGTTTAATTTTGAATAGATTGGTGACATTGCTGAGTGGAAGTTCAGTCAGGCGTCGACGAGGCTGTGTTAGGCAGCCAAGTCAACTGCTCCGTAGGGTATCTGCATGCAGGCTGACAAATCGGCATGGATAAACCAATCAAGTCCATGAAAGGTACGGGCATACTGTTACACTAGTTCACTGCTCACAATACAGCGTGGATGTTCAAAAGTCCTGGAAGATGATTTTGCGAATAACTTCTAGAGAAGCAACCCAAGGTTAGTCATTAGGGTACGGAATCAGGTAGCCTTTACGGTCCACTCACCTTCACGGCCCCGTCAGAGTTGACAAAATATTACACTAAGGGTCCCATCTTAACTTGGAAAATTTCTCCATATTAAATTTACCCATCAGTTCCAGGAGATGTTATCCCCCATTCCTTAGTTCTCTAATGGCATCGAGCCTGTTGCCCAAGAAGGGAAGGCCAGGGAGGCGGGGAGTGAGAGGCAGCGTCCCTTTTTCTCAGTAAACGTTTTCTCCATAGCACAACAAGAAACAGGGGATAAGAGGTTCCACCACGGCCCAGATCGTGATCAGAGGTGTCTGAAAATAACATTCGTCATTGGTAGAATACATTTCGTTGAGCCTAATAGCATAGGCAAGATGCTAACGTAGAAAGCTCAGGATTCATCAACGAGAAGATAAGAAGACCCCTCAAACAACATTTTGGACACCCGTAGTGGATCTGCTTTTCGAGTAACGGCGAGCTGTGATCTCTCTAATTGTGGTGACTTAGCTCTGACGCAGGCTGTCACACGGTGATCTATACTGTCCTGGACGCTGCCACCAGCTTTCCCCAGATCCCTTGCGCGGTCTCACCTTGCATATTGTCCCGCGCTGCTCCAAGCTATTTGGGATGTCCCACATTGTCCCATGTGGCCCCGCGATTTCCAAGATTATCCTTTGCTGCTATAAGATGTCCCACGTTGCCTCATGCCCCCCCATGAGGAGTCTTCTGTCCTGATGCTGCGCAACACTGCTATATGGGAACTTTATGGTCTTGCACCACAACATTTTATAAGTATACTATCTAGTGATATTTTTCAATGTATCAGTGGGAAATGCATTTAAGGTATGCTATGCAGCAAATTTTATTCTCACTAACTAAGTATATTAAAGCTTTAAGTCCAGTATTGGTATCTTATAGGCAAAATAGTACAGAAAGACGTTAAACATGCAAATTATTCACAAATGATATTTGCTACCCAACTCTATTACTTTTAGTTTAAGAATTTTCTTATTTTGATATTTTTAATAATTACTTAATACAGGAAGAGACTTAAATTCCTCCAGTGTGCCAGCCGTCCTATTTCCACCGGCATTCTCAACAAGAAGCCACTTGCCGTTAATAGACCCACATCGGCCAAAAAGAATTTGCAAAAAAAGACATACAACAGTGAGGATTCCCCGGTCGTCACCGACCCGAGTACTAATTCACCGCTTCTCAGCTTGACTAAGGGAGAGCGGACGGGATCCCGTATTTTCTAAGAGCTATGGTCGTATGTGCCGGTCTTGGCGCATCGGAAGCATCAAAGGGGCAGTACTGGCAGGTGTGGGCAGTGAAGGTACTACGAGTTGAAAGATACAATTACAAGTGCGTTGAATTCGATAAATCATCTTTTCCTACTTCTTGCCATGCACATGCACGCTTAGAGCATCTTTGAGATGATTTTCTTACATATATTGCAGGAATTTTATACGTCTAGGGCTTCCATCGCAACTCTGGTTTCGCCATCGTACTGCCTCAGGAACTCTCGTGTAACCAGAGCTTCTGATTGAATAATATGTACACTTTTATCCCTCTTTGGAATAAAACGAACCCTGAATGATTTTGCTCTTATGTTCTCAAACTCATTCAAAGCGAAGATGTCCATATCCTCCTCGATGCCTTAAAGGTGTTAGATTATAGTCACCCTGTGTTCCTCAATGATGAGACTTACATCTGGCGCAAGGCAAGTTTCATGTCAACTCCATAGGAGTCTGACGAATGTGAGGAAGAGGCCCTGTTCACCCTGTGGCTATATTTATTCAAGTTAACATCGCTTCTTAGACGGTATGTTAGACTCCTTCTGTCAGCCACAATATTGTCTCTACTTAAGCAGCCTTTCAATCGCCAATTATCGTACTTCGCAGATGAATTAGCCTTGACGATCTAAATATAGTTAATAATACTCAAATTGTTGGATACCCTGGGGTTAAATAAGGCCTGTAGCGTGGTGTGGCCGTGGCCACCACAGCCACAGTTGCTGTGGCTGGAACACGTGTTGAAATGTAGAAAGCCTCAGACATCTCGAAAGGCGACGCGAACTCAACTTCGTCATCGCTCTCGAGGTTTCGCCATCGCCCATATCCCTTCGCTTGAGGGGACATCTTCTTCTCTATAATGAGCGTAAATGATACGGATGGATCAAAGATACTCAACGCGAAGCCGGATGCCACATATCTGAAGAGGAAACGCGAGAACAGCGTCAGTACTCCAGATATCCCATGGGAGCCTGTCGTATCTTTTCACATCGACAACGAATTGCGGCAGACCCCACAGGCTTCGTTCTTATCATATGTCTGGGGCACTGGCCTTGACTCCGATTGCGTTTCGTGTGGGGAGCCTTTTCTTCCCGGTGGCGTGCCTTCGATACGGACCATCGGCATTGGAGACAGCACCTCTCGGTCATCAGTGAATGACATCACACAAGATCCGATATCGCCGTGGAATCTCCGCGTATTCAACCGACACTTCACCTGCATAGAGGCCAAGAATATCAAGTATATCCCCATCTCTCACGCTTGGCACACCGACGTGGCCGTGGCGCAGGATCTTCGTCTTGAGAGCATCGACGTTGCGCGGCTCGTCTACCAAACACCAGTTAGAACTCTCCTAGCACTTGTGGCGAAGTTCCCGGACTGCGAAGTCTGGCATGACTACTTGAGCGTTCCACAATGGCGGACTGACGTCCAGGCACGGCTCCTCCTCGCCATTCCAGAAATATATAGTCACGCCTCGAAAACCGTGATCCATCTCGACGACGTTGGGGCAATGCACCTCTTGGGCCAGGCCAAGAATTCGGCATACGAGAAGTTCATCATGGACTTTGCAGCTATCATTCGGTCGAGATGGTTTGACCGCATGTGGGTGACACTGGAGTATATTCAGAGTAACGATGTCGTCATTCTTACGGAGGAATACACGATATGCGATGCCAATGCACGGGATTTATGTCAACGCTTGGACGCTACGCACTCAAAATGGGTAAAAAAGCGCAGCAATTCGGATGTCACGCAGGCTATCTGGAAGCAAAACACGACATTGAAAAGGATGACTTCGTGGATAGACATGGAGGCATGGAAAAACGAGCACGACATGCATAGGACTCTTGGGTGGGCAATTGGAATATTGGGCCATCGGCAGTGTCGGCACACGAGAGATTACTTCTTGGCTCTTGGGAAAATGGTTGACTTCCGGCCAGAGCAAGATCCTCTTGTCCTTATCGAGAACCGGTTCCAATACTTCTTCACCTTAGCGATACATGCGCTACAGAAAAATGACTACACGCCGCTGCTATTTATACCGCCGCCAGATGAGCACACGGATGACCGAGCGCCGTGGCTGCATGGATACTCGACGGGAACGTGGAAACTTTGGGACATGGGTAGATGTCATAGGAAAGCGGCTTCTAAGTCCATTATCAGAGAAGGCAAGATCCAGCCCCAACTCGAGACGGTGGGTATCATCGAATGGTTTGAGCATTACGACTTCGGAGGTGACGCAGAGTCCGTCATGGACTATATTGCATCGAAGGTAGTCCAGGCACGCGGACGGGACCCCCAAGCTCTATGCGAAGCTGCGGATCGTGTCTTCCCATGGGATGATAGGAAAGCAGTCAACATGGAGTGGAAGGACGCGAAGCAGGGAGAGGCTTGGAATTCGACGCAGAGGTACGACTTAGACAAGCTACGGGGTCTTCTAGAAGAATATGGACCGCTGCTAGATACCCAAGCAAGGGAAGCCGCAACTCGACAGAGATTAGAGATTGCGAAGAAACTGGTAAGAACCTTGAAACTGAGCAACAGAGGGAAGTATTCGAGAGAGTCACGCCTAGAGCTAGCAGCTGGAGAAGCGGATTGGTTCTTGCGAGAGTACGGGAAAGCCATGGAAGGAGTCGGTCGCGTTAGTTGCAAGATCTGTGGGCGGCGATCGATATTTCGACTAACCATGTGGAAACAACCTGCACCAGATGTTGCACAAGTGTATAGGATTTCTGGGCTCTTGTATGACGATACTGTTCCTGAGGGTGTTGGGATTGTAGTGGAAGGCAAAAGGATTATCGGCAAGATGATGTACGGAACACCAACTTGTGAATGCCGCGAGTTGGAGCTGGTTGAAATGGGATCGGTGAACGCTTAGCCACGTATTATAATCTAGGTGGATCGTATACTCCACACTAGTCTCGGAATTTAACCCGAAGAGGATATGCGACGATTGCACCAGGTGCTAGAAACGCTCATGGTACTTCCGGGACATGCCGTCGTCGCTGTACATGCCACGGATTGGGATCAGCTTTCCTCTGTCTTGTCCGGCACCTATGTTGCGACAGCGGTTGCAAAGTTGTTTTATCTAGCCTGAACAAGCGATGGCGATCATAACGTCCCAGACTCCTCCTGATTGAATGCTGGTCGGAAGCCGAGGTTTCTCGCCTTGCTCGACGATGAGGAGGTTCCCCAACTTTATCGCTACATTATAGACCGCGCTGGGCTTTCGTTGCCCAAATTTCATCTACTCTGGAAGACCACCGAGAAGGGGTGCCAGATCATAATATAGGTGATGAAGCACATCGTGGACTGGTTCAATACGGAGCCAAACGATATTACTGACCAGCAACACAGCGACAAACCGCTCCTACGAGAGGACCTCATTCCGCCGCTTGAAGAGATCGGAAGGAACATTCCGAGCACATTCCGCCGGAATGAAAATTTTCAGTCAAGGAGATGAGGATGATGTTGCAGCATGAGCAGGGCTATGTTCGATCGCCATAGAAATGCCAAGACTCGATCATGCCCAGAGCCACAGGGACATGTTCAAGCATCCATCAGCCAACGATATCGCTTAACAGTCTTCATTCACGAAGCGGATGACACTTCCATATCAATCACTGCATTGATCATGACACGCGTCATCTGCTGAGTTTCTTTCAGACCAACGTGGAACACGCGTCACTTGGAGGTATGAGCTCCAACACGTGCGCGCTATATACTATTTGATACCTTTACCAGGTCTTGGTCCACGATCTGCGGGATCCGCGGATCCCACCAGGGCGAATACCCAGGCTACTCACGGACGCGGATCTGAGGCATTCCGGCGATAGAGGTGAAACGAGATTTCCGTACGTCACCTTTGTTCTGCACGTTGCCTCATCCACGTTTTGTGTGGTTTGGCCGTTTCAGACCGAGTTACGGGATTGTATCGAAGGTCAGATCAACCTAGGGCAGCAAAAACCTTCGCTCGTGGTGATTTATCAGCCTCAATGCGCACATCTTCGGCTGCCTTTGCCAACGACGAAACATGCATTGATCGGTATGACTCTGGTTCGTTGTTGTAAATAGGCTAAGGGGAGATGATCTCTTTTTATTTATGTCAATTGTTGTCTCGATCCAAAATTCCCCACTGTCGTCAACTACTCGAGAGCTACTGGATAGCTTCTCCTCTTCCGTCAGTCTTTTACTTTCTTGTTCATTCCCATTCCTTGCCCCTCAGATCAGTGCTCTGACTCAGCTTTCCTTCAGTACCGCAATTCGTGTTTTCGATTATTTGCTTCAAAGTTTTCGCTCCTTCAGCACATATCCTACGTAAGAGTATCACGGAAAGATTTACCGGAATGGCGTGGGGCGTTCTGGACGATCCGCTTTTGGCATCGCCTCCCGGGACGGTGAACCTGACAAACGACACAAGCAGTGAGTTAGCTTACGCACCTTCATAGTGCTTACGAGAAATACTCTAATACAAAGAACTATGCAGGTGACGGTTTGGCTGGTAGGCATGACGTTAAGAAGCGGGGAAACATTGTTCTGCAACCGCAGCCGAGTGATAGTCCGAATGATCCTCTGAACTGGTGAGAGCGTAGCCAAGTCGGCTTATATTGCAATAACCCGAAGCGACGCTGATTTCCTCAGGTCTCAAGGTTGGAAAATCGCACACATTCTTGTCGTGGTCTTTGGGTCCGGCGTCACGAATGGGTATGCTATATCCCCTTTTGTGAGCCCCTGTGAAACTATTCTGATCGACCCTTGCCTTAGAGTTACCGCGATGATCACTCCGGGGCTTATTCCTCTTTCAGAAAAGTTTGGCGTCTCGGGCGATGTAGCCTCATCCTTCATGATTGGGGCCGTTGGCTTCTGGACGGCTCTGGGAAGCTTCTTCGTTGTGTCTGGGGCGAGTATTTGGGGAAGACGGCCATTCTACGTCTTGAGCATCGTCTTTTTGGCCATCTCCAATTACCTGGCTTACCTAGCTGAGGTGCGTGAAGTTCGGCTTCTCTCTTCTGCTAGTTGACACAGCCCTGGAAATCTGTGCCAATTCCTCGGTCGAAAATTCCTGACATGATTCCTCCAGACTTTCCCGGTCTTAGCTATCATGCGGACGATTACGGGCTTTGCTTCGGCACCTCTTCTTTCCCTTGCCACAGCGACGATATCAGATGTCTTCTTTGTCCACGAGCGCGGTATCGTCATTGCAGTTTGGACCGTCCTACTTAACTGTGGCGCTCAGTTGGGGTAGGTTATGAACCCCCGCCACCTAAAAAAACGGACTGACCTAAACGATATTCACAGCCAAGTGATTGCCGGATTTATCATCGACGCCATGGGTGTGTCAGCTGTTTTTGCATTTGCATCTCTTGTATATGTAATCCTCTTTCCCATGGCGTACTTTCTCGTTCTCGAATCATCTTATCCTCGGTTACCCAACACCACCTCCGCTGGGATTTCCAATGGTGGCCTTGAAAGAGCTACCGCATTGGAATTTGAGGATCTTAAGGAGATGGCAAAGGTCGAACCCAAGGAGCCGTATCGCCGCCAGCTTACACTATTTCGCGGACGCCTGAGCAACCTCTTTTTCTGGAAGGGTGTTTTGAAACCCCCTTGCCTCATTGTCCTCCCCACCATACTTTCCAGTACCATCCTCTTTAGCACTTATTTCGCTTTCCTTGTCGGCATCCCCATCCTGATGTCAGTCGTCTTTAGCACACCGCCATACAACCTCACACCTTCCCAAGTTGGGCTTACAAACCTCCCACTCGTCGCTACTTCTGTTATTGGTGGGCCTCTAAATGGATGGATTTCTGACGTCCTTGCCCGCTTCATGGCGAGACGAAACAGAACTAATCCGGGCACGTTTGAACCTGAGTTCCGTCTGGTGCTCTTGCTCGTCAGTGCGCCTGTAACTGCAGTCGGCCTTATCGGCCTCGGTATGAGCATCGATAATAATCTCCCTCTCGTCTGGCCCCTGTTGTGGATATCTGTGATCTCCTTTGGAGCCATGGGGGCCACACAGATTGCTCTGACTTATGTGGTGGACTGTTTCACGGATCAGTCCAGCCAAGCTTTCACAGTGGTCAACCTTATTGCAGCCACCGTCATTTTCGTGGGCTCGGGTAGCCTGATCTCATGGTTCGAGACGGCGGGGCCGCTCGTTGTGTTCGGCGTACTCGCAGCGTTTTCTGCGGTTGTAACGGTATTAACGATCCCCATCTACGTCTTTGGCAAGAGGATAAGGGGCATGGTTGCTCGAGCCGAATGGACTCACTCGCTTACTGGCTATCAGAAGGCAAAGGAGTAGTCTAATGGGATTATTACTACTTGAGAAACACGCGGGATGGAGGCTTGGGTACTGATCACAATGATAGGTCCTATCGAGATACACTGCTCTGGCGCATCATACCTCATGGACCAGGAAGCAGCGTTTCGGCTTGTTGACGCCGACATATCAGTACGGCTCTCGGATACCGTGTACAAGATGGAGGTGATGACGTTCTAAAGGAGGAAATCAGATTGCAAACGAGGAGGATGGACTGTCTGCACGCCTGGCTGATGTATAGGAAGGTCACACAGATAAGCTACGCTGACCAGCTGAATATCATTCCTTCGCATGAAGTTAGTGGAGACCAGAGCATCTGGGTAAGAGCAACGCCTGGCGCGTACTCGAATAGATACTACGAGCCATTTGTAAAGCTAGATATTAAACTAAGAGGAAAGAATAAAAAGAATAGGAACAAGCTTAACTTAGGTGCGCGAAAAGGGCAGCCGGAGGTGGATTTGGCGCGTTGAAAGAAAGGATTGACGGAAGTTGGAGAATGGGCACGCAAACTGAATGATAATGCTTAATTGCCCAGTCGCCCCGTGTCAAAATAGCACATTCAACGCTCGCAGCGTTTAGAAGAACAGTAGTAAGGGTGCACGTTACCCCGGCAGGTTCGAAAACTCAAATGAATACTAGGCGTACGCAGAGAGAACAAAGAGTGAAAGCATATCGTATCGACAGAGAACGTTGCGAACTAAAGAAATATCTGACAATGTCACATACTAGCGGACTCTTCCCTGCGTCAAGAAAGATGATTTGGGAATAGGTGGGACAACCAATTGAGAATTTTGTCCCTCAGAAGCAGTCGACTTTGGTAAAAGAGGTAGTTATCAGTCACAAAATACTCACATTGCGGTGCAAGGCTATTCGACTATGGATGGATTGGTTGAGACAGCTTGAGGGACGATGGATCATCTTTTCTTTTGGTCTAGGAGGGAAGAAAGCTAGCTATTTATGCCTAGGGATCTGACTGACCCTGATGCCCTTGATCTGATGATGCCGATGATATCCGTAGATCTAGGTTGTTGAGGTTAATCTAGGTTGTTTGAGGGCATCTAGGTTGACGGTACGGATCAGAGTCTCTATCTAGGTTCAAAGGAAACCACGGTACGGGTCCGGCCCTATGCAAAGCTGACTTTTCCCTATCAGGTTGTCTGACAAAGACGTTGTACTCCGGCTTCCACATTATGTCCATTCCACTCCTTCAATAATTATCTCGTAGTATCCCAGTGCGACGTCCATATATCCATTTTCAACCTGATGAGCAATAAACAACCAATTTCAACTTTCAAGTCCATCTGGTTAGGCATACCTAGTTCAGCTTGGCTTCCAAGGTTCTCATGCCATTACCTGGTGGGCTTCATTATCGTGTTTCACCAAGGAATCACTTGGTACTCAACGCTACCCAGGTTTGCACATTGCAATAGAGCGTCTTAGATATTGTTGTATCAATAAGCTAGCGCGGCAAAAGAAGAGCTGGATGCCTACGGCTGCACGGGTGTGATGTCTCGTCCCTTCAAGATATTATCCGACAGAGGCCCACATTGCAATCATACTAGTGTTGTAATATGTGTAAAACTTCTGGGTAAGAAAGCCTGTTGCTCCGAAATAGCCCATCTCCATTGACAATTTTCCCCGATAACCTTCTATCAAGTCAAGTGGCAACACGCCTAAACCAGATCAAGGCCACAACATTGCATCCAACCCCAAAGAGGCTTATACCAGCAACAGCAAGGGCACCCCTTACCATGAAACCTTTGAAGGACACTGAATCGCCCACTCCAAGAACACCACCCAATGCCTTATGATCACGGCGAACCGGAATATCGAAGATAACCAGTACGGGGAACAATGAGTAACCAAGTAGAACCAACATCACGATCCAATATCCCAGTTTCGGAGCTCCTAGAGGGGCATACTTTTCGTACAAGATGCTCAAAAAAATGAAGATAAAGCAAGCCGACGGGTATTCAACGCAAAGGACAAAGGAGTAAGCCTGGAACAAAATTGGCGCGCTGATGCGCCCTTCCCGAAGAACGGCAAATATGAGGAGCATCAGCGTTACCATAACAACTTGAAGACCCAAGAGAACAATAGCTGGAGCAATCCATGGACATGTCGTAACATCGTAATAGTTGCGATTGATCGAATGAGCAAGCCGGTAACGGAAGTCAAACATTTCGTCTGATACAGAAGCCGGGTTCATTGGTTCATCTTCTAAATCCACGGAATGGATATGTGCGTCCATGGGATAGCAATCCTGTAGCTCATAGAAGGTCGTTCGGTGTGGCAGTGGTAGTTCTGGGTCGTGTTCAAAGAAAAGTTGGAATATAGTAACGAGTGGCCCAAGAAGAAGAAAGATCGGAAGAATCTGACCGAAAGACCAGTCGTTTTCCTCAACCTCGGCTGAAGATCTTGCCTGGAGCAGCTTAATTGTGCCCCAGATCCCAGAGACAAGCAGCCAGTAGACCTGTAGAGATAGTTGAGTAACAATAATTAGATAATTGAAAAAAAAAAATACACTACGGAAAGCAGGGGAACTAACGTCAGATAGAGTGGAGGAAAGAATATCCGAGTAAAGTCTAACGAGGCAAAGATTTGCCACCTGTATGTGCAGAATAAATTGCCGGAGTGCTATATTTAGGCCTGAAGCCTGGTGACAACCATGAGATAGACAGCTCATAAGTTGCTTCCATAAATCACTGCATTTCCTCCGGAAAGTTGTGACAGCACCGGAGAGGGATCTTTGGAGCTTTATGATTCTGCTTGTTAGACTTAGAACGGCCAACACCATCGACGTGATTACAGAGAGAAATTGCTGTGAACTCCCAACTGACTGAGTAGTTGCCTCTCGCTGCCACTTGAGGGCTCGCTTCACGTCATAAAAGCACACAGCATCCGTACCGGGAGTGCTTGAAAACCCATCCGTCTGCGCCCAATCAAAAAAGACTGTTGGACCCATAGCCACGAGTAGCATGATGGTTAAAGTTATCATGAGGAAAAGTCGGACCCATTTCTCGACTGGGTGAAGGAAGAGGTAGCGGCGGAGGACCGTGAGACCAGCGATGTGGGTAAGATTGGAAAACCATGCGACGTGTCCTATCACCAAGAAGTGGTAGGCCGAGATCCCTTTGCACAAATTTGCATAGGCGCTGATAAGGATTCCGAGTCCCGTTAGAATCTGGATGTCACACATGGCCACGATTGACTAAAGAGCGTGTCAGTACTGGTGCAGCATAACATTGCCCTCAACCAACTTTAATAAAAATATCATTCCATCTTGCTTGTTGAAAGGTCGAGGAGCGAGGAAGGAATAAACAACAACCAGTTATCCGTGTTATGAATTTCTTCGATATCACGTCAATTGGATTTGCAGTCCTTGGGTGACTATCGCTGGAATCCACGAGAGGGTTCTCCTGGGGGTCGAATGCGACAAGATAGTGAAGTATGACGAGACCGATGACAAACCATGCTGTGCCCAAAAATCCCGCGATGACCTGTTTTCTCAATTAACGGTGATCTATTCGAAAGGGAGAGACACATTGCGACAAATTGGTACAGCCCTATTGCGCCATCTACGAAGCAAATGAACTACTACACTCACCCCAGGACCAGCCACATCTCCGTAAGGCTGGAGTTCGTTGTATTTAGAACTCAGGTTACAGCAGGAAAACATGAGCGGATTCCGAAGAGCCTGCTTGGTAGTGCAATGAATTTGGGTCGAAAGTCGGCGTGAATGATGCGACGTGGATGACCCAACGAGGGTCTTTCACGAAGGCATTTAATACCACAGCAGGCGGTGTCAAGAGGCATAACGCACAAGTGGAAGGAACTGCTTCGCAGTTCGCAAAGTCTTCTCCTTTTAGCTCTTATGTCGGCAGATGGCCGAAGCCCAATAAGAAAGCAAACGACTGGATCACGATCCCACGGCCGACACCTTTGTAAGACTTCGACGGGCCGTGGTGGAAAGCTCCTTCAACGTCAGTGGCCCAGCCGTGCTCGGCAATAAGTCCTAGTCATGTGCATTGGGTGTTTGCGGAGCACCTCATCGCTCTACTACGCAGTATTTGGTGATTTCTGCGTAATGTGCCACAACCCTTCCTTGTACACATCACGAGCCAGGTCAGAAGTTCACTTTGGTTGGGGGATGTTTGTCACCAGTGCACAATTTCCTTGGATCCGGCGTTCTTTTGTGCACACATTCATATGCACAGATAATTGCTGTACTATAATGACTGACACTGAATACTTGCACGACCGCCGGCTGTAGCCTCTAACTGCCGGGACTTCATACCGGCCTCCATTTCGCCGCCCTAGCGAGCTTGTGATGCTATCACCATGCGCATCTTTGGCTTCTTTATACTTGATATCAAATAGTAATCAATACCGAGATATGTGCAAAAATTGATACTCAATTTGCGTGCGTAGACGTTGATGTGCATCGCGTGACAATGCACAATTTGACATGCCTGTAGACGTACTATTGAGTAACCATTCGCCGTCGCCGTCGCCGACGCCGTTGCAACTCTGCCTGTTTGACAAGTATACAGTACCAGCACCAAATACTTTTCTTCATTTCTTTTAAAATTTCTGGGGTTGCCATCCAAGTACCTGTTGTCTCCCCCAGTCTTCGGCCGCGGTGGTGGGAGCTGCTTCTACTGTGACCTGTGTCTGCTTCAGGATGTACTTCTGGCTGTCGCCATCGTCGTCTACGCTCCCGTGCGATCTGGCCTTCTTGTGGTAGCCAGTTTCGGCCGGTGCCGAGGGATCGAACGTGTCCATCTTGACGGTGTCTCCAAACCGATTTCGAGAGTTGCTGTGGCCGTGATTGTGTGTAGATGCGCCAGACTTGAGCTGGGCAGAAGGATTTCCGGAGTTAGCACCGCTGGCATAAGTGCTGCCGCCGAAGATAGGCAGGCTGAGTAGAGGTCGTAGGGCTGGCATAGACCCAGCGATGATTCCGATGCCTTCTTCGATGATGGACCACAGGCCAATCGCTCCCGTGCTGTACATGAATTCGTTCGGATCGTTGTACAATGTAAGGTATCGCAGTCGGACGATGGTCGCACAGCTCGCACTAGAAAGTGTCAGTTGTATGATGAGAATGGATGTTAGAGGGTTGTTGCTAGCTACTCACAAAGCAGCCAAACCAAGCATGATGGTCACCGAGAATTTGACCCGAGATTTCATCTGGATTCTCCAAAGCAAAACTCCCGGGAGGATGGCGAGAGTCCAGTCGGTCACGATAGAAACGGCCGAGAAAAAGAAGCTGACGCTGCTGTTCAGCTCCAGGTTGCAAACACCATTCGCCTCACCCCAGAGTGTCATGATCGGATGGCAGATGTTTGCGATGACGATGATAAAAATGACAGCCGCAAGGGCCATCAGGACCATCATACCCCAAATAGTCCACACGAATCGGCGGCGGGCGTCGGCTATCCGGAGAAGTGTCACGCAAATACTGCATTTGATGGGGACTGTGCAAGCAGCGTAGAAGAACTCGGCGATGAAAAAGAGCTTGTCATGCATGGTTAGCTTTGCGGCACGGTCAACTCTAGGAAATGGGGAATTACCTTGGTTCCTTTCTGGATGGTAGGCCTATCAAGCACTTTTGAATGCTGTCCCGCACCGTAAAAGCAGCATACAATGACCAGAGCCGCTGTCACCGAGTAGAGAATCTGCCACACCTTTGTGTCAGTTGTTGGCTCGTTACGTCGATAGGAAGTCGGTTGCACATACAAGACCTGCGGACATAAGCCAGTCATCCACGCCGAGATTCTTCTTCCATTTCCGCACTCCCAGGCGTGCAACGAGGGCCACCCAGGAGAACGAGAGCATTATTATGGTGACATAGAGAAGGGGTACACCCTCAGCGGCCACCGGGGCCATTCTGAGAACAACTGCGGGTGGCGTTATTCCAGAACGTTGAAGTTTGGAATAGATCGGACTGTTGGTTGAGAGGAAGGACGCACATTTACCACACGGTCGGGACGGAAGGAAGCTATAAACGGTTACCGACCGAGTGGTGGGTTTATGGGGGACAATTCCTGCTATGAACGCGTCCCTGGAAACCCGTAAACTGAAAGATCTGCATCTTGTGCGTAGCTGGCAATTTCAAACCCTCGGTTGGCGTTTCAAAGAGGATCGATCTCTGCAAGGGTGAACCAAGGCTTTCTTGTACGTACATGATCTTGCTTTTTTTCTCCTTTGCTCCGAATTACCGGTATCCTGGTTCCGTACCCCCACTCGACCAAACCCGGTTTTATCCACAACGTTATGCTTCTGGAATCCCGAGCGTTGAGGGACACTAGAGAGAAAGGGGGAGACAAGAAGGCGTTCAAGACGGTATAGTCTGTGACGCAAGTTGGAACCCTCCTCCCATTAACCATTGCTCTAAAGTGACGCCAGTGGAGAGAACGTTTGTTGACCGTTACAGCATCGGCCAACTGATCGGCGAACGGGGCATCGTTCGTTACGAACCAGGGATATCCTTCCATACATACTCCGTAGCACAATTCAATGAACGTTGTGTGCCGTACTTCCTGGTCTAGTGGGCCGCTGGAAGCGCACTGCCGATGGTGCATCGCCGATGGGGCCACATAGCTGTCAAGACCGCGTGGCAGGGCTCTAGAGAAGAAGGGGCCAGGGAGAAGGGAAGCTCATATCATATCGTACGGACTGAAATCCCAACCAAACGGTCGTTCATGCAGACCACAAGGGAGCTGCGAGAATTCGCCATAATGAATATCTATTACTACATGCGTGTGCCATCACATGATGCTACCAAGAACTCCTTGGGACGCTTTCCAGTTTCCTGGTACGAGTCTGCCGACCTTGCCGACACGACGCCGACCCTTGCTGTCTGTTGCCCATCATTGCTAGACATGGATACATAGTTCCCCGCGTAAGTGTCAACTCCGCTCCGGGTGCAACCATCTAGTGCACATGAGAAACCCTAGCTTGGAAATTAAGGAGAAAAGAACCAACGGCGAGGAGCAGATGTGTTTAGTTCAATATGAACTTTATTATTTATTCAGCGACACCAACATTTTCTCGCAGCTCATTGGTATTGTTGTTTCAACCCCATCACATCACCCCATTATATCCCTAAGAAACCATGGCCGCATTCGTCATTGAAGACAAGGACCTAGCCGGCCTCAGGGGCAAGGTTGTCATCGTTACCGGTATGTGCGATTGATTACGCCCTGCCAAGTCCTGCCGGCACATCCAAGGACTTGGGAACGCATGCTAACCATCGGCGTTTGTGTAGGAGGCTCATCTGGCATCGGTCTTGCCACTGTCGCCACGCTCCTCTCGCAGGGAGCCTCTGTTGTCAATGCCGACCTTCAGGCCCCCGCTCAGCAGCCCGAGGGCGCTTACACATTCGTGCAAGCCAATGTAGCCATTTGGGCCGACCTGGTGGTGCTGTTCAAGACCACCAAAGAGATCTACGGCCGCGTCGATCACGTCTTTGCTAATGCCGGTGTCGGACCTCGCACCGACTATCTATCTACCGAAGTAGATGAGAACGGAGATCTCAAGGAGCCCTCACACCAGCTTTTGGATGTCAGCCTCAAGGGTGTTATTAACACGGCAACCCTCGCCATTCACTACATGCGAGACCAGCCTGAAGGTGGAAGCATTGTAATCAACGGCTCATCGACTGGCTTGCAACGCCTCCGCGCTGTGGACTATGGTGAGTTCAGAAATACTGCCCTCTCTTCGGGGTGAGCTTCCGATAACTAATACCTCTCAGCCACGGCCAAACACGCCGTGCTTGGCTTTGGTCGAGGTCTCGTTCCGCTCCTCGACGCCGCGAAGCTGCCCATTCGAGTCAACACCCTGGCTCCCACCTGGACGGATAGCAGCGTGCTCCCCAACCTCAAGGCCATGATGGAAAGCATCGGCATTGTGGTGCAGCCTGCCTCAGCCGTGGCCCGCGCCGCAGCTGTACTGATGGCCGACACATCTCGAAACGGACACGTGATCCACGTGCAAGACGGCAAGTACCAGGAGATTGACGAAGCTGTGCTTCTCCCGGCATTCGTGTCTATCAAGGGTCCAGACTTCCCTAGCGAGGATGACGTCCTCCGGCGCCTGACAGAGGCCAGGTTGGCTGCTGAGGCTGAGGCTGCCAAGGCTGAAGCGTAGGGGTAGCTGATAACTAGATACCACCATGAATTTACGCATTGGACTCAAAGGAGCATTCCACGACGAGAACCGCCTGATCTATCTCAAAGAGATACTACGTCGCAACTTACGTGTGTGTTTGGTCTAGACTTCAGCGGGCGTTAGCGTATGTCGATCGCCATGGATTAGTGTAACCGAAAGCGGACGCAAGGAAGCAAGGGTTGACACAGACCGCTTAGGCCAGAATAACAGGCTCAAGTCAGACCATTCCAGCGGTGTTTACTCCGTACTGGCCAGTAACGCCGTTGAGTGGTTTTGCTGAGGGTCTTCTTCCTGTTTCATGTGTATCCCAGCGTAGGTTTCCTCTTCGGACTCGGAGAGGCCTACGATAGGGTGAACCACTTCCAATGTTTGGACTAATGAACTCATGTAGACCCCTGCTGTGCCCGACTAAAGAGTTACGACTGCCTTGACTTTCCCTGTCCCCTAACTACAAGGTTGCTAGTGTCCTGCGGGATTTCTTCCAGGATACTACTATCCGACTAGTGTTATTTACTAACGGCCCGCTGATTGTAAACGCCGACCATGCTTGGGTCTTGAGATAGACAGGCCTTGTCTAGTTTGGGGCTGTCGGTGTAGGGAAGTAGTCCCAGGGCGGCAGCCTTGTTCACTGGCTTGCTCGATTGACTTCGAAAGCGAGCGATCATTTTTACTCCCATGCAAACTCTCAAGAACCAGGCTATGCCAACCGAGATGCAAGGCTACATACCAACTCGGCGCGGAAGACAGCTTGTCAAATCTTGATCCTGGCCCTGAGCCTTCAACGCTCACAGGCCCCTAAGGTTCCCGACCCACAGCGCCCCCTTACTACTCTGGTCCACTAAAGCTTAGCACCATCCTCAGAATCCTAGTTGCCTGGGCTAGTTAACGGGCCGTTCAAGGACACCCTGCTCTCAGCGGCCCGCATCACTACGGACAATTCTACGTACTTTATGCCGCTAAGTCGTTCCTTTTTGTTTCATCCATCTATATCCGTCAATTTGACTTTCAAACTATACCTACACAGGTCAGATCTTCGGTCACTATTCTGCGTAGTCAAGAGCCTCTTCTATTATTATCTACAGTACCAGAGCTGTAAGCACACACAATTCCGTAGCATGATACTGAATACATGGGATGGGAGGGAGTATCAAAATAGGCAGGGCTTTGATGGTGTAAAATTCTAAGCCTATTCCTCAGAAAGCGTTTCCATAGTCTCAGACTTATTCCGGATGAAGTATACGGGGTGAGTGGCCAGGATCCTCCAACCCACTAACACGCTACAACCTCTTTCTTGGACGCCGCTGTTTGTTCGCTGAATTTGACTAGCTGGTTACCAAATGCTTTGTTGCTTGCTGCGTTTACATAGGCTCGAACGGCGCAGGTACCTCAGTACATGATGGGAACCAATGCCGGGGAAGATTACTGGAGAAGATGGCCAGTATTTACTCAATCATAAATTTCTGATGAACTCCACGACGTCGAGATAACTTCCATATTTCTCCAATACATATGTTCGTTTTCACCTATCCCACCACGCGGTAGTCCTTCTATCAGTACTTCTGGTGCTTTGAGCGAGTTCGTGGAGTCTCTTTTCCCTTGTAAACAGGTATTATAATAAGGTTGCAGCAGCATTCCGCTTTGAGCCAAGGTGAGGCCCAGCGCCAAAATGTATTTCTCCCATTCTTCAGCAAATGTACATAATTTGCTACGTGCGGTAAGGGCGCGGGCAGGTTCAGCTTAGTGGTGCTAGAGGAAAAGAAAATGTGGACAACCTAATTAATCTAAATAGTGCATCTTCTAGGACTATGTTTAGTCATAAGTGTGTGCGCCTATAGTTTGCGCCTGCCATATGCCCTTGATCAATCTGAGGAGCTTGAGTAAATCTCAGATGAGCGTGTATATAAATTTGCAGACAAACTAGAATCTGCCTCCTTCTCTTTCTCCAAGTATCTAGCCAAGAAAACCAGTAGACTACCATAGTTACGGTCTGATCTCTTCGTAAAATAACTTCCGACAAAAAAAGCACTGGCAAATATCTCTGGTCTGTGCCATGATAATGAATTAATGTTCTCCTCTTTAACTGGTCCTTCTTCCACCCCTTTTCATCCGCATTACCCGGCGACGAGTCTGCCCAGCGACCCTTCCAGCCTCGCTTCAGTACTATCAGAAAGAGAGCCCGCTCTCCTTTTTTTAGTGAGTAGTTGGGTTCAGGAACAACCTAAGATTGGGGCCAAGCAGCAATGATAGGCCGCGCAAACACCAATAGTCACTGTTGACTATTGTCAATGTTAGCAACTACGGCAACTATGATGACTTCTCAGTGTGGCAGTGGTGATGCCATTCGGTTTGGAGAAAGCCACGGCTCTAATATCACCAATAGCCCGTACGGTGGGGAAATTTAGCAATCTCTCACCGCAACCCCCAGCCAAAACTGTGTAGAGGATGGCAAAGAAGGCTGGCATGTCGTCGCAGCCGGCTCAGCCCTTTTATTTGTCTATCTGGGCCTGGTGTATTCCCATGGCATTTTTCAGCTCCATTTTGCTAAGGCACGCCTCACTAGTGTCTCGGCTTAACCTTCGTGGAATCGGTCGCGGCCCGCCTCATCTCCTCCTAGCGACATAGCTGTCGCGCGTATCATCAGGCAGATTAGCCACAGAAAGACTTCGTTCATCGAAGTTTTTACTCAACCTTCTTTGAAGAACTTACAGCAGGTTGGTGGACCAAGTCCATACCAACAATATCCGTTACGCAGAGAGCTTTGTATAATGTCAGAACAGCCTTGCTCTGAGGATTCTGCCGTCTGGCTACCCTCCTGTATCGCACCTGAGAACCTACATGCGACTTGGTAAGAGGGTAGGGCGCTGTGCGACCCAAGAATTGATAAAACGGACCCGGGCGAATAATTTACCGCGAGGCTTAGTTTTTTAAGGCTGCCCGCGATATTGCAGCCTGACTGCCAATTCTGGGCCATGCGGCTTTTCTTTATCGTTATTCTACCCAACACCCGAGACCGAGACCTACAGCTATGCCCGCGATATCATCTCTAGTGCGTCGACCGAAAGACGAGAATCGCATCGATGACGATACTGCTGTTCTTGATAGAACTGAGGAACTTGAATTCCCTGACGTACCGGAGATCTTTTTTATGCTTGCGTTGGCCGAGAGATTCGACGTCGATCATCAAAACCTTGACTATATAAAGGGACAGTATGCGTTCCGCAAAAAGACCCCTTCCTTGGACGATATACATAACAGAGGGCCGCTCTTATTCAACCTTCAAAAGGAATACAGCCTCGGGGGTGGGATTTCTAGCACCGTGGTCCTGCTACCCATGCCCGGCAAAACTGACAAAGAATCCCCAAATGGTATGTGGGTGGTGATACGACTTCCTATTGAATACTCGGTGACTAATAGAATAAATCGGAGCAGGAACCTGGATCGCTCTCAAACGGTACACGATCGAAACTGGCGCAGGGACTTCCCACAATGTCGCGACTAAGAAGGTGTACCAATGGCTATCACGAGAGATGAAGGCGCTATGCCATCCCAACCTCCGTAGCCATGAAAACATTTGCAAGTTGAAGTGTGTTGTGTGGGAGGATACGACTATTATGCCTGCTCTGGGCCTGGAGATTGCTTACTTTGGTACAATTTTGGCCTCTACTGTTACCTTCCACGTGTACGGACTAGTGGAAATGCCAGGAACACTCGACGACTGTTTACAGGATGTGCGATCCTACTCCTCCAGCACAAGAAAGTCTTACCTTAGCCTCGACATTGTCTTGGGGCTATCAGCCATTCACTCAGCTAACCTCGTGCACGGAGACTTGAAGCCGACAAACATCCTGGTCTCCCGCCATCCCACCAGAGGGGTTGTAGCCATGATTTCAGATCTTACTGGTGTCGCACCAGCGTCAACGTACGGCCAGAGTCAATTTGCAGTCGGGACATCCGCCTGGCAACCGCCCGAGGCCAGTCTCGGCGAATCTGACGTCGACTGGCAGCTCGCGGATGTCTACTCATTGGGCATGGTGATCGCTACCATGTGCTCCGTCGATGGATTCATACCTTCTGGTGGCAGCTTTCTCGATACCAGTATAGTTTTCGAGCTCGAACCGTACCAAAAGGTCAAACCCCTTGAACGTTTCAAGTTGATACCGGACGAGAGAGAAGGCAGCATGATACAGATGGCGTGCCGGGCCGTATCTCTGATTGGACCCGATCAGCTACCTTTGAGGGACATCATCGACTCGACCCTTTCGTCTCGACCAGAAAGAAGGATGACACTAGCTGAGGTAGTAGATCGGTTCTTCGTTCCGTGGGCCCAGGCTTTTCGCAGGGACATGTCGTAAGCAGATGGCCTGAAATGACGCTGATCAGCTCCCATAACTCACGAACGGCACAGATTCGATCATGACACCGACTCTTCTTACGGGAAAGACGAACCTATGGAATATATTTTGGTGAGTGACGAAGGCTCTTCAAGTCTTTTCTGAGGGGTGGTTCTGACAATGTGCGAGACGATGTCCACTTCTTTTCTGAAACGATCAACACAGTTCCAAGCCAACTTTTTTCAAGAACTACTGAAAGTCGGTACGGAGGGCGTGAAATTCTTCAAATTTGGGGGTCAACCCGAGCTTGAAGAGAAGGAATATTCTACCGAAGACGAACTGCGCAGGCATGTGCTACTCCGTGATGATGTCGCTGGCAAGCAACTTGTACCCTCTCACGCTCGAAACGCATGGCTCTTCCTTACATTCTCTATATCTTTTGCCTATTTATGGGGCGTGGGAACTGGGATTGATGGACAAAAAGGGCTCCTCTGGCTCTCAATCGCTGCGCTTATAGGCGATGGGGTAGTCCAGAGCATTTTCTGCATGTTGGAGCACACAGTGGAGAGTCAAGTGGCACTACAAGTCCCACGGAAGCTGTGGTGCTCTCTCTCTATGCTCAGGGAGTACGAACTAGCTGGCGAGTATCTAAGAGACACGCACCCCTCTCTCTACAAGATGGTCGACCACGCTTCCAGGCGGCATAGTTGGAGAACGCTCAACCGAGAGTGTGTGTCAGCTTTAATTGGACTGACTCAAAATAACGACCTCATTGTCGGCAAAGCAATGGACCCTCTCAGAGTTTACGGGGATGCTCAGAAAACCGCCCTGCACATATGTGCCGCTGCTGGGGACAAGACGTCAGTGGCTTACCTGCTACTAGAGGCAAACGCCGATGTTAATGCCACAACGATTCAAAATGAAACACCAATCTTCTACGCTGTACGTGGTCGGCAGCTGGAGATTGCAAAGTACCTTTACAAACACGGTGCTGAAACCAACCACATCAACACTGATGGATGCACAATTTTGCATCTTCTCTCATCAATGGACGACGAGGAAGCTGCAGGGATCGCGCCTCTGATGATAAGCCGCGGAGCGAGACTCGATTGTGCTGCGCAGGAACAGCCGCGTGCCAATGCCAAGATTTTATTTCCCACGATCGCACTAGGACTTCCACTGTTTTGGGCTGCCATCAAATGCCGCCCTCTTCTTTTCGCGACGCTTCTGAACGCGCATACGAGCCCTGGTCAGCAACTCAGCGTCGGGGACTACTACGCGCTGATTCTCGTCTTGTCAGCATGTCATCATCACGACATGCTTGTGTTAGCAGTCAAGTCTGAGCCAATCATCGTTGGCGGATCCCATCGTCTCATCGAGACGCAAACTTTTCGTCAAGCTTGTTCTTGGTTTGGGGAGTCTGTGTTGGAAGACATTCGGAATAACTTACTACAAATACTCGAATTTCCTAAACTTGGTCCTCACGGATGCTCGTACGCACTTCTTATGAGTCTAGATCGAAGTCTTGCCATCGAATTTGTGCGCCGTCGTTGTCACAAAAAAGCTTTCCGTGAAGCCAAGATAGCGACGGTCAAGTTTCTTCTTGCTCTTGGGGCGGATCCAACATCATATCTTGAGTCCAGAAGGCCTCATCATAATGCCTTATACACTTCAATAGAAGGGCAAGACACTGAAGCTTTTCAAATTCTCATCAACCATATCAAGACGGATAGCTTAAACGCCGTTATGAGCAACACGAACTTGTTCATTGGTTACACGGCTCTTCAGCAAGCGATTGGGTTTGAAGCTCGAGGTATCTTTTTTCTGTTGCTCAAGATATGTCCGAGCTTGATAAACGTACCGGATAACGTGGGCTGTACACCTCTTCATCGGGCGACATTACATGCATGCCCCTCATACACCCAGGAGTTGCTCAGACACGGTGCCTGCCCATATATAATGGCTGATAACGACCTGTGTCCCTTCGTCATGTCACTCATCAATGGTCGAGACACAGAAGCAGCAGAGGCAAATGCAGATCTTATATACAAGCATGCTGCCAACAAGGAGGAAATCCTAGGCCTACGTACAGGACGCAATGTGTTTGGCAGGCTACTCTACAAGGGCGGCTTAAGGGTGGACAGAATCCGAAACTTTATGGCGAAATACAACCCCGGGTACTACACAAATGTTGATGCCAATGAGTCTGCTTTCTCACTCCTACTCGGGAGTCACCATTTACCAAGTGACCGGGCCGCCGACTCCCGAAGAACATCAGTTCTTGGACTCCTCCTGGAAAGGTTTCCCGACAAGATCAACGTGGCAGATAGCATAGTGGAGAACACATACTTTTCTCCGCTACACATGGCCGCCATATTTGGGATTCTTTCAGCTGTGGAGTTACTGGTAGAGAAAGGGGCGTATCTTGACATAGAAACGAAGTCAACTGATAAAGGGCATTGGCCTTGCTATTCACCGGGAGGATTATGTTCCAGACTGGATTTCGGAAGGTGGTCAAAGGGAAGTTGGGCTCTTTAGGAGTAATTTGAAGAAGATTGTTGCCCTGCTCGTCAAAGCGGGTTCTCAGACACCTGACCATGGAGCGGATCAGGTCACATGTGGCAGGTTTCAGGTCGCCGTCAATCCGGAGTTACGTGGCATCCTAAACTTTCACCGACAAGATAGTGGTAAGAAACCAGAACTGGTGACAAAGGTTTGGGCTCTTAGCTGACAAATACTTTCTTGAAGGCGAATTATCAAGTCAACGAAAGAATGACGACAAATGGCCGGCAAGAATGCCCTGGGAAGGGGAGGGCATCTCGCCACAAAGTCCCAACGGTGAGGAATACCTCCAATGGAATGGCCTCTCTGCGATCAGGCCTCTCGTAAAGTTGAAGGTCGGTATGCATGTGACACATGGCCTAGATACGGGGGTACAGGTGGAATATTTTGCCAAACCCCGTCCGCCTCAGGGTTATATGGATGATTTGGAGTATGAGGTGCAGAAGATGAGAAAAGCTTGGAGGGATACCTTGTAAGTTTAACTCATAGTTGAAAACAGGCCGTTGATTGCATTTTATCCGATGGTAGATGAAAACTCCACACTACATAGTCACGTCATCAACTTGCCAACTATATCTTGCTAAGCCTTACATGAAGTCAATGGTTGAATAACCGAAAGAGAAAATTGTTTACTGAGAATTCTCGCTTCCTCACGCGAGTCGCCCCTTTGTACTCCCAGAGACCCATTTAAGCAGCACTTGACTACATCAACGTAGGCCGTGCCCACCATACCCGCCAAGTCCCGTCCAAACTTTCCGTTTAGAGATGTGACAATTTCGTTTGACACTTGCTGCATGGTCATGTTCTGGAAGCTCTTTTCAAACATGGGCCTCCAGTAAGCCACTTCAAGAAGCACAATACCCAAGCTGTATATCTCCTTGATCGTGGTCCACCCATTCATCACGTCTGGATGGTAGTACAGATCAAGGCTCGGATCGCCAACTGGTCGCGTCTCTATAGAAGCATCTGCCGCCGGGCGGCCGTACTGGAAGCCGGAGATGTAGGGCTTAGTAATGTCCTCGTCGTAACCAAACAGGATGTTGTCGCTGCGGAATGACTTGTGCAACCAGTTGGCTACGTGGAATAGCGACATGGCGGACGCCAGTTTGCGTGCTAGGTGGAATCTGTCGCCTAGAGCCGGCCGAGTGTGGTTCTTTGCATCTTGTTTGATCAATTCCAGGAGATTTCGAGGCGGATTTGGGTTGCTGGGACGCGTTGGGATGCTGTAGACGAGCCCGATTCGGCGGAGGCCCTGTTTGCGATGCTCGAAGTCTTTGTCGTCGAACAGCCCGAGGAATGTGAGACGATGAAACTCATGGGCGTTTTTGGTAGATAGGAGAGCACCAAGGACCTGGATCCGTGCCACAATGTCCTTCGCAAAGGCATTGCCTGCGTCGATTCTTTTCCACTCCACCAACACCCGCTCCAGGGGCTTCCCACCAACCTCGTAAGAGCCAGTGTAGCGGCCGCTCACCGCATCTGGAGGAGATAACACGTCGAGCTCGGATTTGTCGATCTGTTTTACCTGCTGCTTCACCGTGCTCATGTCCTGTTCCTGGATCGCCTTGATTTGCCTGCCCAGCGCGATGAGCTCCTGAGCTGTTCCGTCCAGGCCATGCACGGATGCTAGGGAGAGACGTTCGTCTAGCTCAGTCATAATTGCCTTGACAATGCGACTCTCCTCCGAAACGGACGGTGCGAGACTTTGTAGAATATTGTTTTGGGTGTGGAGGCGATCCACCAAGTCCTTCAACTCCGCCTTCTCTCTCGTCACCCAGCTCCAACGATGCCTGACTTTCATTTTCGTGCGCTCCGCCCGCAATTGGGCAATCCAAGCACTCTGAAGACTGAACACCGGATTCTTTGGTGTGTCTGGGAGTGGGGGTAGCTGATATTTGTCATTGAAGTGCTTGAGGACTTTCTCCTGAATGTTCAGGATCTCGGCCATGATTTTCGCGACGGCGCTTAAGAGATATGGATCCTTATCCTTCAAAAGACATGCACTTGCATCATCGAGCTTGACACCCTCGCCCCAGATTTTGAATCGGATACTTTCGACGTTATACGCAGTCGCCACGGAGTCTATCTCCGTGTCGGAGGCGAACATGTCGACGAGTAGATTGTAGCCATCCACTACGCCTTTGAAGCCCCCAAGCACCCCGGCGATGGTGCCGAAAATCTCGAAGCCAGACATGGCTCTGCCGTGATAGGGAGCACTATGCTGGAAGAAATGAATTTACAAATGGGGCAAGGGCATTATTCGGATTTTGACCCTGGCTGTTTCTTTGAAAAAATTGAATCATTATGAGGACGAGGCTGGCTTTGATGGGTGCCTGATCTAAATATTACAGCCTTAGGCAGACTTGATTACGCAAACCACGCTACATGTGGTCTGCAAAGATTCGCTCGCGAACCCCGCATCGACGCCTCTTCTCAAGCCTCATTGCTACTTCGGCCCTAGGCTCGATACGCTCATGGGTTTGATACCACCGTGATCCTGTCGCGTCACACACGGTCTGCGCGGACTTCGCTATAGTCTCGAAAGAAAGCGAAAACAAGACTGTTCCCTTCGGATCTATTCTGGCTGTTGTAGTCGCAATATTGTTGACCATTCTTCATTCGTAACGATGGCATCTCTATTTGGCAAGTCGTGACTGGAATAGGCTGGACGGAATTGGATTCAAAACAGCGAATCAATTAATGTTGTAGACACAGCCATAAAGTGACTCTCCTCATGAAGATCATCTATCGTATGAATATTTCAAAGGATTCTCTAAGTTTAGTCACCACACTGATCAACAGAGTCCCAAATCTAACAACAAATTCGTGCAAGGTTGAATTTTAAGTCTAAATCCTTATGAATAACAATAATATTTTTGTTAACTCTATATAGACATGACATCCCAAACTCTCAAAAAGTATGCTAACTAATTAGGAAGATAATATATTGTTTTCATCGAGCGTCTAAAGTATAGGGCAAGGTGATTTCCAAAATGCCAAAGTATAGGGTAGGTCACCTTGCGCGGTTAACGCTGAAGGAACACCACTGCTCGCAATTGTCCTTTTCCTCTTAACTCCCCTGGATTCCATTGCCTAACATTGGAGCAATACGGGTTTTCAAGCCCTCTCGTTCGCATGCGATTGAGGTCGCAACATGCCTGCTGCCTTAATCAGCCAGCCTTTTATATCGGGACGGTAAAAGACCTATATGTGAGAGTCGCCTGGGCTACAGTCGGAGTTGTTTATATGTGCGACATATTTATGTACAGGAGTCAGAAAATGGAGGCAAATGGGTTGCAGATGAGACTTGACGGGATCCCGTATTTTCTAGCGCCTGTGGTCGTATGTGTCGGATTGGAAGCAAGACAACTCGTATCGGCGGACGGAGTCCAGCATTAGAACTACACTTCGAAGTCACATATCACAGCACGAAGGAGAACACAGACAACGAGGAATTGAGTTAAACACAGGTAAGTTACTATATCAATGGCTATGCTTTCCGAACAAACAAACGACAGAGTGGAATACATTTTGGTCGCCTTCAACAACTCGTTACTCCATAAATCCAGACACGATGGTTCCACACAGCGCTTTGTGAAGCTTTAAAGCCTAGACGCTTCTCGCCTCTGGAAAAGAGCGCGAGGGCCCTGCGAACTCTCTCAAATTCACAGGCGGGCGGGCGGGTTGGGGACCGCGCAGCACGAGGGAGCAGCGGCGGGCTCGTCCTTGGAGCCGAAGGCATTCGCCGAGACGCTGTCGACGCAGATGGCCGAGGGGGGCACCCACAAGCCGGGGTTCTTCTGGAAGAAGTTGGAGGCGCGCAGCATGACGCTGACGGGCTCGGCGGGCATGATGGGGAAGTCCTCGGTTCGCGGGAAGTGGGTGAGGCCGAACTGGATGTAGCAGACGATGTCGGTGTTGACGATGGGCTCGTCGCGCTCGACCCAGTCGATGATGTTGGAGTTGTGCGGGTGGTTCAGCTCGCCCGTCGACTGGCACACGTAGTCACCGGCAGGGAAGATCTCGTAGTCCTTGTAGGGCGTCACCCACAGGCTCTTGCGCGCAAAGGCGGCGCGCTCGTTGACGACGCTGCCGGGCTTGGCGAGGACGGCGGGGCAGCTGCTGTTGAGGATCTTATAGGCGACGGGCTTCTTGGCGGCGTGGTTCATGCTGTTGGGGTTGATGATGTCCCAGGAGCGGCTGGTCTCGTGGCAGTAGCTGGCGGCGGCCTCCTTGGAGGTGCGCAGGGGCGTCTTCTTGCAGTAGAAGCCGTTGCCGTAGGGGTTCTCGGGCGATCCCACGGGCTCCTCTGAGGGCAGGGCGTCGCTCTGGAGGATGGAGTTGTCGGGGCCGTCGACCTCGGGGTCCACGCGGAGGGAGAAGATGTGCTGGTGGTTGTGGGCGTTGATGCGGTGGGCGACCTCGGTTCCGTAGGGAGCGGCCGTCTCGGTGGGGTGCATGCAGTAGGTGTTGAGCATGCCGGTCAGCTTGATCTCGAGCTTGTAGGTGCCGTCGAGAGTAAAGGTGTGGTAGAAACCGTACTCGTAGTTGGCGGCGGTGATGATTTGGGAGATGATGAGCTTGCGGTCGCGGGCCGAGATGACGGTGCCGTCACGGTAATCGGTGTGCTTGTAGAGAAGACCGTTGTCCTCCTCGTGGATGCAGATGGCATTCTTGATGACGGCTGGGTCACCGTTTCCGGTGGCCATGACGGCGTCGAGGTAGTGGATGGCGCCCTTGCAGTCGCATCCCAGCTTGAGGGAGTTGGTCATCAGACCAGTGCCGTACTCACCAACGTCGAAGGCGTGCTTCTTGTGGTGAGGCGGATCGGGGTTGCCGTAGGGCACGACCATCTCGACAACGCTGATGCGGTTGAAGAGAGTGCGCTCGCGCTGCTCGTGGTGGTCCTCGATGCGGACGTCGGACAGCACGATGCCCTCGCGGTAGTTGAAGCCGATGTGCATCTTGTAGCCGGCCCAGGCGATCTCGTTGCCGCGCATGCGGAAGGACACGCCCTCGGGCTGGGTGATGTTGATGGGCTTGAGCAGGCCGTCGACATAGTTTTCACCAATGAACTCGGGCATGTAGTTGTGCTCCTCCAGGGGCACCTTGGTGCGCTCGCCGTTGACGAGGCGGATGTCGACGGCCAGGACCTCTTCGGTCTCGGTGTCGACGACGACGGAGAAGTCGAGCGGGTGCGCGTACTGGTTGTCGAAGGCCGAGTTGCGGTAGTAGGCGATGCCCTGCTGGAGGCGACGCTCGAAGCCCCAGCGGTTGTCGACGCCAATGGCCCAGGCGTCGAGGAACACCTTGGACATGTCGGTGATGCCGAGGCCGCGGCAGGCCTCAATGACCTGCGGGTTGACGCGGCAGACGCGCTCGCAGACGTCGAGATCCTCGAGGGTCAGCGTGGGGCCGACGTTGGAGACGGGCTTCCACTCCTCGACCTGCGCCGAGGTCAAGTTGGCGATGACCTCAGTGACCTGCGAGGTGCCTCGCTCGATGACGATGGCAAAGGCACGGCGGTCGGGGCGCGGGGCGCGGCGAGAGCGGAAGGCGCCATACTCGGCCTTCTTGGGCTCGCGGAGAGTGAGGCAGTTGAACTTGAGGGTCTTGGGGTTGGCATAATCACGGATGAGCTTGGTGGCGAAGCGGATCTCATCAATCGATAGCGGATCTGAGGGGGGTTGTTGTGAGCATGAGTGAAGGAGTCTACAGCGTTGAGATGACATACCGAGCGGATGAACTGAGTGGTTCTTGGACAGATCGGGAGCGGCGTCGCTGGGCTCTTCCCGATAAACGGTGTAGCCGGCAATCGATGAGGTGTCTTGAATCATTTTTGTCGGGGCTGAGGGACTGTGCCATACGGTTGTGTCAAAGGACGACGACGATTGTCGATGTGAAGCAGGAGTTGGGGTTGTGAGTGTGAGGACACAAACTGTGAGTGAAGCTATGTGATGATGATGATCTTGAAACTCTACAGGACTTTACGCTTCGCACTTAGGACGCCGGCTTCTTATAGACGAGTCGGCAGGCGGCATCGTCGTCGGTGACTGCCGGCGTCAGACCGGAACACCGCACGCTGCGAGCTCCACAATGGTCCGGACGCTGCGAGACGCTGCGTACGAGGGAGAAGCGGAGAAGGAGGATAACAGGATAAGCGTGCAACTCTGCCATCGCGGGCGTCAAGGGCGCGTGGAGAGAGGCAAAAGCAAAACAAGTGCCCGGTGGAGTCTCTTCGCGGCCGCAGGGAGACGAGATGCGTGCCAACTGCCGTGTCAAGTCAGGCGCCAAAGATACAGCGCGCCAAGGTCGTGACGACGAGTGGGATGGCGTCGTTCCATGCGCGATTGAGTGCTGTAACTCATTGCGCAGTAGTGCAATGCTGTTGAGAGAACGGGCAGCGTAACAGGCTTCACAATGCAGACCAAGAGGCCCACCTACGTCACGCCGTCTCTGGCCATTCGATTGCATTTCCATTTGGTGAGTGTTACTCTCCGTCCTTTGTCACTCTCCATCATTGTCACCGCGACTTAACCACATGGGGCAGCTAATCCTCACGCGTCCCCCGGCCATCCGGCGGCGATGCCACCACGCCGAATCGGGGCAATCGATTGCATTTTCCTTCTCCACATTGCCTCGCGAACCGAGCTTGTCGATAAGGGGCTTCGCCGTCCGAGATAACTGTTCTGACTGCTCGCTGTTGCGCCCGGCTGCTGTTCCCATTTGCCATGTGCCATACGCCTCTGTCACAACTTCTCGCCGCCTCAATTCCGGCCCGGGCTTGGCCTCCTGGCGTTTGGGTACCCCGTGGGGAAGGCCGCCGTGCGTACCCAAGACTTTTGCTTCTTTCTGAGCTATCACGTAATGCCATCGCCGCCGGGCTTGCGTGTGGCACAATACCCCATGGGGATGGGCTGCGTCCCCTGCAGCGGTGCGGCGGCGGCATCGCAAAGTGCTACTCAATAGCTTCATCGAGCGCAGCTTTGCGATGGTAGCGGGAAAATGCCATCTTCTCCAGCATTCGGCCTCGCCGCTCGTGGTGTGGCCTCCCACAACTCGGCCTGCCATGGCCACACTAACTATGTACTCGCTACGCACATGGTACTAGGGCTGGCTAGGGGTGGCTAAGGGCAGCAGAGATAACGGCCCAAGTTGTACGGATAAGCATTTGTATTTGTCTAATGAATTCAATGTGTCCACCCATCCCTCTCGTGTGCCAGCTCCCATCTCCGCGAAGGCAGCCCGTAGCCCGTCCACTCCGTACTCCGTGCTCCGTCCCCGTCACACGATGCCACTCAGAGTAAACACCGCATGTGTAGTCTCCTGACGGGGAGCCTTGGCCCGTACGCACCCTGAAGCTGAGCCTGAGCTTGGGGATTGTCTATAGCATACTTAAACCCGCAACGCCTCGTCGCAAGCCCGCCCAATTCCCCTCGCCCCTCCCAGCCCAGCAAGCTCTCTTCTTCACCTTTGCAGAGAACGTCCTTCTCATTCAATTTGCGAATGACCTCCGCGTTCTCGCCCTCTCTCCTTGTCCCTTTGCGAATGACAGCCCCGTCGTCGCCTTCCCGCCTCACCTACTTGCGAAAGCAGTCTCGCCTGCTGCCACCACCCTGAGAAACCTCCCCCCTCGCCCCGAATATAATACCACCCGCTGTTATGGACGTCGAGACAACCGCCTCGCTCAAGCACCCTGAGCCGACCGACCAGGCCCTGCAAGATGCGCGGGACCTCGCCGAGTTTGGCCACTCGCAGGCCCTCACCCGCAAGTTCAGCATCTGGAGCATGCTGGCCCTGGCCTTCTCCGTGCTGGGCACCTGGTCGACCTTTGCCCAGGGCCTCAGCAGCGGCCTGACCAGCGGCGGGCCCATCGCCATCCTCTGGGGCCTCGTCCTCGTCACCATCTGCAACATGTGCGTCGCCGTGTCGCTGGGCGAGCTCGTCAGCAGCATGCCCACCGCGCTGGGCCAGGCGTATTGGATCTCGCGCCTGTGGCCTACGCCTGCCGGCCGCTTCTGCTCGTACCTGTGCGCCTGGATCAACACCTTTGGCTGGTGGACGCTGGCTGCCTCGCAACTCGCCTTCATGACCGAGTTCATGCTCGGCATGAAGGTCCTCTTCGACGTGGAGTGGACCGGCGCCAGCAAGGGTTGGGTCTTGTTCCTCGTCTATATCGGCACTACCTTCTTCATGACGGGCTTCAACATGGTTGCCTGTCGCCGGGACCTGATCCTCCCCATGTTCAACAACTTTGTGGGCATCTGCTTCGCCGGCCTCTTCTTCATCATCAGCCTGGCGTTGCTCATTTCCGTCGGTACCAAGTCGGGTCTCTCTTTCCAGCCCGCCTCGTTTGTCTTTGGAACCTGGATCAACCAGACCACCTGGCCCAATGGTGTTACTTGGTTCATGGGCCTCCTCCAGGCTGCCTATGGTCTGACTGCCTTTGACTCGGCCATTCACCTTGTCGAAGAGATTCCGGCCCCCCGAAAGAATATCCCACGAGTCATCTACTCCTCGGTCGGCATGGGAGCCATTTCTGGTTTCATCTTCATGGTTGTCTGTCTCTTTTGTATTCAGGACCTCGACGTCATTCTGGACCCTCCTACCGGTCTCCCCTTCATGGAACTCCTGCAGGAAACCGTTGGCCTCAAGGGTGGAACCGTTCTCCTCTCTCTGTTCATCATGAACGGCGTGGGTCAGGGTATCAGCATCGTCACTACATCCTCCCGTCTGACTTGGGGTTTCGCCCGTGATGGCGGTATTCCTTGGAGCAACTACTTTTCCAAGGTCGACGAGACGTGGAAGGTTCCCATCCGCGCTTTGTGGCTTCAGGGCGCCATCATTGCTCTGGTTGGCGTTCTCTACACCTTTGCCTCCACCGTCCTCGAGGCCATTCTCAGCGTCAGCACCATCGCCCTCACCATGTCCTACGGCATGCCTATCCTGGTGCTCCTCCTTACTGGCCGCGACAAGCTGCCCCCTGGCGAGTTTTCTCTCGGCCGCCTTGGCCCCGTCTGCAACTGGGTCTCGGTTATCTACTGCGCCATCACCACCGTCTTTTTCTTCTTCCCCGGCTCGCCCAACCCTACTGGCACCGACATGAACTATGCCATCGCTGTCTTTGGCGTCATGATGGTTGTTACCCTCAGCTTCTGGGTCATCAAGGGCCGTGTCACCTACCTCCAGTCCGAGGAGTCTGAAGGCCGTGTCATCTACGCCGAGAACAGCGACGTGCCTGTTCCTACTGAGAAGGAGGCGGAGAGCAAGGATCACTAGCGTCCTAGAGGATCTCTAGCCATTTTTGAGGCTTTTCTTGTATACTAGTCAACTTCCTTTTGGGATCACTTGGAAATAATCAAATTCCGACCTTCCTTTTTTACCTTACTCCCAATTTTCAACAGCCGGTTCTGCTTGTGAGACGTGTTACCGTGACATTTGACTGACGAGACGTTCACTTTGCCACTCCCTGTAAATCCTAATCCATGTAAATCGTATAGATGAATCGGCATAAATGATCTGGGGCATATATTTTCCATGCGATGGGTGTACCCTATTGTGCATACGTAGCGTGGCGGCCCAGATCCAAGTGGAGATGATCGGGAGTCGATGATACCTTGCGCATCCAACGCCCTGAAGTGTGCTAGCTTAGTCGAGCTTTGAGCAAAAGATCTACTTAATTTCTATTACCGATCGTAAACGCTCAATCACAACGGCTCCGAGACCGGTGCACGCCAGGGATTCAACCTGGTCCAACATCCCAGCCATGCCGAGTGACGACAAATCTAGCATTCCGATGGATTCATCTGAGATGAATGCACATGAACTGCCAGATGCAGACAAGCATGCACGATGCACTAGATTCCCGTGTGGCTTATCTCCGCCGGACCGGTCTCTATTCCATTACTAACACTTCGCCCCGGTCCGGCTGGGCCATGCCGAGCTACTTGGCGAGCTGCGAGTTGGCGTATCTTTCAGCCTGTGTAGCGTCTGAGAGGCTGAAACCTTATGCATTCCCCGCAGTTGCTGCATATTGCCCGTTTTCGGTTGGTGTCGTGTCAATCGTGACAATCACACCCAGGCGGCCCAACATATTAGATGCCGCTACCGTTCAGATCCAGATCCATCAGGCCCATCATACGCACCGTATCCTTGAAATCGTTTGAAAATGAGCTTAGACATCCAGCTGACGGCCCCCAACGGCCGCAAGTACGCCCAGCCCACCGGCCTGTTCATCAACAACAGGTGGGTGAAGTCGTCTGACGGCGGCAAGATCACCAGCATCAACCCCACGTATGTTGATTCCCTCACCCTCGTGCTTGCAACTGAGCTGACCGGCTAGAAACGAGCAAGAAATCGTCTCGGTTTATGCTGCTACCAGCGAGGATGTCGACAGAGCCGTCGTCGCGGCGCGCAATGCCCTGCGCAACCCTGAGTGGCGCGATCTGCCTGCCACCGACCGTGGAAAGCTGCTGAACCGCCTCGCTGATTTGGTTGACGAGAACCGTGAGACTCTTGCCACTATTGAGACTTGGGACAACGGCAAGCCGTACCAGGTCGCTCTGAACGAGGATCTAGTCGAGGTTGCTGAGACTCTCCGCTACTATGCCGGCTTTGCCGACAAGGTGTTTGGCCAGGTCATCGAGACCTCTTCAGACAAGTTTGCGTACACAGTCCGGGAGCCCGTAGGTGTCTGCGGCCAGATCATTCCGTAAGTTGTCCCGCCTTACAACTTGATTCCTTGCAGAGGCTAACTGTTCCTTGACAGCTGGAATTATCCCTTGGCCATGGCCGCCTGGAAGCTGGGCCCCGCACTGGCCTGCGGCAACGCCGTCATCCTGAAGCCGGCTGAGCAAACGCCCCTCTCTATCCTTTTCCTCGCCAACCTCGTCGCCAAGGCCGGATTCCCTCCCGGTGTTGTAAATGTCCTCAACGGACTCGGCGCCGTCGCTGGAGCCGCTATTGCATCCCACACCGATGTCGACAAGATCGCCTTCACCGGATCTACGCCCACCGCGAAGCACATTATGAAGATGGCCAGCAGCAACCTGAAGAACATTACGCTTGAGACGGGTGGTAAAAGCCCTCTGATTGTCTTCGAGGACGCCGACCTCGACCTCGCTGTGTACTGGGCCCACGCCGGCATCATGTCGAACCAAGGCCAAATCTGCACAGCCACTTCCCGTATCTTGGTCCAAGACACCGTGTACGACAAGTTCCTCGCGGCTTTCCGATCGCAAGTCAAGGAGATCTCTAAGCTCGGCGACCCCTTCGACGAGAAGACTTTCCAGGGTCCTCAGATCACAAAGGCACAATACGACCGCATCATGTCATTTGTGGAGGTCGGCAAGAGCGAGGGTGCCAAGCTCGAGGTCGGCGGACAGCCGTTCAAGAAGGGTGGCGATGGAAAGGGCTACTTCATTGAGCCCACAGTGTTTACCGGAGTCACTCCTCAAATGCGAGTGTTCCAAGAGGAGGTCTTTGGCCCCTTTGTTGTGATTACCACGTTCAGCACCCAAGACGAGGCCATCGCCTTGGCCAACGATACCCAATACGGACTGGGAAGCGCCATCTTCACCACGAACCTCACCCGAGCCCACCGTGTGGCCAAGCGAATCGAGGCTGGAATGGTTTGGATCAACTCTAGCAACGATAGTGATTGGCGCATTCCCTTTGGCGGCGTCAAGCAGAGCGGAATCGGACGGGAGCTTGGCGAGGCTGGCTTGGCTGCCTACTCAAATATCAAGGCGGTGCACGTTAACATTGCCTCCAAGTTGTAGAAAGCAGAAACAGGCCTGGAATATAAATTGATGTAATATACTGAAGACCGTGTGGCGGCAGAATGGGTGGCTAAATCAGCTAGGAAGATGACACAAAATATTAAATGCAACATGAACTGCAGCACAGCTGTGAAGTATTGTGTAGTGGTATTCACAAATTGTTCAAGGTATATTAGGCAATCTCTGAATGAGGATTTTGCCACGTTCAAGCAACAAGCGGTGCTTTGGCCGCCACATTTGCTACAGCCTCACGCAATCCGGGCCCATGGCTATCTGGGAATCTGAGCTCTTGGTCCATTTGTCTCTGACCCGCGCCCCGTCGAGGATTTCTTGAATCCGCTAACCCACAGGGGCCACAATTCCCAGGCACGGAGTCAGTTGCCAGGTGGTTGCTGCATGACAAGCGCCGCCGAACCAACTTTTCCGGCCTACCATAGACGAAATATCCTCCGAATCGTACCCGAACGATGAAGCTAAGGCGGGTCTATTAATCCCATTGCATGAGCTTAGCGTAGGCTCGCTCGTCCATATCGTTAGCTCGTGCTAAGAGGTAGTTCCCATCGCCTCAGGAGTAAACCACCATGCATGCTGTAGTCTCCACCCGGGTCTGGTTTGCATTAACTCAAACAGAGTTGAGATAAAAGTTTCACACAAGGTCTCGGGTTCTGGTGTTGTTCTGCGGCTGAGTATGTTGTGTACTGTGTGACCCTGGATGGGTATTCCCGCATGTTACATTGAGAAGCAACGAGTACTGACCTCTTGTCCTGATGTTGGATAGACGAACTCCCTTATATTTTCCGATGGCTTAAATCAGTCACACTAGAGCTAACTCGAGCTGGGTTTTAAAAGGTCATCCCAGAAATCCTACAATCATTAGTTGGAGACTGAAGGGGTGATTGTAGCTACCCACCCAATTTACGGATTCGGGGTTGAGCCACTGAACTGTATCGATCCAGTTGTTAAAGCTACTCCCAAATTCCTGGCCTACCGAGGGGGCCCATTGGAATTGATCTGCAGAAAGCATGGTCCTATTGTCACATGTTACTTAGTTGTCGTTGAAGAGGGTGGAGGAGCGTACTGCAAATGCCGAAGAACTGGATACGCCTTCATGTAAAGTGGACTCCGATTTTGTACAACGCTGAGTCGTACGATAGCTGCATCAAAAGCGGATCGGTAGGTTGATGAATCGGCTTCCTTGTCGTCCTGCTCCAATAAACACGAAGCCAGCGTAATTACTGCATGGACAGCGAAAAAGCCAGACACCCCATGGGCAAACCATCGATAGTTGCGCATTCGAGGAAGTTCAATTAATTGTCGATGAATATCCAACAGCGCCGCGCTTGAAGTAATGCATTTCGTTCTGGATGAAGACCGGTAGCGTGCTGCATTCGCCTGAAGCGCGAAAGGCCGATGTAGGAGAAGGTAAAGCTGGTGCGCGTAGAGTTGCAGGACGCACCAGTGAGGATAACTCGAGGTGTCTAGAAGGCTTGGTGATCCGTCAATAAGGAGGGTCGAATCCCATTGCTTCTGTTCCTGGGCGATCTCGGTATCTAGACGCTCTAGGCATTCTTCATTAAATCCCGATTCATCGGACAAGACGTTGCAGATACGACCGGACAATTGAAACAGCCGTATTTTGAACTTCATGTCAGACACCTGCGTTGGTTGGGTTGATGGCGGGAGGATTTTATCCTCTAAAATATCGTCGTCGTTGACGTCTGCAGGCATAGGTGCCTGGATGTTTAGAAGAAAAGACATGTCGACGTCTTTATTTAAGATGGCTTGGTACGTATGGAGCATGAGTATACCGGCCCAGCAACGACGTCGACGTTCGATATCGATACAGTTCAGTTCCGTGGATGGTTCTGACGCATTGCATTTCAGCACAATCCCAGTGTTGAGAGCCATACCTTGATCATACGTAAGCCCATATTTCCGAATGATGAATGATCAATCTTACCTAGCAATACCCAACTACGCTCGGCACCTTCATTGTGACCGATGGTCCATATCAGAATAAGCAACGCCTCAAGCGTACTCAGACGATGGCGTATGAGAAAGTTATCCTGGCAGAGACAAATCATGGCCATGACGCGATAGCGGTATGAGATGGCGGCGGCATCCCGAGCGCCGGGTAGGGTTTCTGAAATGTTGGTCAAGATGGAATCGCCCTCCTCCATGGTGTTGACGGAAGCAGAACAAATTAGGAAAAGGAGCGCGAGCCATGAGAGGTCACAGCTAAAGCGATCCTTGGAGAAGTCTAAAAACTGGCGCTGAAATGTCGGGCCGTGTAAAACATGGAAGAAATGAGAGATGCGGACGAAATATTGTGTTACAAGGTACTCGCACGATTCGGGAGTCGGCAAAGCCGCCAGCAGCTCAGTCCTGGAGAGATTGGAGCCGAAGTGGAAGGGAAAGAAATTGCCTGGTTGGCAGAGAGGATCTTGTGCATCAAACAGCGGATGGCTGATGTGATTAATGGGACGCCGGAGGATGGTATCCCAGTGATACTCCCGGCTGCCCCGCTCAACCTCGGCCAACGCCATCGACGCGGCATTCGAACTGTTTGCCTGGTCCCCGAGCGAAGCCTCCGATGAACGCGAGGACGGTGATGGCGGGACGCGTCCGTCCGGGCCGGGATACTGGCAGTCGGCCTCGCAACTGCGGCGCAAGCAAGCACCGCACGGCGTCTGGCGATCGCAGCCCAGCTTCGAGCGGCGGCACGGATGGCAGCTGACGGTCTTGCGGAATCGTCTTCGGATCACGGGTCTGATGGGCCGGAGCGTCCCAGTGCCCGGTATGACTTTCCCGGGTGCTGGCATGGCCCTGGTTGCCTCGTCCAGGGCATGGAGCCGAGTTGTTCAGAGGGAATGGAGAGAAGGCTGCGCGCTGAGATATTTTCTCCGGGCCATGTGGGGCGGATCGGACGTGTTTTCTCCGACGTTAGCTTGTTATCCCCGATATCACACGTTCTATCAGCTGTGGCGTTGCCGCGTTGGGGAGCACAGAGAGAGTCTGGTACGGTCTTTGCATCTCGTGGGATTTGCTCATTCAATCTGGATTAATTGAAGATGCTTGGATTTTATCACAGCATTGGCTGGCTAATGAACTGGAAGCTTGCTACCACATACAGTTAGTTCCTCGAGGCGATGGGACATCAGAATTGGTCATGGAAACGGTGCAAGTAATCACCACAAGGAAATCATGACATTTGACAGATATCATCCATTTGCTTTCGTTTTATTTGGGCCACACCCGATTGCCCTCTGCACAGCAAAATCTAGCCCCAGCTCGGAATGTAACATCGTCGCATTAGCCTGAACTGATGGCGGAGAGGGGGTTCTTCATACTGTAGGGCACAGCCACCATTCCATCCGCTTGGAATGAGCCACTAGCGATTGGCGCCACCATGTTGTGGTTGCTGTAGACACGAACAGGTACAACGCGAATATTAGAGGTGGTGTAGTCCGGTTCGTTATCTCCCGTCTGCTCTGCCCATATGCTCATCATGACGTGTGTCTCGGCATTAGAAGAACACCTCCTTTAGGACCCGACAAAAACATTTCGATGAGAAATACCCGTGTCGTACCAAAACCTAGCCTGCCTGATCGTTCCACATGATCTCATTTCACGTGCCACCGGGCTCGCGCACCGAGGGTTCGGCTCGTGTATCCGACTGGACTTGGCTGCAGAGGCAGAGGTTTCGGAGATAACATTTACTGATTGGTTCTTTCAGGTGGAGCGGTCTGAACTAGGAGGGTTTGCATCCTTGTCGGAGATAACAGTGGATACTAAAGCGGTTCGCTTCTTACAAAAATGCGACGCTGCGAGACATTTCCACGATTGTCTGCTTGACTGCTTCTTGCCCTGGACCGATTTTCTTTGCAGATCGTACTGACAATCTACGTGGAGCGACCACTCATTCATCCGAATTCATTCTGGATGTAGCCGTATTGCCACACAAATGGATTTAATCTACTGCCGAAATCCTTCGCCGCTTATTCCGGGGTGGCGAGGATTTATTCGGCTCGCAAAATCGTTCGGTGTACCATATTCTGCCACCGGGCATAATGTTATTCACAAACCGAATTGGACAAAGCAACTGCTCAGGGTATCACCAAAGGAAGTCGCTTCAGGTCCAAGGAAGGAATTCAATTTATAAGAGGCGAAATCGATTTAACCAGTTTTTCGTTCCCGCTTTTGCCCTGAGATGATGGAGCGAAGTTTCCACAGATCTTCGGAATCTCGTTGCTCAAAAGGTATATCCAAGGTGAAATAGTCTATCACCTGGAGTAACGGACCAGTTGGAGCAGTGATGACCAGGAAAGACATTGGCGTCATTCTGCAGATGTGAAAGGACACTATTATGCTGTCTGCTTTATGATTGAGATCTCTCCTGCTATCCTTAGCAGAATGCTGATTCCAGAAGGCTGCAGCGAGACGGGCTGCATTGGCGTATTGACTTAAATCTCCGGTGAGGCCAACAAATGCGAAAGGAAAAATACTTGCGTGCCTGCCGAAGTAAAAGTTGTCTTTACAGGCATTGTCTCGAGTTCTGAAACAACGAGCGAAGGCTCCATTGCAGAATACCACGGCCTCATCTTTCCTGGAGAATCGAACCAATACCCATGTTCCACATCAATACAGTAACGGACTAGAAATACCCACTTTACTTATGTGTGCGACGGTAAGGGCTCCAGATGAGAGCGAGACTATACGGGGACTCACACCGGCGGCTGAGTTGTCGGGCATCTGCCAAGATACGGGACTGCCCATCAAAACGGTCCGGAATCCATTCGAACCGCGCTGTCTCTGGCTAATTTTACAAGCTGAAACACAGCAACTGCGAGCCTTCAACACGAGTATGGAGGATTTCAGCTTGAAGGTCGCTCAAGCTGTCTTGAGTTCGAACCTAAGACTCTACATCCCCAAGATGTGTTTAGTGTGAGACACCATGGACTCAATTAACCATAAGGATGCGATTTAGGCTGACCCTTCGCACGGTCAACCGAAAAAAAATGTAATTTTGTTCGATCAGTACCCTAATATTGGACTCATTCTATATGTATCTTGTGGGGAGAATGTTAACCAGCATTATCGTAAAGTCGTACGATGCTATCTATTTCCAGAGGATATTTTTGTGTGAGTTGGAGTGGAGAGAAGCTTCTGTTAACAACTACCCCAAAGAGCTTCAAGGAAAGATTAAAAGCCAATGCGCGACGCACGACTTTGAGATAACAAGAACACTATAATAAAACTTGCTGATTAGCTCGCCAACGAACCGTCCCTGTTGCTCATATTAACCTCGTATGCATGTCTAACCAGTGTTTCATCGTTGAAAGGTATGGGACGCCGACCTCTTTATCATACTACCGCGCTGAGGAACCCCCCTTTATACTTGATGGGCCAAGCCAGTTGCACCAAGAAAACAACAACAGGAACCATTGCGAGAAGAACACATGTCAAAGCACAACCAACGATGTTGATTGACGAAAAACCAAGAATGCGGTATTCACATGTGCCGAACTCCAATTGCCAAGAGAAATCGCGAGGTCGGCGGATATCGAGAGGATGACTTGCATTGATGAGAGGATGAGAGGATCAATGATAATGTCGCAAAGGCAAACAGAAGGATGCTGAACGACTCCCTGATTAGCTCGCCAAGAGGCCAATGAGTACCAACCTCTTCCCAAGGGGAATCGCACGAGTCGTGTAGCCCAGTTGAGCCTATCGAGACGCAGCTGTCCAAAATGATATCGCTTCGAAACCTGACGGTCCTCGATGCGACGGAATTGAGCAATGAACTTGACCCACCCGATCCAGTCCATCCCAAAGTCGTCTAGGATTGGGTGAGCCTTTTTGGCAAACGTGAGATCGAGCGAGGATTTGGTGAGGAAGGTGTACGAGCGAAGGAATCCTAGGGCAACTCGTCGGTCAAAAGTTAAGTCGGGCACTGTGACGACTGGACTTTGTTCCTCGGGTTGTAGAAGCGCTTCCTAGACAGTATGATTGAGCAGGCATATCGGCATAGTCTTGATGTAAATCTTGTCACTGGCCCGACGAGATGAAGTTTGGCCTCCTCAGTTAGCACGATTTCCCGGCCTTTGATGCGTTGTGGATGGATAGGATCGATGTTATGTCCAAACGTGATACTGAATATCCATATCATGCTGTGAACCTGGTCCAACACAAGTGCGTTCGGTACGTAGGCAAAAAAAATTGATGGACCCAGGCTGTTCCAAGAGTGACAGTTAGATAGCCGGGTAGGTAGTCAATCCCTTGCACCACGTTTGGGAGTGGAGAAGAGGAGACATCTTCCGTCTTAGACTCGGTCGTAAATTCTGGGGTTGAGGAGATGCGCAAAGGAGATTTTTCTAGAGCGAGTTCAGGCGGGAATACTATCTTCATCTTCATTTGTGCAATCATTCTCAAACATACAGACGCGATCCGGCGAGCCGCACACCACATTTATTCACCACTCGTGAGGCAGAGAACGACTTTTTATCAAGATAAAATATTTGAAAAGGAAAAGAGTGTCTCTGGGCAATGGCAGCATTTGCTATTAAGGCCCGGTCGGATCTAAGACCGGCACAGGTGTGGTTAGGGGCAATTAGTTTGCAGCAAATATCGCTCTGCACATACCTGGTCGGCTCTGCTATTCCCGTTTCACTCATAAATCGCTTCGGAGGACGGTCGTTTCTCACGATCTGCTCAGGTGGTCTATGCTTCTGTTTCATCATGGTAACGATTCTCCTATCCATCTGATCCGAAAATGCTGCATATGGAACAACGGCCTTCACCCTCATCTTCCCTCTGTTTGGCAGCGTTGGATGGCTGCCGGTGCCTTGGTTCCACCCTCCAGAAACTAATACCACTCGCATCTCTACCCGCATGCAATCCATTTCTTCCGGCTGGAATTGGATGGCTATATTTGCGGTGGTCAAGATCACCCCGATCTCTTTTGGTGGGTTCTGTTTTTCTGCCCCCGAATAAACACTGCTAGCTATGGCGACTGCGAACATTGGGTGGCGTACTTTCATCGTTTATGCAGTCCTAAACGCAGTCTTCATTCCAATGTTGGATTGTTCTGTCCTGAGACGAAGGAAGTTGGAAGATGTCCGCTACTTTTCGCCAAGGGTGCAGTCACTAGAGGCGGCCGAACCATGTCGTTGCCAACTTGTAGACCGCCCTCTCCCTGCAGCCGCACCAGCATGCCCTAGAGCGGCATCTGAATACTAACATGAAAGAGAATTACGAGATAAATGGGGTAGAAAACACTGGATAAATGCTAGCCAGGGAGACCAACAGGCATCAACCGTGTTTTAGCTAGCCTTGGCAGCTTTTTATCAGCCAGGCGACTAATGAGTCTAGTAAAGAAATTGTTTATGAGGCCCCCTCTATTATTACTACATTACGATTCTACGATTCAAACCGAATACGAATTACCTAGGCTTTTATTCTATATGCCATACCTAGTCACCGGTAGCTATATTTAGGACTAAGCCGAGTACAAATTGGGAGATTCTGCGGAAACAGTGTCAAAGATATGAACTTTGGATCTTTGACAACAATGTAGAGGACAGAATAAGAAGAAATTGGCGTACAAATTTAGAAGAAAGGAACTGCGATATGCTTACAGCACACAGTTGGTAGCGATGCAATGCACAGCAAAATCAATCGCTCATAGAAACCTGAGGCTGTCACTATTCTCGTCTGCGAAACTTGCGTCGCATCGGTCTGACTCACAGGAGGGAGACGGCTCGGATGCTTACCTGCTAGGGCTTACTAGTACATAACGGTAAGCGGAACTCGCCGGCCGCTCGAATCTGTGTGTTGACTCAGCTCCCAGATTGCACAAGTTTTGACGTTATTATCCATGAATCACCTCATGGGGCTACCGGTGTGAGATTTAATATTTCTAGAAATGAATATGTAGTTCAGTGTGGTGGTTTCAATGTTCAGAGCTTAAGTGTACCTTGACCCTTTGCTCTGAGTTCCACCGACGTCGAAAGTAAATAAAAAGTCACGGCTTACGGTTCGGCCGGCCCCGTCCGATGCCGTCGATCTCTTACCCGAACCTATTATGGGCTCGATGTATTGTGCCGTTCTGTCGTTGTGGTTTGTGTATACCCATGCGTAATACGAATGCGACGTCCCACAACGAAGACAGGGCGGTTTGATATTTCGAAATGGCAAAATCAAGACTTTTCCTCTTTAAAATGCTACTTCCGACGCTAAATGACCAGAATACTAGGGCTCGGAGTTATACAAGCGTCCGGATGTATCTTTCTTCAAGCCGAAATATAAGCCCGAATTATCATAATCCGAGCCACGAGATAATCCCACTTCAAGCTGGATTATGATGATCTGGAATAGGATTAGGCGGAATTCGAGGTAAGAAGGCGGTATGCTATGTAATGCACAAGGGATCAAAACAGTACGGCCTCACTGTGCATGACGAATGTATTTATGGACTCCATCTACATTTAATCCGAATTATCATAATCCTCTCATCAGGACCCCGGCGTTTTGGTCACTTAGCGCCGGAAGTAGCATTTTAAAGAGGAAAGGTCTTGATTTTGCAACTTCGAATTATCATCATCCTCTGATCAAGCCTGAATAAAAGGTGTGCTAGAGTGCACGCTAGAGTGTGCAGGCATGAAGCATGGGCCCAGGCGGCTTATGTAAGTAGACATGACATATAACGAGAATTTCCGAGTCGAGTTCGCTCTGCGTCATTAGATTTGCCTCCTTTTCTGTAACATCACCAATTTTCAGACATCATGGCAGAATCCAATACGAAGGAGAGTGCAAAGCCTGCAGTAGTCTGCGTATTGTTAGTATTGTCTATCATCGACCCACACGATTCCTCCTCACTAACTGAACAATAGCTGTGGTGCCTGTGCAGGTTACGATGCAGTTCACATGGAAGCTGCACGGGCTTTGGCAGCGGAATTCCACAAGAACAACGTCCACCTTGTGTATGGTGGAGGCACCGTCGGCCTGATGGGCGAGCTTGCCAAAACCCTGGTTTCGCTCTCGGGACCTGACGCTGTTCATGGCGTAATTCCCCGAGCTCTCGTCAGGGTTGAGGAGGGCTACGAAGGAAAGGAGACACAAACAGCTGCCGATGGTCCAAAAGGAGAGAAGAAGGTGGAACGCATTGTCGAAAACGGGTCTGAATCAGCTTCTTTCGAATTTGGCATGATTACCATCGTCCCGGATATGCATACTCGCAAGCGCCTCATGGCTACAAAGGTGCTTGAAGGCGGCCCGGGGTCTGGATTCATCGCCCTGCCCGGCGGATTCGGGACATTGGAGGAGGTAATGGAGATGACGACTTGGAATCAGCTTGGCATTCACCGTGTGGGAATAGTTCTGTTGAATATCAACGGCTACTGGGATGCTATTTCTGCTTGGATCCAAAAGGCAGTCAAGGAAGGGTTTCTCTCCGAGAGCAACGCCGGTATCATGGTCGATACAAGCAAAGTCTCAGAGGCTCTAGGAAAGCTGAGAGAATACCAGGTCAGCAGAGAAAGGCTTGAATTGTCATGGAACGACGAATGAGATAGGCAGGCCGTGTAATGAAAAGGGGGATGAGAGGAGGATGATCTTGATCTAAGATTGAGACTGGATTAGTGGAAGATGAAATTGAAGGAGGGTGGGTTGGTGTTGGTGTCTGTACTTTTAGAAATTTCCACTCAATCGGTAGAATAAATCAGTGTGAGATAAATGGTTTAATTTATTGCAAACCATTTACTTCCTGTTCATGTCTATACCAGCAAAGGACAATAATTACTATATGTTTCAAAAGCCATATTTCTTGACCATCATTTCTTGGGGAAACGGGGGCTGCAATGAACCGACTCAGTCAGAAGCCACTTCACTTCTCTTCGCCACCATCATCGCACCTCGACCCTGGCAGTTGAAATTGTAGTTCTATCAAAGGGTGGGTTTGTCTAAACACCTCGTTACGTCTGGCGGGTTACAAACTCGCTCCTCAGCAGCTATCACATGTTGTTTTCAGCCACTACTGTGCGCCCAGTCATATTCCCGCGCCACAGTTCAGTACTACGTGCCTGTACTCTCTACCCATAATTGCGAGCACAGTCCTGACTACCAGCTTGACGTCGGTGGGCATTTATCACTAAAGCCTTGGCGTTAAATTTGAACGTCTCAGTGCCGTGCCGGCTCAGCTGTTTCTGACGCTCAGAGTATCGCCCAGGATCTTCGACTTATCAAACAGTAGGCCTTCCAGAATGGAAACACAATCCAGAATTTGAAAGGTCATATAGAATGTAAAAGCAATCCAAAATTTAAAAGAGCAGATCGCTCAGAATGGAAACACAATTCAGAATTTAAAAAAGCAAATCTGCGACATACAAACGCCCCTCACTGTCCTTTCAACAGAAAATAAGAGCCTGATCTTCTCGACTGTATGACGGTCATCCGATTGCCCCCAGGCAATGTTCTAAGGCCGGACTTTACCTTGGGCCAGACCACATCAATTCGGATCCGTGGCGTCCCGCTGTGCCTCCACGTCCCCATCCGACACTTCTTTCCCCTTTGACAGGACTGTGTCTTCCCTAGTCATGATCATCTTCCTCCGAACTAGCGCGAACTGTTCCGTCAAGTCCCGGGACTCCCGCTTAGTCCATCTCGCGGCACCAGATTTTTCCTTGGGGTCATCGCACACAGCTCTGGAACCAGCTTCGGCCCTCTTCAACCCGATTTTCTGCAACCCGATCTCGAGATCCTCGACCTTGAACGCAAAATAGATGAGAATGGCAGTAATGGCGGCCGAGATGGGAACAGCAAGGCCAGTGTCAGTCAAGCGCGACGGCATTGAAATGAGGTGACAGATGTTTTGCGTATACATGATTTCTGAGACGTAGGCCAAATCCAAAGTCCCCCCCTTATCGCGCCGGAACTGCGTGATGTTGAGAGCGAAGAACGCGGCCATGAATGATAGTGGCAGCTGCGAATGTTGTTAGCGATCTCCCCCGTTGTGGCAAGCAGTCCATTATTTAGGGATAGGCGGTCGAAATCATACAAAAACAATGGTGACAACGGTGAAGACCATGAGCGTTTTTCCCTGCCTCGCGGTAGCGCGAGCATCCATCATCGTACTGTGCTTCTGCTTCAGGTCCACGAGTACGTGCAACTACGCATGCATGTTAGCTCCCGAGCCCACCGAGACGACATGACATATGCAACAAGGGGAAGAGTTGTGGCCAACAGACGTCATCCGTGACCTTCCTGGAAAGTGAGTCCATGTTCCGTATCTTTTCAAGAGCCAGGTCTGAGTGCATGGGGTGCCATCCAGGTCCCTTTTCCTCCCGCAGAATTCCAAGAACGTCTAGCTGGTCCACGAACAACTTGGACATAATGCCCAGCTCGTCTACGACGTCCTTCATCTCTCGCAGTACGGAGATCTCTCGTGTTATATCCACGAGGTCTGACTGGGCCGTCGACTTGGAAAACTGTCGGAAGATCTCTGCCTCCTGGTCCATCTAAGATACCGCGTGAGAAGAGCACTATTTAAATTGATGCGCAAGGCATGTGTGTGTCGGTGTGGCACTTACCGCGGCCTTGATAGTGCTTTCATAGGCGTCGGAAAACCGCACAAGCGTCTGCCCGAATACCAGGTGGCTCGACTGGTCCATTAACGAGCCGGAGCAGGTGGATATGATCAGGGAGACAAGGTGGCTAGGGTCTAGGTCTGATCCATATCCAAGTCCTGCCTTGATACTTGTTAGAACGTCTGTGAGGCCGCGACAGTCTGGGAAGTCGATATTGTCGCTTTTTGGAGTCACTTGAGGGAAGCAGGTGATGACGGTGCATTTTCCCGTGAAGCAGGAAGGTTCTCTGTCACTCTCATCAATGTCATCATCTACGCCTGACACCACCCAGAGCCACAGCTGGTCAACCATAGTGAGAATTGCGGGCTTCAGGTCGTGTTTACTCTGGAAGCGAGATATCACTTGGTCCGTATCGCGCGATCTGGTGTTCTGTAGCATATGGTAGAAGTACTGATCCAAAGTGCGACGAACGTGGAGAGGGTGGTCGTTGTCGCGGTATGCCGCCAGAAGCTTCTGATAAGGTGTTTTAGGCCGCTCTCCAGGCTCAGCCGTGGAAATCGGTACCCCAGGTTGCGCCACTACATCTCAGTGAAGGTACGGCATCTGGTAGGATGGTCAGTATCCAAATCAGGAGATGATACTCAAGGACTCAAGGATGCGTACGAATAATGTCATACAGTGTCTGCCGTACATATCTGATTTTTGGCAGATAGGCTGCATGAATCGTGCATGTTACGCTCCGGGTGAGCCAACATGTTGTCGTCCTACCCATCGGTCTATTCGCAGGAGCTCGCTGGCGATATGACGACCAAACAATTTGATCATCAGGGCCTGGCAAGATGTATGTCAGATGATTAGGTCAAGACAGCATGATGGCCTGGGGAGCTCCCACCTCAACCCATCTCATCTAAATCCACCAAGCAGTCAGCTCACGTGTAAGTCAACTGGGCAGGGTTGGTAGTTACGTTATTGGCTGGAAGGTGAAACCACCGATGTTCCTGGTCCGAATAATAGGGTTGTCGAAGAAGCTCGTGGACAGAAACTTCGTTCATGGATGCCCCTCGTCTGTCGAAGCCCATGACAGTCGCCATGAATTCGCAATCTGCATATTCCTGCAGGAATTGGTCCGGGCGCGCAACGGGCAGCCCGTCCCTGTCAGTAGTGAACGACACGTTGGAGCGGCCGGCCATACTATCGGGGCTGATGTGATCTGTTAAGCTGAGTGTGTTGCTATATTACATGTGGCCGTTTGCCTCGATCGCCTGATTACCCCGCAGTCAGCAATTACAGCCCACAAGGATTACAAAGATTGATTCCAGTCATAATTGCATAAGGCCTCCACTGGAAACCTCCCATAGGTTGCCCTGAGGCTGAGGAGCTCTCTCTATTGGCAGCTGGACATACACACACTTGCATACGCTAAGCCCTGCATGTACTGAGTACCACCCATCTAGCTCTGCTTATAGTTGAAGCAGGAGTATGAGTACGAGCGGGGCAAGGAGCGAATCACCTTTGAAATCCTCATGGGTTGTGCGTAAATTTACATTACCTTCTTGTGTACCACGCCCCTACCCGCGATACAATTGTTTAACGAACACAATAGCTCTTCTTCGTCCAATCTGAACAATGCCGTATGCAATAACCAGTGAAAATAAATGTCTATTTTTTCCAAATGATTTCTTGCCTGTGGAACTGCATTGTGTCTACTATCCAGGAAGCCGAACAACCCTGTCCTTACATCAAGGCCTCGCTGCCACCGATATGGCTAAGATTTGAAATGACGAGGTTAATTTGGGGCACGCGATAGTGAATCAATTTACTTGAAAATCCCGAGAGACTTCACTATTTATTAGTCTATGCTGCGATCGAGAATATTCTAAGAGCTGGACTCTGAAAGAGCCTTGGCGTAGAACCCTACGAGATGCTCAAGAAGATAATTAGACTCTCATTGTTATTGGCGCACAGCTACTAGGTGATACTTAGTTTGTGTAAAGTGAGCCAGCTTGCAAGTATCTTGGAATTACAGCTCCCAGATAAGGCCGCTCAGAACATCTCGAGGATTTTGCCTACCCTATGGTGTTCAATTAGATCAATAATTGCGAGGTTACTACTCAGTGCGAAACATGTCCCGAGTGTGCTGGCTATCTGTTATTGAACATGTCGACTACAGGAGAGCTGTTACGGGCAAGCCTAAGTTCACAATCACTGTCACCTGTTTCGCCCAAATTGAGGTCAGGCATAGCGAAGCCTACATGTCACTGCGTCGCATTGATGGAGATGAAACAGCGCTTTGACTTATGCGGATTTAGAGCGGCTTGGAAAAGCCTCAAGGAGACGGTCCTTTCACCTTTGCCAACAGTCCGGCCGCCATTTTTTCGAGTTGAGAACCTTCAACATAACTCATGATGGCGAACTTGATGGTTTTTTTGTTTTCGAGATTCACAAAGATGGGAGTCAACACGACATGTGTGAAGATCCGGCTTAGCCAGCGAGAGGGCTAGCCTTGTCTCTACCATAGATGAAACTCCGGTACTTCACCTTCTCCTGTGTTTCAGCCATCCAAGCAACCGGGCCAATGCCATCGGTCAGGCTAAGATTCCTTTTGTCAATTTTTTTTTACCTTTGATCGTCCTCACTAGCGCATACCCTGAAGGGTCCTTCGCGAATATTGACCGAAACCTAGTCCCACCAAATACTTCGGTTTTAGGCCCAGCCTGGTCACTTTAAAACCAAACGAGTTTTCTGGGTTGTGTGTTAGAAAGTTCCTAATAAATATTTTCAGTACCTTCTATCACGGATAATGCCATGCACATAAATCCATATTCTATGTAGAACGTGACAGACAAGGAATGTCACACCATCAAACCGTTGTCGCACAGTGATGATCACACACAATCACATTGGACGACCAAGAAATCGCGCACTTCGAAATTAGCTGACATGACGTAGGCAATCCTAACCTATGTATCCTAGGTGGCGCCAGCAAGAGCATTGCATTCCGTGCGTGGCTGAACCAAGCAGCCTGGGTCTGGAACGTCAAACTTACCCTAAACACTAGAGAGACGGTTTATGCCAATGCCAAAACATCAGAATAAGATATGACTAACAAAGAATACACATGCTTGGACACTGGGAAGCAGGATCGCTGTTCTTGGGTCGCAGATCATCTCATTTCTTCCAGAGCAACAATGGTGTCCGCTGCAGAGAATGAGTTTGTCCGGGGTCCTGCAGAACAAGGCCTGTTCAGACAGACAACAACCGGGCAGGATCCTATCAACATACTATTCTCCCCTCTAGATACTGAGAGTGTCTCAGTAAGGACCTTAAATGTCGACCTCCTCATTGTCGATTACAGATTTGATTTAATTCGAAGGATATGAATGTTGGCTTCGGTAAGACTTCATTGATAAATATTCCGTTATTTAACAATTCTATACCCTTTTACAACAGCACTGGAGCCCGATGGTTAGGATTAATAGCTATGCCATCAACCGAAGTCTTGACCCCGTAACCCAGCTCACGGAGCACCGACGGGGTCTTTCGGTATTCCAATTTCCGGCGAAAAGGGGGGCGCCGGGTGCTGCAAACATCCTCGGGCTCGAACATCTTGCCGATATGGCAGATTATCTCGGCTATGTATCGTCGGCCATCGCGTATCGACAGCAGGCTTCCTTAACCCGCCAGGGCGTCGATTGACTCCTGTGGAGCTCAACGTTCTATGCATCCACCATTGGTGAGCCGGGGTAAGATCTGATGGACATTGCTCAAGCGTTTCTTGGCAAGATTCGGACGAAGAATGACGCGTGGATTGTATGGAGAAGCTCTTGGCGCCACGGGCCTTGACCGGCGACATGAACGGCACCCGCTTTAGGATACTCCCCACGTAGTTAATCCAGACAGCTTGAGTTTCTTGCTCGAAGGTCCAGCAATGGAGAGCCAAGTAGCGCTCGCGCAAGAGCTGCTAGACGACACTTGGGGTCCAATGGTGCGACGCGACATAAACTACACAGGTGGATACTAGGAATATGTCCTAAATACTAAGCTAGACGGTGTGCCAGCCACTCATTCACTGAGACAGGGGCTGTTCCTTGGATACCAAACCACGCCCCGGACAGCACCCATATGGTCAGTATCCAGGCCTTCATCTTTTCACAGAGAATAGTCACTTCTGGGGTAGTTACCTAACTAGGTTTTTAAGAATACGCGCTCGGAATTCGTCCGATAGTAAGAGTATAATGTGAAGTTCTATTTTTGCCGTTGCCAGGGTTCAAAACTGAGTGGGTACAGGTAGGGCCCCGACGCCTTCTAGACTTCTAGACGCGCGTCCACGGCATGGGTACTACACACGCCAGCGGAAAAATTGTCGTGCAAATCAGGGAGTTGGCAGGGCCTGAGCACAGAATTCTTCCGCCGTTTAAAGGCCGATTTAAGGTTAATGGCCAGGTTAGTCGAAATAGTTCCATCACGGTGCAGGGAAGGAGAAGGTAAGCATCTTGTAAGAGTAATTAGATGTGGGCCGTGTCTAAGCTGAATACAACCTCGACGGTCTTCTCTCAAGAGTGTCTATATTCATTTCGGAAAGCTAGACGACTGACGATGGGTGGTGACCCCTTTGATGAAGGCGAATCGAAAAGGGGGCAGAGGCGAGGAGGTCAACCAAGCATGTCCGCGGAACAGGCCACGCCTTGCAGGGTTATTGAAGCCAGCGCTACGTCAAACGGGAAAAACGAAAACTGGTGTCATGAGACTGACTGTGCGTCCATTGAGATGGTTAAATATAAGTCTCAAATTGCATAAGATCCACCATCCCGTGACAGAAGACGAATAGAAGCAGATGGCTGAAACTCCCCCACAATCCCGATGTGCACCCTAGCCCATTTCCATCCCCCACAACCCTGTGCACTCCCACATGCCGATAGCACTATGATGGAAGAGGTTTAAGACACGGCCCTGCTAGACTTCTTTCACATCTGGAACAGGGGAGTCTGGGTTTTTAGCTATGCCATGCCAGGTAGTCTCGCCGGGGAAGCCCAGGGAGCCAGAGATTGTTGTGGGGATTGTCGTGGAGATCGGAGGTGATGTTTCATAAAGCGCCTGCTATCCTTTATTTGGGACAACCCTCCCAAATGCCGCGATCGAGGCCCGTGGAATAAATAAGGTTAATTTTGAGGATATTTAATGAATTTTTGCAACCCTCATCTGCACATCCCGCCTTTTAAGCATTATTCGACGACCTCTTGCAGCATCCTTCAGCCTTATGTTTCACAGTCATGGCGAAGATCGTACATGTGATTTCTTGGCATAAGCCGCAGCGTCAAGTTTGGCAATTGAGCACAATAAGCAATGATCTCCAGGGGAATTCCAGCCTAGCGGACAGGCCGGTCATGCAATTCCTTAGCCCAGTGTCATAACAATAATAACAGCGATCACAGGGCTCGGAGATGCAGACGATTGGAGAAGCCAAAGATGCGATGACCGTCTCATCGCTCGTCTCACGAAGCTCGCTCCGGGCTTGGCAAGCCACACCGCGCGTCAACACCACGCTGCTGGGTAACGTCGAGCTGTCAAGGGTGGTCTTGGCATGTTTTGGAAATCTCGCGGATCATGTCCCCCTTCCAATTGGCTGGATATTCCCGCGTCAAAACCAGCCTTCGTGCACGGTTTCATAGCTTCAAACTCGGTTACAAGTGCCCCTGTCACGACAGCGGCAATTGACTCAGGGGTCATCAATGGGACCCTATCGTCGGGTCATCGTCCGCGTATACGAAATTCTCTTAAATAATTCTGTTTCTGGCAAAAGTTCCCTGCACTGCCTTAGGTCAGTCTTACAAATATTCCGTCAAGCACTCACAGCTATCTTGCCCTGGTGGCGTCTGTCTTTAACTCTATTGCCCTGGTGGCCATCAGCGATTCATTTTCACTAGTATATAATTTACCTTTTTGAGGTTTCAAAATGTCTGTTGCCTCTTGCCCCGTTTCCGGCTCCATGGGCGGAATGTGCCCAGTTGGCGCAGGAGCCTCCAACCGCACCAGATCTGGTACAGCGAGCAGTCGAGGTCCTCGAGGATGCTCATTTTCTGGTGTTGCTCAACCTGGAGATATACATGCCGCATTTGATGTGAGTTTGATACTTGAAGCTAGCTTCATTTGCAGTGTTGACGAGTACAGATCCCACGTGGAGTTGATGCTGAAGAATGGCTTCGTATGAGGTAAGCTTTGAAGATTGGACGACTAAAGGAATACCACTAAACGTGATGCTTTGTAGGGAAAGAAAGTCGATCAACCAGCTTCTATACTCCAATTACCCCTCCCGAGATGCCATCGACGCCGTCAAAAGTCAGAAAGAGCTGGATGCTATGAATGCAAATGAGCACGACCTACTTGCCGTCGCCCTGGGAGCTCCTGCTCGGCAGGTTATGCGGAGAGCCGAAGAAGTTGGCCCGCAAACCGGATGGCGCGATGGATATCTCAGCATGGAGCACGGCTTCTGTCCCCCGGACTACGAAGAAGCCGCAGGTGCTCTCTCAAGATCACCAGGACGCATTTGGTCTGATATTTGCGAGCGGATGCCGGGTTGCAGTGCCCGAGGCCGGGTGAGAGAGGCCATCGCTGCACTTCCAATGGTCGAAGGCACGGAGGAAGTCATTCCCGACCAAGCACTCTGGGCTGCGCTTGTGGCTCTTGGCATGCTTTGCTCCATCTATCGCTTCGAAGGAAAATACGATGGAACCGAGGGTGTGTCTTCCAACAAAAAGACAAAGTGGCGGCCAAACTGCCCCATGGGCGACGACTTGGGCGAGGAGCTGCAAGGCATTCCTCTCGCCATTGCGCTGCCGTTCTATCAGGTATCCCGTCGAATGGGACGCACGCTGCCACACTTGACTTTCCCAGATCAGTCATCCTACAACATCAAGATCAAGGACGTAACCTCGACGTATCCGTATGTTGCTCGCTTTGACAACATAGATCTGCGATGGCCCATGTTTGGAGAGAAAGCCGAGGTGGCATTCCTCAAGGGCTGCGCCGACACATCAGGTATGAACTAGACAAGTGCACACATTTTCTTTACTGACTATTCGTTCAGCGTCTTTCCAGCACGGCCCGGATGCCATTGCCGCTTGCCAGGAGTACGTCATGACGAACAACGTCGAGGGCCTTCTTCGAGAAATGATCCGACTGAAGGAGATTCTCGAACGCATGCCCAATGCGTTTCATACCATCTCTCCCAACCCCAATGCCGGTGAAAACTATGTCTCTGCCGACCGATGGGTACGATGGGCACTGTTTTCGGCGCCGCTTTCAAAACGATGTCCAGCATCTTCTGGGCTCCAGTTCCCGCCATATCTGGTCATGGATGCCTTTTTGGGACGCAAAAGGTTAGATCGACACTGTTACGTTTCAAATCGGAAGAATTATGCTAATCATATGTATCCAGGTATGACTCGTTCCTTGGCGTCGAGGGCGTGCATCTACGAGCGTGGCTCCCGTCAAACCTCCGAGCATTCATTGCCGCCATTGAATATCACTACCGCATCCCTGAGTTTGTGGCCAAATCTGGCGACCCTCGCCTCATGGGCGTTCTCGATGGCGTTGTCGAAGCTTACACCGGCGAGCGTGGTTTCATGGGCGTGCACCGATACAAGGTGTTCGGCATCCTGGAAATTGCGGCGAAGACGGGCAGAACGGAGACCAACGGTGCCTCTGGAGCTGCTGATGCTTCGAGGCCGTGGGAGGAAACTCACCGCCAATTCTCTGATGCAATGAAGGAGCGTCTTGAACCGTACCGCGGAGAACTGGCCGTGGAACCTCATCAAATGCGCGGCACTTTTGAGGAATGTCGCTACGCCACAAGAGTTGCTACCTGCAACTATGTGGATTCCGACCCAAAGCGTTCCATTGCTCTCGTCACTCTTGACATTGAAGACACTGGCATTACTTTCCAACCCGGCGATCGAATGGCTGTGATGCCCCTCAACGGTTGGGATGAGTGCGCCAAGATGGTTGCTGCGCTTGGTCTCGAGCATCACATCGATGACCCCGTCGAGGTTACCGGAACCTGGAAGCGATTTGAGCAACATCTCGCTTCTGTGAGGAGAACGCCTGTCCAGAAGCTGACAGTCACCGATATCCTCCGTCGGGGTCACCTTGCCCCCATCACCAAGGAGCTCGCACTGAAGGTCCACGAGCTTCTGCATGCTTCCTCCAACACTGTGCTGCAGATCCTAGCCACCCAAGAGTGGCCGGTTTCTGGCTCGTTGGGTGATTTGCTTCAAGATGCGCTCACTGATACACCAATGCAAATATGGGATAAGGCCTTCAGTCTGGATAACCTATCCTGGCTGGTGGATCTGGTTAATCTGGAAGTCCCTCGCACATACTCCATCGCCAGTTACTCGGACGACCTTCTTCCAAGCACTGTCGATCTCGCTGTCTCCCGTGCCGAGTACAAACTGTGCGCCACCTTCGCTAGAGATCATGAGATTTCACGAGCTGGTGTCTCCAGCGGCTTCTTGAACCCTTACCCGACACCCGATGAGCTTCCACCAGCCGAAGAACTATTGATTGGTATATCTCGACCAGTAGCTTTCCAGCTGCCTATCGATAGCATGGCTCCTTGTGCCTACTTTGCTGGAGGTAGTGGCATCGCACCATTCCGAGGCTTCTGGCAATATCGGCTTACAACCTCGGGCCTGTCTGGAGGTAAGAACTTCCTGTACTTGGGAGTTCAATCCCGGGAGAGGTTCTGTTTCGAGGAGGAGCTCAGAGAACTTGTCAAAGCCGACTTTATGCAAGTTCATGTGGCTTTCTCTCGAGACTCTCGAGGTCTGGTCTACGACCCTTCGACGCGGGATCTTGTGGAAAGGCAGATTCCTCCCCGCTACATTGACACTCTGATTGTCGAACAGGGAGCAAACATCTGCGATCTTGTCATGTCAAAGAAGCAGGGTGGCCTGGGTGGATGTCTGTACGTCTGCGGCTCTGTTTCAGTCTTCGACTCGGTCATGAATGGAATTCGGAAGGCTCTCTATACCTACCGGACTGCAACCATGGAGAATGTTGACATGATTCTGAACAAAGCCTTTGCGGAACGTCGCTTCATGCTTGATGTTTTCATGACGCCCAAGCCCCTTCCGTGCAATCTTCCAACCATCCCCATGTCTCTCTTGGCTCTCCATACGGGTCACAGACCTGGAACACGGATGTGGATTGGTGTTCACGGAAGCGTTTACGACGTCACTGACTTCTGTCCCATGCATCCCGGTGGCACTCTGATCATCAAGTCCAACGCCGGAGTCGATTGCTCTCGGACCTTCGATACTCTCGCGCACACCAATAACCCAGAGGTCTCGAGTCTTTTGACCCGTTATTTCGTGGGCCATCTTACCCCGAAGCCTGACTACCACGGAATGAGTGAAATGTCATCCCTGCACGATCTGTGGGCTGGATATCTGAGGACAATCGTTGAGACCCTTGTGGCCCATCAATTTGAGATGTACGAGATTATGGGTGCTTCCATGGACCATTCATCTACCCAAGGCCCAGGTGGAAACACCAACATCTTTGTGCAAGAGGGTCTTCCGAATATCATTGCCGTTCGTACTTTCTACGGTTATCAGAGCCGTCTGCTCCAAGGTGGATTTGCAGCTCTGTTTGGACCCAAGATGCAAGAGTTGGTTCTCAAGCTGTCGTTCTCTGTGGCCAGCGCCAACGGTCTCAGTACGGACGCAAAGCTTCCAGATATCCTTGGAACCATCACCCGTGCCAAGACAGGCCAAGACGCAGCTTCCTGTACCAAGGAGGTGAGCCTTCTTGGCGAGTTTGTGTGCGATCCCGAATCTGCCTTCAGATTCCAGGAGCGTGGTGTTTTTGAATACGCAGCCAAGAGTGTCGAGTTGGATATTGAGTTGCTCGAGGATCTCCGCCAGGAGGCATGCAACGGCATGGATGCATTTGATAGCATCGCTGCTACCATGGGCTCTTCCGATGGAGACCTAGATTCCGCACCAAACACGGCCCAGCTATCGGCACTTTCAGCATTCTTGCTCCAGACACTCGAGCGCATGGCGCGTCGCCTGAGCCTGTTTTACTCTCAGCTCGCCCGTCTTTCCGTCTACCGCCCAGATCTCGAGCGCAACCCAGCTCGAACACGTTGGGCTCTTGTCCGCAGATGCATGCGCGATGGAACCCTGTTTGTGCTCTCTCACAAGGCAGAGGACGGGGCGCTCGCAAACGGACAACCCTCGTCGTATTACATGTCTCGGGCGAATCCGAACCAGAACATCGATTTCGACAAGCTTCTGCGCCAGGTCAACGAAACCATCGGATTGGCCAAGAAGGACATTGAAGCTAGAGTGGTGCAACCTACTACGGTCAATGCAGTGCAGCAAGCAAGAGGCAGGACCATGAACAGCAACTCCCTGATGGCTTCACGGGCAAATGTTGGCTCTCTCAAGGCAATGACCAGCTTCATGGAGACAAACAAAAAGGCAATCCGAAGGCTGAGCAGAATTCCGCCCGGCCCAATCAACCTCGAAGAGTTGCAAAAGGCTGCAGCTCAGCTGGGTCTTGAATCTCGCCAAGAGCCTGCTGGGATGGACTCGTACAGAGGATTGCCCGCTGCCGCAATGGCTCAACTCAACAACGCGGTGCCGCATAGTGCTACTCCCTTCCCACACACTCGCGACAGGAGTCGGTCCGTAACTGGCCGCGGTCAATCTCCTCACATGTCGTATTCTTCTCTGAACCAACGCACGATGAGTCGCTCTCAGTCTCTCAGCCGCTCTCAATCTCTAAGCCGATCCCGCCAGAGCTCACTCAGCCGCAGCTCGAGCCCTGGCGGTATAGCAGGGTACCCGGTCATCGGAGCCCCCCCTACACCACCGACCGAGGCCCAGATTGCGCTGCACAAGAAGCTGTCTGGCTTAAACACGCGCCCGGACTCTCATTCCATGGGGCATATTCACAGCCCGGTTCCCTCGCAGGCCGCTGGAGGGGGCCGAGCCAAGTCTGTAATGACGCTGGAAAGCGCGGTAGCAAGAGGACAGTCTCCGCTGCACATGCGGGGACAGTCGACCGGCTGGTTACGGTCATTTAAGCTGCGCAGCCTGGCAGAGCAAAGCGAATCGAGAGTGGCGCCAACGTTCTAAGGGAAATTGGGAGGTAATTAAAAGGATTTAAAATGTACAACATCGGGAAAATATATAGTTATTGAAGCCGGAGTCGCTTAATGTGGTAGCTTGATCCGTGACATGTACGAGGAGTAGGAGTGGTGAATGTGTTAGTCGATCGCACGATGATTCGCGTTGTCAGTATTGTGGATTCAGCTTGCGGTCCCTCCAAATAGGCTGGCTTTTCTTTCTCTTTCGTAGTATATTTAACCCGGGCCTAAGCCATCGCTAGTAGGCCCCGGCCTGCAGCTCAATATTTAGCTGTTGAGTGCCATCTTTAGATCGGCCTTTTCCTTGCCTTGCTTGTGTAGCCATTGCCTAAACGTAGCTCATACGCTCGCCACAACGTCCAGGATAAAATGTGCAGGGATGTTGTTAATGCCGGGGTTAATTGTACGGCGCTTATCGTCCGAGTAAATCAGGCAGCAACAGGGCTGCAGCCAGACTGCATAAGTTACGGCGACTACCAATATGGATACAGCGCTGCGAGTACTGCATATAAGACTCAGGTTGAAAGTCTTTGTTCAGCCTGCAGCTACCCCGCGTTGAATCCGGCTGACGATTGGACTCTTACAACACTCGCCCAACCGCTCGGTTGCTGACGAAAATCCCGCAAACAAAGACGTCGTTCGTATCATCTCTAACGGATATCAACATACGATCAGACGGGGACGGCGTACACGATGGACTGTGAGGCTTCCTGGGCGGAGACTACAACACGGCTCGGAGGCCAGGCCAGCCTACGTTCAGTCCATTTCGCAGAACCGACGAGCGAGAATGGAGTGACGGCCGCCGAATCGCCAGTCGAGGACAGACGGCTGATCCATATTCCCCGTGTCCTCGCTAAATATCACCAGAAGCGTTTCGGCCATCTGCTCTCGACACAAGCCCCGTCCTTCAGCTCATCGCCCGGTATCCTACCCTATGCAGGGCCAGGTCTGGGACAAGATGCTGCGTATGGATCTCAGCCTCCTTCAGGCGTCGTCTACCTCGATGGAAACTGGGTTGAGCTCTCACCGGATTCTCATATGCCACAGCTACGTCCTTCAGAATCATGGCACTGGGGGTCATGCCAGCCTCCTTTCCAACGGCCTCACCAAAACAATCCTCCTCCATGGGATCCCACCGCCACCGCCACCGCCACCACCCCATGGTCCCATGGCCCGCCAGTCCGGGGCCCCCCTCCAGGGCGTAGACCGACGAATTGGGGAACTTGGGGGGCTCCAGGACGGGCTCCTTTAGGCGGCGTTGTCACCAATGTCCAGGCCGGATCAGATTCGGATTCGGACTCTGAGTCGAGCATTAAGGCGCCGCCGCATAATCCTTTCGAAGACACATCGGATTCCGACGACTCAGACGGGTCAAGCAGCACTTCATCGGGATCTTCATCGGGAAATTCACATACAAGACCCAGCCGACCCAACATGCATCTCCTCCCGAGGAAATTGGAAGATACCAGCGACTCTGAAGCCGCATCACCTGTCGAAAAGGAGTGGGAACGCCAGAAACGAGAGTTTAACCTCAAATTCAAATCTCTTGATCAACTCATGTCACTGGTGGGTGTGGAGGAAGCTAAGGCTGAATTCCTCAAGGTCAAAGCGACCGTTGAAGCCGCCCGCCAGCGAAAGGGTCGACTGCGGCGACAGGGGCTAAATCTGGCTCTCATGGGAAATCCTGGTACAGGTATGTCTCATTCTAGTCTTGTTGACAATTCGCCTCTGGGCTCCGTTGTGCCTGAAACTGACTCATGAATCCCAGGCAAGAAAGCTCTTGCAGCGCTGTATGGAATCTTGCTTTCAGAATGCAACGTTTGGCCGAACATAGAAAACGGGAAGGTGCACACCAAAGTGATATCGGGCTCTTCGTTGGATGTTGATGAACTCAACCGGATGTTTGGCCGCCATGGAAGTGGAGTAGTATGTTGCTGATGCATACCCGCCGTGTGTTGCGATTCGGACAAGCTGACTTTTGGGCGTAATGCTCGTACAGTTTCTCTTCATTGACGACATTGACTCGGTTGAACAAAATGATTACAAGCAACTATTGGACGTCTTGGACTCCCATGCCAGCAAAGCTGTTGTTGTGCTGGCAGGCAGCGCCGATAGCATGACGGAGCTTCTCGGGAGCCATCCCCAAGGCCGATGGCATTTCTGTCGGAGGATACAACTGAAGGACTACACCGACGAGCAGCTCCGGCTCATTTTCTTGAGGCTTGTGAGCAGCAACTCCTTGACTATTGAAGATGGGGTTGATAGTCGCTACCCTCTCATTGCCGCCAAGCGGGTCGGCCGCGGTAGAGGCTCTCATGGCTTTGGCAACGCCAACGACTTGATGGTGGCTTTTGAAAGAATTCTCGACCGGCACTCGACTAGACTCAGTAAAGAACGTACGAAGGCACCGGGATCAAGTGACGACATTCAGGAGGAGGAAACGCCAACGGAAAATTGCGAACATGAAGATAAGAGCTGTGATCCCGAGGAAATGGTTCAAGATGATAAACCAGAGGCCAATGATGCTATCCAACAGGAGAACAACAAGGATTTCGAGGATGGGGAACCCAAGATCGAAGACTCAGATGCCAATGACAGCGAAGACAAGGCTCCAGAATCACCCTTACTCGCGGAGGAAGAGTTTCCGAAAGTTGAGAAGGAAGACATGAACGACAACAGGACTCAAGACGGAATTACAGCAACCATTGATGGTGCACTGGAAACAAGCAATAAACAGGCTGATGAGAATGAAGATGTGGACGAAAATGACGATAGTGATGACGAAAAAGATGCTGGTAAAGATGACGACGACGAAGACGACGACGGAGATGATGCGGAAGAGGCAGAGGATGATAACAACCAACCCGAAAGTCCACCTCCCGCCATACTCACGATGGAAGATATTCTAGGACCAGAGCCAACAGACATTCTAAACCACAGCGACGCGTGGAAGGAGCTCGAGAAAATGGCAGGTCTAGAAGACGTCAAAAAGGCGGTCCGAGAGCTGGCGGATAGTGCGAAGCTCAACTATCACCGGGAACTCGCCGGCAAGGAGCCGCTTTACCCTTCGTTGAACTGCATGTTCCTGGGCCCGCCGGGAACTGGAAAGTCTACTGTTGCCAAGCTATACGGGCAAATAGTGGCAGACCTTGGGTTTTTGTCTACTAACAAGGTGGTGATCACAAACCCTAGCGACCTCGTCAGTAGCTATGTCGGTGAGTCCGAGGTCAAGATGATGGGCATCCTCAATTCTACGCTCGGTAAAGTGCTCATCATCGACGATGCCCACACTTTCTACCAGGGGGGCGAACGAAAGTCTTCTCATACGGACCCCTGCGGGCTGTGCTTGGATATGATTGTGTCCCAGGTCCATAACAGACCTGGCGAAGATCGGTGCATCATCTTTGCGGGCTACGCCGACATCATAGAGGAGATGTTCCGTCGTGCAAATCCTGGACTCCGGAGGCGATTCCCTCTGAATAGCGCGTTTAACTTCGAGGACTATGGAGACGAGCAGCTCAACGAGATCTTGCGTCAAAAGATGGCTGATGAGGACGTCACAGCCGAGCAGCCAGCCATGGACGTCGCGGCCGAAGTGTTGCGCAGGATGAGGGATCGACCTAACTTTGGCAACGGCGGCGATGTCCAGAATTTGCTTGACCAAGCCAAAGCTCGCTTTCTAAAGAGAACATCCGAGGACGAACAAGCAGGAATGGCAGTTCTCGAGCGGGAGGATTTCGATCCAGAATGGAACCGCGGCGCTGGCGCGAGTAAGAGGTGTGAGAGTCTGTTCGAGGGATTGATTGGCTTCGAGGCCATCATCAGCGAGCTGCAAGACTACCAGCGCATAGCGGCCAACATGCGCCTGCACGGCAAAGACCCGAGGCGCAGAATCCCCTTCACGTTCGTCTTCCGCGGAGCGTCGGGCACAGGCAAGACACACACGGCCCGCATCGTCGGGCACATCTTCTACGACATGGGCTTCCTCTCCACCAGCGAGGTCGTCGAGTGTTCGGCAAGCGATCTTATAAGCCAGTGGGTGGGCGGCACGGCACCCAAGGTGCTCGAACTCTTGGATCGCGCCCTGGGAAAGGTGTTGTTCATCGACGAAGCCTACCGGCTGGGCAAGAAGTCTCGGACGGCGGGGGCTCGGAGCTATGAAGATGAGGCAATTGGTGAGCTCGTCGACTGCATGACCAAGCCGAAATATTTCAACAAGCTCGTCATTGTACTGGCGGGATACGACCAGGGCATGGATGCTCTCATGCGAGTCAACCCGGGGCTACGAGGTCGATTTCCCACAGATATCATGTTCCGCCCGATGACGCCTCAGCAGTGCAAGGAGTACCTCACCAACTTGATCCACGAAGACGGCATATTCATTCGGGACAAAGACGAGGAGGACGAGAAAGATGCGCTGCTTCTGTTTCATAAGCTGGCCCTTACACCGGATTGGTCCAACGCCCGGGACATAAAGACGCTGGCCGGCATCGTCGTATCCGAAGTGTACCGGAGGGACCCGGAAGATCTGAAGGTGGAAGACAGCCCGCCGACCGAGGTTGGCTATGATGCCAGGTTTAGCATCACGACGAAGGATTTGGTTATGTGCTTGGATTCGATGCTGAGGCAAAGGGTTCGGCGGATAGGAGCAAAGTGATTTGCTGAGGTTTTACCAGATCGTATTGACGCTGAATTTGGGGCAATGATAGTCCATAAATGACATTCGTGGAGGGTTTGCTCGTACATCGGAGTCTGCTTTTGAGAGCAGCAACGTATAATAAATGAAATTACCAAAACTTTTATTTACAGTGTATAAACCAGTCCAATCAAATAATTTGTATTATTATCCATCCTTCCACTGCACTTCGGACTTCCAGCAATACTTGCGGTGCAAAATTTCCCGATTTGGTTAGCGTCCAAATACAAATCGAGACGCCTCAGGGACGCCTCAGGGACAGCTCAAGCATAGCTCAGGACAGCTCAGGGATAACTCAAGTATAGCTCAGAATAGCTCAGGAATAGCTCAGAATTTCGGATTATGCCGGCCTGTATCTATCTCGTAAAGTAGCTGTTGGAGGTTATTAAGCAGTGGAAT